>NC_091474.1:72226157-72834907 GCF_036971445.1 Narcine bancroftii | reverse complement strand
CCTCCATTTGTCCCTGTTTTGAAATGGAGGCACGAGTTATGATGCTCTGGTAACAAATATCAATAAAATAATCAGCATGGATCAGTGTGACACTATCACAGTTTCCTCTCACCCTTCAAAACGTACCAAGGGCTTGTCAGTGAATTGGGCAGGAAGGGCCTATAACTGTGCTGTATGTCTAAATTTAAATAAATCAGGTGTTTAATTTAAATAAAAATAACGTGTCGTTTGTTCTCTTTGCACAGGAAAGAAATCCTTGTTTCAATACCTGGTACCTGAATGGATGAAGAATGAAGAGGCTTCAGAATTCTTGAGTACAAAGCAAAGTGTGATAGAAACACCAAGGGAAAAGCACAGAGCAGACCCACCTCCAGGAAACAGACTGTGGGGAACAGGCCCAAGTCATGGACTCACTTTATAGCAGAGGTGCGGCTAAAACAAGAGTCATGCAGGGACATTCTAAACCCGTGGACGGCTTCAGTGATACGTCGAGTGCTGGGAGCATTTTGGATGAAGCTGATAGAGAAGTGAGTAGTCTTACAGAGCGTGCTTTTAAGAGCTTGTGTGTCTTAGAAGAAGGTATGTGCACTGAGTTCCAGGTGCACAGCTCCCCATCAGCTGCCCCAGGATCAGGCGGGAAGAAGCATTCTGTAGGTGAATTGACAAACTGTAACATGTCACCAAAACTCATCAAGAAACAGTCAAAAGAGTTGCCCAAGACATTCCAGGAATCAGCAGGGCGATGTCCTGTTGGAGAAGATCAATGGGACAAAGGTAACATGCAAAATGGCTTCCTTACTGAAACCACCAGCTCAAATAATCAGAAATCAAAGGTTCCAACTAGGGTTGAAACTTTTGATCAATGTGATGGAGATTTTGCAGGAACAGATTTGCTTGGCGCCAAGCCAGCGTTGGCTGCACCCTCTGAACCCGGGGAAGACCCCAGTCTAAACGTAGCGCAATTTGACGCATCCGCCATCGTCAACATGCATCGAGAGAAGTCCAGCTTTTCTTCTACTTGTCAGGAAAGCTACTGGCTAAATAAAAATCATCTTCCTCAAGAGAAAGTCAATAAAACTAACATTTTAGAATATCTGAAAAGCTCCCACTATCGAAAACCTGCTGACTTGAAGAATCTTCGCCATGCTGGTAAAATATTTGATAAAACCCTGTCTGAAAAGGTCAACAGGCTGAAGAAGTCTGACGGAAAGAGCAGCTTCCTTCATAGTGAGTGCAGTGCATTCAAATCCTGGCAGGATCACACCAAATCTCTGTTGGAGGAGGATCTTCTAAATGAAGCACACAGCCCCAGGTTTCAGTCCACTGTTCACACAGAGGGTTCTGATATAATTGTCAGAACTCAGAAACAAACCCCTTCAATAGTCCAAGTAAAGTCTCCAAACAAAGTCAAAGTGGGCGTGAGGGGGAACCCTGTGAACTGGTCCCTCTGCAACAAAGATACAGATGTCCACACATCTGCATCCAAAGAAAATCATTACACTGTCAAAGGAAATGAAGATCATGGTAATAGTTCACAGATAGCGAAACCGAGAGAGGACATTGGTGGCGCGGTTGAGAATGGGGTTGAGGAGAAAGGTTTTCAGCTATGGAGAAACTCAAGGTATCCACTGTATAAAAAACAAATGGAGGCAGACTTAGTAAGTAGGGAAGTCTCCGGCTCAAAATGTCCACCTGTGACCGAAGCAACAACATTGTCTGCACCGAATCCTCAAGGGGAAAGCCATCCCTTCTGCATCTCAAAGCTCCTGGCACCAAATATTGTCCCCAATGCAAATGGAATAGCAATGTCCAATAGCCAGCCAATTGTAGTGGTAACTCCACCCCTCATTCAGCCTTCCACAAATCAGGGTGAGGAGATTAAAGGTGACAACCAATCAAACCTAGGCTATAAATCCAAAGCATCGAGCCTGATGTATAACCTCAAGGATGTCAGGAAGAGAGTGAAATCGACCTACCCAATGGCTGGTACTCCGAAACTCCCCTCTGAGACAGCAAAAAACAAACAGCGCGTGTTTCAAAACTTGCTGCAGGCGAGCACAAGAACCTCGTCGGCTCCTGTGCAGCTGAGGGAAAACAGTGTGACGAACACCAATGAGCAGGGAAAATTTGATAGAATACCCAGCACTGAAGACACGAGGCCCCCAGTCCAAGACACAAGGCTCCCTGCTGATGGCCTCAAGGCCGCTATGGTTCGTCAAGCTGTGCTGGAGGCATGGAAGAACGATGACTATCTCAACCTTCGATCACCACAGACAGTTAAAGATGGTGATGGTTACCCCAGTTGGAGAACAAAAATCTCCAGACCTCATTCAGCAATGGAGGTTGATACAGGCAGAGGTAAAGAGGAAAGGGCTGCACATCAGCCGAATAAACTGAGAGCAAAGGAGAAGCCTTATGTTCTTGCCACAACTTTCCAGAAACGCCCCATGTCTGCCAGAGGTAACTCAGAGGGAGTAGCAAATGCACAAGAAAAGCAGACTCAGTTCCATGGTAATAGCGCACCTAAATGTGACTTGGACGGCAACTCACCGAGGGACCCATGGTCACATGAGTGTCACTCCGGAAGGCAGGGAGTAAAGTTGGCATCACAGAGAGTGAGGGATATCGGTTACCCAGCCATGGATTGGGAAGTGTCCAGCAACCAGGGTTCATCCCATTCAACAAGAGAAGACAAAACCAGGCATGATTTAAAGTCATCTGGTCAGCCTTACATTGACTTGGGCAACAGCCCAGAGCATGTGATGGTTAACTATTCAAAGGAGCAATTCCCTGGAATGAAGGATAATGCTTTGAAGAGTCGCCTTGCAAACGAGAACAAATACTTTGAAAAGAACGAGTTGCAGTATTACACACTGAGTGATCCGACAACAAATCCTGACAGGGGCACAGAGAAAGAAAACACACCCATGATTTTCCAAAGTCATTCCCAACAGGAAACAGCACAAGGTTTAGCAGAGCAGAAAGCAAAGGACAGGTGTCCAGGCACGTGTGAAGAAAAATTCGACAGCATTTTTTCAAAGCAGGAAGAGCGCAGACCTGGCAATAACACTCCAACCTCACCGAGGCACCTTTTATTTAAAGTCAAAGATAGTGCACCAAAAACATCCTCAGGGGCAAAACCCTCCAAGCTCATCCTCCCCAAAGGAGCAGGTGAAGATTGTGATGTGAACTCTTTCTCAGAAACACCAACTCCATTTGTATCAGATGAAACCCCAGAAGATGCCAAAGTTGACACAGGTGAGCAGTCTCGGCTCACTTCGGTGACTCCCAAGCCCAGATCAGAATCAGCGTGCAGTTTGGATTCAAAAGCAGCAGGAAAACCACCCGTTGTCCCTCCCAAGTCAGAGAAAGCACTGCGCCGGGCCAAAAAGCTGGCGACCAGGAGAAAAAGGGCAGAGAACAAGCAGAGAAATACGAGTGGTGATGTTGCCGAAAATGAAGCTGCTCTCTCAAATGTACCCATGTCTCCACTGAACAGACCCACGTCACCAGTGCACACAGTCTGCTCTCCAGAACCTCAGCAGCAAGACACTTCATCTGATTTCCCAGCCCTCCCCAATAAACTGCCATTAAATACCGAAGAGTCCATTGCCTCTCTCCATTCATTTCCAATAAGCCAACGAAAATTACTTCAAGATCCAGAAACTGGTCAGTACTTTGTTGTTGATATTCCCTTCCAAGTACAGAGCAAGACTTTGTTTGATCCAGAAACTGGGAATTATTTCCAGGTATCCATTCCCTCAACAGGTCAAAACACTACATTAGACTTTTTAAATACTTCCTATGTGCTTTATCCAGGCTTTCTGTCCTTACCACTGATGTCAGCTCTGAGGCCTCCTTCCCAAATGTCAGCACCCGCCGTTCTCCTGGAGCTACAGAATGAGGGGGAGTCTTTAAATGAGCGGACTAACTTTGATTTGGGTCACACACAGGTTCAAGAAATTCAACCATATATTGAGACATTATATGAGCCTTGCAATGGAAGCAGAGCGGGTAGTGAGAAGGAGGCATGGAGCTCAACAATGACCAGTCAAGAACAACCAGAAAACCATAATTTGGAATTAATTGTCATGGGAGAACTGGAGGACATAGCAATAGAAAATAATTAGCATAAAGGTCATAAAATCTGTGATACTGCCACACTGAATCCTTTCAAAGATGTTACAGGTGTCTGCTGAGTAACTCAAATATGGAGTGGTTTATATACTTTGTATAGTGGTTCCTAGTGATTCAGATGTTAAATTAGATGTGACATCAGAGATTTGAAGATGAAATAAAGCTGGGTTAAAACAATGCATCATTTCTTCATGAAAGATGAAGCGTGGCAAGTGATGGAAGAGTTCAGCCACGTGATGGACCACAACATATCTGAGGGTGCGCACCCAGTACTGGTTCGCCATTGTACATTCACATGGAACCGGGAAAATTGAAGATGCCTTGTGACAGAATTAAAAAATGAAATGATTCTTGAAATAAAACTCAAAAGTCTACAGACACTATGATTGAAGTGAAAACACAATGCTGGAGAAACTCAGTGTCCTTTGTGTGGCTAAGATAAAGATACACGACCAATGTTTCGGGCTTGAGCCCTTCATCAAGGTATGAGCAAAATATAGACAGGCACAGGCTCCTCCTACATTTTGCTCATTCCTTGATGAAAATCGATAAAGGGCTCAAGCCCGAAACGTTGGTTGTGAATCTTTATCTTAGCCACACGAAGGTCACTGTTTGACCCGAGTTTCTCTCTGTTTTAAAATGATTCTTGAAATCTAATATTTAATTCAGATCACCTTCTCGTGTTGTTCCTTCCATTGCCCAGGGCTGGCTCTCTCCAGTGACTTTTCACTAATACCCACTTCCACATTTATAGATACACATTTGCAAGACATTCCCAAGGAAGGTTTGCATAAATTTAAATTCAAACAAATAGAACTTGAAATTTAATCATCTGAATACCTCTGTAGATCACAAATTCCTGGAAGGAATAGATAAGATAGAAGCAGGGAAGTTGTTTCCATTGGTAGGTGAGACTAGAATAAGGGGACATTGATTTAAGGGGAATGGAGGTAGGGCAGAGATGAGAAGGAACTGCTTTTCCCTCCCAAGAGGAGTGAATCTGTGAACTTACCTGCCCTGTGATGCAGTTGAGGCCATCTTCTCGAATGTATTTATGAAGAATAGAGAAATTTGGGGATATGGGAAACAGCCATGAATGATGGAGCATCTTCGAAGGCTGACTTCTGCTCCTATTTCTGATGTTCTCCCTTGGAGAAGAAGTGCAACATTGTCACAGAGCCAGCGGTCCAGGTTCGAATCCCACGCTGTCTGTAAGGAGCTTGTACGTTTTCGTTGCTGCGTGGATTTTCCCTGAGTGCTCTGGTTTCCTCCAACCCTTCAAAACATTAATTGGGGTTTTTGGATGACACGGGCTTGTGGGCCAGAAGGGCTTGTTACCATGGTGAATGTCTAGTTTTTTTAAAATAAATTTAAAGAAAACTAAATATGTAAATTTATATTGGCTATCTAGTTTGACTTCCCTCTACATGTATCACCCACTAGGAAAGCCTTTGCACATGCTCACAGACAAATCCCATCCCATCCCATCATTACTGCCAGGGTATATTAGCTCCAAATATACTCAAGTAAAATTCTGATCACCCGTTATCCAAATGTTCAGAAGTCCAAATCATTTGACACCAGACTCACCCATTTCCTGCCCTCTCTTTAAACTTACCAGGTTGTTGTTATTCTGCTGTGTAACATCTAAGTGAATTAAAAGTGTATTTAAGGGTAAATGTGCAGTCTTCTGGGAAACTTGCTGTTCTGGAACAAACCAGATCCGTGGAGTTTTATTGTAAATTTGGAAAATTGTGCTTTAAGTCTGCAGTATGTTGTAGCCACAGATGAACTTACCTTGCATTTTTTCACTGATCTGCTGGTTTTGCAGAGATGTGCTGCTGTTTTCTTGCCAGTTTGCCACACAACTTAACGTTCGCCTTACGAACAAATCTGGAGCCAGTTCCCCACCAATCCCAGCGAGGTAAATGCAGTGTTAGCATACATTGTTGAGCCTTAAACACCGACAAGTGGCAGATTGCACATTCCAAAATGCTTCTTCCTGTCTAGCTTTGAACAATACAATATTGGAATCATTCTACCCTCTGATTCTCTCTCTCTCGAAGCTACATGTATTTCCTGCAATAACACTGGGTGACCGAGGGCATGCTGTTTAAGAGACAGCAGATGGTGGAAGTTGGGAGTCAGTGGTCAGTCCACAGCGAGAGAGATGAACAGTCACCATTTTGGGTCAGAATTCTTTATTGAGACCGGAATTAGCAGCTTACTGAAGGAGAAAGGTGAAAGGTGGTAATGGGTTTCTCTGGATCAGCCATTCTCAACCTATTTTTGGTTATTCCCCCCCCCACCCCAACCAGGATTCTGCTCAAAGTTTATGAGCCCCTTTCCCTGTGAAGCAGTCACATTTTGGCTTCTTCAATATTTCTCTTCTAATAACGACATAAAAGTATTTATATTACCCAAGGTGAAAAAACAAGGCTTTGTAGCGGCGGCTACTCTGCTCCTGCAATGACACACACAACCAGACGGGTTGACCCCAGTGAGCAGACTAGTTTATTGCAGGCTGCTCTGCTGCACTTATACTCCCAGCCCGGACCTGACTGAGAACCACGCTGGAGGGCACTGATGTCACCTGGGCATCACATGGTCCCCAGCACAGGTTTCTGAGCCCCGTGCTGGAAGGAAGGGAAACCCCCGACGGTGCCATTTTGTCTGGCTGCCCCGCCGTGTGGCTTACAAGTGGGGCCAGTTCGCCTTCCTTGTGGTGAGCCACCATAGCTTTTACTTAAATGTGCTGTGGCCAGCAGGGGCAATCCAGGGGCTTCCTCGTGTTGATAGTGCGCAAGGTTACAAATAGCCCAGACACTGCATCAATCCACACCCAGAGTACAAGATGGACAAAAGATGGTTTTACTCAAAGCTGAAATCTGTGCCAAATTATATATGGGTGAACTGGCACAGATTGTAAAATCAGACTGGGGACTAAAGCAGATGTTTCTGACATTTTCTGGCATCAGGTATATACCAAATGACTAAACCATTCACAAAGAATATGATTCCCTCTTTTCCCATGTCAATTGGAGCCCTGAGCTGTAATCCATGACCAACATTGACCAACCCCAGAAGTGCTTCATGCTGGATTGTTGCAAAAATAATTGTGAAATTCAGCAGGTCAGACAGAATCTGGGTGGGAAATGGAGAGTTGACGTTTTGGGTTGGGAAACCGTTCTAGTCTGTATTTTACTATTTAAACGGCTACTACTGGCTCTGGGCAGCTCAGACATCTCCATCCATTCACATAGTAGTTCACAACTCACTGCATTTCTCTGCTGAGATTTTTGTTTGGCCGGGTCCTCAGTGAGAACACTGCTGGCACCAGCCCTAGAGATTTGGTAGGGGTAATGAGTGGTATCAGGGCAGGGACCAATGGCAAGTTCCATTCTAATTCTCTTAGGGCTGCAAGAATCTTCAGAAAACATTGAACATAAAGGTAAGAATTTGAAAGGAAAGGGGAGTCAGGAGCCTCAAACATCACAAAGAGATTGAGGAATGCAAAGGAGTCAGTGTGGTGAACAATGTACACTTGGATCAGGCACTAGAGGTTACTGTTTCCTGCAGAGATGTACAGTGAATAGAAAATGTATATTTTAGTGAAAGGTACCTGATATCCCTTTGGCTTGGCTTCGCGGACGAAGATTTATGGAGGGGGTAAAAGTCCACGTCAGCTGCAGGCTCGTTTGTGGCTGACAAGTCCGATGCAGGACAGGCAGACACGGTTGCAGTGGCTGCAGGGGAAAATTGGTTGGTTGGGGTTGGGTGTTGGGTTTTTCCTCCTTTGCCTTTTGTCAATGAGGTGGGCTCTGCGGTCTTCTTCAAAGGAGGTTGCTGCCCGCCAAACTGTGAGGCGCCAAGATGCACGGTTTGAGGCGATATCAGCCCACTGGCGGTGGTCAATGTGGCAGGCACCAAGAGATTTCTTTACCTTTTCTTTGGTCAATGTGGCAGGCACCAAGAGATTTCTTGTACCTTTTCTTTGGTGCACCTCTGTCACGGTGGCCAGTGGAGAGCTCGCCATATAACACGATCTTGGGAAGGCGATGGTCCTCCATTCTGGAGACGTGACCCACCCAGTGCAGCTGGATCTTCAGCAGCGTGGACTCGATGCTGTCGACCTCTGCCATCTCGAGTACTTCGACGTTAGGGATGAAAGCGCTCCAATGGATGTTGAGGATGGAGCGGAGACAACGCTGGTGGAAGCGTTCTAGGAGCCGTAGGTGATGCCGGTAGAGGACCCATGATTCGGAGCCGAACAGGAGTGTGGGTATGACAACGGCTCTGTATACGCTTATCTTTGTGAGGTTTTTCAGTTGGTTGTTTCTCCAGACTCTTTTGTGTAGTCTTCCAAAGGCGCTATTTGCCTTGGCGAGTCTGTTGTCTATCTCATTGTCGATCCTTGCATCTGATGAAATGGTGCAGCCGAGATAGGTAAACTGGTTGACCGTTTTGAGTTTTGTGTGCCCGATGGAGATGTGGGGGGGGCTGGTAGTCATGGTGGGGAGCTGGCTGATGGAGGACCTCAGTTTTCTTCAGGCTGACTTCCAGGCCAAACATTTTGGCAGTTTCCGCAAAGCAGGACGTTAAGCGCTGAAGAGCTGGCTCTGAATGGGCAACTAAAGCGGCATCGTCTGCAAAGAGTAGTTCACAGACAAGTTTCTCTTGTGTCTTGGTGTGAGCTTGCAGGCGCCTCAGATTGAAGAGACTGCCATCCGTGCGGTACCGGATGTAAACAGCGTCTTCATTGTTGAGGTCTTTCATGGCTTGGTTCAGCATCATGCTGAAGAAGATTGAAAAGAGAGTTGGTGCGAGAACACAGCCTTGCTTCACGCTATTGTTAATGGAGAAGGGTTCAGAGAGCTCATTGCTGTATCTGACCCGACCTTGTTGGTTTTTGTGCAGTTGGATAATCATGTTCCTGATATCCCACTGGACTTGCTTCAGGGTCTTCCTTACCCTGGAAGGTGAATGAGATGATACGCTCCATGAAATGTGCAAGGTTGTTTTCAGGAGTACACTCCCCAGAGTCCACCTACTTCTTCAAGGCTTTCCTTAAACCCATCTGTTCAAAGGTATCGGATACTCCTGATTGCTGTCCTTGAACCCCTTGATGATCTGCCTCCCTGACACACTTTGGGACATTTCTTTGTGTTAAATCTGCTTTACCATTAAAAGTTACAAAAGATGCCAAAAAATAAAATGGCACAAAACATTTAGCAGATCAGGCAAAAGTGGAGGAGCAAAATGTCCAACAGATCTGCGACTGCAATTTCCACCACCAGACACATCTCCCTCTTCATCCCCCATCAGCATTCCTCTTGCAACCCCTCTCATGATTCAATTTCCACCAATACCCACTTCCTTTCCGTAGAAACAATAGAAAGCTACAGCACAGGAAACAGGCCATTCAGCCCTTCTAGTCTGTGCTAAAACATCATTCCTCTAGTTCCACTGATCTGCACCCATTCAATAACCCTCCATTCATGCATCTACCTAATTTAGCCTGCATTTACCATGTCAGATGGCAGCTCATTCCACACTCCTACC
Organism: Narcine bancroftii; assembly: GCF_036971445.1. Taxonomy (NCBI): domain Eukaryota; kingdom Metazoa; phylum Chordata; class Chondrichthyes; order Torpediniformes; family Narcinidae; genus Narcine; species Narcine bancroftii. The sequence goes on along the minus strand of NC_091474.1, from coordinate 72,825,208 downwards.
ACTCTCTGAATGACGTTCACCCTAAAGCCATCCTCTTGCATTTATCTCTCCTAATCTAAGCGGAAAGAGCCTACTCACATTACTCTGTCTATACCCCTCATAATTTTGTAAACCTCTATCAAATCCCCCTCATTCTTCTATGTTCCAAGGAATAAAGTCCTAAACTGTTTAATCTTTCCCTGTAATTCAACTCCTGAAGACCCAGTAAATCTAACAAATCTTGTGTATTTTCTCAATCTTACTAATATCCTTCCAGTAGTTTGGTGACCAGAACTACACATAATACTCCATATTTGGTCTCATCAATGTCTTATACAACTTCACCATAACATCCCAACTCCTGTTCTCAATACTTTAATTTATGAAGGCCAAGATGCCAAAAGCTTTCTTTACAATCATGTCTACCTGTGATGCCACTTTCAGGGAATTATGTATCTGAATTCCCAGATCCCTTTGCTCCTCTGCACTCCTCAGTGCCCGACCATTTACTGTGTATGTCCTACCAAAATACAGCACCTCACACTTATTTGCATTAAATTCAATCTGCCATTTTCTGGCCCATTTTTCTTGTTGGTCCAGATCCCTCTGCAAGCTATGAAAGTCTTCCTCACTGAACACAACGCTCCCAATCTTAGTGTCATCAGCAAACTTGCTGATCCAATTCACCACATTATCATCCAGATCATTGATATAGACAACAAACAACAATGGTCCCAGCACTGATCCCTGAGGCACAGCTCTCATCACAGGCCTCCAGTCTGAGAAGCAACCATCCACTACCACTCTCTGTCTTCCATTCAGCCAATTTAGAATCCAGTTTAAAACCTCTCCAAGGATACCTAGTGTCTGAACCTTCTGAACTAACCTCCCATGTGGGACCTTGTCAAAGTCCATGTAGACAACATCCACAGCCTTTCCTTCATCTACCTTCTTGGTAACCTCCTCAAAACACTCTATAAAATTTGATAAACATGTACAAAGCCATGCTGACCATCCTTAATCAGTCCTTGTATATCTGATCTCAATGGTTCTATGCTGTATGTCTAAATAAATAAATAGATAGAAAGACTTATTTAGAAAAAAAAATCTAAAACGAAAGGGTATAGTTAAGAGGTGAATGGTTCAGAAGGGATTGGAAGAAGATTTTTTTTTCACCCAGCGGGATATGGATCTAAATTGCATGCCTGATGGAGGCAAATACTGTCACAGCATTCAAGTTTTTTTTTAAATGCACTAACATAGAGAAGGCTATGGACCATGTGCTGGTAAATGGAATTACTTAAGAGAGAGTGAAACAGAAAAGTTTGCAGGCACTGTGATTGTAGTAAAAAAGTAACCAATTACAATCTTTTGTCTGTACTCCTCCCTCCGCCCTTCCCTTCTCCCCAGCCTCTTCATTCAGAAGCCGGCCTGCTGTTTACTCATACCTTGAAGAAGGGCTCAGGCCTGAAACATCAGATACTCATCTTTATCTCCTATAGTCGCTAGAAGACTGGCAGAGTTCCTACAGCATGTTTGTGTTTATATTGTTTAATAGAGAGCATGGACGTGGTGAGGTGAGGGACCTGTTTCAATGCAGAATGACTCCAGGAAATGTTTGCAGGACATTGTTTAAAATTATTAAGGATGTCGGCAGACCTACACTGGACACGTTGTGTCACTGTGTTGATGGACACCTTCCAATATTCTGGAATATTTAAGCTTTGTGAAACCATAGCCTTTCACACAATAGTGATTTCATTCTTTGTTATGACACCTCACTGACAAAAGGCAAAGGAGGAAAAACCCAACACCCAACCCCAACCAACCATTTTTCCCCTGCAGCCGCTGCAACCGTGTCTGCCTGTCCCGCATCGGACTTGTCAGCCACAAACGAGCCTGCAGCTGACGTGGACTTTTACCCCCTCCATAAATCTTCGTCCGCGAAGCCAAGCCAAAGAAGAAGAAAGAAGAAAAGAATGACACAACTTATAACATTCATCAGCTCTGCTTCCAATGTCTTGGTCCTATAGAAGGTAAAGTTGGCTTCAAGCCTTAAAGCATTGCTGCCATGAGACTTAGCAATGCTACACCAAACTAAAAATTTTACTATTTATTCCATTCAAAGGAATAACTGCACTGGGATCATTTTAGCCATCAGGCTTTTGGGAAACTATACAGAACTAGTTTGAATCCCAGCTGAAGGCAACAGAGAAGGGAACAATTCAGCACAGCACTCCAGTGAAAACTACCCTGAATGTTCATTATCAGTGTCCAGCTTCAGGAAACTGGCATCATCAGAACATAAGAAATAGGAGCAGGAATTGGCCATTTGGCCCATTGAGCCTGCTCTGTCATTCAATAAGATCATGGCTGATCTGATGATCAGCTCATCTCCATTTTTTCCTCATTTTCCTTAATTCCTTTTTCATATAAAATTCTATCCAAACTTGTCTTAAATATATATTTCAGATTTATTGTCAGAATATATACATGACATCTCATACAACTGAGATTCTTTTTTCTTGAGGGCATGGCAGAATTTCCACTAATTGGTAGTGCAAAAATAAACTGCACACAGTGTAAACGTAAATAAACGAAATGTCACAAATATAAACAAACTGACTGCAATACAAGAGGACAAAGAGAACTTCCTGATTGAGTTTGTTGTTAAGGAGTCTGATGGTAAAGGGGTAGCAGATGTTCCTGAACTTGGTGGCACAAGTCGTGGTACCTCGACCTCTTTCCTGATGATAGCAACAAGAATAGAGCATGTGATGGGCAGTGTGGATTCTTGATGTACTCAATGGTGAGGAGGGCTTTGCCTGTGATGTCCTGGGCTGTGTCCACTACCTTTTGGAGTGCCTTACACTAAGGGGTAAGACCGGGATGCAGCTGGTCAGCACACTTACCACCACCCGTTTGTACGGTTTCCGATGTCGTACCAAATTCTGCAAACTCCCGAGAAAGTAGAGGCACTGACCTGCTTTCTTCACGATGCCATTGGTCCGTTGGGTCCAGGAAAGATCCTCCGAGATAGTGACTCCCAAGAACTTAATTTTGCTCACCCTCTCCACCTCTGATCCCCCAATGATTGATGCATTGTAAACCTCTGGCTTTTCTGAAGTCAAGAATCAGCTCCTCAGTTTTGATGACATTAAGTGAAGGTTGTTGTGGGTGCACCATTCAGCCAAGTTTTCAATCTCCCTTCTGTATGCTGATTCATCCCCTTCTTTCATACAACTCACTACTGTGGTAACGACATCAAATTTGTAGATGGTGTTATTGTCGAACCAAGTTACACAGTTGTAGGTGTAAAGTGAGCAGAGCAGGCGGCTAAGAACACAGCCCTGTGGTGCTCCGGTACTGATGAAGATTGTGGAGGAGAAATTCTTACCTATCTTCACTGATTGTGGTCTGGAGGTGAGGAAATCCATGATCCCATTACACAGTGGGGTGTTAATTCCCAGTAAATATATTCACTGAGGTCACTTCCACTGCTTCAATGGGCAGTGAATTCCAGATTCCCCACCCTCTGGGAAAAGCAGTTCCTCCTCATCTCCATCCTAAATCTACTGCCCTGAATCTTGAGGCTCTGTCCCCTAGTCTGGTCTCCCCGCCAATGGAAACAACTTGCCTTCCTCTATCTTATCTATGCCTTTCATAATTTTATGCAACATCATCTTTCCCAATAGAAAAGCTTAACTGTTATGGGAATGAATAACTACATCAAATATCTCCAGTGTGTTACCATTACTTTGTGATCTTTGTCCAATAGACAACCAGTGCCAATACTAACTCCAGATCAATCATACAAAGGGTTCTTAAGCTATAATGGAGACTGGATTTGACCAAAAATCAATATTATTTCATTCTTGCTCCAGAATACCAATAAACAATTAGTGTTATTTCAATAAGTGTTAGGCAGCAATCCAGGACAGGTAAGTACAATCTCATGTTATGGCCTTACATAATAACTAGTATGTCACTAAAAGCCAAAGGATTTTATATAAATTAAAATCCAAATAAAAAGCAGTGGACTAAACACGTGCTGGCATTTTTAAATAATTTCTATTTCTTCCACGTGAACAAGACCAACATAATATTTTATTTCATTATGAGTAGGTCTTCCATATTACACAGAGAATTTCTGTCAAAAGAGAATATATCCAATTTTGTATATAATTCATAATTGCATGATTATTATTTATTCACTGTTCCCAGTCAACAATTCCCCCTCCCTACAGGTATGTCAATTGAACATGCAGCACCAAGATCAAGACAAGTGCTGGATTGGATCTTTAGTTAAAAGGGAGGTGATAATCTTCAGTCACCAGAGTAACCGAGACCTTCAACAATCAACTCCAATCACCCACTGTGATAGGACAGACCTATCACCAATGTATATAGTTACAGTATCTAGGGTATGTAATGACTGTGCTTACAGCGATTGGCTGAGAGCTTAGCCACACCTACTGTCTGGGCCTTAAAGGGTTGTGTCCCTAGCCAGGTCAGACGTCAGAAGAGGGAGAATAGGGGAAGCCAGACTGTGAACACGGTGAACAGCAGACTGTGCAGCCAGAGATGGGGTCAGAACTGGGTGGGGGAGCAGCCAGAGCTGTGATCCAGGACACCAGGAGGCAACCTGAAACACAAGCTGAAGCTGGCATATGGGTTCTATTGTCTACTCCCTATAAACCCACTGGGTTCTCTAGAAAATTTGCTGAACTATTGTATAACATGTAAAAACAAAAGTAGCATTTGGTTGTTCCCAGAAGTAATTTCCATCACAATATTTTTTCAAAGGTTTGCTTCCTGAAAATAAATTGGGGATTATGATAGACAACATCAAGCTGAACACAAAAATAATTTCAGGTTTCCTGTATCACGTAGGAAGTTGGAGAAACATTAAATTAACTTTGATTGAATTTAACATGTTTAATCGGATAATGATGCTGACACATTGCATTAGTTCAACTAACCTAAAAATGATTTGCCTCTGATTTTCGTTTGTACTCAGCATCTGATGCCTCTCATGTCAGTGTCCCAACAATAGTCGGCCAGCATTGATGGATTCCAGTTGCCTTGATGCAGCTCTTCCATGGTTGCAAAGTCCTGGTGAAACCTTACACCGTGCTCGTGACCGACTACACCGAGATCAGTAGGGAAGACGTCCAAGTGCAAATGTAGAAAATGAATTTTCAATGACATATTTGCACTTCATGGTTTTGTACATTTGAACTAAAAATATTACAGGAAATCACAAAAATAGGTTATATCTAAAAACAATACATGAAAGGAAAATTTCAAGGTGATTTTTGTGCTCATCTGCCCAAAATCAACCCAAAAGTGATCAGGAAGAAAAATCTTTGTTGTAAACCATAAAACCTGTCACTCTGGCTCCAAAGTGCTGTGGTGCCACATTATGGAGCAGAGAACAGAGAACATTGAACACGACAGCACAGTACAGGCCCTTCACCCCTTGATGTTGTGCCAACCCTATTTCCTTAAAAATATACTAAATCTTCTCTACCCTGTAACACTATTTGTCGTTAATTCATGTGCTTGTTTAAGAGTCTCTTAAATGCCCCTAATGTTTCAGCCTCCACCACCAATCCCAGCAATCCATTCCAGGGACCCACAACTCTGTAAAAAAAAATTACCCCTGATGTCTCCCCTAAACTTTCAACCCTTCACTTTGTACAGATGTCCTCTAGTGTTTGCTAATCCTGCCCTCGGGAAAAGGCGCTGGCTGTCCATCCTATCTATGCCTCTCATAATCTTGTCAACCTCTGTTAAGTTACCCTTTATCCTTCTACCCTCCAAAGGGAATAGTCCCAGCACTACTAACCTACTAATGAAATGCAATAGGCATTCTTAACCATCCTATCAACCTGCACAGTGACCTTGAGGAATGTGTGGATTTGGAACCCAAGGACCCTCTGTTCATCCACATTCCAAAGTAACCAACCATTAACCTCCTGGTTTGTCCTTCCAAAGTGCATGGCAGATGGAGTTCAAGTTGCATGTATCCGGATTGAACTCCATTTGCCACTCTTCCATCCTGTTTATACCCTTTTGAAACTGCAACAACCTTCAGTACCATCCACAACCCCTCCAATCTTTGATTCATTCACAAACTTACTGACCCATCCTTCCACATCCTCAACCAGGTTATTTATAAAAATCCATAAAGTCCAGGGGTCTCAGAACAGATTCCTGCAGAACTCCACTAGTCTCTGACTCCAGGCAGAATACTTTCCTTCCACTTCTAATCTCTGTTTTCCACATGCAAGCCAATTTTTCTATCCGCACAGCCAAGGTTCCATAGATCCCATGCCTCATGTCTTTCTGAGGGTCTCTCACACGGACCTTGTCAAATACTGCACTCATCACATCAGTTATGTCCCATCCTCCTAACTAGAAAGGGGAAAAGCTCATGCATGGTTTGCAAATCACCAGTTGGACAGAGTCAGAGTGAACAATTCAGAGAAGATAAACCTTGGGGTGGAACAGCCGCTGAAGAAAGACAGCAGAGAAACCAAAATGATAAAGACCTTCCAGGAGAAAAGTATATCTAGCATGTTATTTCTGTGGCATGGGTTCTCCCTGCTACCACATGGGGTTTCCCTGAGAATGAGAGTCCTAAAATGTTGACAGAGAAGTTGAGTGCATTCCATTGTGAATGTTGATGATTGGGCAAGGCTATAGCTCATTGTGAAGAACAACTTATTTGACAAAGACAGTAAAAGACTATTAAACTTTGGGTAAAGAACACCACCCGGTGTAAAATTGCAATTTTTTTATATATATAAAAAGATTCCTTGCCAGACTGAAGTCCCTGCATAGAGGGACAAGGAATTTATTTCCTGGACATGTTCGGCTTTAGAAATAATAGCAGAAAACATACAACCATTAAAATAGTAATGTCTGATTGATCTTCCAATCAATTTTTAATAGCGACTCATCCACAGCATCAGAGAAGATGTAGCTTAGACATTGAATATTTGTACTTCTATTTTTAAAAATGAAGCAATATGATTTACTCAAAGGCAAAGAACACAGTTTAAAAAAAAATATCCTATTAAAATACATGGGTGAGCATGATCAGTAAATGCTGCTAATATTAAAGCTTAATTCAAACACCAGCAGTCCATACATGACTGAATAATTACATGCAAGGCCCTGAGGCAAGAATCTTGAAACTGACATGTAAATCTTAATAATTCTTTCATGGCACTCAAAGGGTTGGGATGATCTCATTCAGAATAGAAATAATTTCAATATCAAGGATAAAACATGAAATATAAATGCACAATTTTTACAATGTAAATGGTGATACCACAAACAATAAAATGTGAGACCTGATTAAAACAAGAGGGTTGAAAAACCTTTTCCCCCCCCCATAGTCCATGTCCTTGGTTCAATTGTTGTTTTACTTATTTCTGTGATACACTTGATAGCCATTGTGAAGTAACAGCAAAATTGTACAAATAATTTATTTTTTTCCTCATCGGTAATCTCTGAAATGAACCCACTTCGATCCTTTCTTCTTGTAAAGATGTCATCCTGAACTGAATGTGCAGAACGTGGCAGGCTTCAGAACTCAGGAAGAGTTGGAAAAGGATTTAGTTTCAAGTTAAAAGCATTTACGAGTGAGATTAGCCAGGCATCAGCTGTTGATGTGATGGAGTTGCAGTTTTGATCCTGATCTTGCTTTCATGCCTTCATGGGGCACAGGGATCATTAGGAATGCCTCCATTTATTGCCCATTCCTGGTTGTCCGTTAGTGCAATCCCTCTACAGCGCCAGCAACCTGTGTTAGGAGTCTTCTGCTGTTCTCACCGAGTGCTCCAGTTTCCTCCCACGTTCCAGAGATGTGCAGGATTAGGAGTAACTGAGTAGGACTAGATGAGATTCCCAGCACTTGTATCATTGTCTCACCTCACAGATTCTGCCCTGGTTTAGAACTTCTCCAGGATTTGCAAACCCATATATCACAATTAACTCAGGGGTCAGCCAGCATCCACAGGTAGAAACGGTCAGTCAACATTTGGGTCAGGAACTTCTAACCCAGTGGTTTTCAAACTGCCCCCCTAAATTCATATCCACTTTAAGTAATCCCTATGCCATAAGTGCTCTATGATTAGTAAGGGGTTACTTAAGGTGATATGTGAGTGGAAATAAATAGTTTGTAAACTACTGGGTTTAATTGTACCTAATTGACGTTATATTCACGGTTTCATAACTCCAAAGGAAATGCCCCACTGACAATTTTTCTCAAGCAAAATATTTCAGTCTAAAAAAAGGTTCTCAACCTTCCCTTCCCACTCATACCACCTTAATCAATCCTTTATTAATCACAGGGCACCAATGGCATAGGATTATTTAGTGGTATGTAAGTGGAAAAAGGTTGAGAACCATTGTGATAGGGTATTGGACAGAAAGTGGGAAAGGGAGAGGTTAAAAATTAAGAGAGAAAAGCAAGGAGTTGGTCAAGATGAGATGGTGAAACATTGGAACCAGGTAGAGGTGGGCTACTTTAACTTCCAAAAATCGACGTTCGTCCCATCAGGTTAAAGGGTGTCCAGGAGGAATATGATGTGTTGTTTCTCAAGTTTGTGTCTGGCCTCACCGTGTAGTGGATGAGGCCGAGGACAGAATGGTGTGGGTGTGAATGATGAAGGAAATAGAAAAGGTTGGTTCCCAGGAGTTCAAACTTTGACCTACAGATACCCTGGATTTCATCGAAAATGACAATGTACATGCTGGGTGTGGGAGAGGAAGGGAGTCATTCGTGTTCACAGTAAATGTTTCCAGGTGTTTTACTAATTATTTGCTTTTTTTCATTTTTAATTGCTTGTTTTATTTTTAAATTTCTCAAAATGTTCAATCTGATTTCCACTGCATTTGGAAGTATCTCGTTGCTAGACATCTTTAACAGAAGGTGAAACTGCGCAGTCATGGGTTTCCATCTATCAATGATCTTCTCCTTGTTGTGAATGGGGCTTACTGTGGCCCATCATGTCCTGCTTCCAATGCACAGTCAGTAAGGAAATCCTTGTGGATCTGAAGCAGATGTGGGGTTCATCTGAATCTGTGTGAGGGCGATCACCACAAGTGTCCATCTTCCTCATTTATACTGGCAAAAAGTGAGTCAGGCACTTTTTGTGAAGGGTTAATACAAAGTTAAAACAAACTTTTAATTAAAATCAAGATATCGCAATCAATGACCTGGAGCGAAACAATGAAACATCTGACTATGCTCTTCAATAAAGTTCTCCATGGCAATCCAGCAATCTTAACAAAAACATCCCCTTTCCCTAATTCTGCAGCAATCCCAAGGGCTCCTGGCTCCAAGTAGCTCTGGTGTCCTCTGAGCTGCCGCCTAGAAGCTTTTTTTTTAAAATCAAACAAGGTACAGAATGAGAAACAGAGACAAAAATACAATAAATTTGCTTTTAAAAGCAAAGGAGACTTGAATACCTTCATATTGTCTAATAATCATGTAAGAAAATAATAACTCACATGTATCGAAATACAGCGAGAAGCTTCATTCTGTATGCTATCCAGATAACCCAAATCATATAAAGTGCAGTGCAATAACCAAGAGAATGGTGTTACAGCATTCAAGTAGTGCAAGGTATAGAGAAAAGTACCAAAACAGTGCAGGGAATCGAGAAAAGTAGTTATTAAAGACAGAACAAGGGCATCGCCTTCTGCCAATAAGAGATCCATTCAGGAGTCTGATGCCAGCTGGAACACCCTTTAATTTGGAGGTTCACGTTCTCAAACACATGCATCTGTTGTCAGAGAGAAATTACATTACTCTGCATAATTTTAGAATAAGAAAGGATTTGGATTTCATAGCAGCTAACTGATGTTAATCACAATGGATTGAGAAGAAGCAGCTGCAAGCAATACTGCATCACCCAGACTTTTGGGCTTCTGCAGCAAGGTGTATGCACGGGGAATTCCCAGAGTTTCTCTCAGCAGGATGGATCACTGGCAGTGCAGCTTCGTGGTAATTCATCACAAAACTGGGCTGTTACTTTCAAAAAATTGTAACACAATCCAGAAATTCAAGATTTTATCAAATGAGCACACTATTCCAATGCAAGTGTACACTCAGCACTTATTTTACATTGTTAATTAAAAAAGATTAAATCTAATGGACTAATGCAATACAATTTTTAAAAACCCGAATGCCAGCAAATGGGTGTAATCAGCAATGGATATTCAAGCAAGGAAGAGTATTCAATGTAGCTGGACATTTAACAGAAACTCAAAGGTTTCTCAAACAGCACTTCTCAAATCCAGAACACTCCACCAAACAGTATGGCGCATTGGACAACTATCATCTTTAAACTCACCAAGTCCCCGGACCTCAACCAATGTATTTTCTTTACTGTCAGGGCATCAACATCCTAGAACTATCCAAATGAAGTCTTGCAGGAGCATACAATTTCTAGAACTTCCCAAGAGCAATGAGGACCAGTAATAAATGGCAGCCATATCAGCTAACTCACACTGTAAGGAATGAATGAATGGCTCCTCTAACTAAACCTGAAACTAGAAAGCCAACCCTTCACTTTCTGGTAAATTCCAATTGCCCAACACAGCTTTCAGCAAACATCAATGATGTCAATTCTTCAATCATTTTATCTTACATCACCAGAGGCCATTCAGACCATCAAGTCCAGGTCAGATCCTATCAATCACATCTTGTCCATTCCCCCTCCTTATTTCCCAACAGCCTGTAAATTATTCTCTCCTGTACCTCTCAACTTATTTTTTTTAAGATCACTTACCTACAGTTGGAGTAATTTACAGGTCAAGGACCCAGCAGGTTATTGGATACAGAAGGAAATTAGAGCAGCTGGCAATGTGAAAATGGATCTGCGATTACTTGACAAATGAATGCAAATAGTTACAAATTTCACCATATTTTATTGTTGCTTTGCAAAGGGTGAAAACGCTGTTACAGCAAGAAGCACTGCCACAGGCTGCTAGTCTCGCCACAAGGGAGTCTCCCATGTGGGTCACAAGTTGCATATTTATACAGACAAACTTTCAGCTTTCCAGAATATTAGAACAGAATTCCACAATCCTTTACCCATACAAATATGTGTTTCTTAGGATTCATTTTTTACACCGGGTGGTGTCCTTTACCCAATGGTTAATAGTCTTTTCCATTGGAGCGCTTTCATCCCTAACGTCAAAGTACTCGAGATGGCAGAGGTCGACAGCATCGAGTCCACGCTGCTGAAGATCCAGCTGCGCTGGATGGGTCACGTCTCCAGAATGGAGGACCATCGCCTTCCCAAGATCGTGTTATATGGCGAGCTCTCCACTGGCCACCGTGACAGAGGTGCACCAAAGAAAAGGTACAAGGACTGCCTAAAGAAATCTCTTGGTGCCTGCCACATTGACCACCGCCAGTGGGCTGATAACGCCTCAAACCGTGCATCTTGGCGCCTCACAGTTTGGCGGGCAGCAACCTCCTTTGAAGAAGACCGCAGAGCCCACCTCACTGACAAAAGGCAAAGGAGGAAAAACCCAACACCAACCCCAACCAACCAATTTTCCCCTGCAACCGCTGCAACCGTGTCTGCCTGTCCCGCATCGGACTTGTCAGCCACAAACGAGCCTGCAGCTGACGTGGACTTTTTACCCCCTCCATAAATCTTCGTCCGCGAAGCCAAGCCAAAGAAGAAGAATAGTCTTTTACTGTCTTTGCCAAATAAGTTGTTCTTCACAATGAGCTATAGCCTTGCCTAATCATCAACATTCACAATGGAATGCACTCTGCTTCTCTGTCAATATTTTAGGACTCTCATTCTCAGGGAAACCCCATGTGGTAACAGGGAGAAACTATGCCACAGAAATAACATGCTAGATATGCTTCCAAAAATGTAAAACATTAGTCCAGACCATGCTTGTCAATGGTATAAATTTAAAGAGTAGCAAAATCTCAGTTTTGAACTGACAAATCTCATAGAGTTCACCAAGGAAAGTGGAACATAAGAATACAGATGCATGACTGCAAATGATCCCCAGGAACCAGCACAACATAGATTTAAGGTTGATTAGGGAGCAAGTGGCAAACAGCTTTGTAGTCAGACTCCAGCATCAGCCAGTGGTTTTAGAGTGCTGTGGGTGGGATAGAGAGATTTTAGAAAGTAAATTCATTCCCACACACATAACCCTTCCAAGTTATCACCCAATTTCTCAAATTCAACCTATCTGGGATCTTCTTCTTGCACACATAATCGCAATGAAATGGTTACAATGCTTCAAGAAAACTGAGCCTAAATAATTAAATGAAACGATTGGCGGTGAGGGGCACAAGACACTAGAATAGTTCAACCATGAAATATTACTGTCAGTAAGGTCGGAAATGATATTCAATAAACCAGAAAAGGATAATGTCCGTGCTTTTACAGCACTGCTGAGTAAGCATTATTGTATTCACCAGATTGTGATACTGCAAGAGTCACTGCATTTCAAAAAAAATAGTATTTTAATGATTTGCAGCTGAGATGTTCAAAATTGATTGGACAATTGATCAGATTCTAGTCAAATAACTTTAAAAGCTTTGGGATTCAAAATGGAATTCACAGCTCCAGAGGACTTTCAAAAACAAAATTTACAAGGATGAAATTCCCAGGTTAGTGTGTTGAACACTTCAAAAGCACTGATGTTCAATCTGTGAGATGATTTAATTCCTTACCTAATGCTTACTGTCCCGTTAAATAAATTGAGCCATCTCAATTGCTTTAATCTTTATTAATTTATTTTTTTTTTTAAAACAAAGAGGTTAATCCATGCATCATAAATACACAACCTTCCACCTTCTACCCCCTGTAATTGCACACTGCCTCAAGCATTAGGCAAGAACTCAATGTTATCTAGTACGGCAATAGTCACTAGTGTTGCATCATGAATTATTAAATCAGTACTTCGTGGTAATACATAATTTCTTATCAATTATTCATGCTAATGTGCGTGTAGTTTACTTAATTGTGTTATTGACGATCAAAAGTAATTTCCTGAAAATCCTCAAGGACAGAAAATTTAATCAGTGTAACTACTTTTTGGATGCGATGCTGTTAAATATTCTTAATTTGTTCAACAGTCATTTATTTCTGTACCTTTCCATTGGAAAATCAAACAATTAAATTTGAAAGTTAGGTTACAAGAACCTAGATCACACAACGTCTAATTTTATGCAAGTTAATCCTATTTTGGAACAGGTATTAACTTGATAATTAAAGATTGGGATGCATAGTTTTTATCCCATGATATGGCAAGTAATTTAAAATAGAGGCGAAATAAATTACTGTAGAATATTGCTTCAGAATTTAAAGATCTGATTCATTGGGTGCCTATTTTCCCTTTCTTGGTAAAGGACCGAATTTATACTCACTTGTTAAAGAAGAAACAGTGAAGATTTTTTTTTCCATATTTAGGTAACATTACATTTTAATGTTTCCTTTGACTAAATGCGATATTTGTTCTTCCTAAAACCACACATTTTACTGGTATATACAGCCCACAACACAGTACTGTTATATCTCACTCTCTGTAACTGTTACAGTATTCATATTTTATCAGAACTTCAAGTTAAAACTAACAGCATAAATTAAATTCATAAATCCTATTGCAGTGGAAAGTATACCAGAAATTGTGCTATTAATATTTTAAATGAATTCCAGTTAAGAGTTTATCCACTTAATAGAAACCTACGATATTATAATGATCTAGAAGCTTGGAGCTTTATTGCACACTAAAGGTCACATCTTGCAGAACAACCAAATGCAAATGTATCCGAAATGTGTCGTGGCAGCGTGTTGATAACTTACCTGCCTGCACCTATAATGTCCTCCCTGCTGAGTGAGCAGGGAATAGTTAACATTGCCGTGTGAGCGGAGATCATAAGCACTGCATAACAATTCTAGCAAGTGTCTCCCTTCCCATTAATCCAGGAGTGCAATGGATATGGTCAAAAGAAACAACTATTTGGCTGCTAATATCCAGATTCCATCTATTTACATCTTTTGGCTTGGACTCGGGTGAGGTCACCCTTGCTTTTGTACAGATGGAGACACGATTTGATCAGAATAGATCCAGCATAAGTTGGAGTTCTGAGAACATTCACTAAAGTCATCTCAAGTGTTCTCTTTGCAGCGACGGTTCTGTCCTTCGCCTCATAGATTCCTTTCACTCTCGACCTTTTCTTTGGGGTGGCTCGCCTTATCCTGCTCACCGTCCAAGGAAACCTTTGGTCCAACGGCGGGGCTGCTGTTGGCCGACGGAAGCAAGTTGGCGGAGTGGAGCACTGCCTCGGAGTGTTCGCGTGCTTTCATCCGCAGTGCGGCCACACTGGCCGTCCGATTGCTCTGGCAGCCGTACGGTGGCAAAAAAGACAGCCCCATTGGATCTGGTGTGCAACAAGAACACAGGGAATTTCCTAAAACAAACACGAGTACTTTAATCATTTTTTTTACGAATGCATATGCTGAATTGTGCAAAGTTTGACATTGACACGTTAATGTGGCGAACTAAAATAGCTTCATTACATTTGGAAACCGCTTCCATATTAAGCAATAAACAGTTTCTAATCTTTGTTCCCCGAGACCAGGGGCGGCTCGGTGAGCGCATCGGCGTTACATCGGGCGCTGCCTGTCTGTCAGGAGTTTGTACGTTCTCCACCGCGTGTCTGTGCGAGTTTCCTCCAGGGGCTCCGGTTTCCTCCCACCCAAAGACCTGCAGGGTCGTGGACCCTGCTCTAGCTCCAAGTTTAAAAAAAGACGCAGATCAGTTGGCGAGATGCTCGTTTAAATGTGACACCATCCTAATGAGAACGTATTGTTTTCACAGACTTCATCAGGAAAATGCATTATTGGAGCTAATTCAGGTCATTGCGCAAAACGAACCATTCCCGCAGTTCCTCTGTGACAAAGGGAAATGTTGGAATCATGTATTATTTTGGTAGGAATTGTCCCGTTGGACTATAACGTGCACGAAATTCTTTAACGTTGTCCACCGTAAGGAAGACAGAGCGTCGCCACTTTGTTCAGCGCCCCTCCCAGAATGAGGCCCTCACGACCCCGTGGTTTACAAGACCACTGAGCTAAGGGAGCCTTTCGTCGCCTTGTCCAAGATTCAAAACTCTGCTGTTCTGCAGGTCACGTTAAGCCCCAATACAGTTAGACTTATTTCACAAAGTCTGTCATACCAATAGAAAAATTTCTTTAGTCTTATTTTGTTTCAATTCCATGTCAAGTACGTTGAAAATAAAAACCGTTCCTTTTTTTTAACAATTAATTTAAAAAAATGTTTTACACCAACTTATCTAATACTGCCGAGTTTTAATAATTTTGCGCTTGGTAAATGCCACATGTCCAAGTTTTCCATAATATGGGCTTCTTAGTATCAAGTCATGGAATGTCACAGGCCACATAAACCTCAGGAAATTCGGTCATTAATTTCCATTTTATCTCAAGCAGTGGTTACCAATAGAATTGATTTTGTGATTTATCCATCCATGAAGTAATAATATAAAAGGAACAACCCTACGTGCATCAAATATACATATGGCTTGCTTTAGGTTTTCATGTTTTCCACAGATTTCAGTTGAATACCCCAACCTTCCCAGTATCAGCGAATGTGCAGTAATAAACTGAAGGCATGCATTGATTTAAAAAAAGACATTCTGCACCTGCCACAGAACCACCACACCTCAATGGTAATTAATGTGTTCTCGTGGTTTTCATGTTACACACAGATTCTGCTCAATATTTGTCAAAGATATGGGAAGTCATATTACCAGACTGTGAATCAAACTGATACTTTAAACTATCCAAACCCTAATGATTAAGATATATATTGGCAATTAATGGATTCAAGATCAGCTTCCTCAAAATTGAATTCTTTCCCAGTCTGATAAATCTACAGTTAATTACATTTAATCCTGTCTCAGACCAAAATGAGAATAGCTTCAGCTCATCAATACTGTCGGACATAGACAGTTCAAATCTAAATGGATGCAAATAGTTAGGATTAAAATAGTTCTGGATTTTGATCCAAAAAATTTTTTTAAAAATCAGTAAAGCAACTTTTTTTTTAAATAAGACAGTCCAAAAGTTGATCAATATACTGAAATTAATTGGGTTGTTTTGGACAGGAATTGGGTGGTCAATCCCAATTGGCACAGTTGACCACATAATGGGAGCCCATCCTGGTTGCCTGGCCTTGCCATCTGCTCCTTTAGAAATAGGGAGCTTTCCCCTTCTCCGGGATTCAATGGTGCTGCTAATCAAGCTTGATCTCGGTTTACTCCAGTTTAGGATAAATTTGGGCCCTTTGATTTGACCACAGACATTCACCCAACAGCTTTTGAATAAGTGCTCAGCATGTGAACCTCTCAGAAACAGTGAGTTGTAATACATTACTTTGATTTATCAGTGGTTCTCAACCTCCCCCCCCCCCCTCAATTCACATGCCACCTTAAGTAATCCCTTACTAACCACAGATCTCCGATGGCATAATTTAAGAGATTAAAGTGGTATGAAAAAAAGGTTAAGATCCACTGATTTATCAATTCTAACTGTATCCAGCGACCAACATGTGAATTTAAACATTTATTATGAACTACATTATGGCATTCTGCTCATTTTGTCAACCAGATAAATATAGATTGGTTTAGACATTAAACCCTACCAAGTTTGGCTCACATTAAACTTCTGAAGATTTGATCTATTAGGATTATTTGGAGAGACTGTTTCTTATCTCCTTATCAACTATCTGTGGCCAGAAGCCTGGGGATTGGTTAACTGGCAAGAGTTGTTCATTGGCAGGCCACAGTAACTGGAAAGAACAATGTTGGTTGTTAAAGGGAACACCTGCATTATTTCTGCAGTGGGTTCAGCTGTGACTGGTTTACCTATCTGAGAGTGGTTTAGGGCAGCGGGTCTGGAGTACATCTCCTCACTCTAAACAAGTCCGTTACAGTGAGCCCGAAGCCAACATCAAGCCTGAACCAATAAGGAAAATATATTGCCGTTTGCTTTAATCTGGACCAGCTAACTTGAACATATAATAAAATGCCAAGATTACCCCCCCCCCCCCCCCTTACTTGCTGACACAAGAATTAAAAAGAAACTGGTGTTTGACTGGTCGGATTGCAATACAATAATTTCGTGCTTTATTTTAGATTCTCTACCCGCAACAGATGTACTTTAATTTGTGGTAAGAAGATTGAAACAACAAAAACATAGAAAGCCAACACTTCCTCTGGTTTATTAAGGTATCAAGGGTTTATACAGCACAGTTTACGCTAATAACATGAGCTACAGTTTGTGTGTTACCACTAACTCTGTGGACTTTGTTGATCGTTATATTTCTCTGCAGAACAATCTATTCTTGCCTGTTCAAACATAATTGATCTCAACTTTCGTGCTAAACGCATCGGGCATTTTAAGATCACGGCTGGGGTGGGACAGCATGGACAACGCCTGGAATTTGCTTCGGGAATGCGATGAGCGAGTCGGGGTGACATGTGGACAGAACGGATTTTCTTCAGGGTGTCGATGGGGAAAAGAGCGACGTGAGAGAGAGAATTCCATCGTCCGCCACAAATTCCCGAGCCTCGGACACCCTACAATGCGATTTACAAGGTGTGGTGAATTGTTAGTATATCATCCAATACGCCGCCTTTGGCTCTGCTGTCGGACACACTCCAAGTACGTGATTCGATTCTACTCCTGCACTTTTCTGAATGACTCGCACCAGATTTCTCTCGAAGTTGCAATAACTAGGAAAATTACACTCACGTCGCATGATCTCACCCCAGGCGTAACTGCCCTAAATCAATTCCCTCTGTCGCAAAAGCCGGATAAGTGAATTAAAAAAAAACCTTCTTTATCGAAGGCATTTGGGGTTCAGGGACGGAACCACTTTTTATCATCAGGTCGTTGGGACGGGAGGGAGTTACGCCGCTCCTGTGGGGACCACTCCTCTCCTGCCGGTGAGGTGAGCCCCCGATTCGCACTTGCCCCTCCAGCCAATCCCCCAACCCTGAAGAGGTTCGAGGAAGGGGAACCAGGCACCACCCCCATCATCTGAGGAATTCCCTGCCTCCCACCTGGACGTCCCTGGTCCTTTGTCTATTGCCCTTCGGGGGGAGGGAGCAGGGGGGGAGGGAGCGGGGGGGGAGGGAGGGAGGGAGAAGGGGGGAGGGAGGGAGGGAGGGAGAAGGGGGGAGGGAGGGAGGGAGGGAGAAGGGGGGAGGGAGGGAGGGAGGGAGAAGGGGGGAGGGAGGGAGGGAGGGAGAAGGGGGGAGGGAGGGAGGGAGGGAGAAGGGGGGAGGGAGGGAGGGAGAAGGGGGGAGGGAGGGAGGGAGAAGGGGGGAGGGAGGGAGGGAGAAGGGGGGAGGGAGGGAGAAGGGGGGAGGGAGGGAGGGAGAAGGGGGAGGGAGGGAGGGAGAAGGGGGGAGGGAGGGAGGGAGAAGGGGGGAGGGAGGGAGGGAGAAGGGGGGAGGGAGGGAGGGAGAAGGGGGGAGGGAGGGAGGGAGAAGGGGGGAGGGAGGGAGGGAGAAGGGGGGAGGGAGGGAGGGAGAAGGGGGGAGGGAGGGAGGGAGGGAGGGGGGAGGGAGGGAGGGAGGGAGGGAGGGAGGGAGAAGGGGGGAGGGAGGGAGGGAGAAGGGGGGAGGGAGGGAGGGAGAAGGGGGGAGGGAGGGAGGGAGGGAGAAGGGGGGAGGGAGGGAGAAGGGGGGAGGGAGGGAGAAGGGGGGAGGGAGGGAGGGAGGGAGAAGGGGGGAGGGAGGGAGGGAGGGAGAAGGGGGGAGGGAGGGAGGGAGGGAGAAGGGGGGAGGGAGGGAGGGAGGGAGAAGGGAGGGAGAAGGAGGGAGGGAGAAGGGGGGAGGGAGGGAGAAGGGGGGAGGGAGGGAGAAGGGGGGAGGGAGGGAGAAGGGGGGAGGGAGGGAGAAGGGGGGAGGGAGGGAGAAGGGGGGAGGGAGGGAGAAGGGGGGAGGGAGGGAGAAGGGGGGAGGGAGGGAGAAGGGGGGAGGGAGGGAGAAGGGGGGAGGGAGGGAGAAGGGGGGAGGGAGGGAGAAGGGGGGAGGGAGGGAGAAGGGGGGAGGGAGGGAGAAGGGGGGAGGGAGGGAGAAGGGGGGAGGGAGGGAGAAGGGGGGAGGGAGGGAGAAGGGGGGAGGGAGGGAGAAGGGGGGAGGGAGGGAGAAGGGGGGAGGGAGGGAGAAGGGGGGAGGGAGGGAGAAGGGGGGAGGGAGGGAGAAGGGGGGAGGGAGGGAGAAGGGGGGAGGGAGGGAGAAGGGGGGAGGGAGGGAGAAGGGGGGAGGGAGGGAGAAGGGGGGAGGGAGGGAGAAGGGGGGAGGGAGGGAGAAGGGGGGAGGGAGGGAGAAGGGGGGAGGGAGGGAGAAGGGGGGAGGGAGGGAGAAGGGGGGAGGGAGGGAGAAGGGGGGAGGGAGGGAGAAGGGGGGAGGGAGGGAGAAGGGGGGAGGGAGGGAGAAGGGGGGAGGGAGGGAGAAGGGGGGAGGGAGGGAGAAGGGGGGAGGGAGGGAGAAGGGGGGAGGGAGGGAGGAAGGGAGGGAGGGAGGGAGAAGGGGGAGGGAGGGAGGGTTGCAGATTTTCCGCTGGTAATTGATCGTTCACGCTGCACAAGCGGCCACACGCAACCCACCTTTCAACGTGGCGACCTGGGTGAGAGCTTGGGCGTAGGTAGCGGTGTTGAGGAGCGTGGTGGGCAGACATGAGGGGAAGAACGGTCCCGCCGGACCCACCGTCCTGTTCAGACTGAAAGAAAGGGAAGGTTAGAGGCGCGAGTTTGGAACATCTGACCAACTTCGAGGCAAGGCAGAGGCAGGTGGATTCCGAGCGCCTTTACTTACTTGTGTTGCATTTCTAAAGACTCTTTCTTATTCCTGTTCTGCTCTATTTGCGAAGGAGAGTTTAAGTTCGTCATGGGCGGCGAACCTTCTGCGATCTCCTTCCCCGTCTCCTGCTCCGCACTCCCCCGCTCCGTTTTCCTCCACTTTGCCCTTCGGTTTTGGAACCACACCTGAGGGGTGAAGGTCGGAAGGTCAAGGCAGCCCCTTCCCCCAGGGGCAAGCGGCTGGCAGCCTAAAACTTTCGTTTCAGCAAAAGCGCCGAGAGCACAGACTCCGGCATCCGCCAGCTATTCGATCAACGAGCTCACACAGGAGGCCCCTTCCTCCTGTCCAAGATACCCACCCCGGAGCTCTCCGAACCAACCCGGCTGACACCCCCACCCACCCAAACCAGAAGGTCAGAAAGTCCCCGATAATTTCGTTTTTATCTCAAAGATAATATCGGTGCTCGATCAAAAGACAGCAAGTATATCAGAACTTAGTTTTAAATCGTCTTCATTCAGTCCATTTTCGCCAAGTTTGGCGCCTGTGTCAGAGGGAAGCGCGGACCCCAATTCTTCCCTCATTAAATATGCGCGGTTTAAATTGGCGTTAGTTTCCCAGAGATATAAATGACTCTGGACTCGTGCAAACTTGGGTCAGTTAAGTGTGGACCAGATGCAGACAACTTCTTGCATCATAGCTGAATGAAGGTCACTGGCTATAACAACATTTAATTGAGTAATTTTTCATTATCATATTTTAATGACTTTCCACTGACAGTCGGCTACAGAGTAACATGCAGTGATGAAGTCGTTCATATCCTATTTAGTGATTGTTTGACAACATCAGCTTCGATTAGGCTGGGATTTCTAACACATTAATCATATTTTAATGGCCTACAGATTCCACGCGCGGATTTTTATTGGCTTTGTTATCCTGGTTCCCTTATTGTCTCAAGAAGAAAATAAAACGACGGTTTTAAACCTTCAGTTCGCAGAGTAATTGTCTCCATTTGCTATCTCACCCCGGCACGAAGTCGTGATCTGCCCGTCCTGAATGCCCCTAATTGCTACATTTATCTTAATTTGCAGTTTCTTTTCGGCGGTCGGGGGGCTGGCGACGAGGCGAAAGCAGTTAAAACACCCCGAAAATGGGATTCCATTGAAAAATAATAACACTCCTGCGAGTGAACGTCGAATCATGCCCAGATTTAATAAGCAGGGTGTCTTAATCCGTTTATGGAAGAATAACATGTTTACAATCCCTAATGCAGAGCGCCGAATTCCATTATCTCGCTGCATTCATTGAATTTAAAATGATGGTGCTGTGCACCACATAAAAAAAACTGTTATAATTTAACCAATTATGTTCGCTCATAGATCTCCCCGACAACAAATCCGAAAGCCTTCATAAATGCATGTCAGTGAAATCCCTTATTTTTAAAAAACGGGTTAGAGTTTTTATTTTGCCAGCTCTGTGTTAAATTGCAGACATCCAGAGAATTTTAAAAAAAACCACTGACAATGTAGCTCCCAGCCCCTATTCGGCAATACATGAAAATCAGGCTGGGCTCACAATTTAGGAGATAGTTTGGACTTTTATCAAGGCAAGGAAATGGATGTGCATTGATGTAATTTAGTACCTTAGAGACACGGACAAATTAGTGTAGAACATTATCACTAGTTAATTATGAATGACCGATTAATCAACCTAATCTAATATTCCACATTATGTTGACGTTATTAAAGTGCATCACACAAATGACAGATAGTCTTTCATTGCTTTATCTCCAGCCAGATATGCACTTTACACTGGCGGAATTAAAGTCTGGGCTCTTCTTTACCTGCACTCTTGCTTCAGTTAGATTTATCTTCATTGCCAGCTCCTCTCTGGTGAATACGTCGGGGTAGTGTGTCTGTGCGAAGACGGTTTCTAACGATTCCAACTGCATTGGGGGACAGAATGCACCTTTTGATCAGGAACCCTATCAGTGAAACACGAAACTCTGCAGACTCCGTGATTGAAGTAAAATGACAATGCTGGAGAAACTCAACAGGTCACATGGTGTTCTTTATACAAGATACAGAACCAACGTTTCGGGCTTGAGCAGGTCAAACAGTGTCCTTTATACAGCAAAGAGATACAGAACCAACGTTTCGGGCTTGAGCAGGTCAAACAGTGTCCTTTATACAGCAAAGAGATACAGAACCAACGTTTTGGGCTTGAGCAGGTCAAACAGTGTCCTTTATACAGCAAAGAGATACAGAACCAACGTTGAACCCTTCGTCAATTTGATCAAAGTGTGAGCAAAATGTAGGTTGGCGCGGGCACCTGCTGACATTATCCACACCTTGATGAAGGGCTCAAGCCCAAAACGTTGGTTTCTGTATCTTTATATTTGCTGTATAAAGTTCACTGTTTGACCTGCTGAGTTTCTCCAGCTTCGTGTTTTTGATGTCACTCGGGCAACCGTGATTCAGAATTGCCCGTTTGGAGTGAGACTTGCAACTAAGTGTCGCAAATGGTCAGATTTCAACGCTAACTATTATCTCGCTGCATTCATTGAATTTAAAATTTAGTTTTCAGTCAGCCAGAAACTCCGCTAACAGTTTGCACGTGAATGATTTAAAACATTTAGTAATAATGCCAAAGCGGGTTTGATTCGAAGGAAAGGTGCAGCCGGCAAAGGAGCAATCTGACACGGCCTGAGTGCGTTTGAACCATATTTCGGGAGGAGATCCCCGAGGACAGGACCAACCTGCTGGAGAGTGAACGTCGTTCTGTTCCGACGTTGTTTTCTACGGAGGAAACCATCGTCGAAATCGCTGGTCCCGTGGCCCCCAAAGCTGCTGGAATTCACTGAGGATGCAGAAACAAAACTTTTATTGACAGTAAACATTGAGGAAAGATTGTTCGGGCGGGTTATTTAAGAGAGGGGCCCTGGAGAAAGTAGCCTTGCTGTGGAAAACTCGCATCCCCCGGGTTGTTTCATCAGATTGCGATTCTGTGTCGGGACAGCACAGGACCGATCCTCGCAGGCTCCCGCCGAGAAGGTCTTCACTAAATATATATAGAATTCACACACGACCCACTTCCACCTAAATATTCAGCATCGGTGCATGGTGAACAGAGAGGGTTAAAAAAAAAATAACTGTTTCTCTCAAAGCGAGTCCCGGTGTTGATTTCAGTGGCCGCCAAAGGCGGAAGCTACAGATTCGGGCTGGGACCTGGGAGAAATGGTACCCAATAAATCTATTCCCCACCCCGCCCCGTTCATAATTTGTTTGCAAAACAGCATAAAAGATTCATGCCGACCGTTTGGCAGAGGGAGGAGCGTGGCCACCTTTCAAAGCGTTGATTGGAAGCTTGCATGACACTAAACATCTGCGATGGGAAAAGCCGAGTCTAACCCTCGGGCGAAAAAGGAAGGCGCTGCAGCGGAGAAGGGAGAAGCAGGTGGCCCGCTTCTCGCCAGACCAGGGTAGCGCCGACACAAGGGGTGCCTTAAATGGCTATCAGTCATAACACGAGAGTGTCAAGGGCTCTGTAAAATATACATTATTAACAGCAAACATTTAAGATTGCGAGAAGAACGCACAACGAACGGGAAACGATCACAGCCCCGCGTTTTCATATGTTCGTAGGATGGCCAACTCTCTGCAAAGTACATGTTCATGGGTACATTAAGTTTGGTCACCGCGGAGCCAATGCGCTTTCTCACACTTTCCGAGACCAGGTGCGGAAAACCGCATGCAACTGCGATACGGTGAGAAAACGAAACATGCGTCGGAACAGTTCGTTATAAAGGGGCGAAATGCCGTGATTTTTAAAAATAAATGACTAATTATAACATTTTCATCGTCTTAGTTCTTCTGGCAACTAATGTATTTGACTGCGGTGTCCCCCGATGCTGCGGATAGGCTCTACGACAAGTTACTGGCAATTCGGTTCGGTTTGCAGAATCGGTCAAATGTACTTACAGGAATTAGTCCGACAACACTCCCCGTCTAACTGCGGCGGACAGTGGAAATAAAACATCGTGGCACTGGGCAAAACTGGGTGGGTTGGGGTGGAGAAAGAACAGTCTTCAACTGGTTTTCACGCCCAAGTTTGTGTGGCCGGGAAGGAGAGACACGCTCCTTGTTCGGGTTGAACACGCTCTACCCACAGAGAGGGGGAGACCTTGGACCCGAGATCGCGGTGGAACCTTCCCCGGCAGCGACTGGCCAACCCCCAGCCAGCCAGCGACTTAACCAGATGCCTCAGTGTGCGGCAGCCTCTGCCTTTATAATCTCACGCGTAATTGGCCTTAATCTAATTATTTCCAGCATTGTCTTCTGTGAGTAACTTCGATAGCTCCTGAGGGTTTTGCCAAAAAGCGCACGTGGTCCGGAACGTCATTTCTGAATTGCACACATTCGCCTTACATTTGGAGAAGAAAAATAAATGCCCTTCGTTAGTTACGCAACCCCTGCCCCGCTTCCTCCTTCCCTCCCGGAGGAGACAACGCGCCACCTTCACCGCACAATGCGATCGTGGAACGACCCGCGCCTGGGCGCAGCGCGCACACGAGGTGGCTGCCCATCACCGCCTTTTCAGGAGGCTCACAGCAAGGGGTGCATCGATTGACGCCGCTTCCCTCGCTAAATGAGGTGCAGGGGAGGCTATGAAATTATTGCTAAAATGCATTAGAGTCGGGAACAGACAGGGCGCCGTTTCCCGCCTCCTGCAAATTACGCTTTAAGCACTCGCTGAGAATTTCATCGGGGCCCGAGATTGGGCTAAATCATATAAACTGCAAAAAAAAGCCTGCATAATGGTGCATAATTGGTTCTGTAATAGCATTACGCAAAGATAATAGCCTGTTAGAGCCCCCTGTACTATTAAGCGTTTCCCTAGCGTAAAGGCTTTATGATATTAGGGGGGGAATATAATGATATTTTGGTTATTAAATGCACGTAATTAATTTATGCACCACTGAAAATAAAGTTGCTTTATGACCTCTGCAAGATGTTCAGATCGAGAGTCTGTGAGCTGCAAGTCAGACAACTGTTGATAAGTTTTCTCCCGCACGCTTTGTTCACCGTTGTATGTTGAAACATTGTGATTCATAATTACAAGGTTCAATGATTTAATTTTCATTTCACATCGAAAAGTTCCAAAGCAGATGGACGATTCGAATTAACCACGGCGTGGTGAGTGTGCCTTGAGTAGGAGGGGGTGAGTGTACAGTGGGTCGGGGTGTGCACGGGGGCAGAAATGGGTGATCCCTGGGTGGGTGGGGACGGCGAGGTGTCCGGAGGGCAGAGGGGATGTACAGGGAGAGAGAGGTAGGGGATCGCTGGATAGGGTGGGGGGGGGATACAGGTGGCAGAGGGGCTGTAAGGGGTGGGTGTGCCCAAGGTGGGGGGGTGTACAGGAGATGGGGGTGTACAATGGGCGGGAGGGTGTCTATAGGGGATAGGGGTGAGTTAAAGTTGAGCAGGCCTGGTGTACCCGAGATGGGTCAGATGAGCTCGGGGAGAGTTCCCGGGGTAGGACTGGGTGTGTTCCCGGGGTGGTGGGTGTACCCGGCGTGGGACTGGTTATTCAGGGCAGGAAGGCGGATGGGATTGGTGTATACAGGGCGGGGCTGGTGTACCTGTTCTCAACTCTCCCCTGGTCCACCTCCTATTGACTTCTTTACCGACCCGCAAAGCTGAACCAGAAAGACATGGATGTTTTATAACTCCGTCAGGAGACGGTGCAACGAAGATGAGGGTGACAGTGGCGACCCCGACGCTCTGGGCAGAACGAGTGGGTCCCAGTATCCCGGCCTCCGGGAAGCGAACGCCTCGGAAAAGTCGCCTTCTTAAGGCGACGGTGAACATAGAAGAAAGGTCTCGCCGCCAAGTGCACGGTGTCTGAGGCATCGTGATTCGCTCAGAAAGACATCACCTCGGCGTGAACTACTTTTGCCGGCGGGATCTCACCTCCTTGTCAAACTTTTATTCCCTTCACGTAACTGTGAAATTAGTCAAGGTGACTGGCTTTAATTTCTTCCAACTCCTCCACAGTTGATGCCCTCAAGACTCCTAATGTCAATTGGCTCGGAAAACACGGATCAGCAGTTAACGTGGAGCAAATAAATCGTCTGTTGCTGGTGTCCTGAAGGAAGTTATACAGTCTTGGAAGTGTAATTAACCCGCGCCAGGTTAAAAGACACCGCCTTGCCAACTTGCCAGCAATCGATGCTTCATAAAATGTGTCCATTGACGATAAGTTACAAAATTAATGCCCAATGGGCTGGGCGGCGACGTGTGTGCAACGTGAGAGAGGCGTCGTGCGCTGGGACAGCGGCAAAAAGCACTTGCAGAAATCAGTGCAAGTGTTGGAAAGAACAGAATTGGCGTTGAGGCCACTGCATGTCCGAATGCAGCACTGGGACATCTGTGGGCTAAACAGAAATACATTTTCAAAACTTCGATGCAACAAGTTCCTTCTCTCTCTCTCTCTCTTCGAGGAATACAAGGTTCGATTTGAACCCAAATATTAAACACGATCACAAGACATTGGAGTAGAAATAGGCCATTCAGCCCATCGAGTCTTCCCCACCATTTCATCATGAGCTGATCCATTCAGTCCCTTGGTCTGGCCTTCTCCCCAATCAAGAACCTATCAATCTCTGCCTTAAATACACCCAAATGAGCTGCCCTCCACCACCACCTGTGGCAACAAATTCCACAGATTTTCCACTGCATCCGCAAGACGTGAAAGACGCTGGCAAGCACTGATATGTTGTTGGCTCCGTTTTATGGAAACTATGAAATAAATGAATACTCTCAGTTTAACTGAACTTGACCATACCCAAATGCAATATTAGATGTATCCAATCAGTATCCTTGACAAGATTCATACTGATTGAAAATAAAGAACAATATATATTGCATATAATTAGGGAGGATGCTTGTAAAAAAATTGGAAATTTATAATAACAGAAAATGCTGGATTTGCTCAGAAGGTCCGTCTGCATCTGGAGGGAGAGAATCAGGTTGAACATCAAACAAAGAACAGTTCAGCATAGTGCTGTGCCAAATGATATAAACCTACTCCATGGTCAATCCAACTCTCCCCTTCTTCACGATTCACACCCACCCCTATTTTTCTTGCGTGTCTCTCTAAGAGCCTCTTAAATTTCCCCATTGTGTCAGCCTCAACCACTATCCTCAGCAGAGCATTCCTTGTGCTCTCCACTCTGTGTAAAACACCTACCTCTGACCCATTCCCTAAACTTTCCTCCACTCACCTTAAAAAGGTGGCCTCTGAGATTGGACCTGAAGAAAAGGTGGTGGCTGACCATAGTTGACTGACCACAGATCAGGCCTGGATTGCGGATTATGTCCAGCATTTCCTGTTTCTGCCTTTCTGGGGAATGGATTTCAGTTTTTATACTCCCAAAGCCCAGATAATCCATGTCTTGGTGTTGGTCAGAATGAAATCACCTATCTAAAGATGTGCGACCAATAAGTCAGTTCACTGAGCTCGACGTAATCATGGTAGCTTTAGCGACAATGAGCTGATTGTTCAACAGAATAGTGCACTAAAACTAATATTGACGCAAAACAAGTTACTCCCTTTTACAATAGATAACCTTTCCTTTAGAGAATGGGAAAAAAAAGGGATTAAAAGAATAGAAAATTGTTTTTCAGGAAATAGATTCTTATCCTTTGAACAAATGAAAGATAAGTACAATATAACTCAAGATACAGCGCTGGCATATTACCAATTGAGATCCTACTTGAAGGATAAATTAGGAAGCAGCTTGAGTTTGCCAGAGGGAAGTAACCTTGAATATGTGATTACAGATACAATGATAATCAAAAGATTTATAACAAATATGTATATTAAACTGCAAGAAAAGGAGAATGAGGAAACAAATGGTAAAACTAAACAAAAATGGGAACAAGATTTAAATATAAAGATAAAAAAGGATACATGGGAGAAGTTATGCTCCGGAACGATGAGAAATACAATAAATACGAGGTTACGTATGATACAATATAACTGGATACACAGGCTATACATTACACCTCAAAAGTTAAATAAATGGGACCCAACAGTATCTGATAGATGTTTTCGATGTAAAAAAGAAATGGGAACAACAATTCATGCAATCTGGACATGTGAGAAAGTAAAAAAATTTTGGGAAGATCTAAATCAGATATTAAATAAAATAACAGAAAAAAATATACCAAAGAATCCAGAGATCTTCCTCCTAAGTAACATAAAAAATAAAGAATTTGGAATTGATTTGGAGGATGCACAAAAAAGATTTGTTAAGATAGCTCTAGCCGTAGCAAAAAAATGTATTATGTCAACCTGGAAATTGGAAGATAATTTGAAAATACAACAATGGTATATAGAAATGAATAAATGTATTCCATTAGAAAAAATAACATATAGTTTAAGAAATAATATTGAAATATTCGAACAAATATGGGAGCCTTACATTAAATACAATAGCAAAAACCTACCGGGGACAATCATTACCTAAGTTAACGGAAGGAAAAGGAAATGAAAAGAATGGACTCAGTAGAATTTCTGGTGTATTTTTATTGAATGACAACATTGTCTGACTGGTTTAATGTATCCTAGATTGTATACCTTAAATGGACGGGAGGGGGGAGGTAGGGAGGGTGGGATGGGAGGAGGGAGGGGGGGAAGAAAATGGCACTGTATATGTGTGAAAAGGAAAAAGTGTGTATCATGGTTAATGTGATTTATGGTGTGAAAAATAAAAAATTTTAAAAAAAGAAAAGAATAGTGCACATAGACACCAAAAGTCTTGCTGCCGCAAGCCAGATAATTTTGTAAAAAGATTACTATCGTAAACATTAAATTATCCAGAGTGATAAACATAATAGAAAGAAAGAGACAGATATTCAGTTACAGATAGTGCAGAAAAAGGGGTGTTTCAATATTGCAGACAGGTCTCTGTGGTGCTGGAGTAATTTAGTAAAGGGGGCAGGGGAGGTTCAAGAGGCTGATAGCCATTGGGAAAAAAAGCAACGTTCTTGAATCTAGATTGCTTGTCTTTGGGCAAAGGTAGCAGTGAGAGAGGTTGTGACCAGGGGGATAGGGTCCTTCATGATGTTCGCTGTCTTCTTGAGGCAGCACCATACACAGATGCTAAATTTGTGCATTGCTCTACAATCACAGTGTTTGCAGACTCTCCTGTTTAACCTGAAAATTCAGGGATTTTGTGTTTGAATAAAATAAACCAAGACAAAAGGAACGTCATTGGATTTGTAATTTCCATTCTGATAGAAAGACACCTTAACCAAATTACAAATGTCCTTGTACCAGGGAGATTTACATACTCAGCCCAAGAGAGAGGGGATTTCTGTGTGGTCACTGACAAAAGGCAAAGGAGGAAAAACCCAACACCCAACCCCAACCAACCAATTTTCCCCTGCAACCGCTGCAACCGTGTCTGCCTGTCCCGCATCGGACTTGTCAGCCACAAACGAGCCTGCAGCTGACGTGGACATTTACCCCTTCCATAAATCTTCGTCCGCGAAGCCAAGCCAAAGAGAAAGAGATATATTCATTCATATTAATGAGGAAAAAGTCCATGAACAAATCTTCATTGTTTTATGAATTTTATACATTCAGCTCATGACAAGATCAAAATAGTTTGTTTTGACTTCATATCTACACTGACTGGTGCAGTTAGTTGGATTAAATAAGGTTCCTCCCACCATTCAAAACATACCGGGGGTGTAGGTTCACGGGGTGTCATTGGGCAGCACGGACTCGTGGGCTGAAATGGCCTGTTACCATGCTGTATGCCTAAATTAAATTTTAAAAAATTAAAATTAAATAAGCAGTATTTAAATAGAATCTATATTCCTCATGTGCCTGGTGTGTTTTCTCGGACATGTATAACAGGAATTTCACCCTGGTCTGTATCAAACAGGAGCTGCTTTTAGCGTTAACACTTTATCAATGAATTACTTTATCATGAAATTGAACAAAAACTGCAGCTGTAATCTGACCACTAAACTACGCTTTAAATCATTAGGACACAACCAGAGTTGTAGATGGACCGTCTGGGAGCATCACTGTCTCGCTCATCCCTGGGACACAGGTCAGACCTCTCTCCAACAGGAAGTTGCACCAGCTGTGGAAGAGTGAGGGAGAATGCAAAGGGGATGAGTCAGGGTGTAACAATCTGAGTCTCAATGTAGTCAAGACAAAGGAGATAATCGTGCACTTCAGTAATGACCACCCTCCATTACACATCAATGACTCTGTAGTGGAGAGTACTAAGTTTCTTAAGAGTTCCTAGTGACCTATCATGGACACTCAACATCTCCTCACTGGTCAGGAAGGCACAACAGCAACTGCACTTCCTGAAAGACTGAGATGGGCAAGGCTACCGGACAACATCTTGTCAACCTTCTACAGGAGCTCTATCAAGAGCAGCCTGGCCGGCTGCATCACAGTGTGGGTACGATTGGTGCAGGGAAATGGGTCGGAGGTCATTCAACAGGACCATAAGAGTGGCAGAGAGGATCACTGGAGTCTCTCATCCTCCCCCCCTCCACCACCCTCTACTGTTGTTGTCTGAAGAGGGTGAGCAAAATTATTAAGGACCCCTTCCATCCTGCACACAGCATTGTTCAGCCACTCCCACTGGGAATGAGATACAGGAGTATCAGGGCCAGCTCCACCAGGATGAGTTACAGCTTCTTCCCATGACCCATGAGAATGCTGAATGACTGATTGGACTAGGGCAGAACAGTCATGTTGCTGGTCCACATTTCCAGTGACTCAACTTCCATTTTAACCTCTAGTACTGGCTGCGTGAAGTTTGCACATTCTTCCTGTGGGTGCATGGTTTTCTCCCACATCCCAAAGACAGGTTGTAGGTTCCCTGGCCACTGTAAGGTACCCCTAATCTTAATAGGATGGTGGGGTATGTGAGAGAGAACAGGTTACAGGGAAATCAATGGGGAATGCAATTGAGGGGAATTTCCTGAGAGTGGGTGCAGACACAAGGAGCTGAATGGCCTCCCTCTAAGTAACAGAAGCATATGGAATGGAAACAAACCTTCCAGTGTTTGTCAACTTTCTCAGTCTAAGGCCCACCTGGCTTCCGGCCAGGCCCACGAGTAGCAATGACTGAACAATATTTTCAACTTAAAGGCAACTCTGTAAGAAACTCATATTTATCTCATTTAAAGTATTTCATACAATTCAATCTTTTTTAAAAGACCCACGTGGAAACGCTGCGGCCCACCAGTGGGCCATGGCCTGTTGGTTGTGAACTACTGTTCTAGACCATCAGAATGGAGCCAGGGTGGAAGATACCAAAATATTTACAAAAGCTTACACTTCTCACTGTTGACTCCTTCCTCAAAACAATATCTGTTATGAAGAGATTATGATGTTATGAACATCACATTTCAAACCATCACAAAGAGCCTCGCATGCAAGGAATCAGTTTGAATGGGCTGAGTGACCTCCTGCATCATGAGAATATTTCCTGCAAGTCAAGATAGTTTTTTTTCCAAGTGATGGACATATTCCACAAATAATGATCAGAGAAGCATATTGCCATACGTCACCAGTTACTGTATTGTAATGACCAACATTAGGAGATGTTCAATATAGAAAATAATATTTATGTCGACGTTAACAGGGCTTTGGCATTGTGGAGAATACCACTGAGTAGAAATGGCCTTGGATCCATCCTTAAACAATCTATCCTATCTTCAGTTTGCTAACATACTACATACACATCCACTTAGTGCTTAATTAATTATGGATATGACTAATCAAATCGCTGTCTTTAAAGAGTGAATTTATTCATGTCCTTCTTCTTTCTCATTATTTAAAACTCTAACTCCCTTTGCTGACCAAAGGAATAACAAGTTTAATGTCAGATTTCAGATTTATTGTCTGAGTACACACATGACATCACATACAACCCTGTGATCTTTTCCTGTGGGCAAGGCAGAATCACCACTTATTGGTGGCGATAGAAAATGTTCACAATGTACACATGTAAACAAATAAAAAATGTAAACAAACTAATGGAGAGAGAGAGAGAAAAAGTCAATAAAGTACAATCAGGGTAGCAGTTAGTGGAACACAGTGCCAGCAATCGGGACCAGGGTTCAAATCCTGCGCTGTCCGTAAGT
The DNA here is from genome assembly GCF_036971445.1 of Narcine bancroftii. Taxonomy (NCBI): domain Eukaryota; kingdom Metazoa; phylum Chordata; class Chondrichthyes; order Torpediniformes; family Narcinidae; genus Narcine; species Narcine bancroftii. The sequence continues at coordinate 72,793,150 of NC_091474.1, read as the reverse complement.
ACATTCTCCCTGTGTCTGCGTGGGCTTTCCCCAGGGGTTTCAGTTTCCTCCCACCCTTCAAATAAAAAGTACTAGGGGTGTAGGTTAATTGGGTGTGAATTAGGTTGCATGGACATGTGGGCCGAAAGGGCCTGTTACCGTGCTGTATGTCTAAATATATTAAAAATAAAAATTTTTAAATTAAGTTTAAAAGTAAGAGTTTTTAAATCTTTGTTGTTGATGAGTCTGATGGTGAATATCACAGAACATATCAGAGGGGTGCAATTTAACCATGAAATGTTTAAAATTACCTAATTGGGGGGGGTGGGGAAGAGTCGCTGCAAAGTTAACATGAATTGAGAAATGGTAAACAGAGGCTCTGAAGCAAAACAGTGTTACTTTTCCATGGCACTTTCTGTGACATTCAAATTAAAGCAGGGGTCTCCCTAAATTGAAGTCTTCGGGTACATCAAGGAAGTGATATTACAGTTTGGAGCCTGTTGAAATGCAGAAAACACAACAACAACCTCCCACAGATAACACAGTGATAATGAACATGTTTTTAATGAGGTAGCTGAAGATCAAATTGGTGCATTATGGGGTTATGCTCACCTGCAAGACAACTCAAGTTTATCTAAATCAAAGGTATCACCTTCAAAACTATTTGCTGGATTGGAAAGACTGGACGCAGACTGGGAGATTACTTTGTTGAGCACCTCAGCTCTGTCCATTGCTATAGTGTGGCCTCTCTTTTCAATTCCCCATCCCCTTCCCTTGCTGACAGGTCTGTCCATGGTCTCATTAACTGCCAGGCTGAGACCACCCGCAGATTGGAGGAACAACACCTCACCTTCCGTCTGTGCCCCCTCCAACTGGATGGCATTAACATCAAGTTATCTTCAGCTACCCCCCCCTCAAATTTCATCTTTCACCTGTCACCTTTCCTCCAGCTCTCTCTCTTCCCTTTTCCCTCTATATCCTTTCACAGAGCCAAAATCAATTTTCTCCTCTCCTCTTAACATAACTTTTGTTGGCCTGGTCTCCTCTCCCTGCCGGTCTTCATTCTGACACAGTCCAGTTCTTGAATTATTCCTCAAAGAAGGGATCAGGCCCAACATGTCGGTAATATATCTTTACGTCCTTTGATTGCTGCGAGACCGGCTGAGTTCCTCCAGCATTTCTGTGCAAGCTTTACTAAAATCACAGCGTCTGCACACTTTCATGTTTCAGACTATTTGATCTGAACAAGACATCCCTCATGAGGCTATTTATACTTTTATCTCTCGAGTGGCTTGAATTCTCCGAAATCAAAGACAATGGAGTAACGACGATACTAGACAGAAGGGTGAAAGCGTACTTCGGTGCACAGAACTGAGTGACATCTGACCTTGACTTCAAATCCCAAATGCAAATTGTCATATTAAGTTAAACCCCAGAAGAAAGGAGATCCAGATACAAAACCTCAATCAGAAACGATGGTAAAGATATTAAGGATTTCATCAAAAGGATATTATGGCACAATAATAACCTTACATGTGGTCTCTAAATGAAATGCATTAGCTAAAAAAACTTGAGAAGATAAGTTATTAATTTAATTAACAGGAAGATATATTCAACTCATTTTCCACTAAATTGATACTAGATAATAACTTTATAACGATTCTACTTGTTCTTCACTGATAGGAATGAACGGCTCTCAACTCATTTATTACCCTGTAGTGAATACTCCGTTGTGGCGCACAGATTTCTCTTAGCTTCACCTTTAACATAAAAGATTAACAGCACAATTTTACCCATGGACATCCACACTAAGATTCCTGTTTGTGCCTCCTCTTTTTCTTCTCTCTGAAATTAAAGTTAATATTTAAAAGATAAATTTGGCCATCTGTCTAGTGCTGTACCATTCACACCTGCACTCCACTGGTCATTTATTTTAGGTCACTTTGCTGATGCCATTTTAACCTTACTGATTCTCCAAGGTGTTTCATTCCATTCATCCTACCAGCTTGGAAGAATAACTCATTACAATTATTTCCACAAAAAAAAAATCAAATCAAAATAACAAATTCCTATTCAATTAGTTTCCTCCTCGTTCAGCAGATGATTTTGGAGCTTTAATCAGTGTCTTAATTTTTTTAACAGTAAAGATTATGAGCACATGCGAATGAATCTTTCTTCAGCAAAACTAATTTATAATTGGACAGACTCAAAGTTTTCTGAAAGAAGGGTGAGCAAGTCACTAGAAAAGGACTTCGCCTGCAGTGGCAAGAGACAATCTGCACCTACCTTGTTGGTGATCGGACATTTATTCTCATTGGAGTCCATGTTGCTGTTTAATAAATTAGTTAAGAGCAGTTCCTTACAGATTTATTCTCAATCTGCTTAAGGCAGTGCATGGGAACCATCACACAGCCCTGGAATGTTCAGGGCTACAGACCAGAGAACACCAGTCAAGGCAATGAGAAGTTCTTGTCTGAGACTCGATTAACTTCAGTGGCCAGGCATGTGGGATGGCCTGAGCTATGTTCATGGATTCAAGTAAAGTTCAGGAACATCTCCAGCCAGATCCACTGGAGTGAGAAGCCAAACAAGGGAGTGTGGTGAGGCACCAGGGTGCACGATGATAACAACAGAGTTGTTATTATATACAAGCCTCCTGAAGAAACAGGATTAAAACCAAAGATCTCCAGGCATCCATGTCAATACCATATTTATCTCTGAGAATTTCAGGAGAATCCAAAAACTTTCAGAGCTGAACTTTCAAATGCCTCGAATCCCATTGACTCTTTCTTCCCTTCCCTGTCATTTAAATCATATTAGGTGCAAGGCAGATTTCTACACCATTGGATCCAAAGGTATCATAAACATTCCTGTTCAGATATCAGAAAATGTGCTTTAGTTTGTTTCTTCCTCTTGGGGTTAACAACAATTAGTGGATTCAAGTTACAGGTCAAAAGCTCTTTGAATTGCAGTGATTTTGGGAGATATTCAACCATATTTAAAATAAAGGGATAACAGAAAAGTTAATTTTCTTGTAATATTAATATATATTTATGTTGCAACAGTATAATGATCAGTTGTGTACCCCCCCACAGTAGGATTTTATTGTCGCAAACTAACATGATGTATGGATCAGAATTAACCCATCAATCTGATGCTATTCAACATGCCCTTCATGGATTCCACCATGGATTCATTGCCTTCTTCAACCCAACACAGAATGCAGAGTGATGTCCATAACTGTGAACATCTCTCTTCAACAGAATCCATTTGTAAATCAGCTATCATCTCTGAAAATTCTGCCTCAGGTGTACACAATCCTGCAACACGATACAGGATTTACTCCCTTGCTTGAGGCATTTAAATGTACTTATATTTATTTATCTATCTATCTTACACATACAGGCCCTCTGACCCACAAGCTCATACTGGCCAATTCAACTACAATCCCCAGTTCATTTTTGAACCGTGGGAGGAAACCAGAGGACCCCTCCCCCCCCCCCCCCCCAGGGAAAACCCACGCAGACACAGGGAGAATGTACAAACACCTTACAGTTAGTGTGGGATTTGAACCCGAGTCCCGGTCACTTGCGCAGTAACAGCGTTGAGCTAACCGCTATGCTAAACTTACTGATATTTGTTATCTCTTGCATCCTTATTTCTATTCTTATTCCACAAACACCCACACCTTCTATTTCTTTTACAATCTGTGTGGTATCAAACCTCATTTGACTGATGGAGAGAAGATTTTATTTCTGCATCCATTTTGTTTCTTTGTTTTCTACCATACCATACCATACCAAGAGAGAACGATGCAGGCAAGAACTAGGAGGACAGCCTGAAGAGCAGAACACAACTATACTTCTCTCCCCAATTCTCCATCTAATTTCACAAGTAAAACACAAATTACTCTTACAAAGCTTTATTTTTATGCAAATTGGCCATTATTGGCTCCTTGCGCTGCTATGTTCTTTCGATGATACTCTCAAAGGTTCTTCTAGATTAAAAGTTCTTCAGCAAAATGAAATAATGCCCAAAGTACTGTATTATTAAAATGGGCAAATATTTTATTGCTGATTTGGTTGAGTTAAATGAAAATATTCCAGAAATTCAATCTGAGCCAATGAGTTTGGCTCTTGAGGGACTGGAGTAAATTCCAAAGCAAGCAGTTAATGAAAACAATCTTATTCTCTTTCTTTGGAGTCAAATTCCAGGCCCCAGCCCAGCAGACTGACGTCCGAAATGCAGAGTAAACGTCAAGAAAATCTGTTCGACTTTCTAGTTCAGAAAAATTCCAGAGCAAATAATGAGAAGCTGGAAGGACTCAGTGGATTGGGTGACATCCGATGAGTGAAATGGTCAGTCATCGTCTGGGGTCAGGACACTTCATCAAGACTATCGTGGGGAGAGGAGAGAGTGAGCACAAAAGGCAGAAACTGTTCACTGTAGCAGCATGACAAAAGCAAAGGGGGAAGTTTTTGACCAGCCAATATCTCCGTATGTAGTTGTGATATCGAGATAGTGGTGAGATCCCATGGAGGATTCTTGGTTACCATTTCCCTATCCATCAACACTTGATTGAGCAAGACATTCAAAGAGAATATGGGGTCAACAATCCTCGATGTTTCTCAAAAGATTGGCATCCTAAAAAATGATCCCAGTTAGTTCTAAAATCCAGGAAATTTTACAGATCAGGTTGACAAACTCTGTAACAGAGAGAATGGAAAGTTGTGAGTTTCTGCTCCAAACCAAAATTGTTTCTTCAAACTAAAGATTCCAACGGTCCTTTGAGATAAAATGACAGAAGGAACCAAATACCTCACCTATCGAGTGAAACATTTGGATTAAACCAAACCTCTGGCCCAGCAACGATAAAGGGATGGGACAATGTGCTGCAATTAATCAATTCTTTCCAATAAACACTTCAATACTGCACTAACCATTGATGTGGGCCTGCATTGATCAAGCATTGATATGAATATATTGACACATTCATGTGGTTTCAAGATCAATTCACAATAACCCAGAAGTAGCTGGAATGAAGTAGGCTGACATTACGTCACTGCCATTAATGCTTGCCATGACAGTTACTTGTTCAAGTAGAAATTTATACAGCATACATTTGTTCTGGCCTTTTATTCAGGAGGGAAGTTTAGATGTTTTTTTTTATTGTCATCGATTCTCATGAAAACATTTTATGTTCTAATGCAATATGGTGGCAAAATCAAAGTTATTGTTATCATGTGAAGAAATAATAGGGCAAATACTTTCATAAAACTAAATTCTCATACAAAATTATCACAAGTGGAAGGAAGCATAATGCAACCAACTAGTAGGCAGAATAAATTAGCAGTGTATTCATTTGACCTTCGACTAGAACTCGTCTGAGCTACAAACGAGATTCTGGGAAATGGGAGGGTGGCCACTGTAAGGCTTTTATTTAGGAAGGGCTGCAAAGACAAGCCAGGCTGGTGGCGGGAAGGCTACTAGATGGGAATCTGAGAGTCGGGACCTTCATTTAGAAAGGCAAACACCAATTAGGGGATAGTCAGCATGGTTTTGTGTATGGGAAAATCACTTCACACATCAAAACATACAAGATCCTAAGGGTTCTCAACAGTACGACTCTATGGGAGAAAATTGATCCAGGAGTCACTTAAAAAAAACATATCACCCATTTAAGACAGCAAAGATTGGAAAATGTTGCTCTCTAACAGTCTGGAGTTTTTGGAATCTTCATCAAAGGGCAGTCGAAACAATGTTTTTAATTGGGAGGCAGATAAATTTTTGATAAGCATGGTTTTGCAAGGTTCAACAAATAAACATAAATGCAGAGTTGAGAACATCTGATTAGCCATGAGTGTCAGGGCAGTCATGAGCGAGGAATGGTCTAGTCCAGCACCTGATTCATGTCTGTGTTGATGCAATCCTGCCAGCTGTACTCCCAATTCAATCACTGTCCACACGTCCATTCCTTCTTCGAGACATCCTTAAACTGTATCTCACTGCCAGAGGATCATCCCTGGTTGAGATGGTTAGCTGGCTTCCTGTCAGTAATATGCACCCATTCCAGCTGTGACCAGCTGCCTTGGGTTGTGTTGGCAGTCTCTTAGACAGGGGGACGAACAATTGCTACATACATGTTAGTTGAAGTGAAATCAAAACATTTCTAAACTTTGGGGTTTTATTGAAGCATTGGAGCGTGAAATTGATTATAAAGTCAAATCAAATGATGATCAATCACATTGTTAGGAGACGAACGTTGGACATTTCATAAATTTAATATAAATAAACCACACTCACAAAATAAAAACAGTCGTTGGATATATTCACTACTTAAATGACTGCAGAAAGAACTTGAAAAAATATCATTCGAATTAGTTTTAAAAGGCTTAATATACTTGTCAGGTCATTTTAAGGGCACTGGAAAGGGAAATACATTACCTCCATGCAGATATAAAATGTTGCTCCCATATAAGAAATAATTGAATGTCAGAAACTAGGATTGATATTTTGAGCCTTGTTACTTCCCATTCCTGACAGAAATCAGTTCCAAATCCCTGTATCAGGCAGTATCACAATCCAGTTACTTGCCATGGAAGATCCCTTTGCCAACATTGTTTGAGAAATATAATAATATCAAAATAAACTTTCTTGGCTTTCTGTGCTGAATTTTATTTGGTTAAATTATCTACCCTTTAGGAATGGTTAGATTAGAGGTCCTGAATATTAAACAATTCCATCCTGAACCAGGGTTAGAGAATAAAATCATTGGGTTTTTGTTTAAACATATAATATTTTATGTAATTCCAATCCTATTGGTCATACTTTATCACAAGCTTTCCCAATAACATCAACACCACCAGGACAACATCATAAATGATACTAAAGTTTCTGTTCTGAGCCACCATTTATTGCCCATACTGAATTCCCCTTGTGATGGTGGAGGTTAGCTGCCTTCTTGAACTGCTGTGACCTTTCCATGACAGTGCCCAACAGAATGGGGGCTTTGGGAGATGGAACGAGTGGCAGTGAAGGACTATGATGAATTTCCAAGCAGGTCAGAGGAGGGGAACCTACAGGAGGTGGTGTTTCTAAGTATCTGCACTGTATATTAATTAAAGCTTTAATTTCTGTGATAGTGAATCTTTGTCTGCCTTATGGCAGACTGAAGGAAATTTCATTTAATATCACATTTTCTGTTTTATTACATGACAGTAAAAGAATCTTGAATAATATATGGAAAATGTGACATCGATATAAAAACGACACTGCATGTTGATTTTTTAATTATTGCAGAGTATAAAGGGAATGATAAAGGTAACTTCCAAATGTATCTGCTAATTAAAAGAGAGATCATTTTATCTCATTAGCAGGAGAAAGCATGTACTTTGCACATGGATGTGAAGTTTTCCACAGGTAACGAGCGAAGTTGGACATTCTGCAATTATACATGAACGGTCAACTCTCCCTTCAAGTGAACCACTGCAGATTAAAGGCACACACAACTGCCAGCCATTGGGTCAAGGGTTTGGTTGGCAAAGATGGGCCAAATGGCCTCTTTCCATGCTGTACAGCTCAATGAATGTGCCCAAAAGGCAAAACTAGGATGGTTTATGGAACATTATTCAGCTGGGTCAAGTTTTGGTGCATTGAATGTTGACTAGCAAGTGGCTGGTTGTGACAGATCAATATCTTACCCTAAAGGGGATGGACAGAAACCTGTGAAATAATTGGCCAAGCAGACCCTTGAGAATCAGTCGACCAACCAATCAACTCAAAGTCCATCCACTGAAAATATCTTGTGCTCGGAAAGGGATCAATTGGTGCAATCAGATGATCGGAGTTGGGAACCAAGCTGAGCTCAGGATCAGGGAAGAGGACCAGGATCTGGCTCAGGGACATGATCAAAGTCGAGGTCAGTTCAGATTCAGCTGCATCTGCTTATTTGGGCTGATGGATCAATGGTATCTTTGCCTGGCGATGCTGAAATAATTGACTTCATTTCCATTGGCCAAGTCTTCCAAAAAGCCTGTCTGCCACAATATTGTGGATCTCCCAGTGGCCACCCATGTCAATTCTCTTTCCTATTCCCTTGCTGACAGGTCTGTCCATGGTCTCATGATCTGCTCAAGACCACCTGCAAATTGGAGGAACGACACCTCTTCTTCTGACTGGGCTCCTACCAACCAGATGGCATCAACTTCTCCTGTTTCCGTTAAACCCCTCCTCCATTTCCTTTCCTCTAGTTCTGTCTCTCTCTTCCCTTTTCCCTCAGTCTCCTTTCACAGAGCCAAAATCAATTCTCACCTTTCCTTTCATCATATCCAATTTAAACCTTTTGCCTGCTGGTCTCGACCCCTCCCCTCTTCCATTCTTTTGCCTTTCCCTCTGTTTTTATTGAGATGCCTGCCTACTTTTCTGCAGACTTTCATGTTTCAACACCCCCCCCCCCCCACCTGTCACCAAAAATAAACAGCAACTGTTGATCTTATTTAAATTCCTTCAGATCTCACACAAAATTGTGCACAAAATATGGAAGGATGGAGCCAACTCATCCACAAAATCTACAGTATTTTCCAAATTACAAACAGCATTTCATAAGGACATAAGAATCTGGACCGGTGTCTTCAAGTATTCCTCGTTATCGACTCATCTCTTTTCTCATGCTCCTTCTCCAGAATCTTGGTTCCCAGTGATCCAAATCCATACCTCGTTTTGACCTGGAATATATACAATTAATCCATGGGGCAAAGAATTCCGAAGATTCCCTCTCTGAGAAAGAAATCCCTGCTGTGCCTGTCTTCAATGGACCCTTTATGTCTTTGTGGCCCAACTTTCCTTGGCTCCATTGGAAAAGCTGAATGCATTGCACTCAGTTCCTTTATCTAAGTCATTAATTACAGATCAGTGATTCTCAACCTTTTTCTTTCCACTCACATACCACTTTAAGTAATCCCTATGCCATCGGTGCTCTGTGATTAGTAAAGGATTGCTTAAGGTGGTATGTGAGTGGGAAGGGAAGGTTGAGATTCACTGAAATATTTTGCTTGAGAAAAATTGTAATTTCCTTTGGAGTTGTGAAACCATGCACATAACGAGTCAATTAGGTACAATTAAAACAGTGGTTTTCAACCTTTTTCTTTCCACCCACATACCACCTTAAGCAATCAAGGTATAATTAAGGTGGTATGTGAGTGGAAAGAAAAAGGTTGAGAACCACCATTATAATCGTTTGTAGCTGTGGCCCCAGTGCTAATCCCTGTAGCGCCCTACTTATAACTGCTTGCCAACTTAAATTTGGTTACTGTTAACAGCTCCTGTATTAAATATTTATCACCATCCATAAACATTTTACTATCTTCAATATGCATGGCTAATTACCACAAAATAATGTAATTACATAACAAATAAATATTTTAATTTCAGTACAACCTTATCGATAGAAACTAAGCTGCCAATGGTCAGGTTGTAAAAGAATTAGACTCGAGCAGTTAAACTTTGTCAAAAAGAATGTCCTCAGAGAGAGACCCTAAAGGCTAATCAGGAGCTGAATGGGTTTGTAATCATCCAGTCTCAGATATGTGGTGATGTGGGAATACAACTGAAGTATCCGGACATCAATGAGGGAACACGTGAACCCTATGATGAAGAACTTGAATATCTGGGCAGAGTTAACATGCATTTAGGAAAGAAAACTCACATTTGTCAAATCTGGACTTGGAAGAAGAATGTTACATATGTGAACTGGTTTCTGGGCTGCAGATAGACTTTTGCAAGCGTTTTAGATGAAATGCCAAACAAGAAATTATTCTACAAAATTAGAATTCATAGTAGAAAAGGATAATATACTGTTATCATGAACAAAACATTGAAAATATTCGGTTAAAACACAATGCTGGAGAAACTCAGCAGGTCAAACAGTGGACTTTATACAGCAAAGATAAAGATACCAAACCAATGTTTCAGGCTTGAGCTCTTCATCAAAGTATGAACAAAATGTTGGCCAGTGCCAAAACAGGGGGCATGGGGAGGAGCACAGTCCAACAGACAGGTGATAATAGGTGGATAAGGGAGGGAGAGCACACCGGCAAACAGGGTGGGGGGGGGGTGAGATGACTGTGAATGGAAAGGGAAGGGACTGGAGAGTTGGAGGAAAGATGAGATGGGGCAGAGGGAGGATGGGGAGTGGGCTAGTAGAAACTGGAGAAGTTGATGTTTATGCCATCCTGTTGGAGAGTGCACAGAAGGAAAATTTGGACTTGCTCCTCCAACTTATGGGTGGTCTTTAAGGCCATTTAAAGACATGTCAGCACAGGAGTGGGACACAGAATTGAAATGGTTGGCCACAGGGAGATCCCAGTCACTGATGCAGACAGAACTAAAGGTGCTTAGCGAAGCGATCTTCTGGTCTCCATCCAGTCTCTCTGATGTAGAGAAAGCCACAACAGCAGCACCAGATGTAGAAGGTGACCCCTGGGGGTACACAAATGAAGTACTGCTTCACTCGGAAGAACTGTTTGGGGCCCCAAATGGTGGTGAGGGAAGAGCAAGGGTGCAATTCCTGCCATCTGCAGGGAAAGGTGCCAAGGGGGCGATTGGTTGAGAGGAATGAATGGACAAGGGAGTCACAGAGAGAGTCATCTCTATGGAAGGCAAAGATGTGTCTGGTCATGGGATCATGTTAAAGAATAATGTGTTGGATGGAAAAATCAGGTTGTTGAGAAGCTTTAACTCATGGAGTTTTGGTCCAACTATTCGTAGGCTGTAACAATGATTTGGATGAGACAGTCATGTCATATCTATGCTGATGAGGTACAAAGCTGAGAGGTAACGTACATTGTATTTCAGAGGATATTGACAGGGTCAGTGAATGAGTGAAGAATAGAAAAGAATGTGGTGAAATGTGGTTCAATCAATTCAGTCGAAAAAATTAAAAGGTGGAGGAGTTTTTTTTTTAAAGGGTGAGAACTTGAAAGGAGGTTGATATTCAAAGGGATATTGTACACATATCAGTGCATGTACAGAAAGTAAAAGGTAAATAGTAGCTTGACCTTTAATGTGTGAAGAATTAAATGTAAAAACAAGTTCATGTTTATTGTCACATGCCAAGAAGCAGAGAAAGAGGTTGTTTTGCAAGCAGACCAGTGGACATCTCATGTACAGTAGAACAGTAAGGGTTACAGACAAGAGATCAGTTGGAGTGCACCAAGGCAACATAATTTTAGTATTTCAGGGATCATTCAGGAGTCGAAGAGGAAGAAACAGTCCTTGAATCTGGTTAATCATCTTCCTGATGAATGTTTCTCCAGGGCAGCAGGAGGAATGGATGGAGTTGATGGCCTGAACCATGTTCACAACTCCCTGTAATTTCTTGTGGTCTTGGTTGGAGCAGTTCCCCTGTCCCACGGAGTGATGCACCTGGCAGGATGCATTCATCAGTGCCTCCGTGGAAGATGTTGAGGGACACAGATGATCTGTCAACTTTCCTCAGGCTACAGAGAAAGTGGAGGCCCTGGTGAATTTTCTTGGTCGTGGCATTGAGCTGGGTGGACCAGGAAAGGTGAAAGGAGATGTTTACCTGTCAGAACTTAAAGCTGTCAACTGCTTCCACCTTAGCACTGTTGATCCACACCAGGGGGTGGTCTATGCCCCTCCAGGTCTATAAACAGTTCTGTGGACTTTCTGACATTGACGTATCAAATCACTAATCCCTTTACTTTCTTTCTATATTCCACCTCATCATTGATGATGGGATCATCCAAAGTTATAGATGGAGTTACAGCAGTCATAGGTGAACAGGGAGGAGAGGACAGAGTACACAACCTTGTGTGGGCCCCAGTGTTAAGGAGGATCATGGAGGAGGGGGTGTCTCCAATCCTCACTGATTGTAGCCAATAAAAGTCATGGATCCAGTTGCAGAGAGGGATGCCAAGGTCATGGTGTTTGGGAATTAGTTTGCTGGGTATTGTGTTGAAAGCAGATCTGTTGTCTGGCCTCAGTGTTCCAGGGCTGAGTGTCGGTTCAGTGAGATAGGTCTGCTTTCAGCAGAATGGGAACTGGTTTAAAAAAAATAAAGAACATAAGAAATAGGAGCAGGAGGTGGCTATTCGGTCCATCAAGCCTGCTTCACCATTCAATGAGATCATGGCTGATCTACTACCCTGAATCTTGAGGCTATGTCCTCAAGTTCTAGTCACCCCCACCAATGGAAACAACTCACCTTCCTCTTTATTATCTAAGCCTTCCATAGCTTTATACATTTCCATAGATCCCCTCTCATTTTTCTAAACTCCAGCAAGTCGTCCTTCTGTAATTAAGGAATAGAGGAAGATCATTAACCTGAATCATTAACCTGTTTCTCACTCTATAGAGGAAGTGTTCACCCACTGGATATTTCCACCATTTTGTGTTTCCAACCAGTCTGATTGCTTTGCTTTAAAAATTCAAACAACAGTAAGCCTTTGTTGTGAAATAATCCAGCATTTTAGAAGTCAATCTTATGAACCTTCTCCGAACTGCCTTCAAAGCAAATGTACCCTTCCTTGAGTAAGGGGGCAGATGCAGGTGTGGTCTCATCGAACTCTTGCAAAATTGCAGTGAGTGCTGCACTCCATCCCCATGCAGTTGAGGGCAATCTTCCACTGACCTTCCTAGTTACCTCCCGCCCATTAACTTTATGCTAGCTGTGCAATGTCTGAATACAACTTAGCTCACATCCGCCCATGTTACATTTTGCCTGACATAGTTTGGTCTGTTCCATCCCCTGCAGTCACAAAACTTCCATAAGGCACTTGGTCCCTTTGTCAAGGTTGTTAATGGGTCAAATCACACAGACTGCCCATCACAACGCACTCACTGAGGGACAAATGCATCTATATTCGACCCTTGGCTCAGCCCTGGACTCACCAACTCCATTCCTTCCTGTGTGGAGTTACAGAGCCTGAATGTATTCACCCCCCACTCCCCCCCAGCCCTCCACTGAGTTCAGGCAAATGTCAAGTTCTGCATAAGAAGAATTTGAGGATCTTAACAAGCAGATTTACTCACAAATAGAGGCAGAATGTTGTGCAACTACTGTACATCAGCAGTGGGACCCATCTTGCAGGCAGCATTGTGAGATGTAAAAGATGCAGTGGAAACGAGCCAGGCTGAAAATGCTAAAGGCAGGCAGGCAATGGAAGGAAAGCACTTCAGGAAGTCATCAAGCAACCACAAGGGGTGATGAACTATTCTCCATGTGACATTAAGGTTCCTGAGCAAGTGGAGAGGCTGGGAAAACAACAGCCACGAGCATTGACTCCAGCTGTGGATAGTGGGGAATATGAGCGCTTGTAGAGATACTGGGCAGCGGCCAAGTCTCAACATAAAGGCAGTCAACTATACTGATGACTCTGGGCAACAATTTTTCTGGAAAAAAGGGGATTGTAGTAGACAACTTCAAGCTGAACACAAAGATCATTCAAGATTTGCTGTATCATGTAGGAAGTTGGAGAAACACTAAATGAACTTTAATTGAATTTAGCATTAAGTGTAAACTCGCCACAATTGTAACAGAATGCATCACAGCTGTTGTGACATTGGCAGACATTTCTGCTGTATTGAATCTTCCTAAAGGCAATAAATGCTATTGTTAAGTACATAGACTACACTATTGCCTGAAGAACATGTGCATCAACATGCATTCAATGTATAACAATGTAATGCACAGCATCTGTAATGTGAGCTGCTTTTATAGCCTGTCTGCTTCTATCCTAAGCGTGACCAGACCCAAGACATTTGCATCGCACCTACAAAGAGAGGATGCCCAGGCATGCTTGGACTGACAAAAACAGCTAGCTTTGTGGGCAATAAACTAGCAGACTTAAAATATGGCAGGAAATCACAAAAATAAGTTATATCTAAAAAAACAGTACATGGTAGGAAAACTTTAATGCAATTTTTGAAATCTGCAGTCCAAAATCCATAAAGTTTTCATAGTCTATTGTCATCCAAGGAACTCTCCTTCTCATGAGATCTCCGTGCCAGTACAGAAAAGCTTGATTAGTCAGAGCCCATTCAAGAATGCAGATGATTCCATGCCTCAGAGCGCCCCAAGAATCCGAGCACTAGTGGAGGGATGGGAGTCCCAGGTAGGGGTTCAGACAGGACCAGCCCCATGATGGGACCCATGGGAGTGGAGATCAGCAATATGGAATTCAACCCTTTCACAACTAAGCCCATGTATGAGAATTCAGTACCAGTACCACGTGCAAGAAGGGGATCGAATTAATGCTGTCCCAGGGAGGCTACATTTACTTGGCTGGGATTGTAGATCAAATTGATATGATCTGTGTTTTGTCACAATCCAGAGGTTAGAAAATGATAAACCTGGAAACTGTGACAGGTGCAGATGTATTTGAGTGATGAATAATCCAGCATTCCTTTGTTTTAAAGTTGACTTGCACAAGAGGGGGTTGGGTCAGCAGACCACACCAAAATTCTGTAGAAGTTCTGGTGTCATATGAAGCCTCCGCAAACTCCTGAGGAAGTAGAGGCACTGATGTGCTTTCTTCACGATAACTTTAGTATGTTGCTCTTCCTTGTACACAATTCCCGAATAAAGTAAAAATCCCCTTATGAAAACTTCACCTCATATTCCAATATTACAACATATTCAATAGTTGGTTTCTAAATAAAAAGGAAAATAGAAGAAAAAGAAGGACCCTCCCCCCCTCTCCCATTCTAATCCTACCTCTCCCATTAAACACAGTCACCAACAAATAATACACAAGGAATCAAGTCTCAACTATTGGACAGGAAACCCCCAGAGCACCCCTGCCCATATATTCAAATTATAATAGTAGACCATGAATGGGCCCCATATCTTGTCAAATTCAATCTTGATCTCTTTAATGTTTTATCTCATTTTCTCCAAACTTAAGCAAGACAATAACACCCCGTACCCACTGCATACGAGTTGGTGCTCTGCTGTCTTTCCATTTCATCAAAATTGCTTGTCCAGCCATCAGTGAAATAAAAGCTACAATTCTTTTCTGAATTAAGTACAAGAAAATATTTTCCTCTCGAGAATAACCAAACAAAGCGATAAAAGGACTCGGTTCCAATTTACTCCTCAGAATCTCTGATAAAGTTTGGAAAAATTATTCCCAGAATTCTTTTAGTTTTGGACATTCCCAAAATGTGGTGGAATATATTCGGTGAAGAAAAGCAAAGGATCGTCCTAAGGTCAAGAAGGTGAAGAAAGAAGAAAAAAGTGCATTCTCGGAGAGAGTTTTTAAAAACTCAAAGATTTTACATTTATCATCACATCAGAATAAAAATAAGACAGTTTAACTTTGGACATTCTATGTCCCACTTTGAATTGTATTAGACAATGCCGTGCACAGAATGAAGTATTAGCAATCAGATCAAGCGTGATATCCCAGTCTTCATCTGGAATTTATATATTTAAACCTCATTCCCATTCATTCTTGATCGGGAACTTGCATTAACTTATTTACAGACATCCAGATTTCTGAACATCTTCAATATCTTCTACCAATTCCCTCTGTTGTGTCTTTGTCTCCTCACGACTATCTAGCTTTCTATTGGATATTTGCCCTCCATTCCCTGTGCCCTCTTACAGCTTCTTCCCCTCTGCCAGCAGATTTCTGAACGGACAATGAACACTTCTCCTCTCTCTTTAAAAAGTTTTTTAAAAATGTTTTTGCATTTTCACAATTGCAACTATTTCAAATAATTTAGAGTAATTTTGCATCTTGCTCTGCACAATACCCGCTGCCACAAAACAACAAATTTCATGGCACACGTTTATGACTATAAACCAGATCTCTCCAAGATAGTGCCGACAATCTGGGCCTTGTATGAATATCTAGTTTTAAAAGCGGGGAGATTCAATTTGATTTCAACGAGGGGCTGATCAGAATGAATTAGGAAGGCTTTTGGTGGGGGGGAGGGGTTAGAGAGTGAGAGGACAGGGAGAAGAGCTGGAATGCTCCCAGCCAGTATAGATTCAACGGGCCGAACGGACACTTTCGTTGCCGCAACCACCCCTTTATTCTATGGTATTGGCTTGCAAGTTCCTTCAAGTGCACGCTGTAGCCAACCCTGCCGCTCATGTACGTTTATACAGCATTTGATTTACCTCAAGTTGCTCTGAAGGGGTGTGTGTGAGTGGAATTGGGCGACACGGGCTGACATGGCCCGGGCTGTCAGCAAAAGTAACTCACTCCCGAATCACGTTTCCGTGATCCACTCCGATTAGAAATCCGGCAACATGATTGGCTGCTACTCTTCCTATTGATCACAGTTGTCCATCCTCCCAACAGCGAGGCTCCTGGTTCAGCACCCGCCCGGGCGCGCGGGGGGTCCCGGCGCCCGGCCTTGCGTCCTGCTCCGGGAAACGCAGCGGCCGTCCGTGAGGTGAGCGGCGACTGGGGTGGGGGGAGTGAGGCCCGCCGCACCGAATTGGGAGGGCCGAATAAACACCAATGAACCGAGGCAGCCCCTGCCTGCGATTGGAAAGCGTTCGAATCTCACAAGGGCGATGGATTCCGGCCACAACAGACTAGGTGTTATTTTTTTTAACGTGTACTAATCAAGAACAATTCATCCGCTATTTTTTTATTTTGAGCCTCCAATCGACTCTTGCTCGACGCCATCGCCCCTTTAGCATTGACTCGCACCGAAGCGACGCACGTTCCTACCTCGACGAAGGGCTCAGACGCCAAACTTTTGCTTCCTCTCAGTGCTGCGTGAGTTTCTGCAGATCGTTGGTGATTTCATCGCGCCTCTCCGATCGAAAGGAAAACGAGCCCGATTTCATTGTCCGGAGATCAGACGGTGCCACGGGAAGGGGAGGTCGTGTCCCCGGGCCAGTCGCTTCGTCCCAGTTAACCTTTCACCTCTGACAACACGGGCGCCGTTTCTGCACCTGATCTGAACGAATAAAAGGGCCCTTTGCAGCAGGGATTTGGGCGGCAAGACCATGCAAAAGGGATAAATTGTGCCTCTCGTTCAACATGCCACGTCTCCCATTCTATAGCGGGCAGACGACGTGAAGTCACGACCATTAAAATAAAAAGCGCGCCGAGTTTTGCTCCCCGTGCCGACGAGTTGGGCTGGAGAGTGTGTTTGACCATCAGTGCAGGTCTTGTTGCACCAAGGCTGTGCGGGGGAGGGAGGGGGGAAATGATGGCACCAATTCCACACGGAGACAATGAGAACGATAAACCCCGTTATCGACACATACCCCCGTGCACTTGTCCATCCAGATAGTGGAGCAGATCAGAAAAGGAGCGGGAGGTGGTTAATCCGGATCCTTGGCGTCTTTGCAGCTAGTATTAGTAAAGGAGAGTTTCTCACCCAAGTATGAACATTGTTCGCGGTTCTGGCCGTGAAATAATTGACACGAAGAAAGTAAACGAGACTTTCATTGGTACTTTCTTGGTCAGCTCTAAACGATCGATGGATTATATCCCCGCCACTTGGAAATGGAGAAAATGAAGGACTGAGGGAATCTAAAGTTCGTTTTCAATAAGATTCGAGAATAAACCTCTTGTGCTCAGCCAAGGCGAACGGTTTTAGATGTTATCCTTACTTGATACAAATGTTTACATGGGAAGAAACATTCCGGAGAGCAGGCCGTTGTCAGCATTCTGGCCCGTCACCACTGTATCGGACCTTGTCGCATCAGGGTCGCCTCCTCTGCCTGGGATTCCAAGTTAGACTGGCCCGGTTCTCTCTCGGACGGGCAGCTGCAGTGGAATCGCGTTCTGAAACAGGCCAACGGTGCACACAAGATTTTGAGTTTTGCTTTCATTTCGCCTTCCAGTGGTCCTCAACCTTTATTCCCCACTCACATCGCACCTTAAGCAATCCCTTGCTCATCGCAGAGCACCTGAGTGGAAAGAAAAAATGTTGAGAATCACTGCCTTAAGCCCTTCCAAACGTTTATACAGGATGTATTATGAGGGCGACCATGGGAGTGGTACATGGGGAAATGAGAAGTTCTCATTTCAACTCTTAGGGGGAGATCAACTTGTTTTACAGGTTAACAAAGAACGGATTGGCCAAGAAAGTGCAGACGCGAGGATTGGACTGAAAGGTCCAAACCCACCAGGTGGAAGGAAGGAGCATTTCGCGGTTCCGAGGACCTGTTGGGAAATGTTCGCTGCTCGGTTCACCTCCACGTTAAAACGGGTTAAGGTGAAAATGCCCAGAGATGGTGGCGTTCCCGTGTGCGCCTGGTGAACAAGCCGAAAACTGCTTGGCAGATCTGACAGCATCTGCGGAGAGGTTGGGGGTGGGGGGGGGTGGGGGGGGAAGAGATAACATTTCAGGGAGATCAGTGGCTTTCAAACTATTGCTTCCCACTCATTACTAACCACAGAGCACCTCTGGCACAGGGATTGCTCACAGTGGAAAGAAAAAGTTTGAAAACCACTGGCAGATTCGACTTCAGATTTGCAGCATCTGGGATTGTTGATACATGTTGCTGTTTAACTTTTACCCGACACGAGGATGTGCGTGTTTCCAATTCTGCAGAGCAGTGAAACCATTGACAGACAGATTGTCTATTCGTCCTCACTCCAGTTGGGTCGGTTCTGCGTTCTTAAAACTCAAGCAAATTTAATTTCCTGTCAAACTTTGTTCAGAACAGATTCATTAACCGAAGGCTCCATTGAAGTGATTATGAAGCATTATTTAATGTGTGTGGGGGATGCGCCGACAATAAAAGACCTATTTTCATTAGTACTTTCTCACGGGGAATATCCAGAAAAGCCTCGCAGGCCTGTTGTTGTTTTTCATTAGTACCTAACAATTCCGCTGACACGGTTATCTAATGCAAAGTGTTCCTTCGGCTTCCAGGAGCATTTGGAGGTTGGGACTTGGGCGGGGTAATCTGTAATTGATAAGAAGGCGGCATTTCCACAAAATGTAATGACTTGGATCGGCGCCCCACATTGCACCGGTTGTCAGCGGTGTCACACAACACGGGCACATCCACGCCGGCCGGAGTGCCCCCCGATCTGGTCCCATCTGCTTTCATTCAGGCCAGATCCATCTCAAACTTTTCTATCCTGTTCAACAGTCTTTCAAAGGTTACAATGGTCCCATCTCGACTGGCAGCTTGTTCGATATACAACCCCACTGTGAAAAGGTTGTGCAACTTAACCTTTGCCTTGTTCTGATGGAAGGTGGTTCATTGGCACCATGTTGTGCCAATGTAAACCTTTTTCTTGCCACTTACATACCACATTGCCAATTGGTGCTCTGTGAATTGCTTAAGGTGGAAAGAAAGTTTGAAAACCCCTGTTTTAATCGTCCCTCATTGACTCGTTATGTGCACGGTTTCATAACTCCAAAAGAAATGGGCCAATGACAATTTTTTTCATGCAAAATATTCCAGTAACAATTGGGTCAAGAGTAGTGATTCTCAACCTTCCCACCCACATCCCACTTTAAGCAATCCCTTACTAATCACAGAGCACCGATGGCATAGGGATGACTTAAGGTGGGATGTGAGTGGAAAGAAAAAGGTTGAGAACCACTGCCTTGGATGCAGCCTGCCCTGATTCTTTCCAGCATTTTGATTCTGTTCCAGATATCCAGCATTTCAATTTTAAGCTTTTCGTTTTATTCAGACATTAATGGGCAGCAGCTGGTGTTGTCTACACTCTGAGAAATGCCAAAGAGATTGACAATGTGTTTGGAAATCAACAAGACACTTTAAAACGGCCTGTTGGAAATGATAAAGATTGGTTTCTCTGCAATTAATAAACTGAATTTTATTTGCAGGAGAAAATATATTTAGGAAGATAAATTCTGGGCCTGTATTGCCAGCAGCATCTGGAGCAACCCCTAATGAGCCCACAGTGAGCCTGGCATTTTCTGAACCAACCTTCGTCTCAAAGTTCCATCTTCAAGATTTTGCGTGCCCTTCCTGGAACTTCACTTCAATTTCAAGTCAAGCTGCTTTTTCCTTCTCCCTGAAAGCAGGTGATTTTTTTTTCCTCTCTATATCAAGGTACTTTATGAATGCAAATATAAAATACTACCCACGGTGTTGGAATTGTAAACAATCATCTACTGAAATATAACTTAGTTAGAATTACACAAATCTTTGCTAAAAAGTTTTCAGTAACTATAAATGAGAAACAATGGTTTAAAATACATTCCTTCATTTTAATGTTTTGAAAATGCAATTAGAATGTGGAAGATCCATTGCTATCAACATTTTACCATAATACAAGGTGTGACATATGCAGACATTAGTTTTCTGACTTAGTTGGAGTTATTGGGTAGTAGATTTAGGACGGAGATGAGGATGGCTTTTCCTAGAGGGTGCTGAATCTGTGAAATTGAAGGAGTGGAGACAACCTCAGTAAATATATTTGACAAGGTTGGTTAGATTTTTACGTATCTAATTTTTTTTTCCCAAACATCATGTACCCACTGCCCATGAGTCAGTGAGAGTTCATCTTTACACTTAATTAAAACCCCTCATCTGGCTATCAGCCGACTAAAAGCTGAAACCTTCTCTTGAGATGCTGACAAAGATATAGTTGGATCGCAGACAAAGCCAAACAAGGCAATTAGAAGGCAAGGATCTATTTTAGTCTTAAAGATTGAAAAATTTTTCCCCAAAATCTTCCTAAATTTAGGACATTCCCAAAACATGGATTAGTGAGGGCTCTACGATTTTACACATTTCACACACTGGATACAACATGTGCATTAAAATGAGATAATTTAAGTTTGGACCTGTGTGTTCTGTGAACCACTTTAAGTCGTAAAAAACAATGTCAACAACAAAATGAGTGGAACACCAGTTCTCATCTGAGAAGGTTATATTAAGATCCCATTCCTAATCATTTTTAATCTTAACTATTGAGGTTAGTCTTAAATCCAATAAATATATGATGGTCCTTATACTACAATATTGATATTTTACTGTTATGAGCAGATTGCTTATAAAGTAATTTGTGATTTTCTTTTTTAATCTTAATATTAATTAACAATTAAAAATGAAAATAGGAAACTTTAGAGCATTTTTACCAGTTATATATTATGTATACATTTTGTTAATTCCTTGTTATGTCAATGCAACATGATTATGAAATTATTTTATTGAGCTCAATAAAAGTATTTTAAGAAAAATATAGATTTTTACTGAGTAGGGGAATTAAGGGATATGGGGAAAGACAGGTAGGTGGAGTTGAGCCCATCATCAGATCAGCCGTGATCTCATTGAATGGCGGAGCAGGCTTGACGGGCCGGATGGCCGATTCCTGCTCCTATTTCTTGTGTTCTGGCTGCAACACATCTTGCATATTACACCAGGGAATGGTGTTAAGACACAGAAGCCCAGAATAAAATGCTTTCACGCTGTGACTGAAGTTTTGACCCAAAAGTGCCAGAAACAATGCCACTTCTAATATTTACCTTGTAAAAGATTTTAAGTTTGGAGCAGAGGGCCAAATCTAGGTAAACAATCAGATGAAGAGATGTGGAAGGATGGAATGACAAAACCAGTGGGAGAGGGTCCTGCAGCAATCTACAGGTAATGATAAGATGCTGAAACTTTAAAAAGTTATCCACAACTAATCACTAGTGCAATCTGTAATAGGTTACATACAGTATTCATTTCTCAAAAATGTTCAAGAGAAATTCATGATAAAAAGCATTGGCGTTCTGCAATGTTTTATGTGCATTGGACCGCTATGTTCGGGCACCTGCCTACATTTTTCTCATACCTTGATGAAGGGCGCAAGCCCAAAATGTTGGTTATGTACATAAAGGACAATGTTTGACCTGCTGAGTTTCTCCAGCATTGTATTTTTCTTCAACCATAGTGTCTGCAGACTTTAATGTTTCACTACTGAATTCATTGCAAACAGTTTATAGCACAATTATAAAAGAACCCAGACATTTTGACAAAAGAACATTTAATACTTGTTTTTCTGCTTTTCAAGTTTCCATGATTCAGCTTGAAAACACTTTCACAAGGGAGGTTCAGCATTCTTGGAAGACATCTTTTTGACGGAAGATTTTAATGTTGTCGGTCAAATTAGGGATTAGATCAGTGTCAAATTGTAATGTAATAACCTGCACAAATTCTATTCAACTCTAAAACGATTAACAAAGATGTAGTGAAATAAATGAAAGAGGATTTTTCAATGATAGTAGCTAAAGAAAGCATTCAAAATGTAACACCATTCCTAATGTAAACAAGGTTTTAATTGAAATCTCTCTTCCAGAACTAAGTGAGTATTCTGCAATAATTTGCCACTGTCTGAGGCGATGTGGGTGCAGAGTTTCGGCACACTGCTTCTCTGACTCTTGCTGGGCATTTATTAACAGCTGATATGAAGAGAGAAAGCTGTAAATACTCAGCAGGTCCTAGAGGAAGCAGAGACAAACAACATTTGCAGGTTATGACCTTTCAACAGAATTGGGCAAAGTTAGGAAATTGGCATTGTTTCAGCTTATGCAGAAAGGGGCAACCAGAACTGCACACAAGAGACCCCTTCACCCCAGGATTAATAAGATCACAGCTGACCAGATTATAAACCCAACTCCACATTCCCATTTGGCCCTGGTAACCTTTTATCCAAGATCACAAGATAAAGGATCAAAAGTAGGCCATTCGGCCCTTTGAGTCTGCTCCGCAAATCCATACCCTGAGCTAAATTGTTCTCACATCTAGTTCCAAATTCTGGCTTTTTACCCATAACCCTTGATACACTGACCAACTGGAAACCTATCAATCTCCTCCTTAAACTCCCCCAACAATCCAGCCTCCACAGCTGAAAGTGGCAATGAATTCCACAAATCCACAACCCTCTGGCTACAGAAATTTCTCCTCATTTCTGTTTTAAACGGTTACCCTCTAATTCTAAGACTGTGCCCTCTTGTCCTGGATTCATCCACCAAGGGAAACATCTTATTCACATCTACTCTGCCCAATTCTTTCAGCATTTGAAATGTTTCTATGAGATCCCCTCTCATTCCTCTAATCTCCAATGAATACAGTCCAAGAGGCAGTGAACATTCCTCATATGTGAGCCCTTGCATTCCAGGAATATTCCTGGCAAATCTTCTCTGTACTCTCTCCAACATTATTACATCCCTTCTAAGACAAGGGGCCCAAAACTGCACACAGCACTCCAAATGAGGTCTCACCAGTGCCCATAGAGCCTCATCAACACCTCTTTACTCTTATACACTATTCCCCTTGAAATGAATGCCAAATAACATTCATTTTCTTTACTGCAGATCCAGCCTGGTGATTCACCCTCAGGTTATCCTGCATGAGGACCCCCAAGTCCCTTTGCACTTCCAAATTTTGAATTTTCTCCCTATGTGAATAATAACCTGCCTGTTTATTTCCTCTTCCAAAATGTACAAGCGCACATTTCTCAACATTGGATCTCATCTGCCATTTCTTTGCCCCTCTCCTAAACTGTCCAAGTCTCTCTGCAACCTCTCAGTTTCTTCACCACTTCCTGCTCCACCACCCATCATGGTGTCCTCTGCAAACTTTGCCACAAAACCCATTCAATCCATAATCTATCGTAAAAAGAAGTGGCCCCAACACCGATCCCTGCAGAACTCCACGAGTAACCGGCAACCCACCAGAACAGGATCCCTTTACTCCCACCCATTGCCTTCTACCTAGCAACCAATGCTCTACCCAACCAAATCTCTCTCTCCTGTAATTTCATGGGCTCTCACGTTATTAAGCAGCCTCTTATGTGGTGCCTTATAAAAATCCAAATATACGACATCCACAGCCTCTCCCTTGTCCGCCCTACTTGAGATTTCCTTAATAAAATTTCAATAGGGATCCCTCAGAGAAAGTATTTGTCCTCATCCCTAACTATTAAACAGTGAGTCCCAGTTCTAGGTTTCCTTCTTAGGAAACATTCTGTCCACATAAAATCCTGTATGGATGCCATTTGTTTCAATCAAGTCCCCTCTCACTCCACTGAACTCCAGTGGAAGTGAACCTTGCCTGTCCAACCCATCTTTAAATCATTCCTCCCAACCATACGTCCAGTTTTTCAGAGCTGATCTGTTTGGAAGAGCTGTGAAATGGAGATGAATGAGGAGGACAAACAACTTGGAAGTGATAGATGCAGAAAGGTGCAGTTACAGTAAATCTGAAATAAAAAGAATGCTGGAAATACCCAACAAGCATCTGTGGAGAGAGAAAACGAGTTAGTTACAGTCTGATGACTTTTCACCAAAGCTAGCTAATTCTGACATAAAGTGGAAAGGTTGATTATCTGAAATTCTTGAATTCAACTTTGAGCCTTGACATTTGTAAAACCTTTACAATCATTTTCTGTTCTTGAAGCTCATACTGGGCTTAGTTAGAACAGCACAAGAAGCCAAAGGCCTTTCCAGTTTGTTTCAGAACAGGACACCTCTGATGAAAGGTCTTCAGCCTGTGACACTGTCTCTGTTTCTCTTTCTGCATAGATATCACATGAGAGACTAAGTTTTTCCAGAATTCTTCTTTATTTTAGTTTCCAGCAAGGGTGACATTTTGTATTGCACAATTCCAATGTGCTTTTAGACTCTGTGCTCTCCCCTCATTTATCCTCTTTTAATTAGTTGTTCCAGACAGACAAGATCACCATTTTCCAGTCCAGACCATCACCATTCTCACTACAGAGTGTCTTGCTCTCTACTTTATCCCAAACATGTAGAAAGATTGTTCTCCACGATGGGAGAGTCTAGGACAAGAGGGGACAACTTCAGGATTGAAGAGAGTCTGCTTAGAACAGAGATGTGGAGGACTTTCTTCAGCCAGAAGGTAGTAACTCTATGGAATTTGCTACCACAGGCAGTTGTGGAGCCCAGATCATTGGATGTTTTTAAGGCAGAGATTGACAGGTTCTTAATTAGCCAGGTTATGGGGAGAAGGCCAGGCAGTGGGGCTGGGTGGGAGAATAGATCAGCTCATGATGAAATGGCGGGGAAGGCTTTATGGGCTGAATATTTCTGCTCCTGTCTTGTATCCTTTGTTCTCTCCATCCAACATGCTCTTTTCCTAACTTTACTAGGTTCTGATTATTTGAAACTTTAATTCTGTTTCTTTTCCTTGATGCAACTAACTCAATTCTGTATTTTTAAAATTTCGGATTGACAGTTAATCTACAGTTTTTTTTTTTGCCTTACAAATCTACGCCTTCATGTCAATTCAATTTGGCTAAAATATCCTATCCAACATGCAGAGGGCCACAGGAAGTTATCTTCATATCCTCACCAACAATCCTGCTTTTGGCAACATAAAAATCAAATGATCTAGTTACTGATTTTTTTTATGTTTGCTAGTTTTCTGCTTAAATATGTGTTCATAATATACATATACTCATGCACATCAAAAAAAGCAAATAATTGACTGTAAACTTCAAATGTCCTGTTGAAGTGATAAGATGCTACATGAATTCATGTTGTTATTGGGATTTTGGAAACGAATAATATTGGTGGCATGAAATTTGCATCAAAGAAGGAAAACCAGACAGGACCACGGACGTTCTTCACTGCTGTTACACCAGGATGCATTATGGGCAGTGAAGTGATTTTAGCCTGACACCGAATCTTTGTCTTATTTTCATGAAAATTCTGGCGTCCCATGTTTAAAATTTATGACTTGATAATCCATAAGTGCATAAAGATGAACAAACAATGACCCAACTTTCATTTATTCAGGATGTTTTCCTTTATCCAGTTATTTCTTGGAATATTATCCACATTATTAGAAATTGCTCAGATATGGGCTGGAGGCGAATCTGCAGACACTCAGTGACTCTGGGGGGGATCTCTTTTGCTTCTCTCTCTCTCTCTAACTGTAAGAGGTACTTCAGCAATTCCTGCCAGTGGTGAATCTGTCTGCCTTGCAGAGGCAAAAGGGAATTTCCTGTAATATGACACTGTTTTATCACGATGATAATAAATTGAATCCTGAACTTAAATATCCCCAGACTATCAAACTGACAAAAAAAAAATCTGGTGATCCAACAGCGAATTACAATCAACTTGGGACTGAAATCGTAATGAGTTGGAAGTAGTTACAGATTTAACCTTAAAGCGTGTAGTAAGTCTTAAATTTTTTCCCCAGGAGACGTGCAGCAACACTTTCTCAGCACCAAATATTAAAGAAGCTTTCTTCTAATTCCATGCCACTGACTAAAATGGGCATGTTTTAACTAAGCCTTCTGGATCCCTGCACTGAAAACTTTAAAAATGCTATTGTACCTTAAATAATTTTTTACTGACATTTGCAAAAATTTATGTTTACACATAAAATTAGTGTGCAACTTAGCAGCAATTTAATAAATAGCTGCCACATCGCTGACATGATGTACAGCAATGGAATAGGCAGGAATATTCACCGGAAGTCTGGTTTCAGTTTCCAGATTCCATCCCCTGAGGCGGTCCTGTGGAAAGTGCACAAATTCCGAAGTAGTTCTCGGAAAACCACTGTCTGTGCAGATGATAACTTAGACTGAAATTCTTGCAACAACTCTGTAGTCGTGGCTTGCCCATCGCTACCAGCCTGGAATGCAATGAAGTTCCTCATTTCCACCAATAAATCGTCGTGTTCGGTCGGAACGGGGGGAGGTGATGTTGCTGGTTCGGAACCTCCATCAGTCTCGAGTGTTTGGGACAGCGTTATATAGTTCCTGGCACGCATCTTGGCCAGCAAAGATGATGATGATGGAAGCGCGCGACTTGTCTCCTCTTCTGTTGCAGCGCCACTGAAATGGGGTCTGGCAAAATCGTTCCTCTCAAGTATTGCAGCATCCTATCCATAAAATTGAACCAAGAGGTTGTTAGTCAATTAATTCACAGCATTCTTGGTCATTAAGTAAACGTACAGCACAGCTCAGAATGGAGAAAAAAAAGTTAAATCTTGCCAGCAGTGGGAGAGTGTCAGACCAGGAGACAAGGACATCTCTTTAGAATAGAGATCAGGAGAAATTTCTTCAGCCAGAAGCTGATAAATATGTGGAATTTGTTGCCATAGATGGCTGTGGAGACCAAAACAATGAGATATTTAAAGTGGAGGTTGATAAGTTTTTGATGAGTACCAAAAGTTATGTGAAGGCGGCAAGAAAATGGGGTTGAAAGAATATATCAGCCACGATTCAAATGGCAGAACAGACTCAATGGGTCAAGTGGCCTAATTCTGCTCCCAACTCTTGCGGTCTTTCTCAGCCCTTGTATTACAAAAGTGCTCAACTATTGAATAAACTTACAAAAGTGGGAATTATTCAAGGAATGTTCATTATTATTACAAGTTGAGAAGTCCCTAATGGAGGTGTTCAAAACCATGGAGGGTGGTCAAGACCTCACCCCATCCATAAAAATACAAATCTGTCAGCCTTCCAAGGATTTGTGTGCTGGTCATCTGGAAGGACCAAGCATTTCATGTCATCATTGCCCAAGGTCACAATTGCTTCAATTCTCAAGTGTCAGATTGGGAATAACCTGCAAATATTCTCTTACACTTAGTAAAAATCACATAAAACTACCTTGCATTTTTCTGGCATGGGTTTAGAAACAGGACTGGTGGTTGGCATCAGTGGATTTTTCTTCTGTCCGAATCTCAACCTAGGGCAAGTGATATGGTAAATAATCCCAAATTTTACAACAAAATGGTACTGTAACATGCATTACAATAACAATTTTACTCCAAATAGGTGATATTTTCAGCTTTATTGGCAGAGTACATACTGAACGCGACATCACATACCACCCTGAGATTCACTTGCTACAGGCGAGGCAGAATTACCACTTGTCAATTACATAGGAACATTGTTCATATGACTTAAAATGGTGCTTTTGAAATTCTCAAACTACTCTCATCCTTAATCAAACGGATGATGAAAATACATGACCAAGAAAACAACATAAAAGGAGAACTAACTATGCAACCATGAGTATTGGATGGGGTTTGTGGGAAAACTTCAAGCCGTCTATTAACCAACAAAACTACACATTTTTCATTCATCTGGACAATTTTATGTTGAATTTCTTTTACTGCAGTGGCATCAAAGACAAGTTTCTGATAGGTAATTTTCCAAAGACAGTTGAGTGGGTTTAATCTTAAATTATGGCCTTGGCTGTTTTCTATGAAGTTAATCAAGAACATGAACATTCTCATCAGAACAACCCGAGGAATGCGCCAACCTATATGTCCAACGTTTAACAAGAAACTTGTGTAAACTTTGCTTGGTTCTTATTTCATTTACTGTTAGTCAACACAAAAACACGTACTTATTGGAAATAACTGCCTGCCTCCCAAGAAGGTTTAAAACTGAAGAAAGTAAAGGCGTTTTTATGCCGGGACTCTGCTTCGAACATGGATAAAAATTTTAAACTTGCATGTTTACGGAACAGCCCTAAAAGGCTGCTCCGACCCTGCTTTTATGTGGAGCAGTGCTTCATCCAGAACTGCTGAGTGAGGGGGGGGGGGGGGGCGACTGCTGCGTTTCCCAGAGCAGTTCTAGCTGTGTGCAGGATTATGGGTAGGGTTGACAACCATTACTCTACTGCATCTTGAGCCGTTGGCACCGATCAGCGGTCCTGAAGGCCAAAGCAGCCCAGTGAGGTGCCGGAGGTTGGAGTGGCCAGCAGGGCTGTCATAGCCCACCCCGGCCACCCCCTAATGGCTCTGCCCTGAAACGTCCTCTGCCGGCTGCCCCTGCCCTGAGGGGGTCATGGAGGGAGAGCGATGAGTGAGTATGATAGAGAAGTAAGACAGGTTGCAGGCTGACATCATCACAATGTCATCAACCTGCCCCTTGCCAGCTGCTTGCAGTGGATGTACCTTTATGCAGCGAGGTGGAGTGCACTGCTCTACCTCTAGCCTTGGAGAGGAATTGGAGTTGCCGCCTTGCAGCCGCTCACAGACCATTTATGAAGGTAAGTTTCCAAAGTGAGGGTGGAGAATCTCCACCTTTACATTCAGATTTGTTGCTTTATAAAAGGGCTTAAAAAGATTGTGGCCCCTGCCATTGTTTTGCTTAACCATTGGAAAAGGTGTGAATTGTTCAAACTTGCAACACCAATTGCACTTAAGGCCCTATTATAAAGCAAAAAATCCCAATGTAACGGCTGAAATTCTCTGCCTTCACTTCGGAAAACTTACCTTCATAAATGGTCCATGAGCGGCAGCAAGGCGGCGACTCCAATCCCTCTCCAAGGCTAGAGGTAGAGCAGTGCACTCCACCTCACTGCAAAAAGGTACATCTGCAGCAAGCGGCTGGTTAGGGGCGGGCTGATGACGCAGTCAGCCTGCAACCCATCACACTTCTCTCTCACCCCTCTCACTCCATGACCTTCTCAGGGCAGGGGCGAGGGAGCCGTTTCAGGGCGGAGCCATCAGGGGTGGACTTTGACAGCTCTGCCACCCACTCCGGCCTCACCGGGCCGCTTTGGCCTTCGTGGCCGCTCCTCGGAGCCAGCAGCTCAATACACGGTAGAGCAATGGCTGTCAACCCTACCCATAATCCCCCACACAGCTAGAACCGTTCTGGGAAATAGAACAGCAACAGCCGCCCCACCTACAGTGGCTCCGGACGACGAACAAAGGTGCCGCTCCATATAAAAGCAGTGCTGGAACAGCCTTTTAGGGCTACTCTATAAGTTTAAACTTTTATCAACATTTGAAGCCAGCCTTGAAGTGGAGGCCCAGCATAAAAACACCTTTTGTGATCCAGATGAAACACGAAACCCACAGATTATTCAGTTTGCAACTATAAATCAGGTACATTTTAAAAAGAATTTAACCATTCCTTGTTCAACCAAGCAGTTTTCCAAAGGTGAAGTGATTGCGCTTGACACAGACTTCACTGGAAACTGCCCACAAAGGGTAGATTTCTCTTTTCTAATGTTGTTTGTGATCATGTATTCACTCAAAAGGATCCCTGGCATCCAGCAACGATACCAAATTGGCCAAGCAGCCAATCAATCAAGAACTCCATTCTACTGGATAACTGCGAAATCTCTTTGAGGAATGCCTTCCCTGAAGAAGTTGTCTTCCTCTCTCTGAAGGTTCTGTGGGATTCTCTCTGCACCCCATCTGTAATCCCTGGTGTTCTTGAGCTCTATGACCATATACTCGGCCTGACTCGCTTATCTCAATCAAGAAGCTTGTTTTAAACATTTCAATGAGCACAAAATGAAACAATGACAAGTGATTAGAGTTAGATACTGATAAAAGAGTTGTCCCAGATTTGGCTCAGACCTGAAACGCTGGTTATGTATCTTTATCTTTACTACATAAAGAACACTGCATGACTGAGTTTCTCCAGCAATTTTGTGTAAACCTTAAAAGCGCTACTGGATGTGTAAGGAAACAAATTCATTGCTGACAATTTACAATTCAGAGCGAAATGAACGAGGTAATTGACAAATTATCTGGCTTCAGTAAAAGTGGCTGCAAAGCTCATCTTCATGCAGAATTTCGACTCTTTCACCTTTTGCTGTCTCAGATACTACCCAACCCACTGCGTTCTTCTTGCTGTTTCTCAGTTAAAAGAAATCTTGTCCTTCCTGATTAGGCCACGGTTTGCAGGATGCTTTTTACAGGTTTGAATCCAGTGCTGTCAGGTGTTTGTAGGTTCTCCCCGTGTCTGCATGGGCTTCCTCTGGGTGTTCCGGTTTCCTCCCACCCTCCCACTTACAGGGATGAAGGTTAATTTGGGTGGAATTGGGGCAACACGGGTTTTAACGGCTGGAATCAGCTTCTAACTGTGCTGCAAATAAAATTTTAAATACCTCAAGCAGCTACTCTCTGATGTCTTTTAAAAAGGCAGGCCAATCACCCCCAATGCAGGGTAACCAAGGGTAGGAAATAAATCATTGATTTTGCTGGCTTCCCAATGTGGCTAAACCAGCTCCCTCTTCATTAAAAAGCTAAACCAGCAACAATAATCATGGTCGTTTCACTTCACCACAGTGTGCAGGAGTTGGCCCAGGTCTTGCAACCTGGATTTGAACCTGACTTGAAACATGCACGGTCACCCTGGTCCTGTTCCTTCCACACGCCAAAGGACTCGCTGGATAAAAGGTTAATTGGCTCCAGTAAATTACCCCGATGCGTGTGGGTTGCAGGAGAATGGAGTGGAAATGCTTGGGGGGTGGGGGGAGAAAGTTGATGGGCATGCGAGAGAGAATAGGTTATGTGGGGGAATGGTCTGAAAGCTGATAATACACTTGACGGGATAAATGACTTCCTTCTGTGTTGTAAGAACAGGTGGAGAAAGATATCTTACTTTGGACTGATGACTGTTCCTGGCGACTCAGTGCTGCTGATCCTGGGTGACACAGCCAAACATCGTTGTCTCGATGCCTTCAATGCTTTCAAAGCCTCCTGAGCCACTCGATTAGCCTCCGCTTCCACCAGCACATAGTCAGGGTTGGACGACTCCATAATGACATCATGCTTCATCACGCTGTGGATTCCTCAATAAACCCAGAAAAGACAGCTCGATTAAATGCCAGTTCTGCAGCAGCTTTCATCTCCACTTCTGCCTAGTCGCTGCACTCCTACTTCTGGCTGCTCTTTAGCTCGCACTCTCATGAACTCAAGATACACAAATAAAGAGCAATAAGGATGGAAAAAATAACATGTATTCTTACAATGCAGATCATGTGACACCAGATTTATAGCCATGCACTCGCTATTTCCTTTCCTGCTCAATTAAATTTAATGAAATCTAATCACAGTGCAGGATAATATCATTACGTCTCTAACAGCGAGCATCTCTGAGCAACCGTTGAAACATGATTTCATGTTAAGGTGTGAATTATAGTCAGCAAATCTAAATAACCAAAATACCTGACTTTTTAAAGAGTTTTTCCAACACGTAATCATCACTCTGTCTGCGGATTTCCTTCTCTTTCTGTTCTTCAGAGTCCCTCTTTTTTATTTTCTGCCTCCTTACCAAGTGTGGAATGAGCTCGCCTTCGAAGTATGCATTCTTGTGCTTTCTGCGCTTGTGTTTCTCTTTATGCCCACAGTCTGAAAGCATGCTGTCTCGGTCACCCTCCGACAGCTGATGTTTTGTTTTAGACTGGTGTTTATGATGTAGTGTGCAACTTTTGCCAGCGTTTGTTTGATTTGGCAATGTTTCTGGACTTAGACGATGATTTTTTCCATCCTCTTCTGAAACAGATTGTCCTAGCACATGGTTGTCATACAGTCCAGCTTTACTGAGGGATGTTGTTTGGATCAAGGTTTTAAATTCAGAATTGCTGTGAGTTGCCTCGTGAAGCAGATCAGTGGGTTCATTTCTGCCACAGCTAATATTCAAGCCATGATCATTTTTACTGAAATTAGTAGGGCATTCAGCACGTCTCATGTCTAGTTGTACCTGAGGAGGAGTTTCAAAATGCTCACAATTATTGGTCTCTATCACTTCACTTTGTGAACCATCAGAAAATTTGTCCAAATGTTTTTTCTGTGAATCACAAGGAAAAGGCAAATGCTGTGGTAAATTAAACCGCTTGACCGAGCCTTGATCTGATGGAACCATTTTCCGTTTCTGTGAAGAAGCAAACGTTCTTCCAGTTTTCCTTGTGTGTGTGGCTGGTACCTGAACATCTGATCCCGTGCCTGGTGGAAAGCAAACAGTGAAATGTTAATTGCAGCATTCGATAGGTGCAGTGCAACCAGCTTATTTCAGTGTGTTTCAAAATAAATTGCTGTAAAATTATGTTTTGTTTTAGAATGGTGTTTATGATGTAGTCTACAACTTTAGCCAGAGAACGAAATATTATTCACCCTTCCTCGTTGACAATTGTTATCCTCTTATATTTGGAGGGTCACAAGGTAGGAAGGGTTTAGTATTTTTTGGTAGGAATTTTTAGAGCGGTACGACATCAAGGGCCAAAGGGCCTGTACTGTGCTGTGATGTTCTATATTTGTTGGAATCACACTCTTTCACTTATCATCTGATTTTTATAGTTCATTCCCTCACAAAAAAGAAATTGTGCCATCGTCTTACCACCTCTGGGTGCAAATTAGCAATACTCAACGCATTAGCCAGCACTATACATGCAAATCCTCAGTGAGTCTGAAAATTTTGGGTTCAAGTCCTACTGTAGAAAGTAGAGCAAAACATAAACCCACTCACGAACTGAGGAGGTGCCGCACTGTCAACAATGTTGTTTTACAGATGAATTATTAAATTGAAGCTTATCTGCCTTGTCAGCTGGATGCAAAGAGCATAGTACACTAATGCTTTCATACTGAATTCGGGCCAATGTTCATCTCTCAACCAGGAGCTAAAAGCCAAGTGTCCATCTATGATCACAATGTTACTTGTGGTAGACTGGTCTATGTACACTGGTTGGCATAGTTCCCATTTTATACTTTACAAGAATTTCACTGACTGTAAGAGTCTTGGGACATCCTGAGGTTGGGAAATTATACAAATGCTGGAGGAGCTGAGTAGGTCTCACAGCATCCAGAGGAGGTAAAGATATATAAGTGACATTTTGGGCCTGAGGGGCTCCAAGGCAAGGGCCCAGGCCCGTTACGTTGGTAATGTATCTTCACTTCCTATGGACACTGTGAGACTGGCTGAGTTTCTCCAGCATTTCAGTAACTTTTTACTACAATTACAGTGTCTGCAGACGTTTGTGTTCAACTTGTATAAATGCAACTTTTTTTTTAAAACTTTGCATCAAAATTTGCAATGCATGCACTTTAATAAGATGAAGGACAGCAAACACAGTGAATTACAATTCTGGTAGTCTGGTCTAAACTGTACTATTTTATTTAACATTAAAGTAGGTAATACCTGCAAAAATTGCACTTGTTTCTGTTCCCTGAGAACCATCTGGGCTGCTTAATGTGAAAAGCTCAGTGAGATCATTTGATTTGAAGAACCGTCTCTGCTTTGGATCCTTCAATACTCGATTACACAGGAATTGTTTGAAAATTTGTCTGCAATTAAACGAGAATGAAAATTTATTAAAGAACCCACTTGCAAAATGATTTACAATTGCCTCTTAATTACTTTCATAATAGATAAGCAAAGTAAAATCACAGGCCTCATTGGTTACGCTGCACTTCAAAGAATTATGTTGGTTTAAAGCATGCTAGCATACACTTAAAAGATTATCACCTCACTTTTTTTTACAACTTGGAAATTTTACTTGTGTGAATTTATTGATTTTTTAAAACATGCTTATCTCCCAATTGCAATATTTATCACAGACAAAAAAAAACATTATTAAATAATTCTCCTGTGAATTTTAATTGTCTTCAGTGCTCACAAAATGCACTCACGTGCCACCAATTTAGTATTATCTATAGAGGAAAATTCCAGCACATGCTCCTTCCCCCAGGGCTTAACGAACCATTGATTCCAAGACTAAGTTTGGTGCAAAGAAGAGAACCCTGTTATAGAGGATTATAGAGAGAAAGAAAACAACATTTGCAGTAGTTATATTTGGTTCAAGATAATGGAAAAGTTTATTTTGAATGTTATTTAGAAAGGAGTTGAGTAAGAAAAGGTTAATTGCAAGAAAACATACAGGTAGCACCTGAAAATAGACAGGTTTATGTCGAAAGAAGATCCTTAGAAAAGCTGCTGGTAAAAACTGATTGGTCTGTACAGGGGGTAAAACCTTTCATGCCTGACTCTTGGTTTAAACAAGATCAAGATGAATGAATAAAAACATTTTCCCAGATGTTTTTAAATTTGTAAAATCAGATAATAGATGTCAAGAAAAAAAAGCCTCTGACCTATTTCTATTTACAGGAGCTCTTGTTGCTGATACCATCATTTGGGATTATTCACAGGGGCCCAATTCTTCCCTTTTTAAATTTAAACATACAGCATGGTAATGCGCAGTGCTGCCCAAATACCCCAACCCCTGAAACGTTGTGGAAGGTGGGTGGAAACCAGAGCACCAGGCAGAAACTCACAATGAGGAGAACGTACAAACTTATTATAGATAGCGGCGGGTTTAAAGCCGGGTCACTGCCCCTGTAACAGCAATGTTACATCATGCCACCCTTTCAGTTGCTGATTTATTTGCCGAGAAATGTTTTGCTCGTGCCCCAGTGTGAAATTAAAATGTTTTTGGTTTTACAATAGATTAAAAAACAAAACCGATCCTCAGATAACTTACTTTATCCATAAAATCAATCGGGAATTTATAGTTTAATGGGATATCACAGACTTGGATTTCCAGTTGTGAACAGACCTGTGATAGATCTTCTCTTCAATCGACCCAGCAGTCAGTAACCTGTAAACCGTAACTTGCTTCTTTTGGCCTATTCTCCACGCACGTTCTCGGGCCTAAAAGAAGGCTGGATTAAATATCATCCCTCATCATGCAAAGTGTTTCAGAATCAAAAGGCAAACAGGCAGAGCACGTGCACGATTTCCCTAAACGGTTGCAGGCCTGAGGTATGCATTTTTATTGGTAAAATTATGAGCCTTTATTGCCAAGAAATTGCCCACAATAGGGCAAAGGTTTATTGTCACATGAAAGCTCAGTAAAAATTTGTTGGAGCCCCACCTGCACAAAGCAGTCATATTTCTTGAATTCCAACAGTTTTTAATTAAGTTTTCTACGAGCTTTATCGTAGCTTTAATTGCAGACAGCTGAAGAAGCATGCTGCATGCATTCATTCAAGCAAATGTGTATCTGAGCATCTTGAAGGCGACACCTAAATACCTTTAACAGCATATATTGAACTGTTTAATGTTAGCACTGGATCAGACATTTCAAAATGTTTCAGATTGCTTCAGTATGTAAACCTAGCACATGCTGTCATAACCTGAACATTAGCAAACTAGAATAAAGAGAACAATTGAAAACACCTGAGAATACAAGGAAATGAAATATACAGACTACAGATTTTCTTTGCTGTTTTTAACACAACAAATTCAACTTGCACTCTTGAACACATAATTGTTTATTTACTAGTTTAAATCCACACACATGGCTTGTGGCTGCAGGTGCTCTGATAGGAAATGAAAAGGGCTCACCTGTGTGTCAGTACTTGGGTTCCAGTCAGGGTCATAGATAATAACTCTGTTTGCTCCAGTCAAGTTAACTCCCAATCCACCAACACGAGTGGTTAGCAGAAAGACAAATATGGAAGAATTCTGTTACACAAAATGTTTTTTTCAACATCACCTTTCAAAATGGAGTGCGTATTCCGCATTACAAACAGCGAGAGTACAAAGCATTGCTGAAACATAAATGCAAGAACTGAAATACTGTATATAGCTTTCACCTCATTGAATTTAGAAATTAGTGGCTGTCTGGATGCTATTGTTGTGGAACCATCCATTCTAAGATAAGAATAGCCTAGGTTTCGTATAAATAACTCCAGGATGTCCAGCATCTAATGCAAAGAAAGGGGGGGGGGGGAAAAATTTAAATGTCTTTATGGAAATACTTTCCAATATGTCATAAGATGAACTCAACATTTTTAACAAAAATTGCTCCAATTGCCATTTAGATTGTCTGGAGAACAATTATATTATTTGCACGAGATATATAAACTGTAATTAAAGCATTGCACTGTCAATTCTGATACAGCGATATAACAAAATACATAGGCCTAACAAATATGCAAGTATTATTTTACAGAACCTATAAAAGATTCGCATGCAATGCACTAAATTCTGGAGGAGATTAGCATTAACCATGGGTACCACTAAACAAAGACTGAATTTTAAAACAGGATAGAAACTACAGGTATGGTGGACACCTTGTACAGTCAGACCCCTGGTATCCGCCACCTACAGGGATCGTGGATGCCGGATATGCGAATTTTATGGTTCCCTGAGACTCATTCTTACAATGCCTAACTAAAACACCTGCATTAAGAATAAACAGATAAGATGCAAAAGTCAGAGCAAATGTAAAGTAATTTTTAAAAGTATTGTCGTCCTTAATTATGTAAAATTCACTTTAATCAGCTAATTCATGTTACTTACAAAATTTAAATTTATATTTGAACCCCGATCGCTGGTGCTGTAACAGCGTTGTGCTAACTGCTACCCTAACCGTGCCACCATCATAATTAACCACCTCCCCAAGTTTACAGATAAACCCTTACTAATATCCTTAGTACTAATAAAGATGAAGACTCTTACTAGGCAGGGATAGGGAGACACTTTGGGAGAGTCGTCCCAGGATGAGTGGCTATTCATCCTGGCCACTGCCATTTTATTCAAACGGCTGCTGCAGGCGGGGCACAACCGGGGCGCTCCACTGGCCAAATGTTTGCTCCCGTCTTCACCAAGGGCTTGGGTGTTGCTTCCGAGAACATTTACTTTTACAATTTTAACCTTATATTTAAATTCTTATTTATTTTAAATTCTATTTATCTCTTTTCTCAATATTTTTTGCTGGTTGCCAGTTACTTGAATTCCAGATACCAGGGATTTTACCGTATTGCTTATGTGGGTACGAACAGGCAACCAGTGGATTTGCTTCGAAGGAGATCACCTAAACATCCTTAAATCTGACCTGTCGTGATTGTGAAAAGAGCAGCACTCGATGCCCTTGCTTGTACCAAAGTTTTAGCAAAGCCTCGACTACAATCATTTTTCCAGAACGCTTCCAATATCCATAATGCTCTTCTTGTGTCAGCTGTTCATCAGGCACACCCTTTAGGATCTTGGGACCACCTGAAAAGAGATCTGGGTGATTGCAGATCTTCCTGAGTGCTATGAGGCCAGGGAATATCTACATGAGATGGAATATGGGGAAGGAGAGAGAAGAAAAACTATTCAGAAGCAGCCCACTTGATCCACTGCTGAAACAGTGACATGTTTGTACAAAGACCCATTGAATTATGAGAGTGGGTGGATGCAGTGTATTTGGACCGTGTGTAAAGGTCAAAAAAGTGTCAAAGCACAGAATGGAATATCTTAGTCCTTTAACAAACAGTTTAAGATTAATTTTTTATCCTCTAACTCAGGGAGTCGTGTTAAGGAAGAGCCTGTCACTGTTTTAGCAGTTACTCCACCCACTCCCTGAATTGGACTCGAACTTCCTTCATGAATATAAAGTAACAACAAACCAGACCTGCAATTCTCTGTTGAGAATCTGATAGACCTCTTTGGAATCTATAAAACTTTGATAGACCTCGCGTTGCTCTTCAGTTAGTCGACAGAACAGCACCTACAAACAAAAAAGATTCCATCAGTTTGCAGATTTCCCCTGAAAGTGTTTCATCTGGATGCTCCAGTTTCCTCACACATACCTTACATGGGGAGGTAGTTTAACTGTCCCCTGTAAACTGTCCCTAGTGTCCGAATCTGGGGGGGATTCTTGAGAACGTGAGGAGTGTGCACAAAAAGGGATTACACAGATGGGTAGTTGACCACCGCCAGTGGGCTGATATTGCCTCAAACCGTGCATCTTGGCGCCTCACAGTTCGGCGGGCAGCAACCTCCTTTGAAGAAGACCGCAGAGCCCACCTCACTGACAAAAGATAAAGGAGGAAAAACCCAACACCCAACCCCAACCAACCAATTTTCCCCTGCAACCGCTGCAACCGTGTCTGCCTGTCCCGCATCGGACTTGTCAGCCACAATCGAGCCTGCAGCTGACGTGGACATTTACCCCCTCCATAAATCTTCGTCCGCGAAGCCAAGCCAAAGAAGTTGATGATCAGCATGTATTTTGGTGGCCAGAGGACCAATTTCTGTGCTATATTTCTCCATGACTCCATTAATGGTATATGAACAGTTTAATGAACTGGCACAAATTCAAACTGTTGAGACAGAGATCATATCCCTGTAATGGAAAAAGATTACCTGCACGATCAGTGCCTTTCAAATGAAATGATCTTGTTCCATTGATCAAACAACTTACTGTCAAGCTACTTAGATCATACTGAATCAAGAAGACTCTCACCTTCTTGACAAGACTCCAACCAGACTATTTCTTTACAATATACAAAACAAGTCAGGTTTACAACAGATAATTCCTTTGTACTTTACTTTTGGCCTCATCTACTAAAATATGTATGAATAAAATACTCATGCTTCATTAAATAGGGTTCCAATCCCTGTAAGGAGCTTGTACATTCTCCCTGTGTCTGTCTGGGTTTCCTCCGGGTGCTCCAGTTTCCTCCCATCCATCAAAATGTACGGGGGCTGCAGTTTGATTGGGTGGAATTGGGCAGCATGGGGTTGTGGGCCAGAAGGGCCTGTTATCGTGCTGTATGTCTAAAATTAAAATACAGAATAGCTTATGGTGCACGTAATTTTATAAGATCCTGATCACTGAGATATATAAATGTCTGTATTAGAAGACGCAGGGCACCCCATACACCACAGAGTGTTTTGCGTGGATATTGCACACTGCAGCCTTGTGTGCAAGTAGTGCAGTGTGCAATAGCTACCCAATGCACACAGGTTACTCAAGTAGGCCTCCTTGATCCCACTTCCCAACACATGACTTTGGAACCAAGAACGAGGGCAGGAAGAGAAAGTGAACATCATCTGCAGCCTCCCCTCTGTCATGCTCCTTCATTCATTCATTGTAGCTGGTCTAACTGTTGGGATTCTCTGCTCAACGTTGTGGGAAACCTTCAGGAAAAAGACTGCAGGAGTTCAGGAAGGCGTCTCTATCACTTTCACAAGGTTGTCGTATTGGTCTTATCAGAAATGGATGTGTCATGCAGAATAGATTAGAAAGAACTACAGTAGTTCCAAATGAGATGGAAATCGATTCACAATATTTCCACTGCATTATCAATCCAGATTTATACATACAAATGTAATGTTAATACCTTAAATAGATATGAAAGATGCAAAGGAGTAAATACCATGGAAATTTTCTTGGCTGAATTGCACAGTAAAGAATTGTTGCCAACTGCATCATGCTCTGTGACACAAGGTTTAATGTGTACAAGGTACATCAAAGGAATCAGCTATGTGTGCAAGTAGGCATGCAAAAACTCACCCACTTAACTCCAAGACTCCGAAAACATGGGGCCACAACAAAAAGACCAAAAAAAATCCATCGCCAAGGGAGTTACTTTCCAATTACAAGATACTTTGCAACTTGTTTTTCTAAGTACACAATCCTCACGCCATACCCCGCCACACCCCACCTCGCTATACCCCACCACGGCCCGTAAACTACAAAGGCTACAAACAAATTAAATCTGTTGGAGCATCAACTTCTGCACCAGACCATGGTTAACAATATGGAGAATTGGTAATCAAGAGGACAAATGGAATGGCGGCTTTCATTGCAACTAGAGGGAGGTTCTCCTGTCACGGTACAGCATACTGTTGAGGCTGCACCAGGAGTAATACATGCAGTTCTGGTCTCCTTACTTGTGAAAGGATGTACTGGCATTGGAGGCAGTAGAGAGGAGGTTCACAGATTCCAGGTGAGGAGAGATCAAGTCACTTGGGACTGTACTTACTGGAGTTCAGAAGAACAACAGAGGATTTTATAGAAAAATATACAATCACAAAAGGAATAGATAAGATAGAAGCAGGAAAGTTGTTTCCACTGGTAGGAGTGGCCAGAACTAGGGAACATGGCCTCAATATTCAGGGAATTAGATTTCAGACAGAAATTATGAGAGCTGCGTATCTGTGGGATTCTCTGCCCAAGGAAGCAGTAGAGGCTCCCTCATTAAAGGTGGGTGCTGGAGACTCATGGCTGTGGGCTTCTGGTGACTGTGGCCAGGGGATTAAGGGTTCCTGATTGTGTAGAAGGTTCAGAGGTGGAACTCAGGCTGCCCTGCCGATGGTTTGGATTAGACCCTGTCTGGTTGTGTAAGCGCTGGAGGTGAACCCATGGCCACTCGGTGACTCTGAGGGTTCTCTCTTTTGGTTCTCTCTCTCTCTGAATGCAAGAGGTGCTTCAGGCAATTTCTGGCAATGGCAGATTTGTCTGCCTGACGGCAGGCAAAAGCAAATTCCGTGTAATATTACATGACAATATACCAAATCTTGAACTGAAAAGTTTTGGGGAAAAAGTGGACAAGTGGAGTTGGGTCCACAGACAAATCAGCAATGATAAGCAGAGCAGGTTTGATGGGCCAAATGGCCTAATCCTCCTCCTGTTTCTTATGTTTTTATGGAAAATAGATATCCTCCTATTTGTTATCTGAAATACTATTATTGCCCCAAGCCTCATCTCAGGGATAAAGCTGAC
Organism: Narcine bancroftii; assembly: GCF_036971445.1. Classification (NCBI taxonomy): domain Eukaryota; kingdom Metazoa; phylum Chordata; class Chondrichthyes; order Torpediniformes; family Narcinidae; genus Narcine; species Narcine bancroftii. Next base: position 72,751,978 of record NC_091474.1, on the reverse strand, counting down.
AAAGTTACAAAAGTAACTGAAAAAGCTGATGGGAGAAACAAAAGGATGCCATTGACCAAAAAATAAAAAGCAGTCTGCACTGAGATTTAGGGGTTCCCATTTCTTTTTCTTTGGCTTGGCTTCGCGGACGAAGATTTATGGAGGGGTAATGTCCACGTCAGCTGCAGGCCATAAGAAAAATTCCTTCAATGGACTGTAACATAATTGCCTGCCAATAACACCCCAACTCTTCTCAATCTCTAATACACATTCAGAAAGTGTTTGGAGAACCACCAAGAAATACGAGGAAGCACACTTCCTTTTAAGATGAGTGGTATCCTGGGCCATGACAGAAGGCAGACAACCAGAACAGGAGTGAACAAAATCCTTCAGGAACAACTCATTTTTGCACAAAGCGACAATGTTATATTTATGATATAATGCAGCATTATTAACAATGAAGGATGGTGTATTATTGATGAATATTCCACTTTGCGATTAGTTCTGCTTTTAAACTAATCACTAGATTCTCTGCACCACTAACACCTTTGCTGGGATATGTTACTGCCAATTCCTTACAAAAGAAAACATGAAACTGTTCACAATTTGTGCCTGATGTGTGCTTGGTAGCAACTGGTAATTGATGAATCAATACAGAATTTTAAAAAAGGTCATTAAATTTATTGGGATAAAATTAAAAATGATACACTTCCTTTTTAATTTGGCAACTTGTGTAGGTAATTAAAAATTTATTGGACACAATTTACAAAAACCACAATCAGCATCTGTGTCCACAGATGTGAAGTGGCTCTTATCTTTGTATGACTGAAACCTTTGTTATTTTGCATGCATTGCCCCTGCTGTGCCTCATGATGGCATTTTAATATTTAATGTAACTACTGTCACGTCGAGCTCCAAAGGACAGGGAGTGGCGAAGCTCTGGAGGTTGTCCTGTGAACGTTTTGTTCATTTGCTTTCCTATCATCATGTGGGATCCTGGTCCCATCGAGAACAAGGCAAAGCATGAATTATAGTCACCTTTAACTTCAAAATTAAATGGTGGGGCTGATGCAGAAACATCCCTAAAAGTGATTTGGAAAGAATCAACTCTGTGAGTCATGGCACAGAATGCTGCAGTTTGGATCTTAACAAACCAACAAGTGCTCAGGTGAATTCTCTAGTTCTTTGTTACGAAACAAAGTGAACCAAAACATAAATGGGTACAACAATTGGCCAATAATCTCTGCCAAGGGCAAGATGTTCTGGGTTCAGGCATGCAGGAATTTATTGTGTGATTGAATAAGAATACAGATTGCAACATTTTTTTAAAAATAGACACAGTAACAGGCCCTTTCAGCCCTCGAGCTGTGCCGCCAAATTACACCCCATTAACCTACAACCCCGTTACGTTTCGAACTGTGGGAGGAAACCGGAGCACCCAGAGGAAACCCATGCAGACACAGGGCACGTTCAAACTCCTTACAGATAGCATGGGATTCGAACCCTGGTCCTGATCGCTGGCCCTGTAACTGTGTGGCACTAATGGTTATACTAACCGTGCCGTGCTGCTATCATGCAACAAAACTTGGAAACTATAAACTGCTGGGTAGAAAGTTACTTTGCGCATAAAGCTCCTGTATTTTACTCACCTGTTCACTCTTGTCTGGTAACGCCAGATTCATTTTTACATCTGCTTTTATTCTTCGCAGCAAATATGGATTTATAGTGTCCCGTAAAACACAGGCACACTTGTAGGCAGTTTGTACCTGGGAATAGTGCAGAATAACAGTTTAGTGTTATGTTGGATTGTCCCTGTAATAAATAACAAACTAGCAGGGACATACTCATAAGAGTAGTTTTAGATTTTTTGTCAGAGTACATATATGACAACACATACAACCCTGAGATTCTTTTGCCTGTGGGCAAGGCAGAATTACCATTCATTGATGGTGCAAAATAAACTGTACTCAACATATACATGTAAACAATTAAAAGAAATGTAAACAAACTGACTGTGTAATACAGAGAGAGAGAAAAAAATCAATAAAGTGCATAAGAGGAGTCCTTAAATGAGTCCCTGATTGAGTTTGATGTTGAGGGGTCTGATGGTGGAGGGGGAGCAGCTGTCCCTGAACCTGATGGTGCGAGTCTTGTGGCATCGATACCTCTTTCCTGATGGCAGCAGTGAGAATAGAATGTGTGCTGGGTGGTGTGGATCCTTGATGATTGCTGCTGCTCTCCGATAGATGTGGATGTTCTCAATGGTGGGGAGGGTTTTGTCTGTAATGTCCTGGGCTGTGTTCAGTTAAAGCAAAAGTCTATGTTCAGAAAACTCTAATCAGCATTTAACAGAGGCCTTGGACATAATCCTTATAATAGGCATTTTAAAACCCAATATGAAGAATTGACTATCACCTGTACATGTTTAGCTTGTTGAATAAAATTTAAAAATGTAAATTTAAAGTTGAAATATAATGCAGGTTATTATTGCAATATTGCTATTAACTACAGTAATGAACTAGCTAATCCTTCTTGTGGCAAATGTGGCTTTTATATTTAATTTTTAATGGTACCATTGCTACTTATAAACATATTTAGTTCTATATTTAATGGTTTAAGGCTTAAAAACAGGGTATAGTTCACAGCTCCCAAGAGGACCTAAAATGGAAGTTTTATTAGCTGTGCAACTCCTTCCTCTGGGAAATGGACCTTTCATCATGGTACGTTATCCTTGTGTCTAATCCTATCTCACCCAAATGTCATTTATCACCAATATAAGTGGTCAAAAGATCAAAAGGAAACCTGCAGGAGGCCTTCAAGAAACTACATTATCCGGAGAGATCAGTGTCTGCTTGATGCGACAAGAGCAGGCTTAAAAGAGAAAAATACTTCCGAGAACATATGGCAAAGTAGTGGAACTGTTGGATGAAGAAGATGGGTTGCTCCAAAATAATTTGGTTACCTATTTAATTAATACATTATTGCAAAAAAGTGCTTTAATTTTGTCAATAAAATGTAATTCACCATTCCAAAACAAAATACCACATTAATATATGCAAAATTACCAAATATTGGCAAAGGTAAACAGCTTCTCATCCTGAGTAACAGGATTTTCAGGATGCGGAATAAAACAGGTGTAGTCAACATTTTAAAATGTAGACACTTTAGAAACATTTAAATCACTGTGACCGCAGTGAGATAGTAATTATTGCTTCAGGTTCTTTCTTTCCTGCTGTTTTTCAAGCTTCATCTTTGTCTTTTTAAACCATCACTACTGGGTGGAGCATTCAAAAGACATGATTGCAAAATTAAAACATTATGCATGAATTAATAATAGACAATAGACAATAGGAGCTGGAGTAGGCCCTTCGGCCCGTCGAGCCAGCACCGCCATTTTACAGATCATGGCTGATCACTACCATCAGTACCCCTTTCCAGCCTTATCCCCATAACCCTTAACTCCTTTGCCAACTAGAGTCTTATCTAACTCTCTTTTGAACATAATCAGCGAATCTGCCTCTACCACCCTCTGTGGCAGAGCAAGTTAATAATAATTTTAAAAGTTTTTTTATGCCCAACCAGTAAGTACAAGTTCTGCCTGGCCTGCAGGGAAAAGAATCTCAGGGTTGTATGTGATGTCATGTATGTTCTCTGACAATGAATCGGAACTTTGAACTTTAATTACAGACTTCCATTCCCTTAATATTGCATAGAATTAATATACATACAGTAGCAACTCCAAAGCAGGGGAGGTTGCATATACATTGATGGCTGGATTATATCCAAAATATGAATCCCTTATTCATTAAACTTTTAAAAAGCAGATATCACGCTGACTATACCTGAACAGGGGAAGCGTTTTGATAACCTCCCATTGTGATGGGGACGGAAAACTGCTCCATAAAGACTTGCAATGTCCCCAGCTTTCCTGGAAAAATAAAGTCAAACAAGGACCAAAGCTCCTTCAGGTTATTCTGCATCGGCGAACCGGACAGGATAATTCGATGTGGAGTCTGGAACTGCAAAAGGAATAAACACAATTGAAGGAAGCAACAATTTCCCCCAAACCTGTTGCTGCACAAGAGTCATCGAGAGTAACAAACCGAGTCTCAACGTGGAGAAGACAACAGAGATGATCATGAACTTCAGGAGGACCAGGAACAACCACCCCCTACTACACATCAACAACTCAGTAGTGGAGAAAGTGGAGAGCACCAAGTTCCTTGGTGTTCATTTAACTAGTAACCTATCATGGACACTCAACATCTCCTCACTTGTCAGGAAGGGAAGTCCTAAGAAGATTGAAGTGGGCAAGGCTATTGGCCAACATTATGTCAACCTTCTACAAGAGCTCTATTGAGAGTGTCCTAGCCGGCTGCATCACAGTGTGGTACAGTTGCTGCAGAGAAGTGGATAAGAGGTCAATCCACAGCACTACAAGAGTGACAGAGAGGATCACTAGAGTCTCCCTCCCCTTTATCGACATGATCTACCAGGATCATTGTCTGAAGAAGGCGTGCAAAATCAGTGAGGAGCCCTTCCACCCCGCACACAGCATTTTTCAGCTGTGCCCGTCGGGGAAGAGATTCAGGAATATCAGAGCTAGCACCACCAGGCTGAGGATCAGCTTCTTCCCACAGGCAGTGAGAATGCCGAACGATCAAAGAAACTCCTCACACTAATCTCTCGAGATTCTCATAGTCATGAAACAATATTTGTTTATTTTTATTTGTACATATGAACACTTGTCCTGCTTATGCATTGTTTGTCTGTATGTGTGTTATGTCTGGATGTGTGTCTGCATGTTTCCCACCGAGGACCGGAGAACGCTGTTTTGTCGGGTTGTACTTTACAATCAGATGAAAATAAACTTGACATCATATTATTGCTTTAAACCCTCCATAAAATAAAATGTACAGCTCTGCAGTATTAAAATATCGTGACTACAGTTTAATTTTTCTACTCTTAGGTAAGCAGTATCCATTAACTGCAGTGAGTGCAAGATCACCGTGAAACTCAAATCAAATACATCTCTTTAAATATTTATCTACATTAAAAGCTCTCATGATTCAATAATGCAGTGCCAAAATTAAGTTCACAAAGGATCTTTTAAGAAAGCTATCAAGATAGTTCCAACAATATAAAATCACAGGGTTACGCTATCTGCAAACAATGACTAAAAGGAATCTTATTCACTTTTAATAAATCCAACAGTTATAAATGGTTTTGATCATTAATATGCACTAATTATCTTTATCATCATTTTATTTCTCTTTCTGTAACTATTCTCTGATTACCTTTCATGGAAAGTCCAACTCAGGTCCTGGTTGTAGTTATGTACTGGTTATGTTCCCGGAATATAATGATCTAGACATGTAAATTCAATTCCCACTGCAGCAGCTGAGATATTTACATTTAATTAATGGAATTAAACAGGAATTAAAGAATATTATTGACATAAGTTAATATGAAACTTTGTTTTAAAATACTCATGTGTTTAATGGAAGGGAAATCTTCCATCCTTACTTGATCTGATCTACATGTCACTTTGCACCAGACCCGAGAGCAGTAGAATCAAATCTCTAAATTGTTTATCTAAATTTCAGCACTGAGGGATTGACAATTAAACAGCCTAAATTCCTGTCAATCAATGTAAGGCAAACAGCATCTAAGGACTACATTGTTCTGAACTGTTAACAAGAACTTCCTTATATCTATGTATATAAATCATTCAATGTGTGATGAAAAGGTTTTCTGTGATCCATTTAGTGCAGAAAAGTTTGCTTTATAAATCCTTTCTTGTTACAGTGAGGATTTTTTAATACTAAAAAATTGAGCTCAATGCATGTAGTCAAATTCTTCAATATAAAATTATTGCCAAGTGGCGATAGTGGATATAAAGATAGAAAATAGGTCCAAGACATCTGCTTTGAACATAATTTCTTTTGAATTTCTGGTGAATTTGTGGAATTTGATGCCACAGGTAGCTGTGTCATTGGGTGTATTTAAAGGCAGAGGTGATAGGTTCTTGATTAGCCAGGGCATCAAAGGTTATGGGGAGACAGTTGGGCAGTGGAGCTGAGTGGGAAAATGGATCAGCTCATGATTCAAGGGTGGGGAGGACTTGATGTCTTATAGTCTTATGGTAACTCCAGTGCCATGGAAACAGATTAATGTCATGTGACAGCTTCTCAATTCTTAGGAGCACTGTATAATGAGATTTCAATCGATGGTTGTCGCTGAAGTTTTCTTTAAATAAGAACATAATGGAAATAAGATCCAGATAAATAGCCTTTCAATCCTGCTCTGCTATTGCACAATATAAGGGGAGATTTGTTCACTGACCTCAACTCATTTTCCTGTCCCATTCTTGTATCCCTTCTGCAATCCAAAATTCTATTTCCTAGACTTAAAAATGCCCAATCATTTGTTGTCCGTAATTCTGGCGGGTGTTTCAGGACTTGGAAGGAATTCTTCCCAATTCTGCCTTATGGCTGATCCCCTCTAATTCTAGGCTCCCCCATTGGGAGAACAGCACAGTACCATCAAGTCTAGAATCATTTTAGTTACCATCTTTTTTTTTAAATTCTTTCTTTTATATTTATTATCTTTTATTTTCTCATGTCAATTGTTGTTAGTGCGTTTTACGTACCTGAGAGCCTGTGGCAAGTAAGACTTTCACTGAACCATGCATTCAATCAGTAATAACAAAGTGATACACCCTTGACAGAGAGGACAACATTATTCCAGGTTGGACAAGGGTCATGAAAGAAACAACAAATTTTGTCACTTTTTACCTCTTGTAACTCAGTATTTTGGGATAATAAGATTCAGATATGATGTGCCTGCTTCACCTGGGTTGGTCGTCACAGCTGAGTTGCTACTTTCCCACACCCTCTCTCATCCAAGGACATGTGAACAGACATTTCAGAGACCATTTTTAATATTTTTACCATCTTGGTCCCCGTATTCAAATCATACTGATATTTCAACCCAACTTCCAGATTTACATTCTCTGACATACTCTATTTACCCAGAATGTAATTGCTCACAGATAACCCAACTCTCACCACTGTTGGAGGTGGCATTGGTCTCTGACAGTTGGTGGGCGGCATGGTTAGCGCAACGCTAACCAGCGCCAGCAATGGAGTTTGTACCTTCTCCCTATGTCTGCGTGGGTTTCGTCTGGGTGCACTGGTTTCCTCCCACCCTCCAAAAATTGTATGGGAGTTGTAGGTCAATTAGGTGAATTTGGGCGGCATGGGCTCGTGGGCTGAAAGGGCCTGTTACCACGCTACATGTCTAAATTTAAAAATAAATCGATTGACCTACCTATGGAACTTCCTTCCTAATGCACACATTTATAAACTTCTACATCATCTACTTTTGAGTTAGCATTAACCAAGCCCCACTCTCTGTCACAGAATCCTTTTAATTACATTGAAACACAAAATCCACTCATGGAAGTTTGGCTCTTCTTGATATTTCTAAGGTTCAGCTTTACCAACCTGCCACTGTGATCAACGGCACGAGGTCAACTCATAATGGAATCCAATAAGCTTAGCTAATCATCTAATTATAATCACTTAGCGATGAGAAACACATCCTGTCTAATCTGTGCTGTTCAAACCCAAATTACAGGATAGGGTAATGTTGTAATTGGAATACCTGTTTACATGCAACCGTCACTGCAGCATTTGGGTTCCGGATTTTGTGTCCCTCATCCAGAATGACATAATGCCAATGGTAGTGCGCGATAGACTCCTGCATGATCCGGATATAGGAGTAAGAAGTGATCAGAATCCCATTGCATGCTGCAATTTCATGAATTAGCCTCTCCTGCAAGATCCAAACACGTAGCTGTGATAGCAGTAACAGACAGCAATGCTCCCGATTTTGCATGTTCAGTGACAACGAAAATTATAAAGTGCTCTCACACCTCTACCAGCAGATTTAATTCTCAGATCATCTCCCATGATTTCAAATTAAGTGTTTGTAAAAGATGTAACCTCTGCTAGTTTTTGCAATTAATAAACGATGCCTGCAATTAGCCTTACTCAATGAACACAGTTCTTCCATCATTAAAAGACATTTTGTGAAAGTGGTGCAGTCGTTATTGATACTCTGGAGACCAATCTCTCCTAGAGGGCAAACAGTGGACTGTTCGAAAACAACAGCCATAAATCACATTGTCAGATACCAGCAAAACAGGATTTAAATGCAGCGTTCGAAGACCATTCACAGTGAACAGAGCAAAAAGAGGTTCACAGTCATGAATTGCTGAACCTGTAATTAATTTAAACTTCCTTCAAGCAACATTTTTAAAATAAACAAGGTTTGTGCTGTCAGGGAACATCAACACAAGTGAAGATGTTCCATGTGAAAATAAAAAAGCCTGGTCTTTCTCAAGCCTTTTAATAATGTATGGAGCAAACAAAACAAACCTTTGTTTCATTTTCTGCACTGCTAAACACTAAACCTGGAGAGTGAGCAATTCCCTTCATTGTAGAAAATACAAAAGGGTTTTAAATGATACTTCAATGGTTACTGAGCAAGATGTGATTAGTATGACATCCCAAACCACCTTATTTCCACTGATTAAAATCAATCAGATTGGCAAATGATTGGAACTTAACTATGCCACACACACTCAGACACACACGTACACACAAACGTGTAGGTGCACACACAGATGGACACACAAATGGGTGTCCAAGGACTCCTTGAAGAATACCTTGATGAAGGGCTCAAGCCCGAAACTTTGGTTATGTATCTTTTTCTTTGCTACATAAAGTACAGTTTGATCAGCTAAGTTTCTCTAGAATTGTGTTTTTACTTCAACCACAGTATTTTAATTTAGAATACACACACACCCACCTGGTGGCCTGGCTGCAATTGTTCATCTTCAAGAACAGGTGAGGTGTGACAAGACTGGAGGGTGGTGTATGTTGTGCCTCTGTTCAGGGCTGCAGGGTAAAGTCTGGGAACTACAGGCCAGTGAGATTTAACATCTTTGGTGGGTAAGTAACAGAAGGAGAAGATATGTATTAACTTGGATTGACAAAGGTTGGTTAGGGAGAGTCCAGGATGATTTTAAGTGGCGGTCACATCTCAAATCTTATTTGATTTTTTGAAGGTGAGTCAAAAGTTGATGAGGGCAGAGCAGTGGACGTTGTATACATCAAGGCATTTAATAAGGTTCTGCACAATAGGCTGCTCTGAACAGTTAGATCACATGGGATCAAGGTGAAATAGGACACTGGCTGGAATACTGGCTTCATGGATGATGTAGAAGGTTGTTTTTCAGAATGGAGGCTTGTGATCAGTGTCCTGGGCTTTGTGTCATCTTTTTTAATTATTTAGACAAAAACTTATATGGCATGATTAGCAAGTTTGCGGATGACATTAAAAGTGTCTGGAATTGTAGATCGGGAAGATGGTGGCAAAGATTACAGCAGGAACTCGATTGATTGGGCAGGAGGACAGAGAAATGGTGATGAAATGTGTGGTGTTGCATTCTGGGAGGTCTAGCAGGAGAGGGCCTACATAGCGCATTGTAGGGATCTGGGGAATGTTGTAGAGCTGATGGGACGTGGTGTTACGTGGCCTAATAAGTGGAAATGATGAGTAAGAATAAAGGATTGTGGTTGGCCGGAGCCAGAACAACGGTCTTGCTCTCAATGTCATCAAGATCAAGGAGCTTATTGCTGCTCTAAAGAAGGGAAATCTACAATGATGGGACGGAGGTGGAGAGCATTAGTATTTTCAAGTTCTTGGGAATTCATGCATCAGAAGACCTCTTCTGGAGGCAGCATGTCGAGGCAACTGTGAAGAAGGCACCCCAATACCTCTGCTTACTAGATGTCTGACAATGCTTGGTATGTCGTTGACTACTCTATCAAACTTCCACAGCCAGAGAGTATACAGACTGGCTCGATCAGTCTGGCCTGATAATTCGAGCGCCCAAGACCACAAAAAGCTGCGCAAGGTTGCAAACGTAGCCAGGTCCATCACAGGCCCTGCTTTCCTATCAAAGTAAGACATGCATGTGATGTGCTGCCTTATGAACTGACCCAGTGTGTAAAAGTAGATGACACAATTTTCTTGTTTATTTTCATTGTGTGATGACATTGTTTAATGGGTTTATTACTGTAAATGTTGAATGTTTAGTGGGTGGGGAGGGGGGTGGGAAGGAGGGAGGGGGAAAAAAAGGGAAGAAAATGACTGTGTATATTCAAGAAGGAAAGTTTGTGTGTATTTTGGTTAGTATGGTTCAGTGTCAAAAATAAAGAACACAGCCAACATTATGAAGGACCCCCTCAGCTGATCAGAACCCCCCCCCCCCCCCCCGCCCCTTCTCACTGCTCCCTTTGGATAGAAGGTACAGAAGCCTGAAGACTAGTTCAGGAAGTTTTGCTCTAACAGCATATCCCTCTGTTACACTATCGTGGTCAACATTGACAACACAAATAGGCCTGCTGCCCTACTGTAATGCCCTACTGTAATGTCACATTTTTCTTACACTACAGCAACTATACTTATTACCCAGCTGCCTTTTGTTTTTACTATCTCTTTTTAATTTAACTTCATGTATCTATTGTATTTTTTCCTTTACAAAGCACATGTTCGGCTGCAGCGTATGTGATTAACTCGTTGTCATTAAAACTGCATGCTAATCAGTAAATATTAAAATCCTGTGTTACGATATGGACATTTATTCCAAAATCAACATATTCCCATGAGTGTAAGTTCATTAAATTCATAGAAATGAAGCATCTTCTAAAATCACATTCTAAAATATTGAGTCACTTTTCAGGATACTTCTAATTTCTGCTGTTCCCAAATAAGTTTGAATAATGTTAATCTTGAAGTAAATACATTTTTTTTTAAAAAAAGGACTAATGTAAGAATATCAGGAAATAGTTTCATTAACCCATTTCTATCACTTCCTACTATATTGAGGTCACAACTGCCACATCAAGACAAGATCTTCTTTCATCCATTTGCTTGACACTAACTAATTACATGGCGTCAGCCTCCCCAAATACTCGCCTTCTTGCTGGTAAAAGAACCCGTTTCATGAAGAACTGCCACTCTGAACGGCGGCCACCAAGTATGGAATTCTTTCACCCACTGGTGAATGACTGTAGCTGGACATACAATAACCACAGGCCCCAAGCCCCGATACCTTCAATTAAAAGAAAGATCAACATTAATCTGTTCACATTTCACTAATTTAACACGACATAATAGTAATAAAGCAAACTTCTAAATTGGGCATATTCCAGATGTTATACGTAGCAAAAATGAAAACAAATATGTAAATTTGGGAGAACAGTAACTGTCAATATGGGAAGACAACTCTGCCCTACAAATGCCCTCATTTTTCAGGACACTGCTGCAAAGTGCCATCCTTGTGTGCAGAGAAAAACAAAAGGTGTGAGTCTTCAGGGGCAGTAAAGTACATCTGCAGAAGAGCATCTTCACAGCGCCAACTGACAGCATCCAAAGATATTCATTACTATGTAAAAGCCACCAACAGAGATTTTAATACTGATCTAATAAAGTAAGATAATTTTTTTTCTGCATGATTTAAAATTCAGTTTACACAAAATATTGATATTGAGGCAGAAGTGAGTTTGCAAACAAGCCCTACTGAGAAGGGTAACCGTATCCATTTATCGACCCATGGAGTCATGTGTTTCTCCTCTGCAAAATGAAGTTTCAATGTTTTGCCATTCATTAAACGTGTTACATGTTTAATTTCCCTTGCCCTCAGCTCCTACATCTCGTAAAAATTCCCTTTGATGGTCCTACTAAAAGAATTAAAGGAATATTGTGATTGAAATGTCATTACAAATTCATGAGTCATTCCTACAACAGCAATACAAATGATGAAATATTAATTGAGCTCCACAGACTGACAGTCTGCAGAGGGGCACTTGCCTGTAATTTGAGCTTCGTGTCCTTATTTTGCTGTAACTCAGGCTTGCCAAAAAGGCAATTATCTGGATGGTCTTGCCCAGTCCCATTTCATCTCCCAGAATTCCCCCCGCTTGCTGACAGTGCAATTCCCACAGCCACCTCACACCTGTCTGTTGATACCTGGTAGAGGCAAAATGAGATTTAATTTTACAGAACACAATGGAAAGTCTTCATAGATGAACCATTAGCAGCAAAATACAATAATCAATTAAAAACCAGAAATAATGACTGGAAATGCATTTTAACTGAGCAACTTTTCACTCACAAAATGAACGAACCACAGGGCGGTACGGTTGGTGTAGTGGTTTGCACAATGCTGTTCGTGATCAGTGATCGGGACTAGGGTTCAAATCCTGCGCTGTCTAAGGAGTTTGTACGTTCTCCCCATGTCTGCATGGGTTTTTCCTGGCGGCTCTGGTTTCCTCCCACTGTTCGAAATGTACTAAGGGCTGTAGGTCGATTGGGTGTATTTGGGCAGCGTGGGCTAGAGGGCTGATAGGGCATATTTACTGTGCTGCATATCTAAATCTAAAATCAAAATTCGTTTTGCTAAACACGGTTTTGTTTCATGAAGTTATCGGATCAATAGCAGCATGGATGGAAAACTGGTCACCAGGAAACAGGGAGCATTGGTGAAAGACAGTTCATTGACTTGAGGAAAGAGTGCAGTAAATTCCCCAGGGACTTTCACCATTGGTTTTCTCAATGTAAATTAATACCTCGGAGTTGTGTGCAGAGTACCATTTCCAAAACCCCAGATGGCACAGGGCTTGAGGCATAATGAAACATGGGGAAGATTGTAATAGACTTTAAGGGGACAGAATGAGCAGGTGGCCGATTAAATTTTTGCTAAGAAATGTGAAAAGTTACATTTGAAAAGAAATGAAAGCAGTGATGTTTTGAAGGAGGAATTCCAGAGGTTGAGAAAATAAGATGGCCTGAGATTTATATACAAAGGTACAGAGCACAAAACAAGCACGCCACAATAAACCCCCCAAAACAATATTTTGACCACAACTGGAGCAAGATGCCCAGTTTTAAGGGTTTTGCTCAGGGTGGGGAAGAGATTCACTAAAATGATTCAGAGATGAAGATATTTTGTTAGCAAAGACTGAAGAACTGTGTGGTTCTCTTTGGAGTGTGGAGATCTGATAGAGGTATTTAAAATCATGAAGGGAAAAGGTAGAACAGATAGTCAGAGAGAAATGGCTGCCACTGGCAATGGGTCAACAACTAGATAAACACAATGAAACTGATTAGCAATAGAATCCAAAGCGACACTGAGACTTTTAAAAATAAATGATTAGGGTCTGGGATACTCTGGCAGGGTAGTAGAAGAAGCACATTTAATTATAACTTCCAAAAAGGAAACTGGAAGCTTGACAGAAAAAATAATGCAGAAACAAGGGAATGACTGGAATTCTTTTACGAGGGTGTGCCAATTAGGGCAACGCTGTTACAGCGCCAGTGACCCAGGTTCGAATCTGGCGCTGTCTGTAAGGAGTTTGTACGTTATCCCCCCTGTCTGTGTGGGTTTCCTCCAGAGGCTCCAGTTTCCTCCCACCCTTCAAAATGTATGGGGGTTGTAGGTCAATTAGGTGTAATTGGGGAGCATGGGCTCGTGGGCTGGAAGGGTCTGTATGTCTAAATTTAAAAATTAAAAAAAAAACAAGCTAATACTGACTCAATAGGCTGAACTGCCTTTGTTGTGACTGTTGTGTTTTTGGCCAATATTTTGAAGTAAATAATAAACTGTGTAAGCTTAGGAATATCTATATTTTGCAAACTACATATTAATGGATATTAAGCAAGCATTGAATTTTACTACAGTGCTAATTTACTGAATGCGGAATGATCCGTTTTTGATTCATTCAAAAATGGTTATTAATTGTATCAATCGTCAATAAAATGATTGTGGAAACTAATATAGCTACACAAACTGAAAGCTACCTCCATCAAGATGGAAATTTCTGCATTATTTAGTCTCACGACTTGGCCAAAGCCAACAGGATATAAACACATGTGCAAACCAATTAACTAAAATGCAGTTCTACTGCAATGACTTCATATCTCCAATAAACATATAGTCTGCCAGTTTTAACTATTTATTTTGCATTCCCACATTAGCCAAAAACTCAAGGCATTCCAAGTTGGTTTATTATTACAGCTGCTTATTTTTCTTTGCACAGATTGAAGGGAATCCACAAGATGGCATTTCCCGACCTGGAAATCCCAGTTATCCTGATGAGGAAGGATGGACTGGTTTTGGAGGTGGTGCAGAGGAGGTTCACCAGGTTGATTCCAGAGATGAGGGGGTTAGCCTACGAGGAGAGGTTGAGTCGTCTGGGACTGTACTCACTGGAATTTAGAAGAATGAGAGGGGATCTTATAGAAATATATAAAATTATGAAAGGCATTGATAAGATAGATGCAAGTAAGTTGTTTCCACTGGTGGGGAGACTAGAACTAGGGGTTACAGCCTCAAGATTCAGGGAAGTAGTTTTAGGATGGAGATGAGGAGGAACTGCTTTTCCCAGAATTTGCTGCCCAATGAAGCAGTGGAGGTGACCTATTTAAGACAAGATTGGATAGATTTTTACACAGTAGGGGAATTAAAGGATATGGGGAAAAGGCAGGTAGGTGGAGATGTGCCTCTCATCAGATCAGCCGTGATCACATTGAATGACGGAGCAGGCTCAACCAGCCAATGGTCTACTCCTGCTTTTATTTCTTGTGTTCTTCTGCCTCACCTATCTCCACATACTTCCATACTGCCCCCTGGGATACAGAAATGTATGCATCCTGTTCATCCTTCCCAAGGATTTACGTACTTGTACAGCTTTCTCCAAAAGAAGCCCGGCACCTTGAACCCTTCATCGAATTCTGCATCACTTTCATCAGATTCAGCCCCTTCTCCACTGGCTCGCCGCTGCTCCTTTTCTACCAGCCGTTTCCTTCTCCATTTCCTGTGTGCAGACAAATCAGGACATACTGGTACAGAAAAAGCCTGCCAAAGAAGCATTGGTGTCCCCCCCAACCCCATTAATGGCACGTCATGCCACCACGAAGCCAAGTGCTAAACCAAAAACTCTACAGCTCTCCATTTCGCTGTGGTTCTTCCCAAAGCTCCATAAGCAGCTTGGTTTTACTGACCCAGATACATCCCTCAACCAGTTATGTGAGAGCCTGCTTTTTTCACAAAGGCAACAACTCACTCATTTCATTAACTGAAAAGTGCTTTGGCCACCTGAAATTATTAATACTATATAAATGCACATCTTTCTTCTTGTATTGATCGCTGCTAATTCAAGAACCATATATCATTGTGTGATAGTCGACTTTTGTGGACCAGTTTGTAGGGTAAAATATGAGAGGGGTTGACAGATACTACTTTTGACCGCACTAAGTACCTGGCCATTCGAAACATCGGGAGCTCGGATGGGCAGGCCTGGGTGGTGAGACCATGATCAGGACGTTGGAAGCTCTGATAGGAGGGCAAGTGGGCCCAGGTGGTAAGTCCATGTTTGGGACATCGGGAGCTCGGATGGGTTGGCCTGGGTGGTGAGACTATGATCAGGATGTTGGAAGCTCTGATAGGAGGGCAGGTGGGCCCAGGTGGTAAGTCTGTGTTTGGGACATCGGGAGCTCGGATGGGCTGGCCTGGGTGGTGAGACCATGATCAGGACGTTGGAAGCTCTGACGGGAGGGCAGGTGGTAAGTCTGTGTTTGGGACATCGGGAGCTCGGATGGGCTGGCCTGGGTGGTGAGACTATGATCAGGATGTTGGAAGCTCTGATAGGAGGGTAGGTGGGCCCAGGTGGTAAGTCCATGTTTGGGACATCGGGAGCTCGGATGGGTTGGCCTGGGTGGTGAGACTATGATCAGGATGTTGGAAGCTCTGATAGGAGGGCAGGTGGGCCCAGGTGGTAAGTCTGTGTTTGGGACATCGGGAGCTCGGATGGGCTGGCCTGGGTGGTGAGACCATGATCAGGACGTTGGAAGCTCTGACGGGAGGGCAGGTGGTAAGTCTGTGTTTGGGACATCGGGAGCTCGGATGGGCTGGCCTGGGTGGTGAGACTATGATCAGGATGTTGGAAGCTCTGATAGGAGGGCAGGTGGGCCCAGGTGGTAAGTCCGTGTTTGGGACATCAAGAGCTCGGATGGGCGGGCCTGGGTGGTGAGACCATGATCAGGACATTGGAAGCTCTGATAGGAGGGTAGGTGGTAAGTCTGTGTTTGGGAAATCGGGAGCTCAGATGGGCAAGGCCTAAGAGAGAGCCCGCAAGTTGGGGTGTCGGGAACTCAGGTGGGCAGGAGGCAGGGACCTTGCGAGAGCCCGTGGTTGGGGCATTGGGAAATCAGGTGGATGGCTGGCAGGGATCTAGGCAAGAGCCCGTGGTCAATGTCAGTGCCAGTTTGGTAACATCAGTAAGTGACTGAAGGAAGTTGGCAAGTCAGGCAGCACATGGGAAGATTGTCCTCATTTCAGGCAACTCCCTCTCCTCTCTCTTTCCATTTATTCTTTACCCTCCACTGTACTTGTTTCTTCACAGTCCCCAGAGTTAGTGTCAGAACAAATTGGGGGGTGGGGGTATTAGGGTAACTGCTGGGGGAGTGGCACTGATTTTCTTCCAGGTGAGGTTTTGGTGGTGGCAACATTGAACTGGGGTGTGGGGTACAGCAGCGAGGACCTCGGGATCACGGGCAGGATCAGTGACAATGGTGGGGAGGAATCTGGGATCAGAGTGGGGATCTCAGTCTGTTGGGCAGGTCTGGAACTGTGGTGGGGAGATGTCGGGGATCGGCGACCTCAGGAGTAGGTGTAGGGGATGGGCGATGGCCGATACTACTGGGTTGCTTAAAGCCATTTCTCAGTTATCTGAAAAATACAATTAACCGATACACATCCAGTCCTGGGCGTTTTGGATAATCAGAAATGTACTTAGATTAAAAATACCAGATTTTGGGCCAAAAATAGGGGAGTTGATTTTTACATGACTATCACACGAGTGTATCTGTTTGTCTGTTAATTACTTTAAACAGCATAATGTTCAAAGCCCAAACTGTTCAGCCAATTAAAGATCTATGCCTCGTAAACTAGCTGAACAAAACATCAATAGTGCTACTTAACACAGCATTTTTGTCACTAATGACATCAGGGTTCACATCCTTACGAGCATTCTCAGGACGTGATTTTGATAGCCAACTACAAATAGGATGTGATGAAAGATAAAAGAACACATTTGGACACCTGAGAAAAAAAATTGAATTCTAACAGCAATTTACAGCCTGCTCTGAACAATCTGTTGTGATTTGCACCGATTCCCTGAACAACCGATTCTGTTTCTCCCTGCTGGGATTGATAGGTAATATGATTTCTTATTGCACAAAGCTCAAAGATACACTCCTAATAAGAGGCTTATTTATTTTAACTTTAGTTTTATGGTTCTTGGTGAAGTTTGGGGAAGGATGGGGAGGAGCAAGGAAATCTCCCTCTCAATTTAGCCTTTTCATTCTGGTCTGTGCTTGTGACATTGGATTCTGTGCAGAAAGTTAATGATATTATTTGTGAAATATATGAGTCAGGAGCTGGCCATCAGGTACTTTCTGTCAAAATAGGATATGAAAGTTCAGGTGCATAGAAACCATAAGATTATGGCTGATCTTCTATGTCTGTGCCAGTTTTCAGTACAATAACTTGATACCATTAAAATTCAAAAATCTATTGATCTGGATCATGAATATTCCCAGCGCCATCATCTTCTTAAGTCTAGAACAGTGGTGGCCAAACCGTGGCTCCCGATCCACATGTTTTGTGGTTAGTGAGGGATTTTCTTAAGGTGTGGTATGTGAGTGGAAAGTGAAAGGTTGAGAGGAAACATTAAGTCCCGTAAGAACCTCACTTGCTTCAATGTCATCACCACTAAAAAGAATGGAGGTCCAGTCTGTTCACACTTACTTCATGGAGAAAATCTGATGCCACAACAATCAAGATGGTGAACTCTGTACACGCCATTTTACAGTACAGTAAAATCCCCCCCCCCACCCCCCACCAAATTTTCCAGATTTCAAACAGCCGGAAGTCTCAAGCAACCAGCAAAAAAAAAAATCGTGGAAAAAATATAGGCTAAAAAACAGTTTAAAATCGGCATCCTCCCCAGCAGTCAGTTTGCCAATCCACACAACATGCCATATCAAGCAACTGGCAAATTAATTTATCCAGCATCTACCATTCCCCATAGATGCCGGATACCAGGGGTTTTGCTGTATATCCTTCCTTGGTACAGAGAACAAATCTGCGAGACAACAAATCTGCGAGACCGCAAATCTCGAGAGATCGCAGACGCAAAACACAACCTGGAGGAGGAATTGCCGGGCGAGCAGCTTTCTTGAGGAAGGGTTCTCGAGGAAGCTGCAGTCTTGATAAAGAGATCCACCCCAAAATATTGACATTCTTTTTCTCCCACTGATGCCAGTCGACCAGCTGAATTCTTCCAGTAGGTTGTATTTTACTCCAATCTTAAACTCAGGTATCTGACACCTTCGGAGATCGCGGATGCCAGATATGCAAATATTCCAGTGGCCCAGACTCACTCTTACAATGCCTAACTAATAAAAATACACAGTTTAAAAAGACCATGCAAAATGTAATTTGGAAAAAAAAAATCAGTATTGTAGCCCTTAATTATCTAAAGTTCATTTTAATCAGGTTAATTCCTGTAAATCCAAATTTTAATTTAAGTTTGTACCCGTCACTGGTGCTGTTATAGCGTTGCACTAACCATGCAATCGTCATAATTAACCCCCTCCCCCCAGTTTACAGACATACTAATATCCTTAATATTAATAAAGACACATTCTAGGCAGGGATAGGGAGACACTTTGGGAAGAGTTGCCACAGGGTGAGCAACGTCGGACGCGGCTCTTCATCCTGGGCACCGCCATTTTATTCACACAGCTGCTGCAGTTGAATGTTTTCTCCCATCTTCACCAAGGGGTTGCGCTTTGCTTCTGAGAACGTTTACTTTTACAATTTTAAACTTTAATTAAAAATTTTATTTATCCTCATATTTATTTATTTCCTTGATTTTCTTGCTGGTTGGTGGGGTTGCTGTTTGCTTGAATTCCAGATTCTGGGAATTTTACTGTGTTGCATTTCAAATACAGTAACATCAAGGCTCAATGTACTTACAGGAAGATGTTTCTACTTTTGTACTCAAACTCTCTGACAAGAAAGTTGGTATTTTTAACTGTTTACTGAATCGGCACATGATGAATGCGGGCTCAATTTTACAATTTAAGAAGGGTAAGGGTAAGGCTATGGTCTGGGTGCAGGCCAGTGGGACTAGCCAGAAAAAAATTGTTCAGCACAGACTAGAAGGGCCGAAGACACCTGTTTCTGTGCTGTAACGTTCTATGACTTTTCATTGATTCATGCACAAGGACATGAGCTTCCCCCAGACACCAACAAATTCAGTCTCCCACCTTGGAAAAATACATTGTTTGCTGTTTTAATTGTACCAAGGCGAATTACTTCACATTTTCTCGTGTACACTTCACTTACCTTGCCCAAGCCCAGCCAGCAAAAATCTCTCTGCATCCACTTCAGATCACTATTGCCCACTCCACAGTTCTGAATCAAAGCCATCCTTGGATACATGAAGCTTAGTCCCCTGATCCAAATTATTGACATTGATTGTGAACAGCTGGGGCCCTTCCACTAGTTGCTGCCTTCCAACCTGAAAGTGACCTGTTTATTCCCAAACCTCTGTATTTTGTCTGTTGACAATTCACAAAAGAAACCAATTTAGAGTGAAGAATCATCTGATTCACGGAACCTTAAAACTTACTGGGGTAGTGCTAATAAAAACACTGCTGGATTTTCAACACTAGTGCAAAAAAAAATCAATCAAGTGCTACAGTAACTTGTGTAGATTGATTTCTTTTCCCAAAAGCCATTCATTATAAACAGCACTGAGAGCACTTAAACAACCGAATTCAGATCTCTGGAATGCAGCAGACAGGGTTAGGAGTGTTCATCGCGGAAGGCCAAGATTTGCAATTACAGCCCACATTATTTGTGCAGAGATTGCTGTGCATTTTTACAACAAGAGCAGAATCTGAAAATAAATCCAGATCTAAAACACAAAACAAATGTGGAGGTCTAAGAAAAATAAAAATGGTTAGGATGATAAACAAAGCTTGCTATACATTACTGGCTCAACTGAATTTGATCTTATTTTATCCAATTGTGAAGACTTCTGCCATAGAAATCAATTTATGAACCACTTTTGCTTCAAATTTGCCTTTCAACTGCAGTTCCACTGGCTTGGCTTGGTTTCTGGGTGCCTAGGTCCAATCCAAGCGATACTTTAAGTTACAGGTAGTCCCTGACTTACAACCTATGTGACTTATTGCCATCGGAACATACGACCAAAAAAATATAAAATATACACTTTTGGAGTGAAAGTAGGGGCCTTTCTATGAAAAATTGCACCTATGGTAGGGGTGGCCGACTTCTCGCGAGAGCTGGCCTTGGTGGCGCCATGTTGTATTTGGTGAATGATAAAACGCACACAGTGAATTTCCGACATATGTCCATTTTGAGATATGACCAGTTGGTCAGAAGGGAACACGGCCATAAGTTGAGGACTATCTGCATCTCGAAGTGGCAACAATGGGTCAAGCCTTACTGCAGACATTTAAACATCTCTGAACCACAAAGAATTTGATTCTCCTCTGATTAGATGTATAAAATAGGAATATAGGATTTGGTCTCTGTTTCCTTCTCACACATCACGTTATGCTACATTTTTAATGTATTGTTACGTGACAATAAAAGGAACCTTGACCTTGGTTTATGGTTATGCCAGGTGATCAACAAAGAATAAGGGGCAGTGCAGTTAACATGGAATCAACTGATTATGATTGAAGCATCAAATAGAATCACAAATGAAGTAAAAACAATATGAATTACACCTGAAATAAAAACAAAATGTGGCAGAAGCAGACAACAGAGGAAGAAGACACTAGATACAGTAAAAGTCCTAAAATCCAGACTGCTCAGGGATTGGGTTGGTCCAGATTTTCGGGATTCTCAGGCAGCACTTTTAAAATTCAAATTTCAGGAGGAATAAAGAAGAGTCGAACAGGTAAATGCAGGCTTCATTTATCAAAATGAGCAGACATTTAAAAAATAATGTCAACACTTGACAAAAATGTAAACATAAAATATTTTCACCACAAAAAAAGACCCTGTAATGCTTGAAATTATGTTTAAAAATGTGCAATACAGTATACAAATGAGTTTCTTTGTGATAGCGTTACCTGCATGAAGCGTGGTCGCTTGTTGACACTGTGCATCTGTGGCACTCACGCGTGCACACACACAATAGCCCGCTAAATTTAAAGTGTTTGAGCATCCGGATTCTTGGGTTATCTGAATTTCTAGCACTTTTAATATAGCCATAATAAATAGCAAAATATTTATCAAACTGCCAAATCAAATGGTTGGTGGTTAGCGCAACGCCTTTAGAGCACCAGTGATCGGGACCAGGGTACAAATCCCACACTGTCTGTAAGGAGTTCGTACGTTTTCTCTGTGTCGGTGTGGGTTTTCTTCAGGGGGTCTGGTTTCCTCTCACTGTTTGAAACGTACCGGGGTGTAGGTCAATTGGGTGGCACGGACTTGTGAGCTGAAAGGGCCTGTTACCATGCTGTACATCTAAAATTAAAAATTCAAACTGAGAATGTACTGAAGAGTAAAGGCAGATAAAGGCATAATATTGTCTGGTATTGTAGAGAGTGAAGGTTGCAGCAGGATTTACATTGTTGGACATATGATTAGTTGATGGAATTGTGTTGCACTCTGGGAAGTCAAACGTGGGTAGAACCAATACAGTGAATTGTAGGGATTTGGGATGTGCTAGAGAGTATAGTGAACTAGAACAGTTTGCATCGTCCATTGAAAGTGGTGTCACAGGTATTAATGTATTAATTTTTTCATTATTTTTGCATAAGAAATTAATTTTTTAATGCATATGTGAAATTAAATAAAATTTTCCAAAAAAAAGGTCCGACATGGAGAAAATTGTGTCCTATAGTGGAATTTCCACCTGCCTTCAGATCGTCCTCCTTTGTGGTAAGAGTCGAAGTTTGGGTGGAGGCTAAACAAGTAAATGCAATGCATTTTGTCATTGACAAACACTGCAGCCACTGTGCACCAGTGATAAATGGTAATCTAAAGGACTGTTTTGTCTTGAATCCAGCCATTTTCAACCATTTTTCAGCTATGCCCACCCACACCCACCAGGACTCTGTGCTAAGTTTATAGGCCCTGTTCCCTGTGAAGCAGTTTTGGTTTCTTTCATATTTCTCTCCTCCCAATGATTTTTAAATATATGCTACTTGAGATGAAAAGAAAACAAGGTTTTGACTTAAATGTACTGTGGTTCCCAGGAGGCGCCATAGGGGCATTGTTGAGAATGGCTAGTGTAGCTCTTCATGATGGCTTCTGCAATTGCTCTAATGCCTGCAGTTGAAAACTATTTCATCACACACTGATGACATGGACCTTGTAAATAATGGAAAGGATTTGGGATTTCAGAAGATGAGTTTACTCACCTTAAATATTCAGTCTCTAACCTGAGTTATGACCAAAGAACATGCGTCAAGTCCAGTTGCTTGTCAATTTCAAGCCTTGGGCATTATAGGTGGTTGTTTCCTGAACAGTTGTACCAGGGTGTATTCCGTTAGTGGGTACAAACAGAACAATGATCTGTTCGAATCCACTACAGTTGAAGTTTAAAAAAACTAATTTCCATATAAAATGCATCACAAAGCCTGTAGCTGATTTTATTGATTAGATAGCTCATAGCTCTTCACACTAACAATGCTTAATACCAAACTTGATTACGCTTTTGCCAGTAAAATCTAAGAGTACTACCAGAAAGTCAAGACATAAGGCCAATCTATCACAAGTGGAAGAGGTTGTTGTTCCTAATACCTCTTTTTTATTTCTTTTATATCCTATTCTTGCTCAGGTTTGAGCGTTTCTTCTGCTGGGAAAGAAAGCAAACCTAGAGCAACATTCTCGAACCTATAGTGCAATGCCCATGTATTCCACAGTGACACTGCTCCCTGTTGGACTCTGGTACCTCTCACCTCAAGTTCAAGTTCATTGTCATCAGATTATTCATGTACAACTTGACAAAACAGCACATCTCCAGACTATAGTGTGTACACACAGTACAACCTGGACAAAAATGACCAACATACCCAGGGATCCAAAATAAATATAAAATAAATTTTATGAAATAAATTATTTATATAATATCAAAAGAGAATGACCGTGAATTGACAAACAATAAAACAAGAAATAGGTAGGAGAAGTAAATTTGCCACATTTTTTTTTTAAAGTGTGCACAATATAATGAGAAGCAAATAAAACTTGAAAATTTTACACAAATATTGCAATACACTTTTATGGCCCAGGAAATCTTTCACTGAAGTCAGTTTCATTTGACTTAGGATGATTCCTGTTTACCAATACTTAACCATTCAATTATAAAAGGAGAACAAGAAATAGAACTTGATTTCTTAAGTATTTCATTTCTTGGCTTCACACTGTGTTTTTAATTTTGTTAGCATGTTAAGGTAATACCTCATCCATTTAAAACAACACAGCATTCTCAAGCGACTTCTCTAATTCAGTATTTGGACAATTCAATAAAATGAAGATGGAGACACAGTTATATATCATAACTGAGTGCATTTCATTGATGTGTTTTAACTGGCATAATGCAAGTATTTATTGGCTCTGGAATCATCCCACAAATTAAGATTGATAAAGCTAATTATACACTTGAGCAAGAAATTAAAGGTACGCATAACGAGGTTAAGATAACTTCCATGGTTTAATTCCCTGTTTGGCCATATTAAAATATATGTACCATCACTATTTTTGTGCCTTGAGAAAAACTTGCTGCCATTGCTTTTATGAGATTAGAAACTGTCTTTATGTAAAGTAATGCACAGACATTTGAAAGGCTTGACATTTATATCTGATAAGGTGTAAATAATGCTACTTGAGCAGCAAAACTTGTGAAATGTACAGTAATAATGTCATTTAAAACTTCGGGGTTTTTTTTAACCTATTTCCGCAATTATTTTGCTGGTTGCTTGAGGCTGCCAGCAGCTTGAATTCTAGATAACTGGGGTTTTACTGTAATCAATAAATCATTAATTAGGTCACAGACACAGCAGAGATTTGGGACAATCATTAGGTGAACTTTTCTTGCCTTTCAGCCCAGACCCTGCAACAAACGTTGTTTAGTTTCTTTTAGCAGTTAGGAATAACTCCAAATTCATCAAAACAGGATACATAATTAATCAAAATGAAAATTACTGACAATTGTTTAGGTGCGCATTTAATTCAAAATATCATATCCATGCAGTTTAAAAGGTTTACAGCTGACAATCTCAATTCATACAATTGTGTTTGTTTCTGTAATAAAAAGAAAAAGCCATGAATACCCAGTGCAGGCTGCATCTGTGGAGTGAAGCATAGTGAATGTCTGGGATCAATGGCTTTGACCAGAACAGATTCAATGAAGGGCTTATTTCTAACTTTTCAGAGTTTGAGCTGAAATTCTCGAGTCATGGAGTCATATTGCACTGAAGCAGGCTATTCAGACCACCGCATCCACATTGAGCAAAGGGCTTTCCATCTTCTATCACTTGGCCACAGCCTTCTGTCTGGGTAATTCAAGTGCTTCCACCACTTCCTCATTCCAGGTACTTACTGGGTGTAAAATGTTCTCCTCAATTTCTGTCTGAATCACTTGTCCCCTACAACTTCATCTATTGTTGATATGGCTGATTGTTTGCTGTAGTCTACCCTATCGATTCAGTTTTAATTATATACAGCTCAATTATGTCCTTTATTAACTTATTGTGCTCTGGGGAAACAGACCAAGCTTCTCCAGATTCTGCTTAAAACTGAACTGATGCATCCTGGTCAATCTCCTCTACACCCTTTCCAGCACCATCGTATATTTGGTACGGTCTGAAACTGCATGTAGTACTCTAGATGAAGTCTGGTGAATGTTTGATGAAGTTGGTAGCATTACCTCCCTGCTCCTGTATTCATGGCCCTGACTAATGAAGGCCAGAATCTCATGTTCCTAACCATGTTAGTTCAAGTCTATTCACCCGATTGTACCAGTAGAACCCAACGAAACAATGTTCTCTGGTCCACGGTGCAGAACAGACATAACACATATACAGACAAATAATATATTAAGGTAAAAATTAATAAATAGTAGAGACATGGAGAGTTATTTTAGAAGCTGTTATCAACCTGTGCTGCCATCTTCAAGGATCATGGACCTGAAAACCAATGTTCTTCTGCTCCTCACTTCTCCTTAGGACCCTACCTTTCTTGGTGTACATCCTAGTTTCTTTAGAACAAAATGCATCACCTCACATTTACCTGGATTCAACTCCATGTGCCACTCCTCAACCCATTTCACCAACACATTGACATCGCTCTGGAGCCCAAGACTACTGTTCACAATTTAAAATCAACAACTCCACCATCGGGGGCGTGGCAAGATGGCGTAGAGTCTAGACGTGTAATCTCGACCTCTCTGGCCAGACTTTTAACTCTTTGTTTTCAGGTTTGAATTTTTTTAACTTTACTTTAAAGTATCAAGGAATTGTTATGGCTATTAATGGTAAAAAGATTAAACCTCAAGTACAGAAGAAACTACATTTTCGGAGTGTTGAAGATTTAGAGCCTAAACAGTCTGCTACAACTTCAGGTTTGCTTTCTTTCAAGTCTAAACCACAGAGATTGGCTGTGGGAGTTGAAAAAAATGACTACTACTCACCAGGAGAAGGACATCGCTGGAATTACCCATCCTCAGGAGGAAGGTGCGTATGCCCCCGATGTGGATCCTGATTCTGGCAGCCTGCCGACTTTAACGGAGGGGGCACGCAAGAAGATGACTCTATTGCTTGAAATACCCCAGGATATACTCCAATCTGAATATTTTGGTCTTTTTTGTGAGTTTTTCAAGCAACAACGTGTTGCGGGGGGAGAATAGCGTCGGCCCCGTGAGGAAGTCGGGGTGCCGTCGCTGGGAGTCCAGACCCGTAGTAAAACTGTTAAACTGCCTGTTGTTGAGTTGCAGCAGGAGCTGCAATTACCTGGTTCTGCCACTATGTTAGAGAAAGCAGGGCTGAGCTTTTCTGAATTACCATGTAAACAGCTAAGCCTTATCATTCAGCCTATGCTGAATGAAATGTCTCAGAGGCTCAGTTTGGAACTGGATACAGTTAAAATACGTGTGGAAGCATCTTGTGAGGATTTTAAACAATTTCAGGCTGCGTTTTTGAAATGTCAACAAGTGGCTTCTAATTCAGAAAAAGTGTTGGAGGTGGAAAAATCCGTTAAAGAATTGCGAGAACGTGAGAGGGAGTTAGAGAGGAAAGTAGATTATTTGGAGAATCAAAGTAGAAGGAATAATGTGAAGATTGTTGGTTTGCCGGAAAGTATGGAAGGACAAGATCCTCTTTGTTTTTTTTACCAAATGGATTCCACAAATACTGCGGCAGGAATTTTTCTCTGGAGGTCTGGTATTGGAAAGAGCTAATAGAGCCTTAAGAAGAAGACATCTGCCTGGTCAACCGCCGAGACCCGTGATAATTCGATGTTTGAATTATTTGGACAGAGAAACGATATTTCCTTTAGCAGTGCAAAACGCAAGACAACGACAAGCTCCGTTAATGATTCAGAATAGTAGAGTTTTTTTCTATCCTGATTTGAGTCAAGAGTTATTCAGCGTCAGCGTCGATTTAATCCAGTTAAAGAAGTTTTGTGGCGTAAAGGTTATAAGTCTACTTTTCGCTATCCGGCAGTGCTGAAGGTGTTTTGTGGAGACTTTCAACCTCGGTTTTTTGAGAATGAATATGAAGCAATGAATTTTGCTGACTCGTTGCAAGATGTAAGAGGACAAAGACGTAGCCCACCATTGTCTCCTAAAGAAAAATCTGGTTGTTCTGGAAATGGAAGAAAAGGCAGAAATGGGAGAAATGGGAATGGAAAGAGTCCGTTTCCTTGAAATGGGATCACCGAGTCTGGAATTTCTTGGATGAATAGAAGAACTTTTTTTCCCTTCCCTTTCCTTTCCCTTCCCCTTCCCCTTCCCCTTCCCCTTCCCTTCCCCTTCCCTTCCCCTTCCCTTCCCCTTCCCTTCCCCTTCCCTTCCCCTTCCCTTCCCCTTCCCTTCCCCTTCCCTTCCCCTTCCCTTCCCCTTCCCTTCCCCTTCCCTTCCCCTTCCCTTCCCCTTCCCTTCCCCTTCCCTTCCCCTTCCCTTCCCCTTCCCTTCCCCTTCCCCTTCCCTTCCCCTTCCCTTCCCCTTCCCTTCCCCTTCCCTTCCCCTTCCCTTCCCCTTCCCTTTCCCTTTCCTTTCCCTTTCCTTTCCCTTTCTTTCCTTTCCTTTCCTTTTCTTTTTCTTTTCTTTTTCTTTTTCTTTTCTTTTTCTTTTTATTTTCTTTTTATGTCATTATGATATCTTGTTGTTATTCTTTGTTTGGCTGGGGAGGGAGAAATTTGCTCTACGTTCTACTAGTCATCAGCCACTGGTGGGTGATACACACCCAACTTTTGTTTAGGGATTACTACCTTTTGGTAGTTTTTTTTGGGGGGGGTTTCTTTTTATCTTTTTTTAATTTTCATTTTATTTAGACTTTAATTTGTGGTTTCTTTTTCTCCTATTGGAGGGCCTATTTACGTTGATCTGAGTCTTTATATATTGATATTATTAGTTTTTAGTAATATTAGTGAATATGTTAAAGTTGAAGTTTGCTACTTTTAATGTTCGGGGTTTAAACAGTGCGATTAAGCGTAAGTGTATTTTTATCAAGTTCGATCTTTGGTAAAACGTGTTCGGTAGAGATATGATTTTACCTGAAATGATTAAATTTGAGACTTTTGGCATATTGAGATGAAATATTGTTTAATAATGGAAAAAATTACACATGTTTCATGGATAACTATAGGTTTTTTTTTATTAATAGGTGGTTGTTATATTCAGAATATTTACATTTTGATTTATATTGACTAGATTTTAATATGTATGCTTTACTTTTCTTTATTTTTTTTTCTTTTTTCCTTATGGCTCTCCTTAGGAGAGTTGGCTGAAAGGGGGGGGGTTCTTTCCTTTTTTTTTAATATATATAAAATATAATGTTCATGCTTTGTTTATTGTTATACATGTTACTTATTATCTGTATTTTGAATGAATAAATAGTTTAAAAAAAAACTCCACCAATCTTCATGTCATCTGCAAACCTATGAAAACACCTCATAGATCCACATCATTCATGTACAGTACAACTCCGATTATCCACAACAGTCGGGACCGGGCCTATTTCAGATAAACTTTTTTTCCCCCCCCAGAGAAGTGGTCATTTTCAAAGAACATTCCAGTAGCAACAGCAAATCATTTGTAACAGTGTTTATACAACAACAAACAACAAGGGAAGGCTTTTTAAGCATTAAAATAATTTTTAAATCTCGCCAAAACCACTGCTGATCAGCGTCAGTTCCCCACCGAGGCCCCACTCGTGCTGGGAGCCCGAGGTTCCTGCTCCCGCTGGGAGTCCAAAGTACCCAGTCAGTTCAGTGCCAAAAAAATTTCAGATATATGACGATTTCTGATTTGTTTGGAATATCCTTGTTTATCCAAAATCTTTTAAAAATTCGGATAAATGAGGATTTCGGAGAATCTAATTTCAGATCATTGGAGTTGTACTGTATCTTTCAAATTGCAAGGGTCCAAAACTGACCGACATACAATCAGAAGAATAACACTTTACCATAACTGTGTCAGCACCAACCCATCGATGAGAGACGTGATATATGGGATGTCACACAACACTCTAGGGAAACCTCGTCAGCTTGCTTTTTTGTATTTTCACCATGGCAGAAATAGTGCTGCTTTAAATCTTCCTCGTAAAAGCTAATTATTGTTTAGAATTACAAACTAGCTTTCTGTAGCTGCAGGTCAGCATTCAAGGAGGCATCTCCGAGTTACAAAATATTCGTGACTAGAGTCCTTAGGACAGTTAGAGGCAGGTTTGCCACACACTGCGGCTGAGACCAAACTGTGAATGCTCTTCACCACTAGAGGGCACTGCTGCATCATATTAGATTTACCATCCAGTCTACTGACAACAGACACCATAAAAAGGTGGTTTTCATCGCAGTTAAACTATTTGTGATCTTCAAAGGCGGCTTAACTGGGCAACATTCCAAATGGCATTTCAATCACTCTCCGAAATACAATGTTGCATAAATACAACCATACATAACTAATGACACACTTCAGCTTTCAAATGGAGTTCTTTAAAACAATTGACAGAAAACTTAAAATATCCAACAGTTTTGTGACATTGGGCTGGAAAGTGGGGAGGGAAGCAATCTTTGTCTCATTGGAAATATGAATGAATTGTCTCAAGCCCGAAACGTTAGTTATGTATCTTTATCTTTTCTCTGTAAAGGTCACTGACCTGCTGTTTTTACTTCGATCACAGGTGTCTGCAGACTTTCATGTTTTAATCATGAGCTTGTATTGTTATGGTTTTCCATGTGAAATTCTATTGCAATGATAATATTGCTTTCCTTTGGACGCCCAACAGTGTTTTAGATATGTTTTTCTTTTAATCGGGGTTTCTCAAACAGAAAAGGGGAAACAATATTCATAAGCTTCTGAGTTAATTTTCTTGGGGCAAGTGTTTTTGATTTTTTGAGAAACTACCGTTCTTTCTGGTTTCAAAAATTATTTTTTTTTATATAAATGGACGGCTATGCTTCATATTAAGGGGAATCTTACTTTAATGTTATCTTAAAAAGTTTCAAGTTCACAATTAGGGGGGAAAAAAAAGCCTAGATTCCATCTGCATTCCGAAGTTTCAACATGATCAATGAAGATAAAAACTTGTTCAAAACTCCTCAACTCTTCCATCCTCCTGCCTGGTTAGTTTGAACCCTCCTCGAAAGCACTTTCAGACTTCCCCGCTGCAATATTTGTTTCAGTTCACAAGGGGTGTAACCTCACTTGGAGCATTATGTACAGTTTTGGGCACCTTATTTGAGAAAGGACCTGCCGGCATAAGAGAGGGTTCAGAGAAGATTTACTAGAATGATACCAGGAATGAAAGTGTTAGCATATGAGGAGTGATTGTCAACTCTTGGACTGTACTTATTGGAGTACAGAAGGATGAGGAGGGAACCTCAGAGACATTTCAATTGCTGAAAGGCCTGAACAGAGTAGATATGGCAAGGATGATCCCCATGGTAGGGGATACTCAGACAAGAGAGCATCATTTCTGAATAAAACGCAGAGATATGGAAAAATGTCTTTAGTCAGAGGGTCGTGAGTCTGTGGAACTTGATGCTCTAGGTGGGTGTGGAAGTGAGGTCATTGCGTGCATTTCAGAGATTGTCAGGTATTTGATTAGTCAGGGCACCAGGGTTACGGGGAGAAGGCCGGGGAGTGGGGCTGAGTGGGTCAGCTCATGATTAGAATGGCAGGCCTACTTCTGCTCCTATATCTTGTGATCTCACCGGCCTCAGAAATCCCCCCCAGTCTCAGTGATCTAAAGTCCCTCTCTCGGCCTCTATTGTCCTGTTTCTCTCCTTGTTACCACATGATGCCAGGAGTAATCTTAACATTTGATGTCTTCTTTCATCACTCCCTAAGATCTATATGCAGGCCCTCAACTACACGAGAAAAAGACTGGAAAAGGCGTACGAAAGGGTCAAAGAGATTCTGTCATCCTTAGTTATGTGCAATTACAGATGGATAATGAATAGATTTTTAAAATAACTCTCCCATGAAACACCTTGGGATGCTATTGTTAAATTAAGTGCTATATATACAGTTGTTGTTGAACCATAAGAAAAGTAGCATTTGTCAATCAATATTAATGACATGACTGGTTATCCATTAAAGGCCTCGAGTACATTCACCCAGAATGCTGAATTTGGAATTTTAGCTTAACGTTTAGAATTAATCAACGTCAAGTGTTTGATACATCTGGTGTAAATAATACCAAATGGAATCTGATGTACAGCTTCAACAATCTTACACTATTCAACTAGAATTGTATAATCATTATTATTCAATCATAAATTTATTAATTTTAAAATACAAGAAGATTGCACTGGTACACATATTTTGAAAAAGACATACTGATGGTGATATGTTCCAAAGAACAATCAAATCAATAGTTAGTGGATTGGAAAGCAAGACAGGCATGTATCTGCCCAAGTCGTTAACGTTTACTCAAACTCTGGAACTTGGCGCATGAGGATGAGAGAATCCAAACAGATGATTTCTATTCAACTACCT
Organism: Narcine bancroftii; assembly: GCF_036971445.1. Classification (NCBI taxonomy): domain Eukaryota; kingdom Metazoa; phylum Chordata; class Chondrichthyes; order Torpediniformes; family Narcinidae; genus Narcine; species Narcine bancroftii. Next base: position 72,720,593 of record NC_091474.1, on the reverse strand, counting down.
AAAGCAGTGGTTCTCAATCTTTTCTTTCTGACTCAGATACCACCTTAAGTAATCCTTACTTACCACAGAACACCTATGGCATCCTACGCTTTGTGGTTAATAAGCGATGACTTAAGGTGTACATGAGTGGAAAGAAAAAGGTTGAGAACCACTGATCAAACTTAAAATCTACTCACCGCAACCTTTTCCGGTACAGCTCCTCATTTCCGTCATCCTTGTGTTTTTTCATTCTGTGTTTTACTTCATCATCTCCAGAGCTTGGAGAGAAATCTTCGTCCAAATGCCCTTTCTTTTTCACTTTCTTAACCCTAACATCATCCAAAAGCTCATCACTTTCATAAGCCATATCATCTGGGTCCAGCAGCTCTTCGTCGGGCACATAGAGTGAACCATCACTGTCTGAGCCTTTGTCTTCCTGCCCCTTTATTGGTTCCTGAAACGAGCTCTTCTTCACCGAAACTCTGGCTTTAAACTGGATCTTAAGAACTTTGCTTTGCAGTTTCCGCAAATGCTTGTTCAGCTTTTTGTCTATTCTAGAAGTGTTGCTGGGTTTTGGATCTGGAATGCTGCTGTTCAAAGTCTTAACTTCAACTCTTGCTGTCTTCACCTTGTTTTTTTTAATGAAAGGTTTCCGGCGTATAGCCGCCATCTTTGCCTGGTCAGCCAGATACTTTTCAAAATCCGAAGCATCGTTCAGCATGACCTTGCGAGGCCCTTTATTTGTTTCTTTTTGAGGTATTTTAGTTCCAAAAGGTGTCATCTGCCCCGTACGGATTAAATGTTCCCATTCTGTTTCCTGCACAGGCATCAACATACTTCCTAAAGATGAAGGACCTGGTTCTGCCAAAGGACAAAAGTGTGATATAGCAAGAATTCAGCAACTTTGACAAATTCTTTTTCTATAATACATTTAGAAATTTCACTTAAAATGAATGAAATAATATGCATTGGATATATGCAGTGGAGTAAAACCCCTGGTATCCAAAATTCAAGCAACATGAACAAATCGAGGAAAATAAATTTTAAAATTAAAATAAATATGAATGTTAAAAAATACGCAAGCTTAAAATTGTAAATGTTCTCTGAAGCAACACATACACCTTTGTGAAAATGGGAGCAAATATTCAGCCAGCAGGGGTGAGGGCATTGGTTGGGCTTTGCTCTTAACAGCTGTTTGAATGAAGTTGTGTGAAACAGCAATGGCGTCACCCAGGATGAAAAGCTGATTGATGCCACTCGCCATTGGGGGTGCCTCCTTATCCCTGGTTAGCAGCAGTCGTCCCAGTCAAAGGCTTTATCTGTAAATTTGCGGGGTTGGTTGGTTAATTATTTATAATGTTATTTTTCGTCTTTCGGGTGGTTCCGAGGAGGGGGAGGAGCCTGCAGATGCAGCGCCAGTTAAATGTTTTCAAAAAATGTGACTGAAAATAAGGTAAAATGCTTTAAGGTTTATATATTCATGCAAGTGAAGTTTCTTCAATGTAAGTACAGTGTAGCATTTTTGTCTTTTAAACTGTTTCCCAGGGCAGGATCAGCAAACACCAGAGAACACATGTACAAAGTTAAGGGAGGGAAGTTTTGGGGAGACATCAGGGGTAAGTTTTTTTTTTTAAAAACACAGAGAGTTGTGGGTGCCTGGAATGCCTTGCCAGGAACGGTGATGGAGGCTGAAATATTAGGGGCATTTAAGACACTTTTAGACAGTCGAATGGATGTGGATGAAAGAAAAATAGAGGGTTATGGAGTAAGGAGGATTTAGTACTTTTTTTAGGAAGGAATATATGGGTCGGCACAACATTGAGGGCTGTGCTTATATGCTTATTCTTGATGCATCAGGAATATGCTTATTCTTGATGCAAGTGTATTAATTAGTCCTTGTAAAAGTAAGTCTCAAGCAATCTTATCCAGCATCTACCAATCCCCATAGGTGCTGGATACCAGGGATTTTTCAGTATGCAGGATATTCAATGCACCCCAAAACACGAATGTTGGAAATTTTTTAAAAATCAGGCTGTTCTGAAACACGAAACTCTGAGACACTGTGATTGTAATGAAAACACAGAAATACTGGAGGAATTCAGCAGGTCTCGCAGTATCCATAGGAGGTAAGGATATATAACCGACCATTCAAGCCCAAGTGCTCTCCCCAACATTGCTCTCACAAACATTTCTAATCAGAAGTTCAAAATGCACATTTTCAAAAATTTCAATAGTATGCTTTTTGCATTCAAGATTGTTGACATTGACACCTTGGAGCTCGTTAAAAGCGTCTCTGCAATATATTAATGATCAGCCCAGACTCATGCACTACACCCAAACGAAGGTAAAAAAGTGCTGTCCCACATAATTAACTCTTTCCACTTTTACCAATGTGCATAAATCAATTTTTGTCCGTAGGTCAGAAAATATGAAGTCACCTTACCTCCACAGTATTGTTATGAATGGCATCAAATGCCCTCAAGATTGATAAGAGCATTTGTAATTATGAATAACTCAATATTGACATTAACATATGTTACCACAATGAAATGTGTTAAACTGAGAATAAAAAAGCAATTAAACCTGCAATCAAGAATTAAGTGCTGATAAACTCTAATAGATAACGGAAGTAATTTAAGTAAAGCAATAACATCTACTCCTGCCTAACAAGGAATTAATGGGATAGAAAAGCAAACAGATGTCTGGATACAGGTGAGAAAATCAGGGAAGTCACCATCACAGATCAGCAGAAACAAACACAGGGAATTTATTTTAGGTGTACAGAATTTTTAAAATTGAAGATTTGCAGAACCAGGAAGCTACACCAGTCAACAAGGCCAGGGTGACAGATGGATGGGATTCGGTGCAAGACATGGGCAACAGGGTTTTAGATCATCTCAACTTTACAAAGAGTAGAATACAGGAGGTGAGCAAGCAATGAAAACACAATGCTGGAGAAACTCAGCAGGTCAAACAGTGCCCTTTATAGAGCAAAGATAAAGATACAGAACCAACGTTTCGGGCTTCAGGCCTTCATCGAAGCCTGCTGCTTTGATAATAGCTCCACATCTATGAACTCTCTCTTCTGCAGCATATTGATTCCTTGACATGTTGACCTGTTTCTCTTTCCACAGGTACTGCAAGATGAATTCTTGACATTTCTCTTTTTGTAACTTGGAACGCACTCAGTTAATCGCTTAACAAATATGACCCAGCTGACTCAATGAAAATTTGGGAAGTGAAAATATTTACAACAGGTATATTAGATAGTGGCCTTCACTCTACCTTCTTCACAAGGGTTATATTCAGCTTCGAGCTTCTGAACATCAGCTCCAGTGAGCACTGCCTGCAGGCGCTTCTGTTTGGCTGTAATTTTCTTCAGCTGTTTTTCCTTAGAAATGGGAAAAAAAAGTGAAATTAGCCAACTGCAGCATTAATTTTCTAATCTTTGGCCAAATAAGTTAAGGTCATATCACGTTAACAGAAGCTCCAAGCCAGAGCAACCCTCTAATCCCACCCCTCCACCTTTACCTCCTCAGCTGCGGTCATTTTTAAAATCACCATGTACACTAAAGCCCCTGGCATCTGGCACCTGTGGGGAGTGGAAGATGCCGGATAAGTGAATTTGCCAGTTGCATGGACTGGCAAACTGATCGTGAGGGAGGGTGCCGATTTTAAAATTTGGGTGTTTACCTACCCTATTTGATGGCATATTAGACCCAAAAATGGCTCAAAAATATCCCCCTATTAATGATATACAAAATATCTTATTTACTTTATGTTATTGTCCATACTATCTTATTGAGTTCTTTATTAAAACCAATAAAAATATTTTAAAAAGAAAAATGTTCCCCGGGTCTTGTATGAAATTAGGGTGATAATGGGATCAGGGTGGAGCCTGGTGGCGGGCTGTTGGAAGACTCTCCTGCTGGCCCACTTTTGGTTGCTGCTCTAGTCCTGCTGCCCCACTCCTCCTGACAGCCTGATACTGATCTTACAGCCCTGCGCCCCTACCCCTGCCAGGAGAGAGCAGGGCAGCAGGGACCAACAGTGTCAGGATTTTATAAAATGTTTTCTGCTATAGCTAATCTGCTTTTGTTTACTCTTGTAAATTACAGCAGTTTTATTGATAAAAAGGTTTTTCCTTTTGATCTCATTGCATGTTTTGTCCAAGTTTTTTTTGTCTGCTATACTGGAGCTACATATTTCAATAACATTAAATGCTTACCCATAAATAAACTAAAAAAAAATCTTAATATTTCCTGTTGAAATTTGTAGGGGGGGGGTCCTATATGTCATCAACTTCCGAATTTATTTTCTGCAATTTTTTTTTGCCGGTTGCTTGAATTCTGGATAATGGGGATTTTACTGTGTTTATTCAATTCCTTCTAGAAGGCTATAATAGAACTTGGCTCCCCCGCTATTACAAGCTTGTAACAGTGCCAGTGACCCAGGCTCGAATCCCGCGCTGTCTGTCAGAAGTTTGTACGTTCTCCCTGTGTCTGCATGGGGTGCTCCAGTTTCCTGTCACCCTTCATAAATGTACAGGGGATTGTAGGTCCATTGGGTGGAACGGGCTCTGGGCCAGAAGGATCTGTTATCGTGCTGTATATCCAAATTAAATATCTGCAGCTAATACATTCCAGATTCCAGCCACACACCTGTAACATGTTCCTTTGCATCATTCTTCAACTAAATATGCCTTACTTCTTTTCGGGATAAAAAAAATAACAATTTCACTGAAAGAAAGCTTTGCAACAAGGCAGGAACCAACAGGAGCAGGAGTAGACCACAGCCTTTCGTTCTGCTGCACCATTCGATATGATCATGGCTAATCATGGTATGTGCTAGCTTCCAATGCCTTCAATTCCCCAATCTTTCAAATATTAACCTTCCTCCATCTTAAATGCATCTAATGATCTGGCCCCCGGTGGCAGAGAATTCCAAAGGTTCACGATCTCAGAAAGTTTGCCAAAAATATTTTAGATCAAGTCTTAAAAGGAGAAGGGGCAGCACCTTGTTCTCTTTCTGTCTCTTCACAGACTCCAGCTTCCTGTTGATGTCTTTATTTGTAGCAGCATGTGGAGTCAGCTGCTCAATGATCTTATCGGTGTGCTTCAGACACGCTGTAGTGGACCTAGAGCAGTAGTGAAACACACTAACAGGTCACACAAAATAGCTTGAACCCAACAAAATTCTTGAGTTTATTTGTCTTACCCATGTATAAATTCCATCAGATCACCAGAGTGAATGTGAATGCTCAGTGATCAACTGCACCCATGTCAAACAACTGAGTCGATGATAGAGCTCAGTTTATAACTGGAGCAAATTGGGATTGAAATAGAATTCTGAAAAGAGGTTAGCCTAGCGGTTAGTGCAACACTAGTGCAGTGCCTGTGACCAGGGTATGAATCCGGCACTGTCTCTAAGAAGTTTGCATCTTCTCCCCATGGATTTCCTCCAAATGTTCCAGTTTCCTCCCACCTGTCAAGATCGTACCAGTGGTTGCAGGTTAATTGGGTGGCATGGGCTTGTTATCGCACTGTACACCTTAAAAATCCTAATATGCTCAGTTTCTCACAAGGTGTCAAGACAAAGGAACAGAAGGCGGCCACTAGGCCCATCGAGTCTGTTCCGTAAAACTACACTAACCCCCATATCCCTTGATGCCCTCACTAATGAGATACTTGTCTATTTCTTGTTTAAATACTCCCAGTGATCTGGATTCCACTGCTGTATGGGGCAGTGAGTTCCACAGATCCACAACCCTCTGGCTAAAGAAGTTCTTCCTAATCTCTGTATCATATGGATAACCTCTAATTTTCAGACTATGACCTCTTGTCCTCGATTCACCCACCAAGGGAAACATCTTACCCGCATCCACCCTATCTAAACCTTTCAAAATACGAAATGCCTCTACAAGATCTCCTCTCATTCTCATACACTCCAATGAATACCACCCAAGAGCTGCCAAATGCTCCTCGTATATTAGCCTTTGCATTCCGGGAATCATCCTCGTACATCTCCTCTGCATCCTCTCCAACAACATCACATCCTTTCTAAGATAGGGGGCCCAAAACTGCACACAGTACTCCAAATGGGGTCTCACCATGAAAGGCAGGATTTGGTCCAACAAGGCATTTAAATAGACACAAAATGCAGATTCTGAAATCCAAAGGTTCCCTGTTTCCCACATAGGAAGTCAAAAGGTTCCCTGTTTCCCACATAGGAAGTCAAAAGGTTCCCTGTTTCCCACATAGGAAGTCAAAAGGTTCCCTGTTTCCCACATAGGAAGTCAAAAGGTTCCCTGTTTCCCACATAGGAAGTCAAAAGGTTCCCTGTTTCCCACATAGGAAGTCAAAAGGTTCCCTGTTTCCCACATAGGAAGTCAAAAGGTTCCCTGTTTCCCACATAGGAAGTCAAAAGGTTCCCTGTTTCCCACATAGGAAGTCAAAAGGTTCCCTGTTTCCCACATAGGAAGTCAAAAGGTTCCCTGTTTCCCACATAGGAAGTCAAAAGGTTCCCTGTTTCCCACATAGGAAGTCAAAAGGTTCCCTGTTTCCCACATAGGAAGTCAACCCACTAACAGGTACTAGTTTGCAACCAGTGGAGACTTGGGGAAAAGGGGTAGAGTGATATCATTGGGCATGGTGAGCTACTCAGCAACAATTTGGTACTCTTAAAAATGAGAATTTTGAGCAAAATATGACCTGAATTCACAAAACAGGGCTTCCGTTACCCGACTGGGAATTGACCTCAGAGCAATTCCTCTGGAAGTCACAACGACTTTCACCCTCATGACATGCTTGTATTTTCTTGGCCGGCTGCATCATGGTTGCTGGAGAGAAAGGAATTGGCAATCAATCCACGTCCATAAGGGCAGTAGAGAGGATCACTGGTGTCAATGCTCGGTGATCAACTGCACCAGGAGATCAGAGCCAGCACCACCAGGCTGAGGAACAGCTTCTTCCCACGGGCAGGGAGAACGCTGAACGACCAAAGGAACGGCTCACTCCCACCGTCCGAGACCCTCGTATTCATGAAACAAGATTTATTTATTTGTATAGACTTGTCCTGAAAACGTATTGTTTGTTTGTATGGGTGTTAAGTCTGGTTGCATGTTTTGCACCAAACGCTGTTTCATCAGGTTGTACTTGTACAATCAGATGATGTGAAACTTGATGCAATCAGATTCCAGTTGTATGCACAGGTGCAGCAGGACACAGACAGTCAGACTTTCCGACCAGCCAAGTAGTGACCTTCACAGAACCAATAATTCCAATCATTTTATTCCAGTAAAAACACGACGCTGGAGAAACTCAGCGGGTCAAACAGTGTCCCTTATATAGCAAAGATAAAAGATACAGAACCAACATTTCGTGTTCTCCAGTGTTACTTTATAAATTTCATACCTTAAGTCATCTAGCACAGATTGGTATTCCTTTTCTGCCTCGACTCTTCTGGCTGCGACGATAGCTTTGTCCACTTGTTGCAAGACTCCTTGCTCCAACACCTCTTGGTCATAGATGTCCACTCCTAGACTCTGCAGCTCCAGGACCTGGGCACTCTGCCCCACTGCTTGGATCTGCTGCCGGTCTATCTGCAGTGGCTTCTGCCCACTCCATGGCTGGACAGGAGGGAGGGTGGCTGAGGTGGATGGTCTGTCAGGAGGGAGGGAGGCTGGGCCATCAGGGCGGAGGGTGGCCAGGGTGGATCGTCTGTCAGGACAGAGAGTGGTTGGGGTGGATGGTGTGTAAGAGGGGAGGGTGGCTGGAGTGGATGGTCTGTCAGGGGGGAGGGTGGCCGGGGTGGATGGTCTATCAGGGGGGAGGGTGGCTGGGACATCAGGGCGGCGGGTGGATGGTCTGTCAGGGGGGAAAGTGGATGGGGCATTAGGGCAGAGGGTGGCTGGAGTGGATGGTCTATCAGGGGGGAGGCTGGTCAGGGTGGATGGGTCATCAGGGCGGAGGGTGGATGGTCTGTCAGGGGGGAGGGTGGCCAGGGTGGATGGTCTGACAGGGCAGTCAGCTGCCTGGGTGTGTGGACCCATTGCATGGGCAGTGGGAAGCACATCTGAGGTGTGGCCATCGGGGGTCTTGGCTCCTTCCATCAGCATGTAGCAGGAGTGCAGTTTGCCCGACACACAGCAGGATCTGGAGCTGGGGACAAAGTCAGATTGAGATTTATTGTCGGAGTACATACATGACATCACTTATAATCCTGAGATCCTTTTCCCTGCAGGCGAAGCAAAATTACCACTTGTTGCAAAATATCTGACTCAACATACACATGTAAACAAATAAATGCAAACAAACCGACTGTGCAATCCAGAGAGAAAAAATGAATAAAGTGCAAGATTCCTTAAAGTAAGATTCCCTGATTGAGTGTGTTGTTGAGGAGTCTGATGGTGGAGGGGGAGCAGCTGTCCCTGAACCTGGTGGAGTGAGTCTTGTGGAACCGAGACCTCTTTCCTGATGGTGGAAGCGAGAACAGAGTGTGTGCTGGGTGGTGTGGATCCTTGATGATTGCTGCTGCTCTTCGACGGCAACATTCCCCGTAGATGTCCTCAGTAATGGGGAGGGTTTTCCCTATGATGTCCTGGGCTGTGTCCACTACCTTTTTGAGGAATTTGCCTCAGGGGTATTGGTGTTCCCATACCAAACCGTGACACAGGTGGTCAGCACATTTTCCACCTCACCTCTGTAGAAATTTGCCAAGGTTTGTGGTGTTGTACCAAACCTCTGCAAACCCCTGAGGAAGTAGAGGTACTGATGTGCTTTCTTCACGATGCCATTAGTGTGTTGATCCTCTGAGATAGTGATTCCCAAGTACTTAAATTTGCTCACCCTCTTCACCTCTGATCCCCCGATGACTGTATATCTCAGGCTTACATTTCCAGAAGTCAACAATCCTTACTTTTGGTGACATTGAATAAAGCTTGTTGTTGGTGAATCATTCAGCCAAGTTTTTAATCTCCCTCCTGCATGCTGACCCATCCCCTTCCTTTATACAACCACTACCATTGGCAAAGATAGTGTTATTGTTGTACCGAGCCACACAGTTGTCAGTGTAAAGCGGGTAGAGCAGGGGGCTAAGAACACAGCCCTGTGGTGCTCTGGTACTGATGGAGACTGTGGAGATCTTCCAATCTTCACTGATGAGGTCTGGAGATGAGGAAATCCATGATCCAATTACACAGGGACAGCTTGGAGTCAGAGGGTCCCAATGTGGGCACTGGCCAGCCCTTCGCCTCCATAGTTGCTGTCCGGCACTGGGGGGATGGGTAGGTGAATCGCGGCCATAGGGGGAGTGGGTGCTGCCCAAGGGAGCGTGGGTGCTGCCTGGTCCCGGGGGGGGGGGGGGGGGGGGAGTGGGTGTTGCCCAAGGGAGTGTGGGTGCTGCCTGATCCCGGGGTGGGGGGGGGGAGTGGGTGCTGCCCAAGGGAGCGTGGGTGCTGCCTGGTCCTGGTGGGGGGGGAGGGAGTGGGTGCTGCCCAAGGGAGCGTGGGTGCTGCCTGGTCCTGGTGGGGGGGGGGGGGGAGTGGGTGCTGCCCAAGGGAGCGTGGGTGCTGCCTGGTCCCGGTGGGGGGGGGGGGAGTGGGTGCTGCCCAGCCCCGAGAGGGGAGTGGGTGATGCTCTGGAGGGGTGGGTCGGGGAGTGAATGCTGACCGGAGGGAGAGGGTGCAGCCCTGCGGGGGGAGTGGGTGCTGCCCCGGGTGGGACTGGGTGCTGCCCTTCTCCAGGTCCGGACCGCGAGACCCGACCTACCTGCCCGCCCTCCGCTCCGCAGTCACACTCAACCGGGCAGCGTTTCTTCCCCAGTGCCGGCGACTCTGGCCCGGGCAGGCGGCGCGACGTGGTCAACGGGGCCCTGGCGGCTCGTCTCTCGCTACAGCGGCCTCATCCCGCCGCAGCGACACCTGGCGGCCTCATCCCGCCGCAGCGTCACCTGGCGGCCTCATCCCGCCGCAGCGACACCTGGCGGCCTCATCCCGCCGCAGCGTCACCTGGCGGCCTCATCCCGCCGTAGCGTCACGAGGCGGCCTCAACCCGCCGCAGCGACACCTGGCGGCTCCATTCCTCCCCCCCCCCCCCCCCCCGCAGCGACACCTGGCGGCCTCATCCCGCCGCATTATCATTTGGCGGCTTCAACCCGCCGCAGCGACACCTGGCGAAGTGGGATGGGAATCCGCTAATCTGGGAAGGAAGGGCATTGGATTAACCTCCAGCTGAGGTCCCTCCCCTCGCTGGCGCTGGCACCTCATGTTGAAGTGGGATACACGGGCATGTCCGAACTGAGTTTCTGATCCCGGGTCACGGCTATGAAGTAACACGGGCTCTGAACACATCGACTGCTGCAGACGCGAGGCGCTGCCACAAGAGGGCAGCCAATATCATAAAGGACCCCCCCCTCCCCACCCCCTCCCCACCCCACCCCCTCCCCACCCCATGGTCATGTAATATTACACCATCTGCCAGCCTTGAGGCAGACAAAGGGTCATCATTCATGTTGCCCCTCAGTGCAAGAGAGAGGCAAAAGGGAGTGCCCGTGGATTCGCCTCCAGCCCTCCCTCCCGCAGCCTCCATCTGCAACCTGGGCTCCAGGTCCAAACCTCCGACACATCAGGGTTAGGGCCAGGAACTATTACATACTCCCTTCGGGAGCCCCCCCCCCTCCTTTTTTTTTAAAGCTCTCAGCGCCCTCTCGAATCCCGGTTCCGAGACCCCCGGCCGCCGGCAGAGTCGCCTTGAAGACCCTCACCTCACGGTTCAAGGACAGTTTCTTTCCGATAGCCATCGGTCTTTTGAACCTCTCCTTGTGACACTGACCAGGGCCTGTTCCAACCCCAGGGAAGGACTGTCTGCACTGTTCTAACACCGCCTTGCACTCTGGTAACTGCATACTTAGTGCTTTTCAATAGTTGGTATTTATTATCTTTTTAATTTATTTAACATAAACTATTGTTCAGCTGCAGCAAGTAAGGGATATGGTATATGGTACGGGAATTCGCGGGCAATTCCTGCCGATGGAAAATCAGCAAGTTCCGTGTAATATTACACCTGCTTAATGACAGGGTAAAGGAATCCTGAAGGATGCGGATTCTTCCTGTGCAGTGAGCTCTGTGGCCAGTAGAGGGCAATCATGCCTTAAACCTGCCATGGTCTCCCCCCAACCTACCCTGTCCCGGTAGGGCCAGGGCTGCCGTCAGGTTCAGGACAGGTCAAGCAGACTGCCCATTCTTGCTCGGTGCTGTTGACTTCTGATCTCAGAATTAGAGTGCAGAGGGAGAGAAAATAATTCTTGCTGGAAGTGAAGTTTCACTGTTGCTTCTTTGCAAATGAAAATATTGGTGCTCACACAATTCAACTGGGTAGAATCGAGTTGCAGGGAAACTGTATCTAAAACCACATTCATTTTGATAAAGTGTAGGTTACAGAGAATTTTTCAACAGTATTTGAATAACACACAGACCAGGGGCAAACTATGGTTTTAATAAAATGTCAAATTGGAAGAAAATCAATCTCTCGGCAGGAATCAGCTCTGCTCAAGTTCCCTCAAGCCCTGTAATGGCGAACAAGCCACGTGCTCTTCACTGCCTTTGGTGGATCGAGGTGGACCTTGTTTTCATTGGCAATGGAAGCAGATCTAAAACACAGAAATGCTGGAGTGATCAGCAGGTCTCGCAGCGTCCATGGGAGGTAAAGATATATTTCCAATTATTTGGGCCTGAGACCTTCCTCAAGGAAGAAGTAAAAAGCAGGCAGGCACCTGTATTTAAATCAGTGGCTGGGGAGGAGTACAGACCGACAGGCAAAAGGTGTTAATTGGATATGGAGAGGGGGCCCAGACAGAAGATGAGGTGTTGTTCCTCCAGTTTGTGAGTGGTCTCAGTGTGGCAGTGCATGAGACCGTGGACAGACATCTAGGCAAGGGATGGGGAATTGAATTGGATGGCCACTGGGAGATCTACATTATTGCGGCAAACAGAAGTGAGGTGCTCAATGAAGCAACGTCCCAGTCTGCGTCCACGCTCTACGATGTGGAGGAGACCCATAATGGGGGCATCGGATGCAGAAATACTAACTCTTTGAAGGAACCAGCTTTAACTCTGGGGCATCACACAGGAAAAAAGAAATGGGTTGGGGAATTGGACAAGATGCAACACTGAAGAGCGTCTTCAGAGCCCATTTTCACTTCCCCCTCATCTGCTCACAACCATCAACGATCAGTATATAAACATGTAATAGTGTAATTTTGTGGACCAGTGTTTAGGGGTCAACTATTACGTACTATTTTTGACTGTGGTAAGTACCTGTGTCATTTGGGACATTGGAAGCTCGGATGGGTAGCTGGGGCCGAAGTGAAAGACTGGGAGCTCGGACGGGCAGGTGACCAGGGAGTTGGTAGCTCGGATGGGTGGGGAGCTGGGGAGTCAGGAGCTTGGACAGGTGGGCGGCTGGAGCCAAAAATATGGGGGCTGTCATTTACACAAAATCGCTATGTGTAATTAATTGTCACTGCTAAAGGGTAGATCTCATGCAACACAACTGACATCCACTGAGGGAGACTTTCTCTTGTCTGTAGCTATGGCCAGGTTATAAATGCATTGATAAATCAGGGCTGCACCTGATTCAAACAGCAACTAGAGCTCCTTTCCTGGTGATAACCCCTCAGGTGAGGGGACAAACTCCCCTCGTTTAACTCCACATCTGCTGGGAGCTCCCCTTTTGTTACTCCATCCATCTCCCATCAGAGAGGATTGCTGCAATGGGGCCAGGTGAAATCTGCCCTAATGCCTGCAGAGAGTCCCACATCTGCAACCATCACAGCTTCAGTAGTGGGGGTATAGGAAGCACTCAGAGGTACCAGGCTGCAGTGCTGCTCTGGGGGACTCAACAGAGCAGTCTCGCCAAATCCATCCATGATCCCATGTGGGGTCACATCCGACGGGACTTGTCTCTCATCTTGTGACCAAAATTCATTTTCCATTCATCATAAAATGTACTAACAGCCCAGCCATTCTGCTGCCAATTTTGGCCACTCGCTATACATGAAATGGAAGCCGACAAGATAACAGCAAAAGGTGCATCAGTACCTGTGATGCAGGCAGATATTGGAAGCCCAGGAAGTTCTCTACAAAGTTAACCTTCTCTCCTACATCAGTGCATTGAGGGAACGTTCATTCAGAGAGGATCTGCTCTGTGTGGATTGGACTGCAGTCCACAAATAACCTCTCACTTGGGTAAGATTGGACATCGGTCAGATGTGATCTCCTGTGTCCCCAGCCCCTGTTCTTCCAGTTCACCAGGTTCGGAGAGAATAACCTTGATTGCCCTCTTGTCCAACAACGGGCCTTTGTTTGTTGTGGCCTCAGTCGGGGTTGCAACGGCACACTCCTGATATGTCCTGGTTGCCTCACTGGCCGGAGGGCAATCTGTGCTGACTCTGAAGAGGCTTCGGATGCGGTTTATCAGGCCTAATCTTTTTCCCTCGGCATGGTGTTGGAAGCTGTATGTCTGTTGCGTCTCTCCAGCATCTGAGAGGACCATGGCAGTGACATACTCCTGGGCAACTCTCCCCTTCTCCGACTCCTCAGGAGCGCCCACTTGAAACCTTTTCCTCAGGTTGAGCACGAAGTAAGCAAGACCACTCACTATCAGCATGGTGCCTGCAAGGAGACAGGAATCGTTACACGGATGCTGCAATCTTTCTTGTGTCCATCAGCATGAAATTCCCAAACCATGGGTGCTGCTGATGGTAAAAGACATCCCACATGGATGTTTCCGTGCACGGAATGGAACTGATGTCACTCAGTGAGAGGACTTCAACCTCGGAGTAAGAGTACCACGGTCTTTGGGATGAGGTTGTGGACCAGGTCCTTCTGTTCTCTAGGACTGTTCACAGAACCACATGGTGCTTTTTAAATTTTAAATTTAGACATACAGCTATTTCAGCCCAATTTACACCAAATTAACCTATGTTTTAAATGGTGGGAGAAAACCGGATCCCCCAGGGGAAACTCACGCAGACATGGTGAGAACATACAAACTCCTTACAGACGGCGTGGGATTCGAACCGTGGACCTGATCACTGGTGCAGTAAGGACGTTGCACTAACCGCGCTACTCCTGGACAATCACAATTCCTCGGTCAGTTTTCACTGAAATGCGGATTGCAGTCAATCATTACCTGACTGCGTACAAATTGGCTGTGGTTCTACAAGAGGCTGCACACTTCAGAGATTTGGAGATGCCCCGTGTGCTCTGGATTCTCTCACATGCCAAAGGTTGGTGGGATAATTGGCCCAGAATGAAGCAGAGTGATGGAATCTTGGGGGAGATGGAGAGGATGTGGGAAGAATCATCTGCGAGATTGCTGTGAGACCGGTGTGTGCCTGATGGATGGTTGGCACCACCATTGGTCTCATTCTGACCCCTCTCACTGCCACAGCCTCCAATCCTGGCATGTCCTGTACCAGACCACAGACAACAGCAGAGACCCTCCCTCACCTGGAATAGTTGCATGCCAGATGAGAATGGGATGCAAGAAGCAAGCCACAGACAGAAAGATGAATATGAGGAACTTCTGAAATCCATTGGGTCTGAGAGCTTTCTTCCACAGGTTCCAAACCTTCTTATTTGCTTCCTGAAATGAATAACTAGAAGAGCAAAAACAGACATTTGAATATTTTCGTGACAGCAGGAGAGAGACAAGATGTAAAACCAATTCCACTTTGCTGCTGGATTTCAAAACTCAAGATTCCTTCATTGTCGTGGTAATGAAACAGAAAATGTAATATTACACAAAATCTCTTTTAGTCCACTGTAAGGCAAACAAAGGTTTGCCATCAGCAAATATTGCCCTGTGCCCCTTATAGTCAGAAAGAGGCAAAAGAGGAACCCCCAGAGTGACCGAGTGTCCATGGATTGGCCTCCAGCGCTCCCACTGCCTGTGTAGCCACACAGTGTCCAGACCAAGCCACCAGCAACCCAAGCTGCAGATCCGAACCTCTCCCATGATCAGGAAGCTCTCGGCACCCTCTTGGATGCCGGTTCCAATACCTGGTACTCCTTCAGCCAGTCTCAAGCCAGCCTGCAGCCTGATGGAAAGCACAGGCCACAAGGAGGAGCTCCGATAAGACAATTTGGACAAGCTGGGCCAAGTTTGCTTGTGGTACACTGCCATGACTTTCTGGACACTGCCTGCTTCCATTCAGAGCCCCTCCCTGGTGTTATCTCCTCTGCCTCTCCATAAATGGGGGGGGGGGAGGTCTCCCTATTTTCTGGTGCCCTGTACCAGTCCTCCACTTCCCTGGAGTCCAAAAACCCTCGAGGCCGCTGCCAATCACAAGCGCCACCATCTTGGGTCCAGATCCCACGGTCACAGTACTTTTAAATAGAACCACAGTCGGCTCCTTTAACGGGCTGTTTAAAGCCTGTATAGAACCGATGGCGGTCGGACAGGGCGCCTGGACCCCACAGAGAGTGCTGTGCCTCCACTTTCATGGTGAATGGTTTTCACTTTGAAATATGTAATAACTTGGAACAGAATGCTGCTCGACTTTTAGTCAGGAACAAGCTGACTGGTCTCTCGCTGCGTGTGATCAAAGAACAACAGTACATAGGGGCAGGAGTCGGCCATCTGGCCTATTGAGCATGCTCCACCCTTCATTGTGATCATGGCTGATCTGATGGGCTCATCTCCACCCACCTGCCTTTTCCCCATATCCCTTAATTCCCCTACTATGTAAAAATTTATCCAACCTTGTCTTAAATATATTTACTGAGGTCGCCTCCACTGCTTCAATGGGCAGCAAATTCCACAGATGCATCACCCTCTGGGAAAAGCAGTTCCCCCTCATCTCCACCCTAAACCTACTCCCCTGCATCTGTCCCTTAGTTCTGGTCTCCCCTACCAATGGAAACATCTTATCTATGCCTTTCATAATTTTACATGTTTCTGCTCTTGGTGTTTTACAGCAATCATTGAGATGAGGGATGTTAGCAGTCGTTTATTGAACAGATGACATGACACCATGACAGTTGTATATTTTGGAAAGGATCAACCTGTGAAAGAGTAGCAGAGCTGTCAGTTCATCTGCGGGCTTTTGGGGAACTGGGATGAGGGAAAATAAATGAACGAGCATGGGAAATGTTTGGATAATTTGAGGATGGTGGGGTTGGAATGGAAGCAGGCAGTGTCCAGAAAGTCATGGCAGTGTACCACAAGCAAACTTGGCCCAGCTTGTCCAAATTGTCTTATCGGAGCTCCTCCTTGTGGCCTGTGCTTTCCATCCCCGTACCTGTTTGAATGTCTTTTCAATGTTGTCCCTGCCACTTCCTCTGGGAGCTTGTCCCACATTCCCACCCTCTGTGAGAAAATGTGAACCTCACATCCTTTTTTCAATCTCTCCCCCCCCCCCTCACTTTAAATCTATGCCCTCTCCTATCCTGGGGAAAGGAGACCACGACTACTTTCCTTCTGCATGCAGCCTCTCCTCATAATGCAAGCCCTCCAATCCCAGCAACATCCTTGTGAGTCTTTTCTGCACCACTTCCAGTTTAATTACTTCTGTCTGAAAGCTGGGTGCCCAGAACTGCCCACAGACTGATCAACATCCCATACTATTGGAACATGGTGTCCCCTCTCCTGTACTCGTGTCCCAACAACTGAAGGCAAGGGTGCCAGCATCCTGTTCACCACTCCATTGACCTGTATTCCCATTTTTAAGGACTGCACCCCAAGGTCTCTCAGTTTTACAAGAGTTCCCTGGTCCTTTCCCCAGGGCGGGAGAAGCAGACACCAGAGGACATCTGTACAAAGTGAAGGAGAGGGAAGTTTAGGGGAGATGTCAGGGGTAAATTTTTTACGCAGAGTTGTGGTAGTCTGAAATGCTTTTCTAGAGATGGTGGTGGAGCTGAAATATTCAGGGCATTTAAGAGACTTTTAGACACATGGATGGAAGAAAAATGGAGGGTTACGAGGTAGGGAGGGTTTAGTTTTTTTTGCAAAGGAGGAAAAACCCAACACCCAACCCCAACCAACCAATTTTCCCCTGCAACCGCTGCAACCGTGTCTGCCTGTCCCGCATCGGACTTGTCAGCCACAAACGAGCCTGCAGCTGACGTGGACTTTTTACCCCCTCCATAAATCTTCGTCCGCGAAGCCAAGCCAAAGAAAAGAAAAAAAAAAAAATAGGTCAGCACAACATCGAGGGCTGAAGGGCCTGTACTGTGCTGTAGTGTTCTATGTTGTATGGTCCCTACCAAGCGCTGCCCTGGTTTAACTTACCATCACTCTGCACTTGTCAGAATTGCATATTTCCTTGTGGGTAAAGGAATGGCAGATGGAATTTAATTCCTGACAAGATTTACGTTTCCTTTCATTCCCAATTCACAGTGAATGTTTGAAGCAGTCCACCCGTCATTCAAGCTTGGCTCTTTCTAATTGCTGGATGTTTCAGGTTGCTTTGAGGATGGTGAGGAGCAGAGAATGGATTAAATCCGAGCTTCAGCCGCAGCAGCTTGTGTCCCATAACAGAGAGTTATTATTAGGCTGATGGTCGTGCCTGTGGCAGAGGGTCACAGGAGCACTGTAGTGTTGGAACTGCTAAGGTCTCTTAAGTGAATCTATTTCTACTTACGGGCAGTGATGGACAAGCACAATGTCAATAAAATATGGGCCCTCCAGGATGGTAAGAACTGCTGCTGCAAAGCTGATGGGAAAAAGAAATGTTAGCCTTTCAATCTCCTGTGTTTATTATATATATATAAAAACTCAACTCGATAAATCCTTCAAATACTCACAGTAAGTAAACCGCCAGCTTGGTGAATGGTCCTTCCACCGCAGCACCGACTCCAACTCCAAGCAGCACTACATGTTAAACAGACAAATGGCATATCACTTCCTGCAAGTTAAGTCTCTGTCTCTCCCGCTTAATGACAGCACCTAACTGAAACTTTGCCATCATGGTCTCCTGTACATCGGGAGACTGGGAGATCGCTTTGTCTAGCACCTTGGCTCTGTCTGCATCAGTGAGAGGCATCTCCCAGAGGCTACTCATTTCAATCCCCCGTCCCATTCCCTTGTCGACATGTCTGTCCATGCACTGCCAGACTGAGACCACCCGTAAATTTGAGGAACAGTACCCCATCTTCCAAATGGGCACCCTCCAACTGGATGGCATTAACATCGATTTCTCTGGCTTTCATTAAACACTACCCCCCGCCCCAATTTCTCCTGTCAACTTTCCCCAGCTCTGTCTCCTTCTGCACGGACATGATAAATGCTTACAATACCCCTTCCCTTGTCAGATCCAATGAACACCTTATGTTGATCTGGATTCCTCCCCCAGTCTGAGACTTTCTGAGTATTCCCGCTTCTGGTTCCTTGATGATGGCTGAGGCCCGAAATGTCAGCAATATAACTTAGCCTTTTATAGATGCTGTGAGACTGGTTGAGTTCCTCCAGCATTTCTGTGTTTTTACTACAGTCACACCTTCTGCAAACCTTTGTTTTGTGTCTCACTTAGATTGGGCCTGGGCCCATTAACCAGTCCTTAGTGTCACAGCACCACCCATTGGTGACACTACTCTGGTCAACACTAGATGGCAGGTTGTGACCAGGGGAAATATTTCCCAACATGCTGAAGCCATAGATAAAATCTCCCTCTCCCCCATCAAACATGATCTACCAGGATCGTTGTCTGAAGAGGGCGCGCAAAATCAGTGAGGACCCCTTCCACCCTGCACACAGCATCTTTCAGCTGCTCCCATCGGGGAAGAGATCCAGGAGTATCAGAGCCAGCACCACCAGGCTGAGGAACAGCTTCTTCCCACAGGCAGTGAGAATGGTGAACGACCAAAGGAACTGCTCACACTGACCATCTGAAACTTTCATATTCATGAACCAAGATTTATTAACTTATTTGAATGTTCGAACACTTGTCCCGCATGTGTATTGTTTGTCTGTATGTGTGTTATGTCTGGTTATGTAACTGCGTGCTTTGCAATGAGGACCAGAGAAACGCTGTTTCATCAGGTTGTACTTATGCAATCAGATGGCAATAAACTTGACTTGATCTCCACATCACTTGACTTCTTCACCAGCTGTATGCTTTAAATTATTTTAAATTTAAAGATTTAAAATTTTAAATGTAGACATACAGCACAGTAACAGGCCTTTCCTGCCCAATTACATGCAATTAACCTACATCCCCTGGTACGTTTTGAAGGGTGGGAGGAAACCGGAGCCCCTAGAGGAAACCCATGCAGACACTGAGCGAATGTAGAAACTCCTGGCAGACAGCGCAGGATTCGAACCCCGGTCCCGATCGCTGGCGCTGTAACAGTGTTGTGCTAATTGCTACGTTGACTTTGTTACCCATAGAATAAAATGATTTCAAAAAGTTCCTCCCATCCAGTCCTCATCATATCGTTCTTCTCTGGATGGGGTTTCTAGCAGAGTGCAGCAGGGTCCCACAGGTACCCGACCACACCTGCGAGCATCCTTCCACGTGCCTGCGAACATCCTGAGGGACCTCTGGAAATCTACCCCTGTCTGTAAGGAGTTTGTATGTTCTTCCCGTGTCTGTGTGGGTTTCCTCCAGGTGCTCGGGTTTCCTCCCTCCCTTCAAATCGTACTGGGGATTGAAGGTCAGTTGGGTTTAATTGGGTGGCACGGACTCGTGGACCGAAGTGGCCTGTTACTGTGCTGTGTGTCTAACATTGGTGGTTCCATCACTGAATGGTACCCGGTCGCAGAGTCTTGGACAAGAGGCCACAATTTCAGGATAAAAGGGCATCAATTAAAAATAGAAATGCGGAGAGATTTCTTTAGCCAGAGGGTCATGAGTCTGTGGAACTTGTTGCCACCGGCGGCTGTGGAAGTGAAATCATTGCATGTATTTAAGGCAGAAATTGACAGGTGCTTGATTAGTCAGAGCATCAGTGATTACTGGGAGAAGGCCGGGGAGTGGGGCTGAGTAGGAGGATGGATCAGCTCATGATAGAATGGTGGGGGAGACTTGATGGGTCGATGGGCCTCCTTCTGCTCCTTTACCTTGTGATCTTGTGAGGATATGAGCTTAAAATCTCCTGCTACTAATGAAGCTAGTTGACAAGTAACCTGATACCAAATGAAGCCCCAGACAAGCCTGTCAGTGTATAGAAATGTCTCATGTTTGCTGATGTCCTTATGGTCACAGCCCACATCAATGAGACAGGGCCCTTCACTTCCCACTGGATGATCTTCATCCACACACACATCATACCAACCTGAGATTTGGCAGGAAGATCCAGGAAGAGCAATAAACGCAGGTAAGAATTGCAGTGACCTTCTGCTCTTTAGGCCAAGTGACCTCTCGACATCTTCCGGGATGTGTCTGTTCCTGCTACTTCCTCTCCATTGTAGTTGTCTTTGAGAAAGTGGTGACAAACTCTCTTTGAGAACTGTTGCTGGGGAGTGGCAAGGCCTGTAGACACCCATTAAAAATCAGAAGGCAGCTGGGGAGAAGGTAGGACTACTCAGAGTCATGGGAGGTCACCTGTTCCCAGATTAGTGTGCGAGTTAGTGTGCACATGTTCGGGTGTGCAAGTGTGTGTGTGTGTGTGTGTGTGTGTGTGTGTGTGTGTGTGTGTGTGTGTGTGTGTGTGTAAGTAACTTGGACAACAGAGGTGCTTCTATGAAGAATATTTTGGATATAAATCTACATCTAATGGATTCAATAAATTTTAATATTTTTAAATTAAATATTAAAATGTTGACATGCAGCATGGTCACAGGTCCTTCAGCCCATGAGTCCGTGCCACCCAATTACACCCAATTGACCCACAACCCTCGGTACGTTTTGAACAGTGGGAGGAAACCCACATAGTCATGGGGAGAACGTACAAACTCCTTACAGGCAGCACGGGATTTGAACCCGGGCGGGTTCACACTATTCTGCTTCATGTCTTGGCCAGTGAAGAGTTAAATAAAGCCTTTAATTTATATCGCACTTGAGAAACCTTCTTCAAACTTTTATTGCAAACAAGGTAATGCCTCACTGATTCCTGCCTTGTGAGCTCTCAGTGAGAAATGAAACTGGCACCACAAACCAAGAGCGAAGTTTAAGTTCTCTTCAAGCATTATTTGGATCCTGTGATGAGATTGGAATCTTGACTGATCATTGGATTTTCTCATGTAAAATAACTCCTGCTTCGTGTCCCTTTGTCTTGGTGGTGGGGGTTGGGGGGGGGAATGGAATTGGAAAACGTGCCTGTGATTGAGGGTTCATGACTGGCCATTTCAGCATCAACCTGCACGGAAAAGCCATCTGATCCCATTACAATCATATTAAACAAGCCAGTGCTGCAATTTCCCTTTCACCCCTTCACCCATGATTTTAGTTGGACGGTAGATGTTTCACTGAGTTGGGGGATTTCAATTTACAGAAAAGCAAAGCGCTGCATACTCTGGAAACCTGATTTAAAACCAGAAAAGGCTGGGAACAACGCTGGAGGCGAATCCATGGCATTTCGATGACTCTGAAGAGACTCTCTTTTGCTTCTCTCGTACTGTAATGAGCACCGGGGCGATACGAATGGTGACTCTGTCTGCCTTAGTCAGGGAGAAGGCAATTTCATGTAATATTACATGTTCTGTTTTATTACAAGACATTAAAGGAAACTTGAAGTTTAAATTCATGGTTAGCACAACACTGTTACAGCGTCAGCGACTGGGTCAGGGGTTCCAATCCAGCACTGTCTGTAAGGAGTTTGTACATTCTCCTTATGTCTGCATGGGTTTCCTCTGGGGGGTCCAAAAAATTACTGTTGAACTTGAACAACGTTTGGACCTCCAGAGGACCTCCACTGTCACCCCCCCCATCCACTGTCACCCCACCCTCTCCCATCATCCCCCCTCCACTGTCACCCCACCCTCCACCATCTCCTCATCCTCCACTGTCACCCCATTCTCCACCATCACCCCCCCACCATCACCCCCCCCACCATCACCCCCCCACCATCACCCCCCCACCATCACCCCCCCACCATCACCCCCCCCACCATCACCCCCCTCCACCATCACCCCCTCCATCATCACCCCCCTCCACTGTCTCCTCACCCTCCACCGTCACCCCCCCTCCACCGTCACCCCCCCTCCACTGTCACCCCCCCTCCACCGTCACCCCCCCTCCACTGTCACCACCCCCTCCACCATCACCCCACCCTCCACTGTCATCCCACCCTCCACCATAAACTATCACTTCCTTCCCCAGCAGCAGGTGGACCATGTCCACAACATCCTGCAGCCTCTCACTTAAACCTAGACATCAACATCAAGAAGGACCCAGAACCGGCATGACCTTCATACTATCCTGGCTTGAAAATCCACCCCATCCCTTCATTGTCGCAGGATCGAAATCCGGGTACTCTCAACCCACCATCAAAGTGGGACAACCCTCGCCAGAAACACTGCAACAGTTCACAAAAGCATTTCACCAACACCTTCTCAGAATCAGCTTGGGCTTGACAATAAATGCAATACTCACCTCCTGCAACAGGAAAGGTTTACAACAAACTACAGGGAATCAGGTTGGTCGTGGACACTGATACAGGTTGGTCATGGGCAGTGGATGCTGGTTGGTCATGAGTAGTAGTGCAAGTTGGCCGTGGACACTGACGCAGGTTGGCCATGAGCAGTAGTGCAGGTTGGCCACAGACACTGGTGCAGGGAGCCAGGTTGGTCGGTTTATCAAGTTTAAATTTCAGTAGGCTGTTGTAACTGGCACCAGTGGCCGTGGGTAACTGTTCAGCTTTGGGCAATTCCACTTACCTGCAGCTGTAGTAATCCCAAGAATCCTGCAAGTGAGCTCCAACATAGCCCACCTTCTTGCAGTAGCCATTCCAACCAGTCATGGATCTCAAAAATCAAACAGAAGGTGTTTCTGTCCAGATGTCTCCAGTGTGAGTCAAGCAAATGTTTCTTCAGGACATTTACAAGAATCCCATTCACCTGTGAAGACAGATGCTGTCACAAATGTTCCAGTTGAGACAGTGGATCGCAAGTGTTCCCTCCTTTCTCTCTCTCTCTCTCTCTCTCTCTCTCTGCCCCACCATGCACGTACAGTGTTTTGGAAAAAAAATCTTTACCCATCTGACTGTGGACTTCACCACATCTAACCGGTTTGTACAACCACAACCTGCCCAAGGTGACAATGACTGTTTGTTTTCCAAAAAAACAAGTTGTTTAATCATTACCCACAAACAGTGTCTAAGTTAGGTTAATAGTGCCCTGCTGCAAATCTCCCTCAGACACTCCGGGAATAAAACCCTACAGTGCTTGTTGACTAAGTTTCAAAGATTAGTCTCCAGTAAGGATTATAAAAATTTATGCACAGAACAATTCCTCTGGTTGTTTCAAGTTCCGGATTTTGACAAAACAAAGTAGAAACCTTTTGCAACTTTGTCCCTCTGAATTCCACTTCAAGACGCTGTGAACCTTCCCTGACTTTTTCTCTGTTCTCACCTTCCATTCCCCTTGCTTTTTGGTGTTTCTCTTGCTTGTCATGAGAGCATTGATGTTGTCTCCATCTTCAACGGTCAATTGGTGGTTGATTCCAGAATGGGGCAGCTGCAGGAAGGAGGCAGCGGGCTCCGAGCTCAGAAATATCCGGAGAAGAACCGGCTTTATAGCGTGATCCCACAGAGGAAGACCAGGCTTGGTGAAGGACGGAAGACAATCACTGGATGAACTCAGCAGGTCAGGCAGCGTCCACAGTGGGAAATGCCAACTATTGTTTATTGTCATCCGATCGTACGTACAACCTGACAAAACAGTGTTCTCTGATCCTCAGTGCAAAACATGCACCAAAATTAGTGAGGGCCCCTTCCACCCTGCACGCAGCATCTTTCAGCTGCTCCCGTTGGGAAAGAGATCAGGCATATCAGAGCCAGCACCACCAGGCTGAGGAACAGCTTCTTCCCACAGGCAGTGGGACTGATGGATGACTGATGAAATGCAAACACTGACCATCTGAGAATCTGCCAACGATTTAACAAATGTATTATTTATATATATGCCGCATGTAAATTGTTTGTTGATATGTGTGCTATGTCTATATATGTGTTTGCATGTTTTTACACTGAGGACTGAAGATCCAGTTGAACTTTACAATTGTATGATAATAATAAACTTGAACCTGAACTTGACCCCACCATGGATACGATCACGGACGACCATTAATGTCACTGCACCATCCCCATTTCCTTTGACTCTACCATATACCAGCCTCTGTCTTGAACATACTCTGTGAAAATGAATAAATATTGTTTAATTAAAAGTAGCATCTCAGAGGGTTAATATGAGCCAGATGACTTTGTCGCTCTTGGTCACAGGTCTTGGGGTACAGTTCTGATGTACCAAAGACTGAGCAATGTAGCCCCTGCCAATTCCATTTCCACTGCTTCACCAGAAACACAAGGAGCTGGACAGCATCTTTTGCATCATCTTGAGTTTCATTTATTTCATATCACACAGGCTGCTTACTGCCGGAGACTGACTCGAGACTGGGTGAAGGGGTACCAGGTATTGGAACCGGGATGCGAGACGGTGCTGGAGGCTTCCTTATCATGTCAGAAGTGTGCATCTGGAGCTCGAGTTGCTGATGGTTCGGACTGAAGTCTGTGGGAGCACTGGAGGCGAATCTACAGACACTCAGTGTCTCTGGAGGGGTCTCTCATTGAAAAGGCTGTAAGGGGTGCTGGGAAATTTCTCTGCCATAAAGTAGACTAAAGGAAATTCTGTGTAATATCACAATATTTGTTTTATTACAGCAATAAAAGAATATTTGAAGCAGAGTCTGGGAAATGAACTAGCTCTCTGGTTGTTTGGTATGCATGTGCTTGAAGGAAAAGCGGGATTGTTATCTGTTACAGTAGCTGAGGTTGGGTACGATGGTGTAGATATTGAAGCCCCAGTCTGAACAGCTCAGATGAGGTTGGTGAAGCCAATCTCAGCTTGTCATGAACTGGAAGAGATGGTTAGGGGAGAACTTTAAAATGTAAAGTTGATTGTCCTAAGAACCGTGAACATTAGGAAATGGACAACTTCAGCTCAATAGAGGTCATTGGCTTCATCCTGAACATCACCAAGCATTGCACACTGATTCCTGCATCTCACTTCCCTCCTCATTAACTTTGGATGGACACCACTTGCTTCAACTCCAAAGCCTGGTTTCACCTGGTCATGGCCGGGGAGTCATTTGGGTTGATGATAAACAAGGCATGTGCAATCAATGCGCAAGATGGAAGGGGCGATCAAGGTTGTAGGAACGCCAGGCACTTTCAGACTGAAGGTGGAATTTTCCCCTCATCTGTAATGCATGAGGGGAAACCAGGCTGGAACACACTTGTCTGTCAGCGCTGCACCTCAACCCTGGCATAATCTCAAATTCCTCCTTCATTTCATTGTGCGTGAACATATATAGAGCACGAGCCAAAGGTTGTACTCATAAAACTCTGACAATCTGTGTTCAGAATATAAAAGTGATAATAAATTGGTGAATTATTAATTTGGAAATTGAGATTATTGGAAAGCATTGAGTTGAAGGATATTTTCCATACCAATGACTTGTCATTGGTGCTCTGTGATTTGTAAGGGATTACTTAAAGTGGTGTGTGAGTGGAAAGAAAAAGTTTGAAAATCACTGATTAAGAGTCTTAAAATGTAAACTTGCGGGCGTTTGTTAAATTGAAGTAGACAGAATTAATGTTTAAACTGTTAATTCTGAGTTTTTCTTCATTTGCATTTGGCTCATTCCTGTTCGTCTCTTCACTATTGGGAATTGGCTCCGGTGAGCTCACAGCTGGGTTGTTCTGTGGCTCTCCCTCTCTCTCATCTTTTACCACTCCACATCATCCAGGCATTTCCTTCCAAATGTCAACTGTGAATTTCCCTCCATGGATACTGCCTGGCCCGCCAGATTTTTCCAGCAGTCTGTTTAATGCTGAACGTGGACCCTGTCCTGAGGTAAAAATGGCTGCCAAAACCCAGTGAAGATCTCTCCAACTGAGCTCATTGATGCTGTGGGGTCTGCCCTCAGTCTCGGTCTCTGGGAGAGATATTATGGAGAAACACACACTCTGTAGCAGAGTTAACTCAGGGTTTGGTGGGCTAATAGTGGGGAATGATTTAATTTCCTTTGACAATCAGTGAGATAGAACAATGATGAAACCCAGGTTCTGCCAATTACTAGGAGAGGGAAACTCTGCAGCTTGCAGCTTCCTGGATTTCCCCATTGTGTTTGCAGAGCCTAGAATGTGTGGAGAGGAAGTCTGCCTCCACACAAGGCCACTGGTTGTAGGTCAGTTAGAAGTTCCAGCCTTCAGCAGGTGAGTCACGGCACAGATTCAGCAGCTGATCTGCCTTAACTGGCTTCAACCTGCTGTTACTCCAGAAGTGGGAAAACATCCATCTTTCTTCGCATCTGCTGAAGAGCTGATGAGCTGGCGAGTTTAGCCCTATTTAGCAGAGCATATCACCTTAGCTGATGGAGGACCTCAGTTTTCTTCAGGCTGACTTCCAGGCCAAACATTTTGGCAGTTTTCGCAAAACAGGACGTCAAGCGCTGAAGAGCTGGCTCTGAATGGGCAACTAAAGCGGCATCGTCTGCAAAGAGTAGTTCACGGACAAGTTGCTCTTGTGTCTTGGTGTGAGCTTGCAGGCGCCTCAGATTGAAGAGACTGCCATCTGTGCGGTACCGGATGTAAACAGCGTCTTCATTGTTGAGGTCTTTCATGGCTTGTTTCAGCATCATGCTGAAGAAGATTGAAAAGAGGATTGGTGTGAGAATGCAGCCTTGCTTCACGCCATTGTTAATGGAGAAGGGTTCAGAGAGCTCATTGGTGTATCTGACCCGACCTTGTTGGTTTTCGTGCAGTTGGATAACCATGTTGAGGAACTTTGGGGGGCATCCGAGGCGCTCTAGTATTTGCCAAAGCCTTTTCCTGCTCACGGTGTCGAAGGCTTTGGTGAGGTCAACTCCCCATCATGACTACCAGCCCCCCCACAACTCCATCGGGCACACAAAACTCAAAACGGTCAACCAGTTTTCCTATCTCGGCTGCACCATTTCATCGGATGCAAGGATCGACAACGAGATAGACAACAGAGTCGCCAAGGCAAATAGCGCCTTTGGAAGACTACACAAAAGAGTCTGGAAAAACAACCAACTGAAAAACCTCACAAAGATTAGCGTATACAGAGCCGTTGTCATACCCACACTCCTGATCGGCTCCAAATCATGGGTCCTCTACCGGCATCACCTACGGCTCCTAGAACGCTTCCACCAGCGTTGTCTCCGCTCCATCCTCAACATTCATTGGAGTGACTTCATCCCTAACATCGAAGTACTCGAGCTGGCAGTGTCCGCAAGCATCGAGTCCACGCTGCTGAAGACGCAACTGCACTGGGTGGGTCACGTCTCCAGAACGGAGGACCATCGCCTTCCCAAGATCATGTTATATGGCGAGCTCTCCACTGGCTGCCGTGACAGAGGTGCACCAAAGAAGAGGTACAAGGACTGCCTAAAGAAATCTCTTGGTGCCTGCCACATTGACCACCGCCAGTGGGCTGATATTGCCTCAAACCGTGCATCTTGGTGCCTCACAGTTCGGCGGGCAGCAATCTCCTTTGAAGAAGAGCCCACCTCACTGACAAAAGACAAAGGAGGAAAAACCCAACACCCAACCCCAACCAACCAATTTTCCCCTGCAACCGCTGCAACCGTGTCTGCCTGTCCCGCATCGGACTTGTCAGCCACAAACGAGCCTGCAGCTGATGTGGACATTACCCCTCCATAAATCTTCTTCCGCGAAGCCAAGCCAAAGATCATCTTAGCAAAGGAAATCTTCACAACACTGAGAGTGGTTGTACAATTGGCAAGCACTGGATATGACTGGTGTCAGCTATAAAATTGGGACACCCTCCTTCTCTCCAGGACTTTCGGCTTCTTCTGGACATCTTTCACCAGATGTAGACCTGAGAACAAGACACCCTTTCCCTAAGTTCCAGAGTCACCCTGAACAGTCATTCTGGAGAGGGTGAGCAAATTTAAATTCTTGGGAGTCACCACTTTGGAGGATCTTTCCAGGACCCAACACACTAATGACATCTTGAAGAAAGCACGTCAGTGCCTCTACTTTCTCAGGATTGTGCAGAGGTTTGGTATGACACCAGAAACCCTGGCAAATTTCTACAGAGGTATGCTCGTAACTTTGTGACTGGCTGCATCACAGTCTGATATGGGGGGGGTGGGGGGGGGGGGGAACAATAATAACGCTGAATGTAAAGCCCTGCAAAAGGTAGTGGACACAGCCCAGGACATCACAGGCAAAGCCTTCCCCACCAAGTACATCCATGGGGAACGCAGCCATCGGAGAGCAGCAGCAATCATCAGGGATCCACACTTCCCACTGCACTCTGTGCCATCAAGAAAGAGGCCTAGGTGTCACAAGACACGCCCCACCAGGTTCAGGAACAGCTGCTCCCCCTCCACCATCAGACTCCTCAACGGCAAACTCAATCAGGGACTCATTTAAGGCCTCTTATTTTTGAATTTTATTATTTTTTTCTCTCTGTATTGCACAGTTTGATTACATTTCTTTATTTGTTTACATGTGCACATTGAGTAAAGTTTTTGCACTACCAATAAGTGGTAATTCTGCTTCACCCACAGGAAAAAGAATCTTAGGGTTGCATGTGATGTCATGCCTGCATCTGACAATAAATCCAAAACCTGAATATTCCACCGTGCCAGCCAGTTTGTTGCATAACCCTTTTGGGAATGTGAAGATCAGTCAAAGACTGCCCCATCAGTGGAATCTCAAAGAGGACATGGTAAGGGAATTCAGGCCTAATATTGCCCCAGATTCTGGGATCACACCCTTTGTCCCCAGGACCACCGTTCCCTTCCTCCACTGATGGAAATCATTCTCATCCACCTCGAAGCTGGTTGAGCAGTGAAATGTCACAAGCCTCTTGAATTTTTTTGTCGCTGCTTTTTTCTATTCTTTGTTGAGGTTTTGTGCTGAATTGGCGATGCACCAAACTATTAGTTTGTTGCCACAATTTAAAAGGATCAGTTTAATTCAGGAAATTATTATATAAATCACACAAACTAACTTGGCAGAAGGCTTCCAGCTGGAGGCAGGCTGCTGTAATCTACTGTTAAAGATATGAACAAGTTTATCCTTGAACCATGGCTCATTAAATCATTAATTCAACAACTGGATATCAGAAGCATGAAGATAACTATATATGTGTGTTATAGTTGTATTTTGTGGACCAATTTTTGAGGTAAAATTTATAGGGTCGACTATTACACACAAACTGCTTTTGATCGCAGAAAGTACCTGCGTTGTTCAAGACGTCAGGAGCTTGGCTGGGTGGGTGGGGTGTATGTGAGAATCCACGACCTGGACATCGGGAGCTCGGATGGGTGGGTGGCCAGGATGTTGGGAGCTTGGATGGGTGGGCGGCCGGGGAATTGGGAGCTCAGATGGGCGGGCAGTCGGGACTGAAAATAGGGGGTCGACTATTACACATTATGTGTATGATATGTTGAATAACCACTGATGCCTGAGCCTCCAAACCTCCACTTTCATTTGAAATCAGGATTCAGAATCTACATTTCTAAGTTTTATATCCAGTGCTGTTTAAACTTAGGACTTCCTGAGTGTGCATTTCCATGGGTGTGGAGACAGAGAAGCCCTCACCCCACCATTTCTCCATTCAGAGTCCAGGGACCTCACCCCACCAGTTCTCCATTCAGAGTCCAGGGCCCTCACCCCACTAGTTCTCCATTCAGAGTCCAGGGCCCTCACCCCACCAGTTGTCCATTCAGTGTCCAGGGCCCTTGCCTCACCAGTTATCCATTCAGTGTTTTGGGCCCACATCCCCACAGGAGTCCATTCAGCATCCAGGGCCCTCTCCCTCCCCTTCCCAACCAGATATGTAACATGTCATCATTCGCAGAAAACAGTAGTTGGCGTCATCAGCAACAACGATGAGTCGCACTCCAGGAAGAGGTGGAAAATCTCATGATGTGGTGCGAGAGTAACTCTATGAAGGAGTTTCCAGTCCCATCCTCATGAATCTTTTCCACACCTGTTCCAACTCATTCTTCCTCCATCTGAGCAACCATGAGTCTCTGGTTGGTGGGTCCAGAAGGCCAATCCATGTTCGAACATCAGCAGAGCTTCCTGTCCAGGAGGCCAGAGTTTAAAATGGTGTGTTATTGCACTGCAACATTCCCCTGCCCTCAGTTTGGACTTTTCTCTTGGCTGCAATGAGGTGGGCGTAACTGTGGTCAGATACCATTGTGGTGCGCTATTAGCCAGAATCACACACACACAAGGTAAAGACTGTACAACAGGCTTTAATCCACAAAGACTTCCACAGAGCCAGGCTGGCTGTAGCTGCAGTAACTCTGAGTGAGCTTTGGGAGGCCAGCACAGGCTTCTATCTCGGAGGGTGATTGACAGCTGGCCAGGTGTTGTCCTGTCCACTTACACTCCTGCAGGTACAGGTGTTTCCCCCTGCAGTAGGCCGGTGGTGTGCCGTGGCCAAGCAAGCTGGGACGTGGCAACGAGGTCCTTGGGTCGTAGGTTTTATATCGGAGTGGCCTTCTCCTATGCAGGTTTCTTACCTGGGCTGGAGGGGCCTGCCTCCCCTCCATGGGTGTAAAGGGTGGGGCCAGTACTGCGCGCACTGCACTCCACCTAAAAGCTCCTTTGCGCAGGCCCGAGGACAGGTCCACGTCCTCCCCCTCCATGTCCTCCCCCTCCACGTCCTCCCCCTCCACGTCCTCCCCCTCAAAAGATGCTCACAAACTCAAGCTAGCATGCTGGAACATCAGAACCATGCTAGACAAGGCTGACAGCCACCGACCTGAACGTCGGTCTGCCCTCATTGCACATGAACTCCTCAGACTTGACATCGACATAGCCGCTCTCAGTGAAGTCCGCCTGGCAGATGTAGGCAGCCTCCAAGAACGCGGCGCGGGCTACACACTCTACTGGTCTGGCAAGCCTTCGGATGAACGACGCCTATCTGGTGTAGGCTTCATGGTCAAGAGCTTCATTGCCTCCAAACTCGAAAACCTTCCGACAGGCCTCTCGGACTGAATCATGTCCATGCGACTCCCACTTCAAAACAAGCGTCACATCACCCTCATCAGTGTCTATGCTCCAACCCTCCAGGCGGAACCAGCAGAAAAGAACAAGTTCTACACCGACCTGCGCAACCTCATCCAACGTACCCCTACAGCCGACAAGGTTGTCATCCTGGGCGACTTCAACGCTCGTGTCGGCAAAGACTCAGAAACCTGGCCAGGAATCCTGGGCAAGCATGGCGTCGGCAAGTGCAACGACAATGGGCGCCTCCTGTTGGAGCTCTGCGCAGAACAGCGACTTGTCATTACAAACACCCTTTTTCAGCAGAGGGACAGCCTTAAGACCACCTGGATGCATCCCCGATCCAAACACTGGCACCTCCTGGACTACATCCTGGTGCGAGAAAGTGACAAACAAGATGTGCTCCACACCAGGGTCATGCCTAGCGTAGAATGCCACACTGACCACCGGCTGGTTTGCTGCAAGCTCAACCTTCACTTCAAGCCAAAGCCCAGGAACAATAAAGCCCCCAGAAAGAGGTTCAATGTTGGAAATCTGCAGTCAGACGAAGCGAGAGGAAACTTCCAGGCAAACCTCAAAGCAAAGCTCGACGTTGCAACCCGCCTCACGGACCTGTCCCCTGAAACCCTCTGGGATCAGTTGAAGACTACCATACTGCAATCCACTGAAGAGGTACTGGGCTTCTCCTCCAGGAAAAACAAGGACTGGTTTGACGAAAACAGCCAGGAAATCCAGGAGCTGCTGGCAAAGAAGCGAGCTGCCCACCAGGCTCACCTTACAAAGCCGTCCTGTCCAGTGAAGAAACAAGCCTTCCGTCGCGCATGCAGCCATCTTCAGCGCAAACTCCGGGAGATCCAAAATGAGTGGTGGACTAGCCTCGCCAAACGAACACAGCTCAGCGCGGACATTGGCGACTTCAGGGGTTTCTACGAGGCTCTAAAGGCTGTGTACGGCCCCTCACCCCAAGTCCAAAGCCCGCTGCGCAGCTCAGACGGCAAAGTCCTCCTCAGCGACAAGATCTCCATCCTCAACCGATGGTCAGAACACTTCCAATCTCTTTTCAGTGCCAACCGCTCAGTCCAAGATTCCGCCCTGCTCCAGCTCCCTCAACAGCCCCTAAGGCTAGAGCTGGATGAGGTTCCCACCCTGGATGAGACATATAAGGCAATCGAACAACTGAAAAGTGGCAAAGCAGCAGGTATGGATGGAATCCCCCCAGAAGTCTGGAAGGCTGGCGGCAAAACTCTGCATGCCAAACTGCATGAGTTTTTCAAGCTTTGTTGGGACCAAGGTAAACTGCCTCAGGATCTTCGTGATGCCACCATCATCACCCTGTACAAAAACAAAGGCGAGAAATCAGACTGCTCAAACTACAGGGGAATCACGTTGCTCTCCATTGCAGGCAAAATCTTCGCTAGGATTCTACTAAATAGAATAATACCTAGTGTCGCCGAGAATATTCTCCCAGAATCACAGTGCGGCTTTCGCGCAAACAGAGGAACCACTGACATGGTCTTTGCCCTCAGACAGCTCCAAGAAAAGTGCAGAGAACAAAACAAAGGACTCTACATCACCTTTGTTGACCTCACCAAAGCCTTCGACACCGTGAGCAGGAAAGGGCTTTGGCAAATACTAGAGCGCATCGGATGTCCCCCAAAGTTCCTCAACATGATTATCCAACTGCACGAAAACCAACAAGGTCAGGTCAGATACAGCAATGAGCTCTCTGAACCCTTCTCCATTAACAATGGCGTGAAGCAAGGCTGTGTTCTCGCACCAACCCTCTTTTCAATCTTCTTCAGCATGATGCTGAACCAAGCCATGAAAGACCCCAACAATGAAGACGCTGTTTACATCCGGTACCACACGGATGGCAGTCTCTTCAATCTGAGGCGCCTGCAAGCTCACACCAAGACACAAGAGAAACTTGTCCGAGAACTACTCTTTGCAGATGATGCCGCTTTAGTTGCCCATTCAGAGCCAGCTCTTCAGCGCTTGACGTCCTGCTTTGCGGAAACTGCCAAAATGTTTGGCCTGGAAGTCAGCCTGAAGAAAACTGAGGTCCTCCATCAGCCAGCTCTCCACCATGACTACCAGCTACCCCACATCTCCATCGGGCACACAAAACTCAAAACGGTCAACCAGTTTACCTATCTCGGCTGCACCATTTCATCAGATGCAAGGATCGACAATGAGATAGACAACAGACTCGCCAAGGCAAATAGCGCCTTTGGAAGACTACACAAAAGAGTCTGGAAAAACAACCAACTGAAAAACCTCACAAAGATAAGCGTATACAGAGCCGTTGTCATACCCACACTCCTGTTCGGCTCCGAATCATGGGTCCTCTACCGGCACCACCTACGGCTCCTAGAACGCTTCCACCAGCGTTGTCTCCGCTCCATCCTCAACATCCATTGGAGCGCTTACACCCCTAACGTCGAAGTACTCGAGATGGCAGAGGTCGACAGCATCGAGTCCACGCTGCTGAAGATCCAGCTGCGCTGGATGGGTCACGTCTCCAGAATGGAGGACCATCGCCTTCCCAAGATCATGTTATATGGCGAGCTCTCCACCGGCCACCGTGACAGAGGTGCACCAAAGAAAAGGTACAAGGACTGCCTAAAGAAATCTCTTGGTGCCTGCCACATTGACCACCGCCAGTGGGCTGATAACGCCTCAAACCTTCCATCTTGGCGCCTCACAGTTTGGCGGGCAGCAACCTCCTTTGAAGAAGACCGCAGAGCCCACCTCACTGACAAAAGGCAAAGGAGGAAAAACCCAACACCCAACCCCAACCAACCAATTTTCCCTTGCAACCGCTGCAATCGTGTCTGCCTGTCCCGCATCGGACTTGTCAGCCACAAACGAGCCTGCAGCTGACGTGGACTTTTTACCCCCCTCCATAAATCTTCGTCCGCGAAGCCAAGCCAAAGAAAGAGAGGCCGGTGGTGTACCACCACATTCACCCCCTTCTTTAAAATTGTCCCGGGGTAGGGGGTGGCACAGAAACAAGGAGTCATACCCTGAAACACATTCAATATTTATAGGTTGAGATGGTCCAGTGGCTGCCGGGGTCTCTGTGACCGTTGTAGGACTGGCTCCTGTCACTGGTCAGATGGGAAGTGGGGGGGCTGGCAGCAGGGGTCTGTGTGTGTCTGATGTGGTGCCGTGCGGAGAGGGGGCCGGGGTCAACGTATGAGGGTCATATTGGATGGATGGGTGGGGAAGGATCATTTCCCAGGGCTGAAGCGGGCCCCGGTGGTCAAGGAGGTCCTGCGTGCCCCATAGCTGCCTGGAGACGGGGATGTATGCCCAGTCAGCATCGTCCTGGGCTGGAGAAAGGCGTGGTGTGGTGGGTGCTCCTGCTCGTGCCAGGTCCCTGGTTGAGAAGGTGTGCTCCCTGCCCACTGCCAAACCTAACGTAGGCGTAGTTGTGGTTTGCATGTAGGAGGAAGACCTGCATGACCAGGGCTTCGGCCTTGTGTGTCCATTCATGCTTACACAGGAGCACCGGTCCCGGGGAGGTAAGCCATGCTGGGAGGGACATTCCAGTCGCCGACTTCCTGGGGAATGAGAACAGACGTTCATGAGGGGTCTTGTTGGTAGCCGTGCACAGCAGCAACCGAATGGCATGGAGCACCTCGGGCAGGGCGTCCTGCCAATACTCCACGGCCCACCCTTTTGACCAGAGAGCCAGGAGGACTGCCTTCAAGACCACCCTGTTTTCACGTTCCACTTGCCCATTGCCTCTCGGATTATAATTCGTCGGGCGACTGGTCATGATTCCCCTCGCCGTCAGGTACTGGCGTAGCTCGTCGCTCATGAAACTAGACCCCTGGTCACCGTGGATGAAGGTGGTGTAGCCAAACATGGTGAAGATCTGCCCCAGGACCCTGATGATGGTGGCAGTGGAGGTGTCTGGGCAAGGGATGGCAAAAGGAAAGCATGAGTACTCGTCCACTACCGTGAGGAAGTAGACGTTTCGGTTCGTGGAAGGAAGGGGCCCTTTGAAGTCCATGCCGAGACGCTCGAAAGGCCGAGTAGCCTTTACAACATGGGCCTGGGGTGGGCGGAAGAAACGGGGTTTACACTCCGCACAGACCCGACAGGCCTTGGGTACGGGAATGTCGCCTTCAGCTTGTGCCGGTCTACCAAGCGATCTATCTCCTGCTGGAAAATGGAGACACCATTCGTGACCCCATAGGGAACTCAGCGGAACTGGTACAGATGCCCGTCTGCCTCAAAGGTCCTGAGAGATGTCCCTGGTCAGTGTGGTGGCGGCCAGGACCATCTCGGCGTCAGAGTCGTCGCTCTCCGGTTGTGCCCAGCGATTTATGGCATCTGGAGGTGTGGGGAGCGTTGGTAGGGCAGCCTGGTCATCTCCTGTGTTGACCACGTCAATGTCAGTCGTGGGGTGCGGTGTGCGGTAGCCGATGGCATCCGGAGGTGTGGGAAACATCAGAAGGGTGGCCTGGACTCCGCCCGTGTTGACCAGTCGTTCTCAACATCGTTGGGGGCCCTCCGTGTTGGTCGCTGCCTGGCCCAAGATGGTGACAGCACATGGGAGCCCACAGTGTGGCTGGCCTCCTTCCCCAGCCGTGTTTGTTGCACTGGGGGAAGTGACGTCATCACAGTTGGTGGTAGTGACATCATTAAATCAGCTGGAAGTGACGTCACACCATGAGCCGGAGGTGATGTCACTGTAGTTCTCAGTGAGTGCCACTGGCAAGGGCGGGGGCTGGTCCCGGTGCTCGGGGCACATGCTGCGACAGTCGCTTGAGGGGCCAGATGTTGCACTGTCGAGGTCGGGGAAGGCGGAAGTCATAGCGAGGACAATGGCGCCGCCCAGCACGTGTACATGGAAGGGTCCCTGGGGGAGGTGGGGAGGTCATAGAGGGCTGCTGAGCTACCAGCTGGTTTTGAGAGGCACACTTTAGCGAAGTGACCTTTCTTCCCGCATTGGGAACAATACTAGTTCCTAGCCGAGCAATTTTGGTGCGATCATCGGTCTGACCCACATCAGGACCCACAGTACTTACAGGGGTGTCGGGCACCTGCTGCAGCGACGTTTTCCTCCCCAGCTCGGTCTGGGGCTGCAGCTGCAGTGTGAAAGGGCCATGATGGAGCCTTGGGAAACCTGGAATCGAAGGCTTCGATGTGCAGGGCTGACGCTTCCAGGGTTTGGACCACTTCCACTGTCTTGGTTAGGGCGTATATATTGTCTTCCAGCAGCTTCTGTCGGATGGCCCTCGAGCATAGTCCTCGGACGAAGGCATCCCGGATCAGCCTCTTGACCTCCTCTCCACCTATCCCGGGTTCAGCCAGAGATGGTCGGGCTAACTCTCGCAGGTGTCCCAGGTAAGACTCAGTCGTCTCTCCTGGTTGCTGGGCTCGGGTGTTGAGGAGGTGCCTTGCACAGACCGCATTCATGAGGGGCTTGTACAAGTTCTCAAGAGTGTCCATTGTGCTTTTGTACTTGGAGCAGCCTTTGGTTGCCTGGAAGGCGTGGGGACCCAGCTTTGACTGGAGTAAGATCAACCTCTTCCGAACTGAGTCCAGAATGCCACCTTTGTGTGCCTCAATGATTGCCTCGACCGCGTGCTGCCAGATCTCGAAGTGTGTCTGGGCTTTTGGGTTGCGTGGTTTGACCTTGAGGTTCCCTGCGCTCAGGAGTTTTTCCATAGCAGCCGAGGGAAAATGTTGTGGATTAAATTATGATGCGCTGTTAGCCAGAATCAGACACACACAAGGTAAAGACTGTACAACAAAGACTTCAACAGAGCCAGGCTGGCTGTAGCTGCAGTAACTCTGAGTGAACTTCGGGAGGCCGGCACAGGCTTATAACCCTGGAGGGTGATTGACACCCGACCGGGTGGGGCTTGATCCCTTCAGGCCGACTGATTGACAGCCGCCCAGGTGTTGTCCTGTCCCCTTACACTCCTGCAGGTACAGAGGTTGCATCCTGCAGTAGGCCAGCGGTACACTCCTGCAGGTACAGGTGTTGCCCCCTGCAGTAGGCCAGTAGTGTACCACCACAACAATGGAATTATTTTTAATTAACACCATGTCAGTCCATAATCTAGAGAGAGAGAAATGAACTTGGAAGCCCACATGGTTCCAACTCTCTGCTTCTTTCATGCAGCACAATAAATCTCTATATTCCCAACAAGATATTCTTTCAAAACAAATGTTTAACAAGCAGTTACAGTTGGCAACTGCGAAGAGTAGTCGATGATCACAAGGGAGAGTGGGAGTCTTCAGGGGGTTTGAACAAGGTGCAGAGGTGGGATAGAATTAACTTATTTCAAAACAAGACACATCTCAACAGAATTCATATTTTATGTATAAAAGTAGCAAGGAAAGGGGAAAATGCTTCTTTCAAAAATAATCCCCTTAATGAAACGTTGGTATTTATGAATAAATAGTTCTTCGTCCCCAACAAGAACAAAAGAAATTGCTTTGCACAGTTTAGTGAGCAAAGTTGGAGCCGATGGTCTGAAACCCTCTGTTCCTCATCACGTGGGCAGTTGTGGGTGTGAGAAGTAAAACTCCACCTCGCCAGGTTTGCCATCTGATTTTGACTGACTGGAATTCACCCTTGTGTTCTGTAGGCTGCCAGTCGCAGGCTGTACACACACATGTTCAAAACACACACACACACACACACACACTCACACATATACAGACATACACACACACAAAG
This sequence comes from Narcine bancroftii, assembly GCF_036971445.1. Taxonomy (NCBI): domain Eukaryota; kingdom Metazoa; phylum Chordata; class Chondrichthyes; order Torpediniformes; family Narcinidae; genus Narcine; species Narcine bancroftii. The sequence goes on along the minus strand of NC_091474.1, from coordinate 72,682,731 downwards.
ACTCACACACATACAGACACACACACACAAACACACAAGACACACACACTCACACATATACAGACATACACACATACACACAAAGACACACACACACACATATACAGACATACACACATACACACAAAGACACACACACTCACACATATACAGACATACACACACACAGACACACATACACACAAAGACACACACACTAACACATATACAGACATACACACACACAGACACACATACACACAAAGACACACACACTCACACATATACACACACACAAACACATACACACAAAGACACACACTCACACATATACAGATATACACACACAGACACACATACACACAGACACACACACTCACACATATACAGACATACAAAGACACACACACTCACACACATACAGACACACACACACAAACACACATGTACAGATATACACACAAAGACACACACTCACACATATACAGATATACACACACACACAGACGCACACTCACACAAATACAGACACACACAAACACATACACAGATATGCACACAAAGACACACACACACATTTACAGACATGCACACACACAAACACACACATACACTCAAGCATGCAAACATGCACAGATAGACACACATGGGGATGTGCACGTATGTATGCGTGAGCATGTGTGTGTGTTCATCATGTTTAGATTGTAACATCAGCTGCCTCCCCCACACCTCCCATCTGCCTCTTCCCTTTACTCTCACTTTGTTCATTGTCTGGTTTATGTTCATTGCAAAAATTTTGCCCGGTTTACAGCTCTGGCACAGAGCCTCCCTTGTTTCTGCTGAAGCTGAGGTCCCAGCTCCCTGTGCTCTTCCTGCCCCAACATTTCAGCAGGTCAAGGAAAAGTAGCGTATTATGACTGAAATGCAGATTCCTGAGTTTGCTGCCTGCCCTCTGTTACCCACAAGGAATAACGCAGTGAAACCAAACCTCTTTAAATATGCCATGAAGGAATGAACTCCAGCCTTCCCGAGTCACACTTCAGCTGCCTGCTTCAGCTTATGACAAAGCTGCAGGCTGGACCCAGATCCAGACTTTCCCTGTTGCCCTGTTCTTTCTCTCTCACATGATTGTTTCTTCCTCAAGATCAACAATCAGACCCACATATTCTGGTCAACAATGTCTCCAACGTGTTCTTGGAATAGAATGTTCTAGTTCATTGTTTCTTCCTTCACCTTTAATAAAAGACTCCTGTTTGAGATTTACGTTCATGTCCAGGGGGATACTGGTGTATTCCCATGACACTCTTTTATGTTGCTTCTAGGTGAAGTGTGACCCCACCAACATCAGATTTACAGGCCTACAATTACCAGGTTTACTTCTGGATCTTTTTTGAACAGCAGAAGAAGATGAGCCACCCTCCAGTCCTCCCCCATGGCCAGTGAAGTTCTAAATATTTCTGTCAATGCTCCCACTATTTGTACTCTTACCTCCCTCAGGGTCCTAGGGAATATTTTGTCAGGGCCTGGAGATTTATCCACCTTGATCTTTTTTAATAGATCAAACACAACCTCCTCATTAATTCTTATATTACTTATGACCTTCCCTACCATATTTCTTCACTTCATCTGCTCAATATTCTTTTCCTTGGTGAATACTAAATTTAAAAAAAAATCAGTTAAAATTTCTCCCATCTCCTCGGACTTCTCATGAGAAGTGAAGAAATATGGTAGGGAAGGTCATAAGTAATACAAGAATTAATGAGGAGGTTGTGTTTGATCTATTAAAAAAGATCAAGGTGGATAAATGTTGGTGGGGGGTAAATTAATGGAAAGTGTTCTTAAAGATGTATACAACTATTGGAAGGATAGATTGATTTGGGGTAGTCAGCATGGTTTTGTACAGGGCAGATCATGTTTAACAAATCTTGTAGTTTTTTGAGGAGGTTACTAAAAAGGTTGAGGGGAAGGTAGTGGATGTTGTCTATTTGGACTTTAGTAAGGCTTTTGACAAGTTTCCCCACAAAAGGTTATTAAGGAAGATGAAAGCATTAGGTATTAATGATTAAGTAGTGAAATGGATTCAACAATGGTTGGATGGGTGATACCAGAGAGTAGCGATGGAAAATTGTCAAATTGGAGGCCAGTGTCAAGTGGAGTGCCTCGGGGATAGGTACTGGATCCATTGCTGTTTGATGGATGGGTGGATACAAAGGTTGGTGGTGTTGTGGACAGTGAGGAAGTATATCAAAGCTTGCAAGGTGTTATAGGACAGTTAGAAGAGTGGGCTGGAAGATGGCAGATGGAGTTTAATATTGATAAATGTGAGGTGCCACATTTTGGTAGGACTAATCAAAATAGGTCATGCATGTTAAATGGTGGACAATTGAGGAGTGCAGTGGACAAAGGAATTTGAGAGTCAAGGTACATAATTCCTGAAAGTTGAATCATGTGTAGATAAGGTAGTGAAGGTGTTCGATATGTTGGCCCTCATAAATAAGAGTATTGCAATCAAGAGTTGGGATGTTCTGTTGATATTGCACAAGGCATTGGTGAGGCCAAATATGGAATACTGTGTGCAGGTTTGGTTGCTGAATTACAGGAAGGATATTAACAGTAAAGAGAGAGTGCAGAGGTTTATGAGAATGTTGCCAGGGTTTCAGGGTTTTAACTATAGGGAAAGGTTGAGCAGGCTGGGATTTTATTTCCTGAAGCATAGATGATTTAGGGGTTATTTAGTAGAGGTATTCAAAATTATAAGGGGGAGAGAGTTGATGTGGACAGGCTTTTTCCATTGGGAGTGGGGGAGATTCAAACAAGAGGTCATGGATAGAGAGTAAATGGGGAAAAGTTTAGGGGGAAACATGAGGGGGAATTGCTTCATGCAGAGGGTGGTGGGAGTGTGGAATGAACTTCTGGTAGAGGTGGGAGAAGCAAGATTGATGTTGATATTTAAGGAAAAGTTGGATAGGTATATGGGCCGGAGAAGTGTGCTGGGTTATGGGCCAAATGTGGGACCAGGTAGGAGAAATTGTTTGGCATGGACTAAAAGGGCCAGGCTGGCCTGTTTTGGTCCTGTAAATGATTATGGTTAAAAGCACTTGAATGTGCTGGGAAATGTAGCATTAAAACCACTAGGAACACCCTTAATGCAATTACTGGAGGATACACCTTGTTTTTTTTTTAAATAAGTTGATTTTAGATGGTACAGTTCCTAGAAGTGTGTACTTTACAGCAGAGATGAGGACTGCATGAAAACAACAAATGTACACCATGCAGGAATGGTGGGAGTGGGAATGAGCTTCTGGCCAAAGTGGTAGATGTGGACTCAATTTTAATATTTAAGGAAAAGTTGGATAGGTATATGGACAAGAGGTGCAGAGGGTTATGGGCTGGATGCAGGTCAATGGACTTAGCAGGGCCGAACTGGCCTGTTTCTGTGCTGTAATTGTTGTATGGTTATTGTTTATGGACTAAAGGGTGCAAGGATTTTCATCCTGTGTAGAATGAACTGAGTGCAGCACTGTGTAGAATTAATATTTTGTCATTCATCACTTTAATTTTTTTTTACAATCTTTGACTTCTACTGGTATAAATAAGCAGTAATGATGCTTGTGTGGACTGGCAATGAAGTGGGAATGACTGTAGTGGATGACAAGACTGCCAGATGAGGTCCTTTTAATCTTTCTCCTGCTCTGAATTCTCTCAAATTCAGTTCAGCGAGTTTAATGATCTTCGATACATCACCGAAGATTCTTAAATTTCTACAGTGGAGAGCATTCTAGCTAGTTGCATCCCTGGTTGGTATGGAGGCACCAACTCTCAGGACAAGAATAAACTCCAGAGGGTTGTTAACTTGGCCTGCGACATCACAGGCACCAGGTTTCACTCCATCAAGGGCATCTAAAGAGGCGGTACCTTTTTCACACTGCAATCATCAGGAAGAAAATCTGGGAGCCTAAAGACTAGCACTCAGCGGCACAAGGACAGCTTCTTCCTGCTGCCATCAGATTCCTGAATGATCAATGATCCGCAGACACTGCCTTGACTTTTTTTCCACATCTATTGCCAAGAAGAGTGTGTGATTTAGCACTGGAGGATAATAGTTACATTATAATAATAGTTACGTCTAATACAGATGATTTCCATTAAAATGTCTTCTAAGTTGTCTCTCATCCTTCCCTCCAAAGAGAAAAGCCTGTTAACTTTGTTAACCTTGTCTCAAAATGTTCTCCAATTCAGGCAGCATCCTGGTAAATCTTTGCACTCTCTCCATAGCTTCCACATCCTTCCTGTAATGAGGTGACCAGAACTGAACACAATATTCCCAGTGCGATCTCACTAAAGTTATATAGAGTGCAACATTACCTCATAGCTCTTGAACTCAGTCCCCTGACTAATGAAGGTCAATTTCTCATTGGCCTTAACTACTCTATCAACCTGTGCAACAACCTTGAGGGATCAATGGATTTGGATCTCAAGGTCTCTCTGTTCCTCTGCACTGTTAAGAATTCTGCTGTTGACCATGTTCTCTGCCTTCAAGTTCCTGCCTTTAATGTGAATTTGCAACAGGAGACACATGTTTGTTGTGGCCATGAGGAGACTTTTTAAAAAAAAACTAAAACTAAATGAACATTGAATGCCAAGGACAACTTGCAGCTAATAAAGGGAATCTATTCCTTTGGGCTAATATTGAAAGTGTTACTGTGTTGTCTAGTTCTGAAGTGGGACTCTGCCAGAGATCAATAAAATTTGCCAGGAGTTCCTGTTCTCCATCTCAGTCATTGTTTTTTTTACTTTTGTGGACAACATCACCAAGGACAGTGAGGTCCACCTCTTCCCGTCACACTCCAAAAGGCCACATGTCGATTCTCATGGAGTTTCAGTCTTGGCTTAGGTCTGGGAAATTGTTGTTTCTGCATCTTGAGCTTCCAGAGTTGCCAAGGTGTTGTGTTCTTATAAAAATATGCATGTAAAATGGGACAAAGAGAATAAGGATGTGTCAGCATATTATAAACCCAGAAAATTTTAAAATAGCATACTTATCTTCAAAATTGCTCTTTCTTCTGAAATTACAACATATTCCAGGAATTCAAAAAGAAATCCAAAATAAACAAAAGTGCTGTTATTTTTTTTTTAAAAAGTTAGGACATCAGGCATCATCTGTGGAAAGAGAAAGGGATAACATTTCAGGTCTGAAGCCATTATTTAGAACTGAAATAAGACCATTAGACGTAAGAGCAGAAATAGGCTTTTCAGCCCATCGAGTCCACCCCATCATTTAATCATGAGCTGATCCATTTCCTCATTCAGCCCCACTGTCTGGCCTTCTCCCCATAACCCTTGATGCTCTGGCTAATCAAGAACCTATCAATCTCAGCCTTAAATACACCCAATGACCCCGGCCTCCACAACTGCCTGTGGCAACAAATGACACAGATTCACCACCCTCTAGCTGAAGAAATTCTTCACCTAAGTGGATATCCTTCAGTCTTGAAGTTGTGGCCTCTTGTCGTAGACTCTCCGACTGTGGGAAACCACCTTGCCACACCACCAAATGTTTGAATGGGATCCCCTTATTCTCCTAAATTCCAACAAGAACAAGCCAAGAGCTGTCAAACACTCTCCACACGATGATATGATGACCCTTTCATTCCCAGAATAATCCTAATGAGCCTCCTTTGCACCTGTTCCAACATCAGCACATCAAGATACAGATGATTAGGTTAGAACAAGCAGGCAGAGAAGGCTGGTTGAAGAAGGATGCCTCTGATAGGGTGAGATGATTTTGGGTGAAGAAGGATGCCTCTGATAGGGTGAGATGATTTTGGGTGAAGAAGGATGCCTCTGATAGGGTGAGATGATTTTGGGTGAAGAAGGATGCCTCTGATAGGGTGAGATGATTTTGGGTGTAGAAGGATGCCTCTGATAGGGTGAGATGATTTTGGGTGTAGAAGGATGCCTCTGATAGGGTGAGATGATTTTGGGTGTAGAAGGATGCCTCTGATAGGGTGAGATGATTTTGGGTGTAGAAGGATGCCTCTGATAGGGTGAGATGATTTTGGGTGTAGAAGGATGCCTCTGATAGGGTGAGATGATTTTGGGTGTGACCTCGCATTCAATGTTTTTTTCTCTATAGATTTTATGGATTTTGGAAAGAAGTTTGAAAGCAAATCTATAATAGAGAAAAAGCACTGAATGCGAGGTCACACCCAAAATCATCTCACCCTATCAGAGGGATCCTTCTTCAAGGTGACTGTGCTGGGATCAGTTCTGGTGCTTCCTAATTCAAGGTAGAGGAATCTATGACTGGAGCCACTGAATGCATGAATAGAGAGGTGGCATCCAAGGGAGGGTGTTGAATCTCTGAGACATCAGGGCTGTTTCTGGGGCTTATTTCCATGAAAATGTGTGTTTGAGCTTTGGGAGGTGAAGTCATAAAAGTTAAAACTAGTCAACTCCATACAATTGTTCAAGTAGGGTGACAGGTTTACTACGATATTCTATAAATCTTTCAAGGTAAAATAGTCTGAGAATTTGTACTCTATGTTATTAGTGAAATGCTAGCAGAGAAGTATGATAGAGGGACGAGGATGTGGATAAACAGTAAAAATAGATATTCTTTTTCCACAAACCAGAGGACATGGGTTAAGGGTGAAGGGGGAAAAGTTTAGGGGAAACATTAGGGTGAACTTCTTCACACGGGAGGGGGCTGAGGAAGGGAGTGTGGAACGAGAAGTGCGCGACCAGCTGGAGCAACTGCTATTTTAATCATGAGGTGATCCATCCTCCCACTCAATCCCCGGTCCCTGTTACCCTTGATGCCCTGACTCATCAAATACCTGCCAATCTCTACCTTAAATACACCCAACCACCTCCCATCCACAGCCACCTATGGCAACAAGTTCCACAGGCTCGCAACCCTCTGGCTAAAGAAAATTTTCTGCATCTTTTTTAAATTGACTCCTTTTTATCCTGAAATTATGCCCCCATGTCCAAGACTCCCCTAACGTGGGAAACATTCCTGTCACATCTACTCTGTCTAGGCCTTTCAGCATTTGAAATGTCTCCATGAGGTCCCCCTCATCCTTCTGTACTCTGAGTACAGTCCAAGCGCTAACAAATGTTCCTCATGTGTTAACCCTTTAATTCCTGGCAGTGTTCTAGCAAATCTTTGAACTCTCTCCAATGCCAGCAGGTCCTTTCTCAAATAAGATGCCCAAAACTGTACACAGCTGTCCAAGTGAGGTCTTGCCAGTGATCTTGTATGCTATCCCTCTAGTAATGAATGGTAACATTGCATTCGCCTTCCTCACTACGGACTCAACTTGAAGATTAACATTTAAGGTATCCTTTAGGAAGGAACAGAATGGTCAAGGTTTCATTTCAGACAAAGGGTTCCTGCCTGAAGCATTGGCCATTATTTTTCTGCCACCAGCAGTAAGTGTGATGATCAAACCCCCAAGGTGAAATGATGTTTCTCCTTAAACTCATTAGCATAAACTGAATGTAAAATCTCCTGTGAATGGATGCAATCAAGTCATGTAATCAGTCATCATCAATTTCTTAGTGGAATGGGGTCATTCTGGTCCCACAGCACAACTGGGCTCTATACAGGCAAGGAGAAATACCTTTTTGAAATAAAACAAAGATTGCAGGGAATTTTAAAATTTAGGCATACAACATGGTAATAGGCCTTTTCAGCCCATGAGCTGTCTAATTATACCCAAATGACTGACAACCCCCAGAGTCCCCTAGGGAAAACCCATGCAGACGTTGGGAGAATGTACAAACTCCTTGCAGACAGTGCGGGATTCAATCCCTGGTCCCAATCACTGGTGCTGCAACAGCTATGTTAACTGTGTCACCCCTTTCTCCTCTGGCCCATGGTCACTATTAATGCCAATAATTACTGGAGCAGAGCAGCATAAGAATGACACTGCCAACAGACTGAGTTCAGAATGCACACTTAACATTGACTGCAGCAGTGGGACAATCATTCTCAGGGCAGCAGCTTTGGTTGGCCAGGTGTTTCACACCAAGCCGGCCAGACACAGAATCACCTGTATCCAACACATGGTGGGATCTATTTTCTCCAGGCGAGGTCAAGTGGGATTGGACTGGTTCTGGGTGAATGGATTTGTGAAACTCGCGTTTCAGTGTTTAATCATTCACTTACACAGGAGAACCTCGCTGCTCTACTTAACACGTCACTTGCAGTAACTGAAGTTGTTCCTTTGACACCAGCTAATACATGAGGATAAACGAGGTGGTTATTGTGTTTTTTGCAGGATTTTTACTGTTGGTAGGAGTCTCCTGACGTCCCGGCAGTGGTCGTTCACACAGGAACGACCAAAACGACAAATCTCCATTTCTGTCTACGAGTTTAGACAGTACCGGGAGTGCGTCATCATGCGTTTGCCCGTTGGTCGTGGAATGCCTGCGTTCTGTTTCAATTGTAGATGTTCCAGAAAAATGACAAGTGGTCGAGGAAGTAAAATGTTGGAATGGAAATTGTGCCCTCATTCCCGTTCCAAGCTTTTTACACAGTTCCAGGAAAATGGGAATCATTTCCTGGAACACAGCGGCTGTGTATATTTTTTTAAAAAGAAGGTCTCCTCTGAACAGTAACAATGCACTCAAGATAATGGTATTAAACCTTGGAATAGGCTTCAAATTCGCAGAAAACAGGAAGGTTGGCACATGTCTGGCACTCATTAGAGCCAAGCAAGAGTTCGACAACAATGAAGTGGAATTGGAAATAGTAACTTTCTTCCAAATCCTTTATCTTTGGAAAACCCCTTAAATTGCTAAAGAAGCAGTTCCTTGTCCTTGCTCTGTCTTCATGTTTTAAACTGTTAGATCAGAGAACATCAACTCAGGAACACTATCTCTGTGCCAAACATGCCACCAAATTAAAATAAACCTCTCCTAACTGCAAATGATCCTTATCCCTCTGTTCCCTGAATAACCATGTGACCTCCAAGAAGCTTCTAGAATTCTCCTGGCAGCTTGTTCTCTCGGTGCAAAAAAAAACCTTGCCCCACACATCTCCTTCAAAATCAATCCTTTCTTTTTTTTAAAAAAAACCCTCTGATTTGATGTTTTTACCTTGAGATGAAGATTCGACTCTCTACCCTATTTATGGGTCTCAGAATTTTTTTTTAAATTTAGACATTCAGCAGGCCCTTTCGGCCCACAAATTTGTGCTGTCCATTTGTACCCAATTAATCTATAAATCCCATTATGTTTTGAATGGTGGGAGGAAACCAGAGCCCCCAGAGAAAACCTACACAGACACGGGGAGAACATACAAATTCCTTATAGACAGCATGGGATTCTAACCCAAGTCCCAATCGCTGGTGCTGTAACAGCACTGTGCTAACCGCTACACCAACTGTGTTGCCCCAATTTCCTGAACTTCGTCATGTTTTCTATTATGTTAACAATCTTCCTGCAGCAATGATAGATGGCATGTGACTTTTACTATCCAACATGTCAACAATTTGTCTCCTATTGAACTGATTACATGGGGAACTGAGCCGGTACAGAGAGATGGTACAGAGTCATTCACCTGCCTCCAGATGGGCTCGGTGGGAGGGGACTTGTACACATTGTTCAAGGCGTTTATCACTCCCTGAGATCGTGAAAGCTGTTTCTGAGGTCAGTGGACCTGCAATTTAAGTATCATTCCCCTGAATTGGTATGAAGGGTGATGAAAGTCCGTCCAAACCATCAGTAATATTTTTATGGTTCAGCTTCAAGATGAAGCTAAGAAATGACTTCAGAGTGACTCTTGAAAATGAATGCAATCCACTAATTTATAAATGGGACAACTTCACGTCAAGGATGTCAACTGGTTACAAGATTATTTTTTTGTCCCAGGTTTTCCTCATTCCAGGGAAGAATTATGGAGAGGGCCCAGCATGGGAACAGGCCCTTCAGCCCATTATGTCCATGCTAACTTCTCCCATCTATTTTCCTGCAATAGGTCCACATCCTTCTCTGCTGTGCTGGCTGAAGTGTCTGTCCAAATGCCTCTTAAACGTGGTGAATATATCTGATCCCCCACCCCCTCTGGCAGTAGCATTTCCCACTGACATCTCTCCCTGTATCCCAGCCTGTGAAAGAAGAGCCTGGAATATCTCAAGACCTGAACTGGAGTGTTAGAACATATGAAACAGGAGCAGGAGTCGGCCATCCGGCCCTTCGAGCCTGCTCCGCCATTCAATTAGATCACGGCTGATCTGATGATCGGCTCATCTCCACCCACCTGCCTTTTCCCCATATCCCTTAATTCCCCTACCATGTAAGAATTCATCCAACCTTGTCTTAAACATGTTTACTGAGGTCACCTCCACTCCTTCCATGGGCAGCGAATTCCACAGATTCCCCACCCTCTGGGAAAAGCAGTTCCTCTTCATCACCATCCCAAATCTACTCCCCTGGATCTTGAGGCTATGTCCCCTGGTTCTTTTCTCCTCACCAATGGAAACCACCTATCACCTTAGCCTTTCAGAATTTTATGTTTCTATAAGAAATCCCTTATTCTTATGAATTCCAGAGAGCACAGCCCCAGGTGACTGAATCTCTCCTCGAAGTCCAACCGTGCATCGGTGAGGACATGAAAGTTCTGGAAGTGGTTTCCAACAGAATGTTACACGAGTGGCTCCAAGGAGATGGATTTCACCCATAAACTGAGACCAACATATCTGGGTTGTTTTCCTGAGAGCAGAGAAAGTGGAGGAGATTTGTTAGTGGTTAATTAATGGGGTTATGGCCAGCTCAGACGAAACATGGAGAGGAAGTAGTTACCACAGGCAAATGTTCTAGGGGCATATAATTAGAGATGAGCAACATATACAGGGAAAAGCTCCTTATGCAGAGATAGATGTGGAACTTGTGAGCTGGAGGAGGGAGGTGGAGCAAGAATCAATCAGGATGTCCTAATGGCAATTGGACAGGGAATGGAGAAGCTTCATCTTGTCAGCATATGGAGGAGGGCAGGCAGTTGAGCTGATGAGATTGGTTTTTGGGGAGCTGTCATGGACAAGATAGGCTGAGTGTCGTACTCCAGTGTGAAGCATGGAAGTCTGTCGATGCTGAGACTGTAGCAAAAACACACAGAAATGCTGGAGGAACTAGTCAGTCACGCAGCGTTCATATGACTTTAAGATATATTACTGATGTTTCGGGCCTGAGCCCTTCTTCAAGGAATAGGCAAAGAACAGAGGGGTGTCAGAATAAAGACAAGGCCAGCAGGGGGAGGAGCCCAGATCCATAAAAGGCTAAGAGGGGAGGTGAGAATTGATTTTGGCTCGGAAAGGAGACAGGGAAAAGGGAAGAGAGAGAGTGCAGGCTGGGGGAAAGGTGATGGGGGAAGAAGAAAATGGGGAGGGTTTTAACCAAAACAGGAGAAGTTGGTGTCGATGCTATCCAGTTGGAGGGTGGCCAGATGGAAGATGAGGTGTGGTTCCTCTAATTTGCGAGTGATGTCGGTCTGGCAGTGCATCAAGCTATGGACAGATGTGTCGACAAGGGAACTCCAAATCCAACAATTCTGGTTTTCTGCTCCCACATGGCTTTTCGGTAGCTCCTACAGATCATAACCTGGCCGTGTCCACTCCCTCACACCTCAGTGTGTCATTCCTGCTTTTCCCCAGCAAGGCAGCAGCTGCATTCCACTCTGTGGCCAAATTAAATGAAAACCAAGAGAAAGAAAAACAAAGCATAAACAAAAATGAGCCGATAATGAAGGGGGGGGGGGGAAACAAAGGAAAGGGTTTGATGAAGAGATGAGAGTCGGAATGAAAGATGTGTAGCCCTTCCAGTCATGGGATTGGCATCCTTTACAGCAAAAGACTTCCTCTGCCACGGTCAAAGTCAGCTTCTGGTGAACAAGCTAATGAGCTTGGACCAATTAGGGATGGGCAATAAGTGCTAGGCTTCTCAGCGAAGCTCACATATGTTGAATGGAGCAAAGGATAACCCTGAGGTCAATGAGAGGCATAGACAGGGTGGACCTTTCTCCCAGGGTGGGAGTAGGAAACACCAAAGGACATGTTCTAAGTGAAGGGAGGGAAGTTTAGGAGAGACATCAGGGATAAGTATTTTAGACAGAGACATATGGGTGCCTGGAAGGCCTTGTCAGGAATAGTGGTGGAGGCTGGAACATTGCAGTGGTTCTCAAACTTTTTCTTTCCACTCGCATACCAAATTAAGTAATCCCTATGCCATAGATGCTCTGTGATTAGTAAAGGATTGCTTAAGGTGGTATGTGGGTGGAAAGAAAAAGTTTGAAAACCACTGTTTTAATTTACTCTAATTGTCCCTAATATGTGCACGGTTTCATAACTCCAAAGGAAATGGGCCAATGACAATTTTTCTCAAGTAAAATATTTGTAACAATTGGGTCTATTGATTCTCAACTTTCCCTTCCCACTCACATCCCACCTTCAGCAATCCCTTACTGACCACAGAACACGTGTGGCATAGGGATTATTTTGTGAGTGGAAAGAAAATGTTTGAGAGCCACTGGGTTAGATGGAAAAAAATGCGGTGATTAAATAAGGTGTTTCAGGTCCTTCAGCACTTAGCGTTTTAAGTGTGACCGTATTTACTGTGAAGAGTAGATGGTTCCCAGCCATGCCATCATTTTATACTGCTGCATAGACGCCTGCTTCGGGAAACTAGGAATGTGTTCACAATGACTGAAGACTCTTCTGAACACAACTTCTCCCACTTCTCATCTGGAGCCAGTCATGGGATCAGCTCACTGAACGGAGGAAACCACGTGCCACCTGCTAGGTGAATGACGAAATACTAGCTCCCCACCCACAAACTTGCTTCGTTTATTGTCATCTGATTGTACGAGTACAACCTGATGAAACAGCGTTCTCTGGTCCTCGGTGCAAAACGCGCAGACACACAACCAGATAGAACACACACAAACAATACACTTGCAAGATAAATAAACAGATATTGTTTCATGAATATGAGGGTCTTGGAGGGTGAGTGTGAGCAGCTCCTGTGGTCGTTCAGCATTTTCACTCCCCGTAGGAAAAAGCTGTTCCTCAGCCTGGTGGTGCTGGCTCTGATACTCCTGTATCTCTTCCCCAACGGGAGCAGCTGAAAGATGTGTGTGGGGTGGAAGGGGTTCTCGCTGATTTTGTGCACCCTCATCAGACAACGATCCCGGTAGATCACATTGATGCATTTATTGAGGTTTCTCAACAAAGCCAATAAAAAGCAACCGATTAATTCTCTCGTCTCCTGGACATACAGCACAGCAACAAGCCCATGCTGCCCAATTAACTTACAACCCCCAGTACATTTCAAATGGTGGGAGGAAACTTGACTCCCTGGGGAAACCCATGCAGACACAGAGAGAATGTTCAATCTCCTTACAGTCAGCACCAGATTTGAACCCCAGTCCTAATCACTGGTGCTCTAACAGCATTGTGCAAACCACTAAGCTAACTGTGCCATCCCCAAATATTTTAAATTAAAATAATATAAAACTTTTGTATCATGACCAGGGTTTACAGTGGGCATGTTTCAGACTCCAGTCAAGCCTTCCTTAGGCCTTGTGTGGATCTGCTCTTTATCCCATGGTATGGATCAGCTATCTGGAGTTCACTCATTCCCTTTGAGCTTTGCCTTGTGACCAGCCCTGGAGCCCACAGGATGTGAGCTGGTGAAGGGAAAACATGGTCAGTACAGGAGCTCTGCCAGAGATCAGATCCACAACACTCCGGACTTACTGATAAGTGCTCCCCAGAGGGAGAAGTCACTGGGGTACAGATGATCACAGTGGCCCACAGTGATGGATCCAGGTATTGCATGTCTCTTCATCCTTCATCTTAAACCTGATTTATGAAGTGACTTGTTGGGAAGCAGGTTACAGGGCCCCTGGGACTTTCTGTGAATGCTGGGACAATCAATCTGTCAGATAGCAGAGCAGAGAGAGCAATTGGGGAAGTGGTCTGTATGCTGATGGGAGAGAGTGTGGGATTGGGGTGACTGGTTGTCAGTGGGCATGACGGAGGTGTGAGTGACGCCTTCTACAATCACTTTATTGCTTGTATAGTCCTGACACTTGAGATGCCTGGATTTCATGCCACATTGGCAGATAACTGCATCCCTGTGTATCTTCTTCCCTCCATCTGTCACCCAGCTGGTGGTATCTTTTCTGGACCAATGTCTCCTGCGCAGAACTCTGTGTGTGTGTGTGTGTGTGTGTGTGTGTGTGTGTGTGTGTGTGTGTGTGTGTGTGTGTGTGTGTGTGTGTGTGTGTGTGTGTGTGATGGCTGCTTTGTCAATACAGCAAGGGCCACATTGTCACTGTTGAGGGAGTGTTGCATTGTCAAAGCTCTGAGGTTGCTGGATTAGTACTGCTGTTGGTCTTTGAATTTTGGAGTCCTGCTTTTCCAGAGTGTGAGGGGGTTACGTAGATATATCGTGAACCGAGCCTCTGGTTTCCCCTCTGACATGAATAGAAAAGGTTTCAGTTGAAAGTGTCTGTAAAATATCCTCGCCTATTGAATCCCTGAAGTGAAGATCCTTCAAGCACTTTAGCTGGTGACTATTTTATTCTGCTTTAGGGGCTTGGTGTAGATGTTTGGGGAATGCTGAGGTTGAGCAGAGAGGAATATTACTTCAGCAAATTGATTGAAAAATAAAAGCTGCTGTTTAAATCAAACAAACAGCATCTCACCACAGAATATCTGTTCTTACAGGGTCCAGTCTTTTCCTATAATCTGTCTCCACCACAACAATCACAGCTCAAAAATGTTCTTTTGTTAGTAATTGATATTCTTGTCTTTGTTGATGTTGCAATGGGAGGGAGGGTGAAGGGTGGGTGGGGGAGGGGAGGAAGGGAGGGGGGAAGAAAGAGAGGACTTGATAAAGCATATCTGTAATGGGGGAGTTGTTCCCCTATGAGCTTGGTAACATATGTGTCTGTAAAATTATAATAATTTTTTTTAAAAGTTATTTTGAACAAACCTAATTAAAAATACTTCTGGATGTAAATCATGGGGTCATGATCTCTGTCAGTGCAGTAATGAACTCAGCTGGGATTGGATGGAACGTGATCTTTGAGAATTTGATGGGCTCCTTTAAAGGCAATGTACTGCCAGGAGATCGATGGATTTGTTTTATTTCAGTCCTTCCTTCCGATTCCCAGATAGTCAGCTCTCAGACCATTTTAACTGCACAGCTCCCACTAACTATCTTTCCATGCTGATTCCCACAATTCATGTTGATCCAATAATGCCATTCCCTTCGAAGAGAAGATTCCAGAGACTGTTTTTTGAAAAAACAATTCCAAGGGAGAGGGTCATTGATCATGTGGAAAGGCGGGACTTAATTAAACACAACCAACGGGGCTTTGCTGAGGGTGGATCCTGTCTCAACAATTGGATTGAACTCTTTGAAGATGTAAGAAAATATTGATGAGGCCAGGGCAATAAATGTGATTGATGTGGACTTTAGTAAAACCTTTGATCAAATCCCATTGGGGAGGCATAAAGGTTGGGGCTCATGTGATCCAGGGTAAGTCCAGAACTGGATTAGCAATTGGAGACAAAGGGAGAGCTCCATGCATACGGCTACTCTTCATCAACCACAGCACAGCCTTCAACACCTTTATCCCCTCAGTGCTGATGAAGATGCTGCAAACTCTGGGCTTCTGCAACGGGATCCTTGACTTCCTCATCGGAAGACCACAGTCAGCATGAACTGGAAACAACATCTCCTCCTCACTGATCCTCAACACAGGTGCACCCCAAGGATGCGTACTTAGCCCACTGCTCTACTCATTATACACCCATGATTGTGTGGCCAGGCACAATTCCAATGCCATCTACAAGTTTGACACTGACACCATGATTGTTAGCAGAATCACATACAGTAATGAGGAAGCGTACAGGAGGAAGATAGATTAGCTCGTTGAATGGTGTCACATCAAAAACCTTGCATTGAACATCATCAAAAACAAGGAAATGATTGTCGACTTCAGGAGGAAGTCAGGGGAACACAACCCAGTCCTCATTGAGGGCTCAGTAGTGGAGAGAACCACAAATACTTCAGTCTCAACATCTCTGAGGATCTGTCCTGGATCCTCCATGTCGATGCAATCATGAAGAAGGCTCGCCAGCGGCTATACTTTGTGAGGTGTTTGAGGAGGCTCGGTATGTCACCAAAGACTCTCATAAACCTCTACAAGTGTACCATAGAGAGGATTCTGGCTGGTTACATCACTGTCTGGTATGGAGGCACCAACTCTCAAGTCAAGAATAAACTCAGCCTGCAACATCACAGGCATCAGACTTCATTCCATCGAGGCAAGAGGCAGTGTCTTAAAAAAGAAGCCTCTATCCTCAAGGACCCCCACCTCCCAGACTATGCCCTCTTCATTCTGCTACCATCAGGGAAAAGGTACAGGAGCCTGAAGATGAGCACTCAGCGGCACAAGGACGGCTTCTGCTCCGCTGTCATCAGATTCTTGAATGATCAATTAACCACAGACACTGCCTTTCTTTTACTTTTTCTTTTTCGTGCACAATTTTTAATTTTTTTGTAAAGTGGTTTATATGAATGTTTGCACTGTGATGAAGCTGTAAAATATGGTGTGGCAGGTCATCTGAGGCTACCCAGAGGCATTGATGTGTTGGTGAAATGGGCTGAGAAATGGAGTGAAAGGTGTTGGGAGCCCTGACAAGGCTAGGACTCACACCACGAATAGGAGGGACACAGGGACTCCAATAAAACCCCTGTTATCTGAGATTCACGCGATCCACAAAAAAAATCAAGGGAAATAAATTAAAAAAGTTAAATTAATAAGATTAAAATAATAAGTAAATAACACACAAGTTTAAAATTGTAAAAGTAAATGTTCTCTGAAGCAACACAAACTTTTGGTGAAGATGGGAGCAAATATTCAGCCAGTGGAGGGCATTGGTTGGGCTTTGCTCGTAGCAGCTGTTTGAATAAACTTGTGTGAAACAGCATGGCGTTGCCCAGGGTGAAGAGCTGGTTGATGCCCCTCCCCATTGGGATGACTCTCTTAAAGTGTCTCCTTATCTCTGCTTAGAAAGAGTTGCTCCGGTCAAAGCCTTTATCTGTAAACATGGGGGTGGGTGTTAATTATCTATAATGTAATTGTCCGTCTTTCAGGCGGCTCCTTGGAGGGGGAGGAACCTGCAGATGCAGCGATGGGGGTTAAATGTTTTCAAAGAATATGACTGAAAATAAAGTAAAATGCTTTAAGGTTTATATATTCATGGAAATGAAGTTTGTTCAGGGTAAGCGCAGCGCAGTATTTTTGTCTTTTAAACCATTTATTCTGAATGCAGGTGTATTAGTTGGGCATTGTAAGAGTAAGTCTCAAGCAACCAGAAAATACACTTAACCAGCATCTATCAATCCCCAGAGGTGCCAGATACCAGGTATTTTACTGTATTTGAAACACATGGTCCTTTCAGTATGTCAAAGGATCCCTGAAGTTGGCCACACAGGTAGATCACATGGTTAGGAAGGTAGATGATCTATTGGCCTTCAATAGTCAGGGCATTGAGTACGAAGTTGGGAAGTTATGTTCTAATTTCATTCATCTGTTCCTGAAATGCAGACTCCCCTATTGTCTTGTGCATGATGTCTGCGTTACTGGCTCATCTCAGACGTTTTCCTGGAAGATGTGTCACATTACCTCCCACTACTAATTGCATTATTGGCACCCTAACACTGGATATCAATGCAGGCATTCAGGGAAAGACTCAGCCTCAAAGTGTGAAGGACATCCTGAAGATTGAGAAGGATTTAATTCAAATTTTATCCTCTCAGCTGGTTCTAGAGAATGGATGAGAAAACAAATGTTTGAAGCCAATCTTCTGCACATCTCTTACCTCCCTGTAACTGATCCATGAGGCAATGATTAATGATGTTCTTCAGCGATCACCTTGACCCAGAACTGTCCCCACTTCCCTGGAAAAAACAAAGATCACACTGAGAACTAAACCTACAAGACAGGAAAGGTCAAACTGTAATTGGAATATAAATATTCCCAAATGTTAAGATGGCAGATAGAGTTACAACTGAAAGGAAGACAGTGTGAAAACACTGTCAAAGGCTTGACTGTGTCTTATATTTATCATGAAATTATTGACTCAATTGATGTTGGGTAATGAATGGTGATTAAATGCTTAATTGTTGCCAATTGCAAAACAACACCCAGCAAATCACCAATGGTTGGGATTAACTGTCAGGGACATCAAAGTCCATGAGAAAAGTTGGAGGAAAGGTTTGGGGAAACCCTCTGGAGGTACTTTGAGTGTAACTGCTATGTCTAAGCCTTCTCGGCCTTGGGTTCAATCTTCCTTCCAAGAGAAGCGGAAGATAAACAAAACATTCCTTTTACAAACTCTCAGCAAAGGTTTATGAGAGTCTTCGGTGACATACCGATCCTCCTCAAACAAGAGAAGCGGAAGATAAACAAAACATTCCTCTTTACAAACTCTCAGCAAAGGTTTATGAGAGTCTTCGGTGACATACCGATCCTCCTCAAACACCTCACAAAGTATAGCCACTGGCGAGCCTTCTTCATGATTGTTCAGGCAAAGAAGGAGGGGGGATGAGGAGGGATTTCTCCTTGAAGGGTTGGGAGGCTACTTTGGGGAAGTTTTTCAGTGAGACACATCGTACCTTGGAAGAAAACACACGAGGTTTGGGATGTTAATTTTGGACTTCATTAATGGAACACACACAGACACACACACCTCCAATGGTGTTATTTTATGCAGGATTTCCAGAGAGACCTCACATAAAATGGTCAAACTACACTCTCTCTCTGCAGATTCTCTGGTGTAACTTTGGAATTTTTCTAATGATAAAAGAGTGATCTTCTGCCTAAGCACTTTCGCCTTGTTCTCCCAGTTTCAGAGGACCATGGTCAACAGATCTCAACTGACAATGTGTATTATGGGATGGGTTGCAGTTGTTGTAAGGACAGCTGCATATTTCGTCCACTGTCTCACAACTCTATAATCCCAGCTTCAATCCTGTCCTCTGGTGCTGTCTGCACAGAGTTTGCACATTCTCTCTGTGACCATTTGAGTGCTTTGGCTTCCTCCCACACCCCACACCGATTCATATTAGTCACCACTGGGGTGAGTCGGTTTTATCTTCCAGTCAGTACTTGGCTGTTCAAAACACACTGTCAACCCAAATAAACACCGGCAGCAATATTCTTCACCAAAACACACAATGCCAATGGTTCTTCACTGAGACAAACACACTGCTGACAGTATTCTTCACAGAGGCACACACAACGCCGACAGTATTCTTCACAGAGGCACACACAACGCCGACAGTATTCTTCTCCGAGACACACACAATGCCGACAGTATTCTTCACCGAGATACACACAACGCCGACAGTATTCTTCACCGAGACACACACAATGCTGACAGTATTTTTCACTGAGATACACACAATGCCAACAGTATTCTTCACCGAGATACACACAACGCCGACAGTATTCTTTTCCAAGACACACACAATGCCGACAGTATTCTTCACAGAGGCACACACAATGCCGACAGTATTCTTCACCGAGATACACACAACGCCGACAGTATTCTTCACCGAGATACACACAATGCCGACAGTATTCTTCACCGAGACACACTGTAGATGGTGTTCTCGACCAAAAAAATGTAACGGATTTATGTTGATCTTTAATGTTAACTATATTTCTCATGTATAAAATGTATTCATAAAGTAAATTATAGAGTACCCTGTACTGTATCTGTATTCTTAGTTGTGGACAGATGTAGGTCACACACAGGTCACAGCCCATTTATGGAGAACCATTGTTTTCTGAGAAGCGAATTAATTCTCGGAGTCGACATGTCTGGGAAGGACAGAACTAATGGATTTCAAGTGGGTCTTAATTATTCAAGAACCTCTGAGGAAGCCGCTGTTTTTAATCAAGGACTCTTGAACAGAAATGAGGTCAGAGGTTGTTATGGATATGGAATGGTTTTGAGAAAGGAACAGAATTTTTGGTAGAAATAAAACTGATGGTCATGTGGTTTCTAAGAATTGGGACTCACCTTGGTGATAATGTAATTGTCATATGATTTGGAGAAATATATTATTTTTTTTTAATCTCATATTCAAGAAACAAGATTTATTTATTTTTGTACAGATGAATACATCCTATATATGTACTGTTTGTCTGTATGTGTGTTATATCTGCCTGTTTTGCACCAAGGACCGGGTTGTACTTGTGCAATCGGATGATAATAAACTTGGCTTTCATTCAACTCTATTGCAAGTGGCTCCAGGTTGGGTCAAGCATGGATAAAAGTTTGAGCGTCAGGCTCGAGATTGGCTGTGTTTTAATTAAACTCCCAAGCGGGCCTCGGATAAGAACCACCTTTCATCACGGTCACAAGTTCTTCTACTATACACATGGTTCTGTGTGGTTGAAGTAAAAACACCACGCTGGAGAAGAGAAATATATTATTGAATCAGACATTTTGAGTTCAGTTTTTCAAAGAGTTTGATTTGGAGAGTACAGAGGTCAAAACCCCTGTGACACAGGTTGAAACCTTGTGAAAGACAGGGTTGTGTTACAGTAACTAGAATTGGTGCTGCTATTGTGTGTTACTCCTGGGTAAGGGGGAACACAGAATCAGTGGCTTTCTCTGTCTCTTTGGGGGGAAAAAGGACAGATTTCTACTAGGTTCATTTTTGTTTAACCCTTGTCTGGATTTGTGACTTCATCGTGGAAGAAAATGACCACATTGCGAGTAAAAAAAAAGCATGAAGATATAATGTTTAAAAGCGGTATATAATTATTTCTGAACTGAGAACTTAAGAACTTCAAGTGAGACTAAAATGATGCTGAACTTTTAAAGATTGACTTTTTAGAGTGGGACTTTAATCTCTTCTCTCACACACACTTATATTTGCACATAGTGGATTAATTTTAGAGTTAAGTAAGTTTAGAGATAAATAAGCAGTGTTATTTTGTAAATAGTTTAATTAAAAAGCTATTATTCTGAATTTACCATTGTCTGGTGAATTTTCCATTGCTGTTCCTGTGTTAGTGCTAACAAAATCCCTTTAATCCCAAACAAAATTTAAAAAGGTTATTAGTTGGTAACAACACACTGGCGATAATGTTCTCAATCAAGACACATACTGTCAATAATGTTCTTCAGAATCAGGATTATTATCATGAACAAGTCATGAAATTCAGTTATTTGTGACAGCATCATAGTGTAAACATTCATAACCGTCTTACATTACTATAAAATATAATAATAACAGTGCAGGAAAAGTAAGGTGGTGCTTTTGGTTCATTATTCATTCAGGAATTTGATGGCAGTGGGGAAGAAGCTGTCCTTGTGCCACTGAGTGCTCGTCTTTAGGCTCTCTTTTTCCTGATGGTAGCAGAGTGAAATAATCTGAAGTCAGTTCTATTGACCAAAGATTCTCCTTCTTTTTCCTTCTTTTGCTGCCATTTATAGGTATAAAGGGTGAAGGCTATTTGGGTGACTCTACCTCTGTTACCCCATGTATTCCATTCCCTTGCTCTTTCCCCAAACCTACTTTCTTTCCAACTACAAATCCCATGTTCCATAGCACTTTCATGGAAATAATGCAACTGATGTATTTTAAAATGTGAAAAAAACCCAATTTCTTGAGGAAATACACCAACCCATAATTTAGCTCAAAAAAATTGAGTAAATAAATGATGTGCAGGATTGAAGGGTGTCCACTCTGAACAGAGATGCGGAGGAATTTCTTCACCCAAAGGATGGTAAATTTGTGGAATTTGTTGCCACAGGTGGTTCTGGAGGCCAGGTCATTGGGTGTATTTAAGACAGGGCTAGGTTCTTGATTAACTAAGGCATCAAAGGTTATGGGGAGAAGGCCAGGCAGTGGGGCTGAATGTGGAAATGGATTGAATGGTGGGCTACACTCGATGGACTGAATGGCCTATTTCTGCTCCTATGTCTTATGGCCTTGTAATGTGTTATGTCATGTAGAAGAATGGCATTTCAGGCCAAGGAGGGTCCTGAATAATATCCAGCTTTATACTTGTACTTTATATTGAGGTTGTTGTGTTTTCTGTGAGGATATTGATTACACAGGCTGTGAAACAATGGGGGTGTAGTTCCACAAGGCCAACAATGCCAAACAATCAAAGCCAGAGAATTTACCCCCTCTGTCATAATGATATCCAATATTCAATGGGCTAAATCTTTTCTATAAACATCATAATTATCTTACCACAAGAAACCAACTTTGAATTGTCCAGAAGAATATAGGAATTTAAACTGTTACTAAATGTTGATTCTTTCATCCATTTGATTTATTATGACTAAATCAAATTCTTCTTAAAGGAGAAAGCAGATTCAACTAGTACAAGGCCATCTGTGTGTAATTATATTAATTATAAGTTGTCTGCCAATCAGGCTGAATGAATTTCCAATCATTGATGCTTAACACAAGGCATTCCAATCTGCACCAGACACATGTTAGCCATAAATGCCCACCCTCACCCTTCTCTTGTAACATGTTTATTTCATTCAGCGAACTGTCATGGATCAGCAGGAGGCATTTCATGTGGGAAGGGCAGACTCTCCTGTTTCTGCCTGAGGTTCTATTGGTCTCTCCCTGGCAAGACTAATTCGGGATAATTAAATGGAGATGAACATGTACTTGCGAGGAATTCCATCCGTCTATCTATGAATCTTGGACCTTTGAGCTTTCTCTCATCGTCTGTGCCGAGAGATCCTCTTCCACAACAAAGGAAGGGAAACTTGACCCACAAGTTCCATGTTTACTATATCATTCTGATGTAATTTGCTTTAACAAACAGTGCAGAATCACGATTACCTTTAAGCAAGTGAAATTTAAAAATTTTAAATTTAAATTTAGACATAGAACACAGTGACAGGCCCTTTCAGCCCATGACCCCATGTAGCCCAATTAATCTACAGCCCCCGTACATTTTGAAGGGTGGGAGAAAACCGGAGCGCCCAGGGAAAACCCACACAGACGTAGGGAGAATGTGCAAACTCCTTACAGACAGTGTGGGATTGGAACACGGATTGCTGGAGCTGTAACAGTGTTGCACTAACCACTACACTAACTGTATAACCCAATTATGTTTCCAATATTTTGTAAAACAAAACTTGTTTTACAACCTAATGTTGACTCTTATCTCAAAGGGCTGGAATGCAGGTTGGAGGAAGAAACGTCTATTATTTTGAACTTTAGTCTCTGGAATGAACTGTTTTATGAGATGTGGAGATGGACAAGTCATGAACACCCCTTTAGATGACAGTGCTTCTCGAACTGTAGCTGTCTTTCTGGCGATGGTCCCTGCACAGCACTGTCGGGGAGGGGTTTGCAATATGTTTCCAAGTAGGATGGATGGTGATGGGCTAAATGTTGCTTGACACTAACCAGCCTTTGTCTGAACGTTGTCCAGATTACACTGCACAGGGGCCTGGACTGCTTCATTTACTGAGATCCAAATGGAATGCCGTGGTTGGCAAACCTGTGGCCTTGTGTTAAGAGGGAAGTAATTACTGAGGCACAGGACAACTATGCCACATAACTTCTGCAGTTATGTGGGATGGATGATCGCCGTCAAGTGAGATGTGACCTGGATTAGGGTTTGGGTAGGATTTAGGTTGGTGTTGGGTTAGAGTTTGGGTAGGATTTAGGTTGGTGTTGGGTTGGGTAGGATTAGGGTTGGTGTTGGGTTCGGGTTTGGTTAGGATTTAGGTTGGTGTTGGGTTAGGGTTTGGGTAGGATTTAGGTTGGTGTTGGGTTAGGGTTTGGGTAGGATTAGGTTGTTGTTGGGTTAGGGTTAGGGTAAGATTTATGTTGGTGTTGGGTTAGAGTTTGGGTAGGATTTAGGTTGGTGTTGGGTTGGGTAGGATTAGGGTTGGTGTTGGGTTAGGGTTTGGTTAGGATTTAGGTTGGTGTTGGGTAGGATTTAGGTTGGTGTTGGGTAGGATTTAGGTTGGTGTTGGGTAGGATTAAGGTTGATGTTGGGTTAGCGTTTAGGTAGGATTTAGGTTGGTATTGGGTTAGGGTTTAGGTAGAATTTAGGTTGGTGTTGGGTTGGGGTTTGGGTCGGATTTAGGTTGGTGTTGGGTTTGGGTAGGATTTAGATTGCTGTTGGGTTTGGATTGGATTTAGGTTGCTGTTGGGTTTGGGTAGGATTCGGGTTGTTGTTGGGTTAGGGTTTGGGTAGGATTTAGGTTGGTGTTGTTTTAGGGTTTTGGTAGGATTTAGATTGGTGTTTGGTTAGGGTATGGTTAGGATTTAGGTTTGTGTTGGGTTAGGGCTGGGTAGGATTTAGGTTGATGTTGGGTTGGCTGAGTAGGATTTAGGTTGGTGCTTTATTAGGATTTGGGTAGGATTAGGTTAATGTTGGGTTAGGGTTTGGGTAAGATTTAAATTGGTGTTGGGTTAGGTTTTGGGTAGTATTTAGGTTAGTGGGTTAGGGCTTGGATAGGATTTAGGTTGGTGTTGGGTTAGGGGCTGGGTAGGATTAGGTTGGTGTTAGGTTAGGGTTTGGGTAGGATTTATGTTGGGGTTGGTTGGGGTTTGAGCTTAGGTTAGGGTTTTGTTTAAGTTTCGGGTCCACCCTCCTTTCACCTCTGGAATTTTGTCCTTTGGACCACACTGCAAGGTTGTGCTGATGTCTGAAGTCATGTTCCCACTGAACCCAAGCTGGGTGTTAGTTTGCAGGGTATTTGTGATCAAGTTTTAATGCACCATTGATAACACCTTCCATTACTTTGGTAATTGAGAGGAGGCTGATTGGGCAGTGAGAGGAGTGAACAAGACTTGTCTGGGAAATTACCCTCATTGCGGTAACTGTACTGGAACAGTCGGGTGAAGATTTGGCAGCATGGCTGATATGGTGCTGACAACTACAGTTCCACAGCCAGGAGGTCATCAACTCTCCAGCCTTTACCTTCTCCAGTGCCCTCGCTTGCTCCTTGACATTTGTGTGTTGACTCAAATTGTCTGAATACTGCCTTTGGAGATGGTGGAGATTTCTGGAGGAATCTGTGGTTGATCAACTTCTCTGGCTGAAGACATTAGGATCTCAAGTCCAGAGTAGTGCATGACCTTTGTGTAATTTCTCACCAGAGTCCAATATTGGGGGTGAGGGGTGGGGAATGTCTTCATTCCCTCTTGTCTGCTGAGGGTTACTCGGGGTCAGAAGTTAGCTGGGTCAACGATACCAGGCCAGTAACAGTAAATGGTTTGATACCAGTTATTGACATCTTTATTAACAGTTATCGACATGATCTACCAGGATCGTTGTCTGAAGAGGTCACGCAAAATCATTGAGGATCCCTTCCACCCTGCACAAAGCATCTTTCGACTACTCCCGTTGGGAAAGAGATCCAGGAGTATCAGAGTCAGCTCCACCAGGCTGAGGAACAGCTTCTTCCCACGGCCAGTGAGAATTCTGAACGACCAAAGGAGCTTCTCACACTAACCCTCTGAGACTCTCATATTCATGAAACAACATTTATTTATTTATATAGATTAAGTACTTTGTCCTGCATATGTTTTGTATCTGTGTGTTGTGTCTAGTTGTGTGTCTGCATGTTTTGCACCGAGGACTGGAGAATACTGTTTTGTCAGGTTGTACTCACACAATCAGATGGCAATAAACTTGATTTGATTTAGACAGGATTCTGGCGTGGAGTTGTTAAGTGATTAAATCCACAGATGGTGGAAGATAGGATTAATAAGGATAAATCTCTTCTGTGAAGAGTGGATATGGAGGGCTGAATGGCCTGTCCATGTTGTTTCTCCATGAGTAGATTCAGTGGGGTGGATGTCCAACTTCTATGCCATCAGGTGGTATGTGTGGACCAGCTTTCAAAATCTGAGGGCTGGAGGAAGCAAAAATTAAGAAGTGGGGATTCAGGTGAATCCATGAATCTAAAATACTGTAAAACCCCCGATATCCAGCATCCTTGGGGATTGGAAGATGCTGGATAAGCAAATTTTCTGGATGTTTGTGACTGGGTGTTGCATGAATGGAGAACTAATGGTGGGGCGCACCATTTTTTTACCCATTTATTTTCCACAAATTTTTGTTGCCGGATGCTTGAGGTTGAGAACAGGTATTTTACTGTCCAGCGATGTGGCCAAAGATTCTGTTGCTACACAGCAATACTATCCCTCTATGAGCTCAGGAGTTGTTTGGTACATGATGGAATTATCATTAATCGTTTGAATGTGTCAGAGCTTTGTGACAGAGACTGGTGAGACAACACTTTAGTCTGGGCATTGTAGAAAATCCCACAACTTGCATCACAAGATCGTACAGAGCTTCCCACTGAGAAAGAAGTAGTATTTTTGGAAGGAAGAATGAGCAAAGCTATTTTCAAAGAAAAAACTATTCTTAACATTGTAAATGGCCTATTCCCACACTCGGGAACTAGGAATAGAACCCCAGTGTCTTGTCATAATAACAAGTTATAAGAATTACAATCACTTGGTATTGTTTCCTGAAAAGACTCCCCACAAATTCATAACAACTGACAAATTGCTAAATACTTTCAAATATATTGAATTAAAGACAAAAATGATTAAAAGCAAAAATAAAACCTCTGCATCCACATTGTCAATCTTGCTTGCTATTGATTGTATTTCTCCTGGGGGACCAAACACAGATTAACCCTTTACACAGCCTGAATTGAGAAGAATTCCCATCGATTTAATGGCTTGAGACCTGTGGGACCTACTTTTACAAATGGACTCTGATTAGAATTACTGTGGTTACCTCAGATAATTTGGGTCATAGTAATGTTTGTTCAGCTGTTTTTTTTTAAAGAAAAAGCATTAGAAGATCTTTGGGCAGACGAGGTTTCCTGGCTGCCAGAGATTAAAGAGTAATTATTTATCAGGAATATTTATGAAACATCGATTCCCTTTGAACCAGTTGGATAGAGCCTGGTTGATGCACTAATGAAAGTATTAAAACCAAATCCTCATTAAGTCCAGGCAATGTTGTTATCATGAACTCTGATGCGAAGCCAGATCCAACCCCCTCATTTCATTCTGCAGCTGCTGTACACCGCACAGTGAAGATCGTAACTTAACAAGTGGGTCTAACCTCAAATAAAACCGGTGTTGTGTGTTGAAGCAACGCTCTAGCACTGTGAGGGCAGTCACTTTACTCTGAGCCACCAATCACTTTCAATAGCATGGCCAATTTTTTGATTGCACTTAATGAGACTGTCCATAGCAGTCATCGATGATAAATAGAGTTTAGCCTGGAAAGACATCAACCCGAGGCGTAGCAGTTAGCGCAACACTGTAACAGCATCAGTGACCGGTGCTGTCTGTAAAGACTTTGTACGTTCTCCCCGTGTCTGCATGGGTTTCCCCCCACTATTCAAAATGCACAGGGGATGTAGGTCAATTGGGGTGTAATTGGATGACACAGGCTTGTGAGCTGGAAGGGCCTGTATGTTTTAAAAATAATCCCTTGGCTGTGGTTCTGGTTTCTGTTGCATAGAAGTTCCTACTGTTGGTAAATGACTTGGGTCTCAGTTGTGGAGTGGACTTGATGGGCTAAATGGGCTACTTCTGCTCCTATATCTTATGGAAGGTTGGTGGTGCATGTCCTGTCAGGACCTCTTTAGTGTGGATGAGAAGATGAACTTGCACCAAATATTATTTGATCATCATGCAGAAAGTGCCAGACGATGTTCTGGGGTGTGGAATAGATCTGAACCCTTCTCTCAGCAGGTTCACCTCGATGGGATTTCCATCCTGGTGACATACCACTGACCATTTCATGCTGACCCTTCACAGCTCCTGCCACAGGCCAACATCCAACACTTTAGTCGATGTTCCCTTGAAGCAGCTTGAAATGTCCGTGACCTTGCAGTACTGCATGTTGTCTCTGATTAATAAACAAAAGCAGTTTATTGCCATTGAAGTGAAACATCTTCATCCTGAAAGGGTGGAAATTACAAGTGGCTGTTGGCAAAGTAATATGAACTCCAGGAATCTTGGAAATGATATCTCATGAGTTCAGTTCTGGTCACCTCATCATAGGAAGGATGTGGAAGCTGTGGAGAGAGTGCAGAGGAGATTTACCAGGATGTTGCCTGGATTGGAGACAAGGTTAACAGAGCAAGGACTTTTCTGTTTTGAGCGAAGAAGGATGAGAGGTTCCCAAGGTGGGAGTAGAGGACATCTCTACAAGGTGAGGGGAGGAAAGTTTAAGGGAGACGTCAGTAGTAATTTTTTTACACAGAGTTGTGGGTGCCTGGAAGGCTTTGCCAGGGGTGATGGTGGAGGCTGGTATAATAGGGCATTTAAAAGACTCTGAGACCAGCACGTGGATGGGAGTGAGGCAGGGAAGGATGAGATTGTTGTGGAGTAGGTTTATATGGGTCAGCATAACATTGTGGGCTGACGGGCCTGTACTGTGCAGGAATATTTTATGCCTGTTCTTTTTATAGCCCAGACTCTGCCCAATTTAGTTGAGTGAGCAGTTGGACGGTTTGGTAAAGTCACCACATGTGGCCCCTTGCCAAGGCACAGTGTGGAGCACAAGCTCTTTAACCTCAGAATGTTAAACCATTATTGTTGTCAAAGTTGACGGTGCCTCTGATCTCCACACAGCAGCATCTTACACACACCACAACTCCAGCTGACTGAGGATTGAAAACGGGACCAAGGTGCAGACAGAGAAGCTCATTCTTTCTTTGAATAACGTCATAGGCTCATTTACTGGGAATCTTGATTTCACATCACAAACAAAAAGCAATGGCTCCAACAACAGCATTCCCTCAGCATTACCCCCAAGCCTCGGGACATGCATTCTGCTCTGGGACAACAGCGTGAACATTCAGACTCTAAATCAGAGAGGTGCCAGAGTCTGTGAGAGGAGCAGGGATTGAGGTGTGGTGAAGTGGTGGCTTCCTGAAAGGAGGTACTCAAGCAACTGGAAAATACATTTAACCTGCATCTACTAATCTTCCTAGGGGCTGGATATCAGGGGTTGTTCTGTACAAGGAGATGGAAAAGTCAGACCATTCAGATCTTCATGTTTATACTTGTCATTCCATTGATCATGACTTGTTTGTGTCCCATCTCAAGATTCAAAATTTCTTTATTGTCGTGTAATAATACAAAATGTGTAATATTACATGAAATTTCCTTCTGTGTACCATCAGGCAGACAAAGAGTCACCATGAGCATTGCCCGGCGCCCCTTACAGTGCAAGAGAAAGACAAGCGAAAGAGAATCCCTTCAGAGTCACTGAGTGTCTGCGGATTTGCCTCCAGCGTTCCTGTAGCTTCCGTGAGCTCCTTCACTAGTCCCACCCCTGCAAAGCCGACCAAGCCACCAGCCAAAACTAAACTCACCAGAACTGCACTGGTCTTGATGCATACAGGCACCCGAGGGTGCTGGTTCACACTGCTTTGCTGGCAGTGAGCCAGGAATGAATTCCATGTTGGATAGGATCCAAGGTGACGTGTGCTTGTGAGCAAGCCTTATACTCACTGTTGCGCTTTGGTGATGGACTCAGATGGATTTGACCATAAAACCATAAGATCTAGGAGCAGAATTGGGTGGCATGATTGGTGTAGCATTGCTGTTACAGGGCCAGCGATCAGAACCAGGGTTCGAATCCTGTGCTATCTGTAAGGAGTTTGTACATTCTCCCCGTGATTGTGTGGGTTTTCCCTGGGGGCTCCAATTTCCTCCCACTCTTCAAAAAGTAAGTGAGATGTAGGTTAATTGGGTGCATCTTTGCAGATGATGCCGCTTTAGTTGCCCATTCAGAGCCAGCTCTTCAGCGCTTGACGTCCTGCTTTGCGGAAACTGCCAAAATGTTTGGCCTGGAAGTCAGCCTGAAGAAAACTGAGGTCCTCCATCAGCCAGCTCCCCACCATGACTACCAGCCCCCCCACATCTCCATCGGGCACACAAAACTCAAAACGGTCAACCAGTTTACCTATCTCGGCTGCACCATTTCATCAGATGCAAGGATCGACAATGAGATAGACAACAGACTCGCCAAGGCAAATAGCGCCTTTGGAAGACTACACAAAAGAGTCTGGAAAAACAACCAACTGAAAAACCTCACAAAGATAAGCGTATACAGAGCCGTTGTCATACCCACACTCCTGTTCGGCTCCGAATCATGGGTCCTCTACCGGCACCACCTACGGCTCCTAGAACGCTTCCACCAGCGTTGTCTCCGCTCCATCCTCAACATCCATTGGAGCGCTCACACCCCTAACGTCGAGGTACTCGAGATGGCAGAGGTCGACAGCATCGAGTCCACGCTGCTGAAGATCCAGCTGCGCTGGATGGGTCACGTCTCCAGAATGGAGGACCATCGCCTTCCCAAGATCGTATTATATGGCGAGCTCTCCACTGGCCACCGTGACAGAGGTGCACCAAAGAAAAGGTACAAGGACTGCCTAAAGAAATCTCTTGGTGCTTGCCACATTGACCACCGCCAGTGGGCTGATAACGCCTCAAACCGTGCATCTTGGCGCCTCACAGTTTGGCGGGCAGCAGCCTCCTTTGAAGAAGACCGCAGAGCCCACCTCACTGACAAAAGGCAAAGGAGGAAAAACCCAACACCCAACCCCAACCAACCAATTTTCCCTTGCAACCGCTGCAATCGTGTCTGCCTGTCCCGCATCGGACTGGTCAGCCACAAACGAGCCTGCAGCTGACGTGGACTTTTTACCCCCTCCATAAATCTTCGTCCGCGAAGCCAAGCCAAAGAAAAAAGAAATTTGCAATCATTTAAAAAATTTTCTTACAAGCACGGATTCATGGGCTGAAATGGCCTGTTAATGTGCTATATGTCTACATCGTTTTAAAAAGTAGGTCATTCGGCCCATCAAGTCTGCTCCGCCTTTCAATCATGAGCTGATCCATTCTCCCACTCAGCTCCACTCCCCTGCCTTCTCCCCATAACCTCCCCATAGTGTTGGTCACAGGAGATCATAGACCATTATGATGGGAAAAAGTTTGACGTTGGATGAGATTGGATGAAAGGTCTGGGTGTGTCAGTAAGAGATACTGGTGATGATGAATCAGTAATTGGTGTCGAGGTGAGGGTTGGGGTTTGGTAATCAGTAGTTGGAGGTAGGGCTGATTATCCAGGCTGGGATTAATCTTTAGAAAGGTACTGGATTGCTTGCAGGATGGGCATACATGAGGGTTTGATGGCAGGGTAAGGGGTGGGCAGTTCAGGTGGTAGACTGGCAGCTGGGAGTTTTAGAGGGTATAATGGAGACCAGCGTCAAAAGTGACCATGGGAGATGAGCTCCCAGGTCCTGTTTAGAATCTATAGAAAACCACTAGTGCACAAGTGCTCGAGAGGGTGCTAGTCTATCCATGCTGCATGGACTGAGGCCACTTCCAGGCCAGTGCTATCATTGGACCCCAAATCTTTCTTCAAATATCTTGATCACAATGTTATCTAAGTCAAGATGGTTGCTACAGAGAAATGGATTGGAGGTTAATCTACAGGGCTGTAAGAGTGGCAGAGAGGATCACTGGGGCCTCTCCCCTCCCCATCCCAATGGCGTGATCTACCGGGATTGTTGCCTGAAGAGGGCGTACAAAATCATCGAGGACCCGGCACACAGCAACTTTCAGATGCTTCCGGAGGGGAAGAGATACAGGAGTATCAGAGCCAGCACCACCGGGCTGAGGAACAGCTTCTTCCTAAGGGCAGTGAGAATGATGAATGACTCTCATCTCTGCAGAGCATTTATTTATTTATTTTCATAGATTAATTACTTGTCCTGCATGTGTATTGTTTGTCTGTATATGTGTTATGTCTGTGTATATGTCTGCGTGTTTTGCACTGAGGACCAGAGAACACTGTTTCGTCGGGTTGTACTTGTACAATCAGATGACAATAATCTTGACTTGAGATTTGTAACTGTCCTCATCAGGGAAACCTCAAAATCTTGGGTCTGCACCAGGTCTTAAATGTGAAGAATTTCTCAGGAAATACCATCTCAAGATATTGGAATACAGTCAGTCAGAAATCGAGTTCTGTAAAATCTCACTCTTGCCAATGGTATGATAGCCTTTCTCAGTGGGACATTGTATTCCCCCACAATGACTGCAATTTAACACTTAAGTTCTGGCATTGGGTAATTGGGTGGAGTGGGATACAGCTTTATCCCACGAACCCAACTTTCCTATTGGAACACCATGTCAATGAACTGGGAAGTATCCCTTTTTACTCATGAAGGCTAATCTCATCAGAGAGTGGAAGGACAAAGTTTTTTTAAAAACTGGCTCTAAAACAAAGAAACAAATAAGGTTATGATTAATAACTGCAATGAGTGGTTGTAATAATAGTAGGGAGTCAATCAGTAAATCTCCATTAGAGCAGACAGATGGAGATTACAACTTGTGTCCTGTTATCAGTATCTGTCACGACAATGCTCTCAGACTCCTGAATATTTGCTCCTCTTTGAATAACTTGAAAAGAGGATTGCGAATTAAAAGTTTTTAAAGCCACAGCAGAGAAAATTAATTTTGTTCTGTTATAGAACACCCTCAATCCCCATGGATACCTGAGAGCTGTAAGATAATGTGACGTGTTTTGGGACCTGTCCCTTCTACCAGTTCTACCAGCTTGTGCACAGATCCCACCCGTGGACCTTTTCGTGTGAGGAGCTTCTACAGTTGCAGGTTAGAAGCCAACAGGACTGGTGTTGGAATGTATCCCCACTTCTGCTTCTGGTCACAGAGAGGCAAAGTTAAATTGAAAATGGAGATACCAGATTCTGGCTTGTCTCCTGTATATTTAGCTTAAGTTGGGAGGCGGGGTGGGGGAGGGGGGGGTGTAAACCTATTCCAATTATTGGGAAAGAAGTCAAAAAGCTATCACCTTGCCAGCTTTTGATAAACTACCATCTTGGGTATTCCCTTCATCCAATAAAAAACTGGAATGGGGGTGGATTCCTTCCAAATACAGTCACAAGAGCTGGAAATAATTTGAATCTGGGATCATTCAAACGTTGGTGGCTGTGTTGCTCGACTCTCAAACCACTCAACATGAATATGAAATGTTGTGCGCTGATAGTCCTTTTGATCGGGTTAACATGCATCGACATGAGCCGTGGTAAGTACCGGGAACTCAAGAACGTTTTAACACATATCTTTTCATCGGAATCACGCAGCTATTTACACACCTTTCCATTTTCAGAATGGTCCAGAGTGTAAAGGAAAAATAATTCCTTGGTAAAGGCAGAGACAAAACTATTTACTGTAAAATTGTTCTCTGACAAAGCATTTTCTTGTGTTTGTACAGATTTAGGTCTGACTTAAGGGAGATATTTTTCAGAACTGATCATTCCACAGCACTTTCTCCTTCCAGCAGGCTTGCAGTAATCTGAGGCTGTGAGCCACTGACATTGGTAACAAATATAGGAGGGTAGCCACACTCCAGCACTGATTTTATGAAATGCTTGTATCTTCTGAAATAAGATCCCTGTAGAGCTTTTAAATTAATCCGCCCACTTTGTACTCAAGCATTTAAAATCCTTTTTTATTCCCAAGTTTTAAAAAACGCACTTTAATCACTCTTTCTCCTTACAACTCGAGTTACATTGAAAGGGAATGCCTGATTATCTGTGGTGATCTCAATGTCTTATTAGCAATGCAATGATTAGGTGTGTGGCTTTCTGAAAGGAAGATATCTCTTTAGATGAATGACCTTCAGAGGATCCTGTTGCTAAAGCACAATTGGATCTTATAGTCAGAGCACGGTGACCATCCCAGGGACGGTTTGATCAGAATCAATTCTGTCAGGGGTGAGTGTAATTTATTACAGTGAAGAATAATCAAGGATGTCCTTTAGCCAGGGAGCACTCCCATAATCGAGACTCCCTGCTGCTTTTAGATCACCTGTTCACTTTCCTTACAGATATTTCACTCCTTTCAATTGTTCAGATGTTCTGCTCTGTTGTAGTTAACATTTGATGTAAGAATTTCTGTCAAGTATAGAATTGAAAATCCATAAATTGTTTATTGTTCCGTGTACAGTGAGAAACTTCCTGTTATGTGTTTTCAGTGCAGATACTATCTATTGTCATTAAGTAAAATAGAGATATAATATTACACAAAACATAAAGCAGACGGAGAATCACCATTAGTGTTGCCAGGCACCCTTATAGTCAGAGAAAGAGAAGCAAAAGAGAGTCCCCCAGAGTCACCGAGTTTCCGTGGATTTGCCTCCAGTGTTCCCACAGCCTCTGCAGCCGTGTTCAAACCATCGGCGACCCGAGCCCAGATCCAAAGGCAAACTAAAACAGACATGCAGAGTTACAGGGAAAATGTTATTTGTCTCACATTTTTTAAGTAAAATAAGGGAAGGCTCAGGGGAAATAACCAAAAAGAAACAATTGATAGACAAATCTTGCTAAGGAGAAACATTTTGTTGAATGAACTTTAGCTGCTCAGCAGATCTGTGAATGGCCAGTGACTAGTTATTTACTCAGGGTCACTTTAAACAGGTTCAGCAGAATTTCAACAGGCCTTAAGATTGAGGAATAATTTCACAAGACCACTCTGTCTAGATTTGAAATGTGCATCATCGTTGGGGCAGACCTTGTGGCACAGGTCCAGGGTATCAACAGGTACAGGTGGACAAAGAGTGATTATCCCAGGATCTATTCCCATTTGATGCTGACAGATTGGACATGATAAATGAATCGAGCTGGGAGAGATTTGCAGTATATCAAACCCCCTGCACCTAACTGCAGGGATGTAAAGCAATAGTCTCATCAATTTTAGATGCAACTTAATCCAAATCTGGAGAGTTGCAGGCACCAACAGAGGGATTAGCCCCTGGTGTGAAATGTACCACAGTCAACTGGATGTGCGATTGTTCGAGGAGGATGCAGTTTTACAATCGTTAGAAGTTGGAATGTTACTGACAACTTGGCTTTTCAAACTGGTGCTGAAATTAAGTGGCAGTCTGACTGCCTCCTGTGTGCTCTGAACATGAACTGTTCAGTCTGCCCAGGAACAAGTTTTACCCCGAACATAACTCAGCTCAGTGCTGAAAGTTCCTACTGCTCGGGTCGGTGGGAAGGTCATTGCCCTTCTCATGAAAAACAATACACCTGTCTGCTCTGCCCTGATTTAAAAATAGCCCCTTTTCCTGATGGATTAGACTATCTTTCTGCTTGTTCACTGCACAGTTCATGTGAAGATGGATGGAATTGATTTGGGAATATTTTCCACCAATCATCATCAACAAGGAAGTGACTGAAATCTCACACTCAGGAAGAGGGATGAGGATGACTTGGGATAGAAGGAGAGGGGGGGTCCTTTAAAGCAGGGGGTTCCATCCTGCAAAATATTCCAATACTTACAGGTCTTAGCTCACTGAGATTTCCCAGTGAGAAGACCCAGGTGAAGGTTCCTCTCTGCACTTTGGCTGGGATTCATGGTGAGCGTTACCTGATACATTGTTTGGGCTGTAGATGGAGATGGGAATGTTTTTGCTCAACCCAAAATAGCAGTTGATGGATTTGATTGCAGTTGCTAACAAGGTGAAATTAATGAACGCTGAAAAGACCACCTGAGAAGGGAGAGGCAGCTTCAGCCTGATCTGTATTGAAGTACCACGGATCTATTCCTCCACAGATGGTATCGTGGTTCTACTTTTGCTTTTATACAATCATTTGTCAATCTTGTGATGTGAGTGGATCAAAACCAAGCTGTCCAACAAAGGAGATAAAATCTGACATGGTCGAATTGCAAACAACTTCATATTGATAGTAGACGTGGATAGTAGCCTTGAACCCTTGAAAGAAATAGTAGTGGTAATCATTGGGACGCCTGGAAAGTGGTTACATTGACAGGCCAGTATTCAGAGCACAGACTATCAGGGAGTCTGGGGAGGTGATTTTACATCCCAACACAATGGCTGGAAATTAAAATTCAGCACAGGTCTTGATGATTGTCTTAAAAACTAAGCTGTTTCACCATGTTCTTCAGGGGCCAAAATCTGGCATATATGTGATCCCACATCACAGAATTTTGTTGTGCTATGAACCACCCTCTAAAATGGCTGAGGGTCAGTGAGGAATGAACAGAAGATTCTGACTGAAATAGAAAGCTTTGTCCTGTAGATAAAGAAACATATATAGATGACTTTGGGTCACAGCAGTTGTCATCCTCCGAACCTTCACTGCTGTACAGTCTGTTGGGGCAAGTACTTACTCATAGAACAGGATGTTGGCCCAGGATGTTGTGCTGACCCATATAAATCTTCATTGGTTGGGGAGACTAGAACTAGGGGACATCACCTCAAGATTCAGGTAGTAGATTTAGGACGGAGATGAGGAGGAACTGCTGTTTCCAGAGGATGGTGAGTCGATGGAATTTGATGCCCATTGAAGCAGGGGAGGCGATCTCAGTAAATATATTTAGGACAAGGTTGGAAAGATTTTTACATAGTAGGGGGATTATGGGGAAAATCTGAGCAGGTGGAGATGAGCCTACCATAAGATCAGCCGTGATCACATTGAATGGGGGAACAGGCTCAATGGGCCAGATGGCCAATTCCTGCTCCCGTTTCTTGTGTTCTTGTCAGACCGGAGATTGAGGGCATGTACTGGATAATTCCCTTTGGAAGACTGATGCTTATACACCTCTGATATTCCTGCAATTGCTTGTTTCCCAAATGGATGAGAACCAGTCCCGGAGGCTGCAGTAAAGTTGGTTTTGAAGATGAATCGATTGACAGACACAGGTCTAACTCAGATAATGCTTATACAGCACAGTGTGTAATGAGCCCTCAGGGTCATCTGTGCTGAATAACGTAACCAATGCCAGGGTGTGTAATGAGCCCTCAGGGTCATCTGTGCTGAATAACGTAACCAATGCCAGGGTGTGGGGCCGGACTGTTATTGTGATCTTCAGCAGACGTGATCACTGAAGGAAGTAATGAATCAAGGAACACTCCTGAAAGGCATGCATGCGAAAGATCAGGCATTGACAGCATGTGACTGGACTTTGATTCCCACAGATCATGTAGGTTGCCAGTATTTTGTATGGGTTTAAATGGCAACAGTACTAGCTGTATAAAGTTACCGTTTAAACGCGTGTAATGGTCCACTTCTGTTGACAAATTTTTAGGGCAAATTTTAGGGGGTGCACTATTACATGTATACTACTTTTGACCGCAGTAAGTACCTGTGTCGCTTGTGGCGTCGAGAACTTGGGTGAGCGGGAAATCCATCGTCGGAACATTGGAAGCTCGGATGGATGGGTGGTTGGGATGTCAGGTGCTCCGGTTGGCAGGCGGCTGGGGCCAAATATAGGGTGTCAACTTTTACACACAATCTATGGAAAATACCTGATTTTGGGGTCAAAATGGAGGGGCCAACTTTTACGTTAGACACGTATATAAAGTATATCCCACCAATGAGAAATGGGGAAAAGCACTCGACTCAAACAAGACTCACGAGTTCACAAAGTGGATTCAGAACTTTCCTTTTCTAATTCTGTTTGTAACAATCAAACTTGGAAAATAAATGAAATCATTTTTGGAACAATGTGGATCAAACTCCACATCCAGATGTCCTGCAAATTCACCAAAGCTGTGGGTGGTTACAGAAGAACATAAGGAAAGTTAAACTTTCACCACTTTTTCTTCCAAAGTTTTGACATATAAGCCGCACAAATGTTTCCTATTAATTCCTTTGTAATGTATGCTGAGGGAATTATTCATATGTACATCATCAAAGAGTGGGGAGTTCTCTGTGACGGTGCAGAATCTGTGCAAGGGGCCACCTCATGCTACTGATGATGGGTTAATAATGGGGAGAAGGTGCCCACACAACAAGGCCTCTGATGCACACAGGGTTAACAATCAGTCTGCTCAGCATTTACATCACTGCAATTTTACACATCCCATTAGAAAGGAAAGCTTGCTGCTTCCAGTTGGGCCTCCACAAAGTGACATTGATAAATCAGGACTTGATTGCACTCCCTGGGCTCTGATCCAGACGACGAGAGCACCGTTAACACAGTCACCAAAACCTGACCCGCAATGTGATCCTCAGTGACTTTCAATCCTGGGGCCTGACTGTTAGTGATAGGAGTGGGTCTCAACATTCCAGTGTGTTGTGGGAAACACAGCTCCATTCACCAAGTGCATGTGGATTCAGGGTGCCAAGGTGATCAATACTCCCATAACTTGACCCACGCATTTGCATCCCGCATTAAAGGCATGAAAGGAAGACCAGGAGACAATGCCCGGCCCTTCCGAGGATTCAGCTCCTGTCATAGGCACTGATGGATTACTAAAGGTCTCAACATTTTCACAACAATCAACTCTGATACTGATTCAAATTGAAAGCTTAGACCAGTGGTTCTCAACCTTTTTAATTTCCACTCACGTAGCACTTTAAGTAATCCCTTACTAACCACAGAGCACCGATTGCGTAGGATGGTTAGGGATTACTTAAGATGGTATGTGAGTGAAAAAAAAGTTCAGAACCACCGGCCTTAGACGGCAAGTAAATGACAAACACCACCCACTTAGTTTGCAGCTCAACAGGCAAACATATCAAAGCTAGCCTGTAGAACACATATTCCCAATTGATAGACCAGTCTGGGATGGGATGGGAGCTGAGGCTTGTTCACAATTGAGACTCCTTCGCTCCGTGAATGCCCTTTTGCACTTGGGCTAGTGTGGAGTGAGAGGGTGACGCTGCAGGGAAGAAGGAACAAGGAATAGCAGAGCCTTTATCTTCCTGCACATGAGTTATCCAGGACTGCTCTGGTTCTCCATCTCCTGCATGAGGGTTTGCGCCATAATTCATTCAGATTAACCCTTTGGACTCTGGCCATTTTTAACCTTTCATAATATGAACTCCGGACTTGGTCCGTGGGTAAAACTTTTACAGGACGAAAACCAGAACGCAAAGTATACACGCTTGTTGGTAGTTCTGGAAAACCAGAAGGCGGAGCCCGAAGGATTAACTCCTGATCAATGTTCATTCCTCTGTCACCAGGTGTAAAGTTTAACTGGCATCAGTCCCATGTTCTGTTTGACTGCACTTCACCAGAACACACTGACCGCAAGGTGCTTTGGGATATTTCAGGAGGAGAACGTCCATCATCCATCTAAAAATCTCCACACTCAAGTCAGCAAAGGACTGGTTTCAGCAAAAACCCTTCCTGTTGACAGTTTGAGCATTAATAACAAGATACTCTGAAAGCAGCTCCATCACCCAATGCAAAAGTTCTCATTTAAAATGGGAAATGAACTTCCTTGAAAAAGGTGTTGCAACACAAGTCATATATTAATCATTTGTGGAATGAGTTGCCCGAAGAAACTATGGAAAGCTAGAAAGGCACTTGGTCAAACATATGGATAAGACGTGGGGAGAAGGCTCTGGACCAAAAGTAGGCATCTGGAACTAATCCAGAATGTCAATGTGGGTCAGCATGCATGAGTTGGGCCGAATGGCCTGACCCATACAATATGAGTCCATTAGACATATTGCATAATGTCATCTTGTATTTCCCTTCAACCATTTCCTTTAAATTTATTGAATGAAAGATCCCAGATGTTCCACAGATGTGGAGAGATTGGATGTGTTCTGATAGAGTCATTCACAAACAGCAATCTCTGAATTGGAGTGAACAACTCTGGTATTGAGGGACAAACTGAGGGTCAGAGCTGGGTCAGTGATGCCCAGACAATCAGATGAGTTGGCCACTCTTTCCCTCGAGCCTGGTTTACCATTCAACAAGATCACATCTGATCTGCAGTTGTAAAGTGTTGTTTTAGTGTACTATGTAATCCTGGTGTCTGGCACCTACATGGATTGGTAGATGCCAGATAAGCGAATTTTCTGCTTCCTTGAAACTCATTCTCACAATGCCTAACTAATACACCTGCATTAAGAATAACAGTTTAAAAGACAAAAATACAACACTGTACCTACCCTGAACAAACTTCACTTGCATGAATATATAAACCTTGAACCATTTTACTTTATTTTCAGTCACATTCCTTGAAAACATTTAACCGTCACTGCATCTGCAGGTTCCTCCCCTCCATGGAGTCGCCTGAAAGACGAACAATAACGTTATAGATAATTAACCCCTCCCTTCCCTACCTCCCCATTTTTACAGATAAAGCCTCTGACTGAGGTGACTCTTACTAAGCAGGGATAAGGAGACATTTTAAGAGATTCACCCCAATGGTGAGTGGTGTCAACCAGCTCTTCACTCTGGGCGATGCCATTGCTGTTTCACTCAACTTTATGAAACAGCTGCTACGAGCAAAGCCCGACCAAGACTCTCCACTGGCAAAATATTTGCTCCTATCTTTACCAAAAGTTGACGAGTTTCTTCAGAGAACATTTACAATTTTAACTTTTTATTTAAATTTTTACTTATCCTTATTTATTTTAAATTTTTAAAATTTATTTATGTTCCTCAATTTTGTTTTGCCAGTTGCTTTAGGTGGCTGAGTGTTTGAATTCCGGATAACAGATGTTTCATTGAATTTCTTTTTCCCCTCCTTTCTCTCCTTACCTCTCTCCTCAGAAAAGCCGCCATCGATAATGAACAGATGCAAGTGCAGAGGTGGCACAATGCGCGTTGGCCCAAACAGCATTAAAAAACTGATTGTCCTTCCGATTCCAAACTGCCCCCTGCAAATCATGTAAGTTCTCCTGATTTACCATTTTTTTTTACACACTGCTAATTTAAAACAGGATGTTGTGATGAACTAAGGGAGGAAAGTTTAGCAGAGACACTGGGGGTAAGGTTTTACACAGGTAAAAGAATCTCAGGGTTGTATGTGATATCATGTATGTACTCTGAATCTCAGAGTGGTGGGTGCCTGGATTGCCTTGCCAGGAGTGGAGGCTGAAACATTAGAGACATTTAAAAGACTCTTAGACAGGCACATGGATGGAAGAAAAATAGAGGGTTATGGGGTAGGAAGGGTTTAGTATTTTTTTTGTAGGAATATATAGGTTGGCACAATCAGGGCTGAAGGCCCTGTAATGTGTTGTAATGTTCATGATGACTATATGCTGAGTGGTTTTAAACTCCCTGTCAGGTTTGTTAAGATGCTTCACTAGTGAGGGACACAGAGAGAGAGAGAGAGAGAGAGAGAGAGAGAGAGAGAGAGAGAGACAACCAGTGCTGCTGGAAGATCAACACCTCAGTGAAAGGTGCCCTTGGGCCTGTCTGATACTGGTTGGTCTTCCAACGTACTATGTCAGTAAGGGAAAGGTACCAACTGGCACATTCCAGGTGTGGATGGGGGCTTTTTGACCCCCTTCGTCCAGGTCCAGGGTGATGCACTATTCTTCAACAAATGTACTGTAAGGAATGGACGACTTGGGCGCTTTGGTTTCCTCGAAACTCCTTTATTTCACGGAAGCTTGGATGAAGGCCCACCACCCCAGTTGAGGATCAAGAAGCTCCACGAACATACATGGGCTTGTCTCCCTTGCCGCAACCTGACTTGGCCAATCAAAACCAGTTTTCCCCCAGATGACAAGCACTACCATATCAGCAAAACCATATCGTCTATGGATGTCCTTGTGCCCATTCGGCCTAAAATGCTCCATTCACTGGGAAAGTATGATGTGTTAGCAGTGAGGAAAGGGGTCAGGGTAAGCAAGCTCACCAACACTGATCACCACGCGTGTCCCCCTCCCTCACCCATGGAGAACTAAACAGAGGATGGCGAAGGAGTGTGTGAATGAAGCTCTCAGGATTCGTGGAGGAAAGAATTCATAAAGAGAGAGGAAAAGAGAGATCATTTTATTTACATTGATATTTATGAAATTCACAACAATTCAATGTCTGGGAGATTCAAACCAGACTTTCCATTGTTATTGTTCTGGGTAAGAGATGTTTATAGGCTGTCAATTAGCATGTCCTTAAAAGGGTAATTACTCAGTTAATTATTTGGTTTCCCTTTCTGTGCTGAGTTTAATGGTCAATTAATGCACAAAAACCAGTCTGTCAATCCCCAGGACGAGGGTTAAGTGTGCAACATGCAACACGTACGTTTGTGCAGCAAATGCCGGGGCAGATTTGTTGGCCCAAACCTATGCAGATGGGAACTCAGCAGGTTTCTATCAGTGGCCAAACCTGCCAGTGGGAGTGGCTCACTGATGATGCCGTGGCCCAAGGTGAGACAGTTTTTTAAGGTTTACCTCGATGGTAACACTGCTTCATCTCCAAAGGCACCAATTCCCTATCTTTGGGTCTTTAAAATTCAAACACTGGAGCTGCCATCCAGCGTCTTGAGTGCATCAGTGTGAACGGTGAACAGGGGTAAAACATGAAAGTCTGCGGACACTGTGGTTGAAGTAAAAACACAATGCTGGAGAAACTCAGCAGGACAAACGAAGATTCGGGCTTGAGCCCTTCAACAGGATGTCTGGAACCAATTAAACATCCTACCTCCCAGTTGGTTGGCACCAGGGAGCAACTTGTTTAGTGAGCAGTCTCGGCCATTTGTTTATTTGTAGGTGAAGGAGGTGGGAATTTTCCTGCTTATTTAGAGTTCTGGTCACTTCTATTATGGTCATTCAGGGAATACCTAGTATTTGTTTACCTCATTTAATTCCCTTGTCCAGTTATAAATGTCTGTAATGTTAAGATTAGATATGAATTCCAGCAGGACAGATGACTTTCAAACTAATTGACCGAATAAATAATAACTGGAGAGGTTATCAGATTTGGCAAAGTTTTACTGCATTCACTGGATGTTTACAAGTGGAAGTTTGTCACCAGAAGTCAAAAGCTCCTCTCCTAGCGCAAGGGATCAGCTGGTACAGGTAAATATACTGTCCCTTGGCAGATGAGGTTTTTATACACCAGGGCTATTAGGTGTTCAGCAGTGGTTCTCAACCTTTTTATTTTCACTC
This sequence comes from Narcine bancroftii, assembly GCF_036971445.1. Lineage (NCBI taxonomy): Eukaryota > Metazoa > Chordata > Chondrichthyes > Torpediniformes > Narcinidae > Narcine > Narcine bancroftii. The sequence continues at coordinate 72,639,754 of NC_091474.1, read as the reverse complement.
ACTTTAAGTATTCCCTATACCATAGGTGCTCTGTGATTAGTAAGGGATTGCTTAAGGTGGGATACGTTTGAAAACCGCTATTTTAATTGTACCTAATTAACTCTTTATGTGCACTGTTTCATAACTCCAAAGGAAATGGGCCAGTGACAATTTTGCTCAAGCAAAATATTTCAGTAACAATTGGGACTAAAGCAGTGGTTCCCAACCTTCCCTTCTCACTCACATCCCACCTTAAGCAATCCCTGACTAATCACAGAGCACCGATGGCAGAGGGATGACATAAAGTGGTATGTGAATGGAAAGACAAAGGTTGGGAACCATTGGTGTACAGTAATTGCATTGCTGAGTGTCCAACCCCCACTCTCTGACCTCCTCCCCATAACCCTTGATGCCCTGACTAATCAAATACCTGCCAATCTCCGGCACGATTCCTAGAGATCCAAATCGAAAAGTTTTACTCCCTTGCGGGACTCCCAAGAGGATTGTTGGACAAGCTGCCAGCTGTGGCAGATTTCCACCCACACACATTGGGACCTCAGTGCAGAAGCAGGCCATTCTGCCCATCACATCCACACTAATCTGCGGGCATCCATTCCTATTAATCTATTTTACAACACTTGGATCAAAGCCTTCAACATCTGCATGATTCAAATGCACGTGCAGACTCCTCTTAGCTGCTGATAGTGACCCTGCTTCCAGCTCTCTCTTCCCCACCCAGGTGAATAATATGCCATGTTGGAGACAGAGGAAACAATGTGCATTACAATACCAGCTCATATGTACTTTCATTTTTTTGGTTGGCAGAGCCACCTTGAAGAACACTGGATATCAGGTCTGCATTCACCCAAGAACAAGATGGCTTCGCTTCAGAAAAAGACACCTGTAAGCAAAACATCCTTTAAGTTATGGACAACTGGAGTGCCTCTCATTTTAACTGAGATAATCTATCACAAGCTGTTACAATTGGGTATAAATTCCTTAGTTTCCTGTTACAACGTCATCCTGTTACATCATTTGTCACAACAGCTCTGAATCACACTGGGGCTTGGATAGTGTTGGATGGGTATTTTTGTTTCTTCTGAAGAAAAGTGGAGTAATTATAATTTTTTTTAAATAGGCAAATGGATGAAACGTTACCTGTTTGTGGTGCAGTCTTATTCATTTGGGAAAAACGTTTTTCTAAAGAGCGTTTTGTAAAATGATTTGAGAATGAATTTAATATCAGCAATGATCCTATTTCACTTCACACCAGTGAACATAATCAGCCCTCATTTATACAACACCAACAGTTTGTAGTAAAAACACAACGCTGGAGAAACTCAGCGGGTCAAACAGTGTATGTTATATTACAAAGATAAAGATACAGAACCAACACTTTAGGCTAAGCCCTTCATCAACCTTTGGCAGGTGCCCGAACAAAATGGTTTGGGGGTGGAGGAAGTTAGGGTAGGGAGGGAGGTACCAAATTACTCCTGTCTATAGGTGGTCAGTTTTCCTTGGAAGAAGTTTCAGAATCAGAATTTATTGTCATTAAACATGTTGCAAAATTTGTTGCTTTGCGGCAGCGTCACAGTCCAAACATTTATATAAACATCTTACAACAATAAATAAAAATAGAGCAGGAAAAAGAAAGAGTGAGGCAGTGTCTTTGGCTCATTGATCATTCAGGAATCTGATGGCAGAGGGGAAGAAGCTGTCCTTGGGCCGTGGAGTGCTTGTCTTTAGCCTCACGTACATTTTCCCTGATGGTAACAGAGTGAAGAGGGCCTGGCCTAGGTGGTGGGGGGTCCTTGAGGATAGTGGCTGCTTTCTCATGTAGATGTCCTCAATGGAGTGAAGTCTGGTGCCCGTGATGTTGCAGGCCGAGCTAACAACCCTCTGGAGTTTTTTCTTGTCCTGTGCATTGGTGTCTCCGCACCAGGCAGTAAGGCAACTGGCCAGAATGCTCTCCACGGTGCACCTGTAGATGTTTTCAAGAGTTTTTGGTGACATAACCAGAGGTCGCGTGTTCAGTCCTCGCTGGGGCCTCATTTCTGTGAGGGGCATTGGACGGCTCTCTATCTTCCTTATGGTAGATAAAGTTAAAGAATTTCATGCACATTACAGTCTAAATGTAGGATTCCATTCTAAATGGAATGTTTACTTTTACTGAATCTCCACAAACATGTCACAAAGTGTAGAGGCTGGTGAACCTTCTTCGTGATTGCTTTGCATGGAGGCTCCAGGAAAGATTCCCGGAGATGTTGAAACCCAGGAATTAGAAGTTCTTGACCCACTCCACTGGTGAGCCCTTGATGAGGACTGGTCCTGATTAAAGATGGACCCCGTGTATCTGACAAGCTGATGATTGACTTTGTAAAGCTGGTATCTCCAATAGGAGGGACAGCAGAGCCCAGGAGAACCCAGGGCAAGTCAGCGACGAGGGCCCTGGTTAAAGCCATTTGGACATTGAAGCTCTGAGGAATACCAAGATCTTACTGCATGGCAGGTGAGGTCTGGGCCTGATGTTCCGCTCACCCAGGGAAGTGCACGCGTAATACATCACCTTTCTTTCCTCAGTGTAGTGATCACTGTGTGCCCAGTCTGCCTCGCCAGGCAGGAGGTCACTGCAAATGGCATCTGTAGCAACACCTTCTCATCGGTGTCCCACATTTTCACTGAGTTTGCTACATCATGGCGTGACCAAGTGCCTGGCGTTACACCTGGATGGATGGGCTGGGGTTCGTTAGCCTTGGTTGGCAGCCAGCCTAAGAGAAGGAAAACTCAGATTTCAAACCCGGGTAGAAGGGGCTCGTTAGCCTCATCAGGCCATCCATCTAGGAGAAGGACACTCCGACATAACACCTGCAGCCCAAGGGCCTGGGTGTCACCATCCCAGCATGCTGGACTGAGGCAGAATAACCCTGGGAGTAAATGGTGGAGCCAGTACTCCACCTAAAAAATAAATCCATTTTGTAGGCTTGAAGGACATGCCCATGTCTACGATCCTTTCTAAATCTTCATTTGCGAAACTAAGCCTTGATGATGACTGCATGGTGCATGACATTTGGACTGTTTTAACGTTGAAGGGCTTTTGTGTTCTGCATCTCACTGCTTCATTCTCCAGGTGTAGTCTGTAGAAAGCCACCTCTGGCTTTTAACCAAAAATCCCCACCAATGTCTGAGTAGATCTCGCCAATCAAAGTCATCGCTGATATTCAGCGTGTCTCTACCATGTGGCATTTGAAATTATTTATTTGAAATTATTAAATAGGAACAGTGATTTCTTGCCACACAATACACAGCTCCCAACCCTTTGTCTGTGCACATTATACGAACGACTCTCCAGCATCACTCACGGTGGTGGGCTTTATAGTGCCATCAGCTGGAGATTCTGACCCAGGTCGCATCCAATGGTCTGGTATGGGGCTTGACACTGATTTGCAGGTGAGGTGACCTCTGACTAGGTTCCAGAGGGAGAGGTCACAAAACCCTCCATACTCCACACTACTGTTAGTGCAAGGGAGTTGCCCAACATAGCTTGAGCCAGGTACTGATTAAACAAGTGTAACCATGACCCAGTTTTTAATGAGCCTTCATTACTTTGCAGGAAATCCAGGATATAGAAGCTACAACGATGTGCTGATCCTGTGTGCTGAAACAACACATTTATACTCCATGAAGACTGGGATCTGGCACAGCACATCATTCGTAACCAGCTAGGCAAAGCCCAGTGAATTCATTTACCAGCCAAATCTTTATAACGGCACAAGCTGACAAATGCTTTCAGACTCAGTGTAGTGGCCAACTTTTTAAGGCTTTCCCCTTCCACATGTTAACCGAAGACTGAACATGTAACTAAGACCTACAAAGATAAGCATAGCATGTAAAGGCAGGGCCTTGGTGCTGTGGACTGGATGGGTTTTCGGACCTCTGATGTGACACTGAGCACAATCCTTCACCTAATTACATGCAGGAACAGAGCTAGCCAGCTATTTCATTGCAGCATCTCAACGGCCCTCCACCCTTGGCCTTCCAACTATTGAGTGTTCTCCCATCTCCAATCAGAGTCCACCTGCCCATCTGCCACCAGGGTTTAGTAGCAGATGGTCAAATTTAAATGTTAATCTCACGTGAAAATAAATTAGCAAAGGTCAAAAGAGGCAAGAATGCTGGTGGGTATTGCAGAGAGCTGTGCTTGCATTAATAGCAAAGACATTTCCTATGTCTTCAAGTGGGTACCCAAAGGTTGTGCCTGGATCTTCCTTGCAATGAGAGGCTGCAGGCTTGGAAGATGTGGTCAGACGAGACTGGATGCATTTTGTGGATGGTATAGATTGCAGCCACTGTGTGCCAGTAGTACAGGGAGAAAGTGCAGGGTGGCAGCAGAGTGTTAATCAAGTGTGTTGCATTGTCCTGCACAGTGATGCTGTTTGTTGGAGTTGCCCTCATCCCAGCAAGTGGAGAGTGCCTCTCCGCCGCCCTGCCCCATGCCTTGCAGATGGTGGGAAGGTTCTAGGCTTGCAGGATGTGAGATGCTCAGCCTCTGACTTGTTTCAGTCACAGTATAGCCATGGCAGCTCCAGTTGATCTTCTGGTGAATGGTGACACCAGGATATTGGGATTAGGGGCTTGCTGCTGGATAAATCATTGAATATCAAGGGTTGGAGACTAGACTCTCTTGTTGATCATTGCTCAACACTTTCTGGCGATAACATTGCTTTGCCACTATCAGATCAAGTCTGCATGCTGTCTGGGTTTAGCTGCAGGCCAGAACAAGCTGCTTCACTGCTGGAGGAGTTGGGAATGGGGTTAAATACACCAGCTAACCCTTCACCTTGGAAGGTCAAATGTGTCATTCTACAGTGCCACAAGGGACATGATGCATGTGTCCCAGAGGACCGTCCGCAGAAAATCAGCAGGGCAAATAAACAGAACAGCAGTCTCCAGTCAGTCCAACAAAACACAAACACATCGAAACAGCCCATGAGAGATAATCTGTTGGTGTTTTGGTCTGCTTCTCACAACACATAAACTTTGCCATGCAAAATATGCGGGGAAATTTATGTGACTTACAGCCTCCCACATAATCCCTGCTCCTTTTCTTTTGTTTCTCAGATACCTCTCAGTGCTTGTTCCTCTCAGTCACCAGCTACCCCACCACTCAGACAGGGTGCAATGATTTCATTCCTACACAGTGAGTGAGCTCGTAAAGCTGAACTGCATCTTGTGCTGGTCTGTGATCCATGGGTAACTCTGGATCCCAGCAGGCCTCCTGAACATGCTGGCCCACAATACAGTAATCAATCAGGCACCTAATGATCATTTGAAAGGTCCTCCTGCTGTCCAGAGTCTTGGTGATAGTGTTGGACAGCTGTAAGTTAGTTCATTGGACACATAGTGCTCTTGTTATCTCTCAGTCCTCAGATAAGATGCTTAGAGAGAGAAAAAAACCCACACCAAAATATTTTTGAAGAAATAAGACCAAAATCATCATGAAGGCTAGAAGCATCTCAGCAAATCCAGACATACTGTTCATTTAAGTCATATCATGGAAAATTGCTTCACCATAACACAGAGGCTCTGAATAATATGAACATAAATTCAATGTTATTAAACACTATCAATGTTTAGATACGTTAATTTAGTACATTTTCTTACAAGGTGAACTAAATAAACAAAACTGAATTATTGAAATGAAATGTATATTGAGGGCCCAAGGGAAATTTACCTTTAAAACACCAGGCCCACACAATGGAACTTTCTCTCTTACCTAATGATCTGTATCAGCTATTGATTTTTTGTCCTTGAATATTCAGCATTGTTTTACAAATATTTCACAAGTATGGTAATAAACAGTAATTGCACTTTCTGAAGTCTTTCTGTCTGACAGCATTTCTGGGCAGGATTGCTCATTGTAACACAATACAATGCCATGTTGTAAGGTTCCTTATAATTCTTTCTAAATTTACAGAGCCTTTGTGTGAACTCCCAGGAGCTCAGCTCGCTTTGTTTGTGGTCTCTGTGTGACTTCCTGGCACCAACCTACAACCTTTGCAAAGTTCCATATTTGTGCAAGTTAACATTCCTCACAGAGGTTTATCTGCTAATCTCCACTGGACAACTCCATGAAAGGTGGAGAGAAATCTAACCAATTTACAAAAGTTATTGTGTGGGGACATTACTATAGTTATCCAGAATAAAAGCATCTTGATTTTAATTTTTGCCGGTACATTGTGTTGCTGACTTGAGGGTTGACATTGTTGTTGGACGAAGTGCAGTTCCTTTTGCCAAAGTAGACAGTGTTTGGACCACAGTTATAATCCACTGTCCACAAAGTGAGGTGGAGGCATTTGTCAGGCATAAAACCACATGCAGTGAAAGTTTAGTAAAACCACGTGCACCCTTTTTAATATTTGGGAATTCCCTAATCTAGATTAATCAAGATTTTTTAATAAAAACCTTAATCAATGTTAATTAATTCCTATATTTATCTGGGTTAAACTTTTGCAACTAGAATTGAAACAGTTTCTACCACCACGGACTAATTGGAAATACATGAACAGTTGAGTCAGTCAGTTCGTTACAAGAACGAATCATAGTTATGAATAGGTCACAAAATTTGTTGTTTTGTGGCAACAGTACAGGGTCAAATAATGCTATAAATTACATTAAAAATTGTGCAAAAGAAGAGAAGGTGAGGCCATGTCTATTCAGAAATCTGATGGTAGCAGAGTGAAGAGGGAATGGCTGGGGTGGTGGGGGTCCTTGAGAGTGGAGGTCACTTTCTTAAGACACCTCCTCTTGTAGATGTCCTCGATGGAGTGAAGACTGAAGCCTATGTTGATGCTGGCCAAGTTAACAACCCTCTATAGCCTCTTCCTGTGTATTGACACCTCCATACCAGACAATGATGCAACCTGTCAGAATGCTCTCCACAGTACATCTGTAGAAATTTGCAAGACACTTTGGTGACAGACCATATCTCCTCAAACACCTCACGAAGTATAGCCATTGGTGAGTCTTCTTTGTCATTGCATTGACATGGAGGCCCCAGGACAGATCTTCAGTGATGTTGACACCCAAGAAATGTTGAGCACCACCTCAATTCTTTCCTAAGCTGGGCTAATGTGCAGAAATAATCCAGAACAACAGGATTATTCATCCCGGCCACCTCTTCAATTTATTTCACTGCTCATTTAAACCGTTCCCCCACTCCAGGAGAACACACTCTGCAAAATCATAACCACCGCGACCAACATCCGGAGAGATTTGCAGGGCATAAGATTTTCTCAGACCAAGAGCCCAATGAACTGTCCTTGGAGCCCAGAATGATACTGTGCATCCAAAGATGTGGTCTGAATACACTCGAGGCATGCCTTTTTCAGGAATAGGCTTTTAAGTTACATAACCCAGCCTTTTTATTTTAACCAAAAATAGACTTTATTCGCTATAAATTATTTACAAAAGGAAAACTGTTCAAAGTCTTTTCCCACCCTTCGTTTCTTGTCCATACATTTCCATCACTGAACATTGTAACATTCATTTCCATTTACACCATTCCCACCCCTGTGGCATCTTGTTGTTTCTCCCCCCCTCTGTTGGTTGAGAGACTTCCCCTCAGTCTCAGCCCCTCAGTGTCTGGTCATGGGAGGACTCTAGACTGTGTCCTTCCCCATAGTGCCCTCGTGTTGGCTGCACCAAGACTCACATGTACTCCTGCAGCCTAGAATGTTAACAGTGTTCCCTCACTGATATCAACAGGATTCAGGCAGACCAAAGGGCGTCTTTCACTGAGTCAATGGCCTTTCAGCAGTTCTGCATGTCTGTGCTCCCCAGAACAGCCTGTTGATCAGAGAGTCCTCTGTCACGCTGATGCTGGGGATGAACCGTAACGAGGACCCTCGCATCCTTCTCCATGCACTCTTAGTGAATCTAAATTCAGCAAAGAAGTGGGCGACCATCTCTATTCCGCCGCAGTCATCTCGGGGACAACGTGCGTGGTGGGAGATGTTCCATTTGTGTAGGAGGGATCTGAATGGGAATCTAACTTTTGCCACCAGCTAGGCCAAGTCCTGGTGCTTGTTTGTGATCTATGGCAATGAGCTATTCCACCAGATGGCCTGGACACTCTGCTCCAGGAACCACCCTATTGGGTCCATCCTTATAATGTAAAGATAAAGCTAAACAGCTCCTTTAGTTGACGGATAAGTTGCCAGTAGCGGTTGGCCCAATACTATTGCAGCACTAGTGACCCAGGTTCAAGTCCAGTGCTGTCTGTAAGGAGTTTGCACGCTCTCCCCATGTCTGTGTGGGTTTCCTTTGGGTGTTCCAGTTTCCACCCACCATTCAAAATGTACTGGGAGTTTCATGTTCATTGGAGGAATTGGGCGGCACGGGCTTATGGGGCAGAAAGGCTTGTTATTGTGTTGTATGTCTAAATTTAAAAATTAAAAATTGAAGAGGTGATGGTCCCCTACTGTGATTGATGTGGCTATTTGAGCCGGGCCTGTATTAGTGTTCAAATTGTATGGAAAATGCTGCAAATGCTCCACAGGGCACAGCTGTGCGTAGAAGAACTGTGAATGTCTCGGATCCAAGTTCCATTCTGAAGAAGGTTCATTCACTCAAATGCTGACTGTCTTTTCTCTTCCCACAGATGCGCCTTGATTTGCTGAGCACTTTCTGTTTTAGATTTCCAGCAGTTTTATTAGTTTTATTTTGATTTTGTGATGCTAATGAATGCACATCCTGTTATTGTAGAATCTGTGCCCAAGATGGCAGCGACTGTGCAGGGCAGCGACCACGAGGGGTTGCAGACTCCGGGGGAGTGGCGGACCAGCACAGGGCACCCCCTACCCAACTCCCCGTTGAGAAGGAGAAGCAGAGGAGACGACCCTACAAGGCGATGACAACAGCAGCAGACCAGCGAGAGGCTGAAGGACCCACACAGGCTGTGGGCTGCTTGCAACTGGCTCACAGGAACCAGGAATCGGAACCGGGATTCCAGTGGTGCTGAGGATAAGAAGGGTTGCCAGAGGGCCTCGGCCACTGAAGGCTTCCTGATCATGTCGGAGGTTTGGATCTGGAGCTCAGGTTGCGGATGGATCGACAGGAGTCTGTGTGGCTGCAGGAGGGCTGGGGCGCCGGGCAATGCTCACGGCGACTCTGTTTGTCATATGGCAGATGAAAGTTGAAATATACCATGTCGATGACCTTTTAATGACAATAAAGAACCTTGAAAAGAAGTTGAATCTTATTTCTGGGGCAGCCTGTGTCACCACATCATCGTTATCCACCTCCTTTCCAAAATCTTTCACCACTGAATTTCTGAAGCACGTTAAAGTAGTTTGGAGCCTTTTTCTGTGGAAATGCGTTGTATGATGAACAAACATTCTCAAATGAGTTTGAATTTTGTTTCAAGACTGAAGGACCTTCATGAGGACAAGTGCAAAATATTTGAGACCTTTCTCCCCACCACAAAGTAAACACGAAGTGAAAGGTTATCTGACCATCTCGACTCGATTCACCGAGAAAGTCAATAATTTAACTTGTTTAAGATTAATTCAGGATTCATTCTATCATGAAGAATCACACAGTTGGCCTGGTGTTATTTTGAAGTAAACACCCTGGCCTTCCACTTGAGGTGAACTTGGAGGTAATATTTCAGACTGGTTACTTCTTTATTCGTCCAGGCCACCTCATTCCAAAGCCCTCGGGACCGATTCTCCCCTGCAGAACTCAGTCCAGACGAGGCAATAACAGCTCAGCCCTGGTCTCATTAATTTCAACCTCCTCAGTGTGACTTTCACAGGAGGCTGGTGTCAGGTGTCCTGCTACAGCCTGCTTCAGAAACCAGGCCCTTGTAAGATGCAAACCAGGAGATGATGGCTTGCCCTGACTGTCAGCTGAAAGGGTCACACCATACACACTTACGAGGCCAAGGCACCCACCCTCCACATCACCTATCTTCCCCACCCTTACTTCCCTCACCCACTCTCACATACAATCACAACACCCCTCACCCACCACCACCTCCTCACATACCCTTCACACTCCTCAGTCTCCTCATTCCCCTTCACCCACCATCACCCCCCTCACCCACCCTCTCCCACAATCTCACCCTCTCACCCACCTCCACCCCATCACCTACCCTCTCCCATCATCTTCTCAAACCCCTCGCCCACCATCGCCCACCTTCAACCCCTCACTCTCCACATTCCCCTCACCCACCATCACCCCCTCACACCCTCACCCACCAGCACTCACCTCTCTCATTCATGAATCTGATGGCAGAGGGGAAGAAACTGTCCTTGTGCCACTGAGTGCTCATCTTCAGGCTCCTGTACCCTTTCCCCGATGGTAGCAGAGTGAAGAGGGTATGGCCTGAGTGGTGGGGGGTCTTTGAGGATAGAGGCTACTTTCATAAGACCCCGCCTCATGTCAATGTCCTCGATGGAGTGAAGTCTGATGCCTGTGATGTCACAGGCTGAGTTCACAACCCTCTGGAATTAATTTTTATCCTGAGAGATGGCACCTCCATACCAGGCAGTGATGCAACCAGCCAGAATGTTCTCCATGGTCCACCTGTAGAAGTTTACGAGAGTCTTTGGTGACATACAGAATCTCCTTAGACACCTCACCAAGGCGAGCTTTCTTTGTGTTTGCATCAATGTGGAGGCTCTAAGACAGATCCTTGGAAATGTTGACACCCAGGAATTTAAAGTTCTTGACCCTCTCCACTACTAATCACTCATTTGAAGACTGGGTCACGTTCCCATGACTCCCTCCTGAAGTCCACAATCACCCCTGGTTTTGCTGACATCGAGCACAAGGTTGTTGTCGTTACTCCATTCAATGAGCCGATGTATCTCCCTCCTGGACACTTCCTCATTGCCGTTTATGATTCTGCCAACAACTGTGGCGTCATCGGCAAACCTGTAGATGGCATTGGAATTGTGCCTGGCCACACAGTCATGGGTGTATAATGAGTAGAGCAGTGGGCTAAGCCCGCATCCTTGGGGTACACCTGTGTTGATGATCAGTGAGGAGGAGACATTATTTCCAATTCGTTCTGACTGTGGTCTTCAAGGATCCAGTTGCAGAGTGGGGTACAGAGGCCTAGACTTTGTAGCTTCTTGACCAGCACTGAGGGAATAATGGTATTGAAGGCCGGGTGAAGTATCCAGTGTGTTCACCCATCTATCAGCAGCTAACTTCTCCTGCCTTGTGGTCAATCCACCCCTTGTGCTTTTCATCCAACTCATGACAAAACTGTGTTTTTTTTTATGACAAAACTGTGTTTATGTGATTTGCTTCACCTGTTACCTAATTAAGTGGCTGTATTCTGTTGAGGGTTGAACCACTTTAAATGTAGACATATAGCACCGTAACAAGCCCTTTCGGCCCATGAGCCTGTGCCACCCAATTGACCTTTAACCCTAGTAGGTTTTGGAAGTTGGGAAGAAGCTGGAGCCCCCAGGGAAAACCCATGCAGACACGGGGCGAACGTACAAACTCCTTTCAGACAGCGCTGGACGAAGTCGGGTTGCTAGTGCTGTTACAGTGTTACGCTAACCGTGTTTGATCTATTAGCTGTGGAGCTGGATTCAGGATGCTACCAAATTAGGACCACGCACTTTTCCATTAACTTTTCTCTCTAAAATGATTGCAGCATTGTCCAAATTCTCCCTCTCTGTGAAGCTTCCAAGTCCACCTTTACTCGTCCTTTTGCCTTTCTCCACTGCGCCCTGAAATCGCACAGGCTACTTTGTGAAGGACAAGTGCAGGGCCGGCGACTGGTGAACCTGCTTTTTGGCTTCCAGGACAAGTAGCATGGCCCAGATCAGCAGCCGAGCAGCTGGAGGAAGGTGGGTGCAGCCTGCAAGCCAGTGTGTGAGTTGGCCTGTCCTGTGGCAGGGCTGACTTCGAGAAAGGATGCATTTCATCCATTTAAAACAAACAGTTTAAAGCCTTCAATCCAACTGGTAAAAGGATGAGGAAATTGTCTAATTTCTACCCTGGTTTGTTCTTTCACCCTGTCAAAAAGTATTTATTTTCTCAGACTGGGAAATAAAGTTTTACCTACTCTGTCTGTAATGAAAATAAGCAATAGTTGGCAAAAGGCATCAGGAAGCTGGAATGGTGAGGACCTCACTCGCTGTCCCGCCTGTTCTTTGCAATTAAGTGCTCCTGTCACTCTTCAGATCTCCCTCTGGACATCGACTGCTCTGATAAAGATCTTGGGAATGCCAGTTTCCAATACTGCAATGGTAACAAAAGGGACCTCTGCCACGATGGTACATGCAAACTGAAAACAGCTCTCATTGAATATCAAGCAATCTCTTTGACAGGTCCTCCCAAACCCCTGACCTCTACCAGAATGAAGACGAGAGCAGCAGCCTCTTGTGGGAACACAGCTGCCTGCTGGACGCACAACCCCGACTTGAAATGTATTGTTGTTCCTTCATCATATGGGCTCCGAAACCTGCATTTCCCAGTCGAACAGCCTCGCGAGGCTTCCTTCATCAGGAGGACTGCAAAGGTTCAAGGGAGCAACTCACCATCCCCTTCGAGAGGGCAATTAGGGCTGAGCCGTAAGTGCTGGACTTTCTAGCAATGCTGAGACTAAAAAGAAGCCAAAATTCACATGCAAATTAATTAATGCTTCATGTTCTGGGAGTAAAGTCTGGAAATTACAGTGAATAGCAGAATTTTAACCTAAAGTGCAACAGTTCACTATCCCATCTGCACTTCTCATTTCATTGAGAAACTCTGCCACAGCTAAGCTGAAATCATACTCTGAGCTCATGTCTATTTCAAAATGTGCCCTGGACTAATCTGTCAAATCCTGCTACATCCTATGATTCTGATTGGTACAATTCACCCAAATTAATTCTTGCTGCAGTCACACAGATACACTAACTTCAATATCATTACAGTGCCCCGTGGGACAGGAATAGAGAGGTAAGAGATATAAAAGCATAAATAAAATCATGATTTAAAATTCTTTAATTGGCATGTAATAAAACAGAAAAGGTGATATTACATGAAAATTCCTTTAGTCTGCTGCAAGGCCGACGAAGATTCACCATCCCTGACAGTCAGAGAATGAGAAGCAAAAGACCCACCTCCCCCCCGCCCCCCACCACCCAGAGTCACAGAATGTCTATGGATTCGCCCCCAGAGCTCCCGCAGCCTCTGCAGCCACACAGACCAGTCCAAACCATCGGCCACCCAAGCTCCAGATCTGACACGATCAGAAGCCCTCAGTGCCCTTGGCAACCTCTCGCACCCTGGTTCCAATACCTGTTGCCCCTTCAGCCGGTCTTGAGCCAGTCTCCAGCAGTCTGCCGCCCAGTGTGAGTTCTTTGACCGCAGTTGCCAGCAGTCCACATAATAAATGTTGATTGCAGCTCGAGTTGTACGCTCTCGGTACAATAATGCCGAGAAACGTCATTGGTGACAATTCCTCTCTGGAGCTGTGGCTGATGGTGAATCTCTGAGGCCATCAGTTCATGTTAAACGTTTTCTGTTTCCATTGAACTTACTGCCTGTAGAGGAAGGATGTGTCTGGGGTAAAAACAGTAAAATCTGAAAAGCTGAAAAGAAGGGAGGATGTTGGAAGCTCTCCCCAGGTCAGTCAGTGACTATGAGGAGAGAATCAATGCTGAGGGCCCATCATCAAAAGGCCAATGTAACATGGGAGAACTGATACTGACAACTTGGACTCTTATTGGGTAGGTAGGTTGTCAGCACCCCCTCCCCCCCTACCTCTATTCCCCAGTGAGAGATTAGAAATTGAGGATCATGGATTGAAAGCTTTTGGCTTAAATTTCTCCATTCTTTTAGTGACCACGGCCAATTTGTAGCACCAGACTGTTCTGGAACTGTGCCTGAAATTCTATTAGACAGAATGAAAATTTCAAAACTAAACAACTCCCCAGGACATATTGGGGGCAACCTTTGCAGATTGGAACAGCATGAAAGCAGAATTCTTTCCTGGAAATGGCCAAAATGATGAGCAGATTAAAAATGTTCAGGCAAGTGAAGTATTCATTCCTTGATCTGAATACAGCCTCCAAAAAGTGAGCAAGAATTATATTTGCATTGGATCAAAGCAAAAGATGCTAGAAGAACTTTGCAGATCAAAGAGTGGAAAGGAAAACCTGAGTCAAAAGTTTAGGCCAATTTCCTTCCAATAGAGCTTGCAAAGTTTTCAGAACCACCGAATCACGGAAGCACGTGGCCTAGGATCCCATCTCTTGCACCGTTCCTCATCCACACTGAACGTGGCGCTTATTTAAATTTAAATTTAGACATACAGCACGGTAACAGGCGATTTCGGTCCATGACGCTCTGCCACCCAATTACACCCAATTTACCTACACCCCCTGGTACATTTTAAACGGTGGGAGGAAACCCATGCAGACACAGGGAGACACGTAAAAACTCCTTAGACGCCACAGGATTTGAACTCCACTCCCGCTCGCTGGCGCATTAAAGGCATTGTGCAAACTGTTACGCTAACCGTGTTGCCCAAATTGACATGGACTCCACATCCTCATTCAACCTGCATCCCTCTATGCAGGTACTTGCCAAATGCCTTTTAAACATTGTGGTTCTAGCCTTCTCCACCACTTCTTCGGGCTGCATCTGTCATGAATGTCCAAATGGAGGGGAGGTCAGGCCTGAGATGGACTTGGCCACTGTGTCACCTCTGTGCTCCTGAACAATCAAGTTCCAAACCAGGCCATGATGCAGCAGTCAGAACACTTTTCATAGGGTACCTGCTTACGTTTGCTGTCAATACTCCTTAGAAAGTAGAGATGTGCACAAGAAGCAGGTCTCCAACAGCACTGGATCTGGTTCCTCTGGACATGGACACTGTACAGAGTGGATGAAGTTCTGGAAATATCTTCTCATTCCTCTGTATAAATGACCCTCCTCCCCCACAGGGAGCTCACCACTCATCCTGACACATGGAGCATCACCGAGCGGTGGACACCACTTACCCCAGCACATGGAGGATCCCCAAATAGTGAAGACCACACATCATGGCACATGCACAAAATTCAAGTCCTGATTCTATTCGCTGTCCAGCTCAAGTTTTTTTCCCTGGTTATTTTTTCCCCTAGGAGATTCTATGACTGGATTAAAGTCCATCATGGATCGCACCAGAATTGTTAGGGCCACCTCAAAAGCTGAGATGGTTGACCTTCTCGTTGAGGGTCTAAGTCCCTGGGGATCCAGCTTCTTACTTTGCTTACATCTGAAAAACACTTTGAGCCACTTGAGTCCCTCCACCCAACTGCCTTTTGGCAGCAATTTTTTCCATGTTACCCATTATATAATAAACAGCTGAATATAAATAATTTAACTTGGGAATTGGCTTCTATAATTATTTCAAACTAAACAGGAACCAATGTGAAAAAAAGATGCATGACTGCCATTCAATAATCAATTCATACTGAGCTGCAGAACTCAAGGCAACAGCACCATGTCCAATCACAGTCAAACTCGGGATTTTGTCTTTAGCTTGGAACCACCCTGACCCAGAGCAACCAGGTCAGTTTGTTGCAAGTTCTTCAACAATAAAAATGTAATTACTTCTCAAATCTTTGAAAAATTTTTTTTAATCAGGAAGATTACACTGGACAACAATTTTTTCAAAAGATTACCTTCCTGAAATAAAATTGGGGATTATGATAGATGACTTTAAGCTGAACACAAAGATACTTTCAGATTTGCTGAATCACGTAGGAAGTTGGAGAGACATTAACTTATTTTTTATTGAATTTAGCATGTTTAATCACATAATGAAGCTGACACATTGTGTTAGTTCAAGGGAACTAAAAATGTTTTAGTTGCACCTCTGCAAATGTTAAACACCATTTGCCATTTTTTTACCAGACTGACTACATTTCTCTGCAGTCTAAAGCTTTCCTCCTCACAGAAGGTCGTCCCAGCAACCGTCGTCTCCTTTACTCTGCCCGCAAAACCAGTCTTACAGCTCAGGGCAACATTGAGGGGTGATGCACTCTTTTTGGCATCGATTACAATTTTACCCCCAGCTCTGTTTGTCCACATGACTGAAAGTTGCCAAAGTGATACTTGCAGAGCATTTGGCCAGTTATGGAGGTACCAACATTCAGCACTTGAAAAAACTCCAAACGGTTGTTAACTCGGCCTGTGACATCACGGGCACCAATGTCATTCCATCGAGATCATCTACAAGAGCCAGTGTCCATCAGTGGCAGCCTCTATCCTCATCTACCCCCACCACCCAGGCCATGCCCTCTTCGTTCTGCTATCATCAGGAAAAAAGTACAGGAGCCTGAAGATGAGCACTCAGCGGCACCAGGACAGCTTCTTCCCTTCCGCCATCAGATACCTGAATAATTAATGAACCAAAGACACTACTTTACTTTGAGTTTTTGTTTTTCTTGCACTATTTTTACTTATTTTGTAAGGTGGTTTATATAAATATTTGGTCTGTAATACAACCGCAAAACAACAAATTTTGTGACTTATTCATGACAAGAAATTCTGATTCTGAAATGTAATTTTTGGCCAATGTTTGGGATTGTGAAAGGTGCTTTACAAATGCAAATGGTTTCATGTTTCAATCACTTACTACAATGTATAACAAAGCAGATGAGTGCCACACTCCATCACTCATATTAAATGTGGTGTTTCCTGCAGATCTGCCCTTCAGGCCCCTCATTTGCTCTGTTGAAGTATTTCCCTTGATGCTGGCATGACATGAAGAATGTTCTTCTGCTTGTTATTTCAAACAAAGCTTCACTATTTATGTGAGTTTCTGATTTCACCGATGAGGGAGAAGTGGAGGGAAAGTCTGTGATGCCGGGTCACATGATGTAACAGAGAATCACTGTGTCTCTTGGTGAGTGTTGAGAGATTGAGTCGTCTGGGACTGTGCTCACTGGAATTTAGAAGAATGAGAGGGGATCTTACAGAAATGTATAAAATTATGAAAGGCATTGATAAGATAAAGGTAGGTAAGTTGTTTCCATTGGTGGGGGAAGCTAGAATGAGGGGCTATAGCCATAAGATTCAGGGGAGGAGATTTAGGATGGAGTTGAGGGGAACTGCTTTTCCCAGTGGGTGGAGAATCTGTGGAATTCTCTGCCCATTGACGCAGTGGGAGGCGACCTCAGTAAATATATTTAAGACAAGGATACATTTTTACATAGTTGGGAAATTAAGGGATATGGGGAAAAGGCAGGTCAGTGGAGATGAGCCGATCGTCACATCAGCCATGATCTCATTGAACAGTGGGGCAGGCTCGACGGGCCGGATGGCCGACTCCTGCTCCTATTTCTTATGTTCTTACATCCACCTCAATGACCACAATTACTTTGAAAGGACATGGCTTCAGTCTATGAAAACTGTCGAGTCTCTGAGGCCACTCCAATCTGATTGTCTGTTTGCTTCCTGCCACTTTTTCAGTCTCCTGTTACTCGGCTCACTGTGGTCAGCACGCCTACACATACACGTGACCCCTACCTCCATCCTTTCGATTTGTCTCCTGGTGCACTTAACCTTTTTACAAGGTTGGCAGTGGATTGTTTCACATACATTTTTGGCTGTTGTTTTTGCTGTAGTGAGGCAGTCCTGCAACATTTCTCATAGTTGGAATATTTTTAGATTTACATTTCCCAGTGTGTTATTTAAGGCATCATATTACACAAATTGGGGCCACAGCTGAATAAGTTTGTTTGTCTGAACTTCATTAACCCAAAGCCAATGCAGTAAAGTCCTGTTTCCATTTAGTTTTAAACTATAATTTCTTGATTGTATATTGAGATTGTCAACATGATCATTTCGAGGAAAGTTTCACATCAAATTAAAGCTTGCGTTAAATTATAACTGGTTAAGTTTGGGATTTACTTTAAATCCCTCCAGAAACCCTCTCCTCTAGTTTTCTCCATCTCCCCAACTCTCTGTGATCCTTCAGTTCTGGTCATATCCATTTCTTGCAATTCTCACTCGTTCCCCACCCTCTGTTATCCCCTATCTCCCTGGTGCATGGATTTTTAAGGGATATGGGAATAAGGCAGGTTGGTGAAGATGAGCCATGACTTCATTGAATGGCGCAGCAGGCTTGATGTGATAGATGGCTGACTCCTGCTCCTATTTCTTATGTTATGCTCTCTCATAGCAAGGAGAAATTCCCCTTGTCCACCAATCTTCAGATCCAACGCATCCTCCGCATTCACCATTAACTGCCCAGGAACACCTCAGAAAGTGACCAATGTGGCCAAGTCCATCAAGAGCACCAACCTCCTGTACATTGAAGACATCTATGTGAGATGCTACCTCAAGGAGGCAGCCAACATCGTAAGGAACCCCCATCACCCTGGTCACAACCTCTTCTTGCTGCTATATTCAGACAGGTTCAGGACTGAGGTCTCGCATCTCAAGGTTTCAGAGTAGACATTTTCCAACAGCTATTATGCACCTGAACTTCTCCATACACTAACCGTAACCATAATCTATTCTGGGACCACTGAAAGATCCATCTGTGTGAATGAAATTATGCCTTTTTTCTTGCACTAACTGCAACTGTGAATATTTAATCCTATATCCTTTTATATATTTTTAAAATCTCTTTTTCTGTATTGTCATAGGACTGAATTTATACTCTTGTAGTAGGTGCATCTTACGTATCCGTGTGGCTGTTCAAGTAAGAATTTCAATGCATCCGAACCTTTTACTTGTGTGTATGACAGCAAAATCTTATCATCTTCATCAGCTATCTGGAGCATCTCTAACCTGGACCGAAAATCAGACACACATTCCCCCCCTCTTGCAGTTCAGTATTCCAACAGGTCTGTCCATGCCACCCAGGATCACCACCCCTCCTTCTCCACAAACCTGACCTCCTCAATGCTCTTTTACCTCCTGCCTTTCAGCCACTCAGGACCCAATCAGTTCTTCCCCATGAAGCACCATGTGCTTTTGCCGTTCTTCCAGATGAGTGCTTTGCAGTCAACGCCCTCAATGCGGCCATTTCTACAGTGGAGAAATCCATGGCAGATTGGGTGAATGTTTTACAGAAATACCTGCCTACATTTTGCTCATATTTTGGAGAAGGGGCTGAAGCCCAAAATGTTGATTATGTATTTTTATCTTTGCTGCATGAAGTCCACTGTTTGACCTGTTGAGTTTCTCCAGCATTGATTGTGTTTTTATCTAAAACTGAGAGTGGGGTTGATCTCTGGAATTCTCTGTCCTCGAGAGGAGGCCCAATCATTATTTAAGGTGCAAAATCAAGGAATTGTCTGCTTTTAGTGCATGAACCAACACAATCACAGTAAGCTCTTGGGTGAAATATTTCCTCAACTGCTAAATTAAGTAGGCTGGCTACTTTACTAAAATGGTGTACAAAGGAGTGTCAACTCCCAGTTGTAGTTTTCACCAGGAGTCCAAGAGCCAAAACTACATTAATTTCTTGCCCATCACAAAGCTATTGGGTGGAGTGTAATGTTTTTCTGCTCTATGACATGGCACTGTTTGGAAGTGTGGCTGAAAGGAGAGGAGACATCTTCAGCCACAGTAAGGTTGTTTACTCTATTATCCAAACTCTTCAAGCCTCTGCCAAGTTTAAATGCAGTAGTCACTTGCCGAACTTCAATGTGAGTTGAAGCTGTCATTGCTTCATTAAATTCACAAGGTCTTGTATTCCCAGCCTCATTCTTAACGCAATTTTGATCACCATTTATTCCCTTGGAGTCTTTCAACTTGGGTGGACTTTCAACAACAAGAAGCTTACTTCCACATCTCGAAGTCACAAATTTCAACCCCTTTGAATAACTTCCTTAACATGTCCCTGGTGAAGAATTAAACCACAATAGATCCCTCTTCTGCCCAGGCTGTGCTGAAAACTGTGGATACTCCGTTGCACTTGGTAATGCTGCCCTCCTGAGTGAAACACAGTACCATTCAAGAGTCCTTGATGATTGCTGCTGCTCTCTGACATCAGCATTCCCTGGAGACGTTCTCGATGGTGGGGAAGGTTCTGCCTGTGATGCCCTGGGTTTTGCAGGGTTTTACCCTCAGAGCTTTAGGTATATGGAAGATGCTAACTAAATCCAGTGAGGTCTTCTTCAAGAGAAGCATCTGAACAGATGGAGCAGCCACTGGGAGACCACCCACCACAGAAGGTGGACTGGGAAAGGGAGAAGTTGGATGTGCTGGCTGAAGATTGACTGGAGATCTGGTTGGAAGGTGACCACAGTCAGTTCTCCATGCATGTTCAGTAGGCAAGGGTGGGGAGGGGGACAAGGAGATGGACCTGGATGCTATTGTCTAGTCCACAGGAAGGTAAATGACCTCAGAAGAGTGGCTGACATCATTGAAGCATCTTCAAACTACATCTCTCGCCAAAGGCATCAGCAGCTCAGTTACAGCAGGGAATGACAGCAAATGCTGATGGGTTTTACTGCCAATGCCACAGCAAGTTCCAGTCAGGTTCTTACACGCAATATGAGTCTTAGTGCAGCACAGAGAGCCGAGGGAGCAGTTCCAGAGCTGAAGGCAATGCATCAGAATGTAGTAGAAAACGGCCCCTGACTGGATAACCTGCATATTATGGTCAATAAAGATAAAAGTGGATCACAATTGCACTTTGATTTTTATAAATATTCTGTGATTTACTTCCAAAGATATGTTTAGAGTAACATTTGTTGGATTTCATGAGTGAAACTGAAACTCCATGGGGGCCTACATAAAGTGGAATTCAAAGGCCGACATAATTACATTGTTCTTTCTCACTGATTGAGCAATGAAGTGATGCCAACATTTCTGCAGTTCAAACTCGGTGCAAATCCAGAAGGTCTGGAAGTGGAAGAGAGGATCAAAGTTGCTGGCCGTTTGTTATTAACGACCAAGCAAGAGGTTGAGGTCACCGTAGCATCGGCTGGCTTGTTGAACAGAGTCGAAACAGATGGGCAGACATGGACACTCAATGGGTTGCACTGCAACGAGAGCTTATGGAACCAGCAAAGAAAGTGCACACGTCTCAGGATCAAAATGACACTTTTTTCCCATGGTAGCGGCAGGCAATTGTAACCAGAGGGAGAAGCAGACATCATTTACCTGAGCTGAGCCTATACTTCACCACCCAGAAATCCACCAGCATAGAAAGGAGGAAAACGGGATGCACAGTTGGTGTAGCAGTTAGTGCGGCGTTGTAACAGCGCCAGCGATCGGACCAGGGTTCGAATCCCACACTGTCTGTAAGGAGTTTATACGTTCTCCCTGTGTCTGCATGGGTTTCCTCTGGATGCTCCATTTTCCTCCCACCGTTCAAAATGTACCAGGGGTTTTAGATTTGTTGGGTGTAATTGAGGGTCATAGACTCGTGGGCCAAATGGCCCTGTTACTGTGCTGTGTGCCAAAATTTGAAATTTAAAATAAAAAAATAAAAATTGAAAGTAAAGGCAACTTAGAGCACAGAACGTCCCCAGCCACGAATGCTTTTTTGATGAATAACTCGACTTTTTTATTCCACTAAAGCAAATCAGCTCAGCAATGAAAGGCAGACTGAGACTACTCTCTGAGAAAGAATTAACGTGTGAAATCATCGATTCTCCCCCTCCCTCCATGGGTTTCTCCAGCAGTTTGTTTGTTTGCTGTGAAATCATCATCCTGACCATTCACCTGGACAGGGTTGGCTTCTGAGTGAATGGAATTTAGGGACCTTTTTATGGTCGGACCATTTCATTGCAGTCTATAGTATCCCGATAGTTTTCATGGGGTGCTGATGGTGCGCCATCAGACTTCCATGCACTAGCTTGGCCGCAGCAGTCCTCTCCTCAACCTCACTTCTCTGGATCAGAGGATTCGGCACAGAAGCTGCTCCTGTGTTTGCCAGTACCACATGGTCAGACTACCAGTGCATTTCATTTGCTGTGAATAACTTTGCCAAGTCCCTGAGGTCGTGAACTGCAAGCCTTCTTCTTGAGTGAAACACAAAAGTCTCCCGATGCTGTGATTGTCATCAAAACACACCATAATGCTGGAGGAGCTCAGCTGGTCTTGCAGCGTCCATCGGAGACAAAGATATATTGCTGACGTTGCAACATATTGCTTAGGCCCGAAACATTGGCAATATATCTTTGTCTCTGATGGACACTGCGAGACCGGCTGAGTTCCTCCAGCATTATGATGTGTTTTTAAACTTTCTGCTGGGGTTCTGCGTGAAGGGGCCCACCTCTGATGGGCCATGTCCTTGTGCTCTGTTGTCTGCTGTGATTGATAGGCTTCACCCATTTCCTTGTGACCCTTCCACTTCTCTCCTTTTTATTCAACTTCATTCCACCCTTCCCATGCCCCCTGAACAATATCGTCGTTTCTCACGGTGGACTTAAGTCAAGCTATTAAAATTCTTCCAGCTACTTTTAACCATGCCGCACTTGAGTAAAACAGAAGATATATGTGGGTTCTCCCTCTTTGTAACACAATGATTGGGTTGTTCCACTTTAATCTTCATAGCCGGCCTGTTAGCATCAAACTTTGTTTTGTTTTAATCATTACCGGCCTTGTGGTTAGATGTCAGCATGAAGAATGGTGATACGAATATCCCTCAGTCTTAATGGATTCAGATGGTTTCTGTGCACAGAGAGGGGCAGATTGGTATTTTCCCTATCCATCGCGAGTGATGCTCTTTCATTCAATATGTGAATGCGGGCGCGAGTGGAGACATCCTCGTAATTTCATCGGAATGTGTGTAAGCAGAAGGAAAGTGTATTTCTGACATGTGTTTATGTTACATGCTGAGATTACTGGAGTGTGCTCAGGAATATAGGCAGGAGTAGAAGAAATCCAGAATGATTTCTTGCGGATGATAATGGATAAGATGGCGAAGCAGAGATAGATCCCAAGCTGACTGCAACATGAAATCCATTGAATAATAATCCATGTGAAGTTCTTTAAAAATATAGACATACAGCATGGTAAAAGGTCACACCCTACTGACCAGGTATAGGACAGGAAGATTCAAGACTCAAGATTCTTTTATTGTCATTGTCATGTAAGGGAAGATAATATTCCACAAAATTGCATTTAGTCAGCCATAAATCAGACAAAGATTCGTCATCAGCAGAAATTGGCCGGCGCCTCTTACAGTGAGAGAGACAGAGAGAGAGAGAGAGAGAGAGAGAGAGAGAGAAAGAAGCGAAAGGAAGGATTCAAACCTTAACTATCCATGGCCCCTTTAATGGAATCAGAATCAGACTTTATTGTCATGAACATGTCACAAATTTGTTGTTTTGAGGCAGTGTCACAGTGCAAACATTGCTATAAATTATATTTAAAAATAAATAAATTAGTGCAAAAGAAGACAAAGTGAGGAATCATACAGGAATCTGATGGCGGAGGGGAAGAAGCGGTCCTTGTGCTGCTGAGTGCTTGTCTTCAGGTTCCTGTACCTTTTCCCCGATGGTGGGAGAATGAAGAGGACATGGCGTGGATGGTGGGTGGGGGGGTGGTGGGGGGTCCTGAGGATAGAGGCTGCTTTCTTAAGACACCCCCTCTTGTAGATGTTCTCGATGGAGTTAATTTTTCAAATGTAATAAATTTAGGTTACTGGCCATTTCAGCCCATGAGCCCTTGCTGCCCAATTACACCAATTAACCAACAACACCTGTACTTTTACTGAACAGTGGGAGGAAACTGGAGCACCCGGGGAAAACGCATGCAGGCACGAGGAGAACACACAGCACGGGATTCGATCCCCGGTCCTGCTTGCTGGTGCTGTAGCAGTGTTGCGCTAACTGCTACGCTGACCATGAAGTCTGATGCCCTTGATAGCGCTGGCCGAATTCTCCACTCTCTGTAGACAGGTTGACAGGTTAACGAGTTGCTTGTTACTTTTCTCACCTTCCGTCAGAGTCAAGGTTCAAAGAAAAATCATTTGCCAATTTGGTAACACCCTGACTTCAGCACAGCCAAGCAAGGAAGAATTCTCAGTTAATTGGGACCAAGCATATGCATAATTACAGCACATGCTCCAAGTAGCAAAGAAATAATTTATGCTAGTTTGAGTGAATTGAAACCTGGTCAATTGACCTGTGGTCAATCCAAACAGGCCATTAAGTAGAATCAACTCTGGAAACAATTGGAAAGAGAATGGCCCCTAAATAAGTCTAATTTAGCAATAACCTGTTGGATTCCCAGTTCCAAGGATTAGATCTGATGGGCAGTTAATTCAAATGGATATAAATTGCTGCCCTCGAAACTCAACAGTTGTTATTTTTGTGCTTTGTGCTCCAAGTTCTGAAGGTCGTTTTGGAATTGACTGTGAACCTTCTATTTTTTTTTTGGGAGGGTGGAATTCCTTATGCAGGGAGTTGTTGGGGCCTGTAATGCCTCGCCAGTGGTGGTGGTGGAGGCTGGAATATTAGGGGCATTTAAAAGACCCTTAGACAGGCACATGGATGGAAGAAAAATAGAGGATTATGAAGGAGGGAAGGTTTAGTTTTTTTTGAGTAGTTTTATATAGGTTGGCACAACATTGTGCTGAAGGGCCTGAACTTTTTTTAAATTATTTTTTTCTTAATTTAGATGTTAACAGGCCCTTCTGGCCCACAAGCCTGTGCTGCTCAGTTGATCTACAATCTCTGTACCATTTGAAGGGTGAGACAAAACTGGAGCACTCAGCGGAAACACATGCAGATGTAGGGAGAACATATAAACTTCTCACGGACAGTGCTGGATTTGAACCTGGGTAGCGGGAGCTGTAACAGTGCTGTGCTGACATCTTCAGCAACTGGGCTGTAATGCACTATGCTCATTATCTTTAACATCAAAATGTTTTGTGCTCAAAATCCATCTAACTCTTGATTCTGCAGTCCAACCCCTCTATGGTGGATGTAGAATATAAAATGGCCAAATGGTCTTCCATCAAACAACATCACTTGAAAATGTATTTGTTCATTATCACACTGGATCGTTTGTTAGCTAATCATCCCATTGGAAAAGTTCATCTTGAGTTTCCAATGGCTTAGAGGCTCTACCAAAAGTAGGTGTCTTCTAAATCCAGTCAATGGTTCAATCTAAGGTTATTACATTGGCCAACAAATTTTTCAAAAGGTTTGCTTCCTGAAAAAAATGGTAGACAACTTCAATCTGAACACAAAGATAACTTCAGACTTGCTGTATCACTTAAGAAGATGTAAAAACATTAACTTTTACTGAATTTGGCACGTTTAATCACATAATGACGCTGACACATTGCGTAAATTCAACTGACCTAAAAATGTTTTCCTGAACATTTTTGTTTGATGCTTCTTGTGATAAGCCAGAATTAAAGGATTCCAGTTGCCCTGATACCACTTTTCCATGGTTGCAAGGTCTTGTGAAACCTTTCACTGTGATCGTCATTGGAACAAGTGGATTAACTGAACAATTTACCTGGTTTCCTACCCAGGAATCATGCAGCGGTGCAGGACCAGTCAAAATCGACCAAGATCCAAGACTTGGATGGAGGGTACTCTTGGAGACCAGCTGAGTTCACCCACCAATCCCTTCCTAGCAGTGTGAAAGCCAGGTAAGCTTGTGATGTCAGTGCCTGTGTGCGTGTGTTACATTGTATTCTTCGCAAATATGTCGTCCTGTTCCTCCAGTGTTTGCAATGTTCCATTGACAACTATATTTACGATAGTTGCCTGCTTTGTAATTGAGGCACAGAATTGCAGGGCCAGCATCCGTAAATCCATCCTGTTTGCCATTACAACTGTGTAATTTGACTTCTGGTGGGACATCATTGCTGGGGATGGGATTTTTCTTCCCCCCCACCCGCCCCAGCCTCTCCTTGGCCCAGTTGCCAATTTACCAGGTAAGTAAGGCTGCACTGTGAAAGGCCCAGTGCAACCAACCCAGGAACTTTACCCAGGTCCTAGGAGGGTTGCCTAGATTCAGTGATGTGAAAAGGCCATTGACTATACAAAGATCAGCAGGGAAGAAGTCCGTGTGAATGCAGAAAATGAATTTTCTATGACATGTTGCACTTCACGGTTTTGTCTGCTTGAAGCACATTAAAAATATGACAGGAAATCACAAAAATAGGTTACATCTATAAAAAGTAGGTGATCAGCAGCCCAAAATCCATAAAATACACCCAAAAATGTTCAGGAAGCGAAATCTTTGTTGTCCAGTGTTATTGCAGAAGGGACACAAATTTTTTTTTGTCACGACATGGTAGCAAAAATAATTTGTAAAAACCTTTGTAAAAACATTTGGGGAATCTCTGGTTCATCAAGAACACAGCGCAATGACACTTGGAGTATTTTTCTAGCATGATGAGGTCTCACTGTGTTACAGAAATCTGTATTGTTTTGTGGCCAAAACCAGAAAAGGAAGTGTATTGATGTTCCCTTGTTTCACTTCCCTGTTTAACAGAAATAGAATGCCAAGGAATGTGGTAATAAGAATATAAGAGGGGAAATGGAATAATTTTACTTTTATAATCCTTGCCAATTTTCTCTCCGAGACCTTCAGAAGGCTAAAAAGTCCACATGTAAGGCACCTCTCTGGCTGATGAGGTCACACACTTGGGGATTGCTCACGACTTCCACACGAGATAGTGTAAGACCTTGTATTTTCTAAAGAATTGTGCTGTAAAATAGATGACCAATGTTTCACAGTTGACTTCAAAGAAGCAGCTTCTATATTGGAAAGAGGATTATTGCCTTTTAGAATTTAGTCCTGAAATTCTTCAATCAATTGTCTTTTTGTTGAAAATGATATGAGAGAGGTGAAAAGGTGTTCTCTCTCCTCTCACGCTTGAATGAATGGATCACGACTGATAAAGCCAGCATATTTATGAAAACATTTTAAGCATCAGCTAGCACCATATGTTTTCAATCCCAGTTACCTGGTACTCATAACACATCCAAAATATTAAGAGCTTTTTTAAAAAAAAAATGGACATTGATGATAATCAAATAGAAAATGCCACTTCTGATCCCATCGTGTCAGACTGCCAATACCAAGTCTATTTAATTCTGTACAATTAGAATTAAATATACGTCATTAAGTAACAGCAATTCCTCTGTTAGATCACCATGGAACAGTTTTGTCTATAAATGTCAGCGCCTCTACTTCCTCAGGAGTTCGCAAAGGTTTGGGATGACAGAAACCCTGGCAAATCTCCACAGAGGTGTGGTGGAAAGTGTGCTGACCGGCTGCATTATGGTCTGGTATGGGAACAGCAATACCCCTGAGCAAAAGCACTGCAAAAGGTAGTGAACACAGCCCAGGACATCACAGACAAAATACCTCCCCACTATCAAGAACATCTACAGGGAACGCTGCCATCAGAGAGCAGCAGCAATCATCAAGGATCCTAAGCGTGTGCGTTGTTCTCGTTGCTGCCATCAGGAAAGAGGTATCGATGCCACAAGACTTGCACCACCAGGTTCAGGAACAGCTGCTACCCCTCCACCATCAGATTCCTCAACGACAAACTCAATCAGGGACTCACTTACTTTTGCACTTTATTGATTTTTTAAAATAATTCTCTCTGTATTGCACAATTGGTTTGTTTACAGTTTTTTATTTGTTTATGTGTGTACAGTGTGTAGATTTTTTACATCACCAATAAGTTGTATTGCCCACAGGAAAAAGAATCTCAGGGTTATATGTGATGTCATGTATGTATCTGACAATAAATCTGAATCAGAATTTGATTTCTCCACAGCTTGTGGAAGGGTGGGGGGGGGGACCTTTAGTTGTGAACCTAAGTGCCTCACTGTGTAACAGCCTGTGTGTCAGACGTCAGTGCCACCTCAGTGAAGTCTGGTCCAACTCCATGCTCTCTTTGGGTACTGCCAAGGGCTGGGAAGGAGATACTATTTCTCCCCCGCCTCAGCCCAAAGGGTGACATAACTGAAAGAGCATGAAGTAGAAAGGGTGTTTCCCATAGTGGGAGAGTCTAGTTCAAAGGGCACAACCAAGATTGAAGTGGGTCCGCTTAGAACAGAGATGTGGAGGAATTTCTTCAGCCAGGGGGTGGTGAATTTGTTGCCACAGGTGGTTGTGGAGGTCAGGTCATTGGGTGTATTTAAGGTAGAGATTGATAAGTTCTTGCTTAACCAGGGCATCAAAGTTATGGGGAGAAGGCTGGGCAGTGGAGCAGAATGGGGAAAATGGATCAGCTCATGAATAAATTGCGTGGGAAGAATCGATGGGCTGAATGGCCTATTTCTGCTTGTATGCCTTATGGCCATGGATTCCAAGGGGGTGTATCAGCTGAGTTCCTGCATTTTCCTAACATGCATGTTTTAGTCAGTCTATGTTGTGCATTTAACCCTGGCCATCTTGATGTTCTCCCACCTCATACTTTCATACATTTCCTTTAAAATGCAGTCAAAGTCTGAATATCTGGACAGCTCGGGGATTGGGTTGGTTTGGATTTTCAGATTTTCTGCGTTCTTGGGCAGTATTTTTAAAATTCAAATTTAAAGAAGAATGAAGAAGCGATGAACAGGTAAATGTTGATAGTCTATTCATTAGCTTAGTTTATCAAAATGAGCAATTTTAAAGAAAAATAAAGTGCCTCGCTTGTTACCTCTGCATTTGTGGTGCAAGCACACAAAAGCTGCTAAATTTTAAAAAGTTTGAGAGTTTTCGAAAAGTCCAGATCTTGGGAGGTCTGGGTTTCTGGCGTCTGGATTTTGGACTTCTACTGTAGAAATTATTCTCTTGTATTTCTCAAGAATGGGGATGAAAACTTCATATTTTCCATTTACATTTCTTTTATGTTTTATGCCAGTCTGTTAGCCAGTGACCAAGGACTAGCTGGATAAGATTGTGCTTAAGGTATGCATATTTTAGAAACTGAAAGGTCTCCGAGGATTATAAAGGAAGGAATCACTGCATCCTGTCGATTTTTCTGATACTCTCTCCAGCCCAATCAGAGTCTGTGAGGAGTGGCTTCTGTTAATATAAACGTAGCTTAAGCCACACTGCTTTTTAGACAGAATCAAACAGAGACTCTTGTGCAGTGAAAACTCCAGAAAACAAACCGCTATGAGCACGAAACTGAGTCCAGTGCTGGTCTTGCTTATTGTGTCCCTGTGCATCAGTTTGTCACAGGGTAAGTAACTCTGCGCTGTTCAATTACAAAATCCTTTTTCTATTTGTGTGTTTGTGGCATGTGCTTTATTTTCTGTAGAATATACATCAGAATGGTCTCAAGTGGGATGAAGATTTAGGCAATAAGCTGTTAATGTTACATTGCAGTCCAGACTAAATGATTATTTTATCTTCATGCTTGACAAAGACAATATGCTTTGGGACTCTGTTTTGCTATTTATGAAGCAATAAACCATGAAATTTATGTCTTTGTGAAAACAGCCCTTGCTATATTCTCCTGAAAGTTCATCCGACGTAGCAAGCTCCTTTTCAATCCCACGTAAACATTAAAAAACGCAAGCAGAGGACCGAGTAGGTGCAAGCTGTCAGCGTGGCCTTGTGGGAGATGTGCAAATGTATGCCTGCTTCCCAACGGCACTGACTGACTTCCAAAATCTTTGGCCGGTGCACACCTGCAGGAGTGCGAGGTCTGTATATCATGTGTGCTCACCGCTTAAAATTGCAACAGCATGTTTCAGTCAGACTTAAAACAGCTGGAAGGACTGTCCAAAGTGGCTGTAATGAAAATTGATTGACAGCTGTCATCAGAAAGGAAATGCAGTGAACTGCAGAGGGAGAGTGCAGAACAGTGCGCGACCTTTCTCTCTCACTTTCTGTGAGTTCACGATTGTGGTTGATTGAGCTTGGTTCTGAATGGCGGTCGTTCTAGATCTGCACTGTGGCTGTTCACTCACAATTCCAGTGCTGTTCCATCCAACCTGCAGTGACACGGAACATTTTTAATCTGGTGTGGGTGGGTGGGTGGGTGGGTGGGTGGGTGGGTGGGATTGTGTGTGTGTGTGTGTGTGTGTGTGTGTGTGTGTGTGTGTGTGTGTGTGTGTGTGTGTGTGTGTGTGTGTGTGTGTGTGTGTGTGTGTGTGTGTGTGTGTGTGTGTGTGAACTGGCTCTCTCGCTAGAAAGCATTGTGCATGAGTTGGAGGAGAACCATTCTAATATATGGATGCAATTTCCATAAAGCCTCTGGAATCTGGTAAAAACATTAACAAGTCAGTAGCAAATGAATTTAACAAACAAAAACATTTCAGTGAAATACGATTTTTCTTTGCTTCTCTTGTCAGACAATCGGTTATATTCCAATCTAATCTTCAGTCTTAATGGAGTCCATATTACCAAATATACAGATGTGAACACAGCTGGCTGACGGTTCTCCACACTCCTTTAACACTTACAACTCAACACAAATTTTGATCCTCAAACTAAAATAACTTATTTAAAATGTCCATCCATTTCATTCATTGCTCCAGAGGTAGCGGGCAGAAGAAATTGATGAAATTGGGAATCATACTCAACGATAACTTGTCCTGTTCAGGCCCAATTTTCAGATCAGATCAGACACTTTATTGTCATGTAATATTGCATGAAATTCGCCATTGGCATTAGTATTGCCTGGAGTGGTGCCCCGTACAGCCAGGGAAAGAGATCCCCCCCAGAGTCACCAAGAGTCCGTGGATTTGCCTCCAGTGCTTCCACAGCCTCCACAGTCACACAGTCCAGTCTAAACCATTGGCAACCCGAGCTCCAGGTTCAAACCTCTGAAACGATCAGGAACCCTTCAGTCCCCAGGGCCCTTCGGGAGCACTTCTGGCCCTCAGAGCCCACTCAAATCCCAGCTCCGATGTGTGGTTCCAATAGCCCAGTCTGCAGCAGCCCATAGCCTGGTGTAAGTCCTTTGACCTCAAGTTGGCAGTAGTCCGTAGCCTGCATGGGCTTCTGACCCACAAGTCGCCAACGGCTCGCTGCCTGTGTTCTACAATTTTGAATGAAATGCTGTCAGCACCTCCTGGAAAAACAGTGGCTGATTTTATCTCCTTCTGTCTGTAGCTGTTAACTGTTATTAAATACTTGTGTGATGGCAGATCAGTATTTTATCTTATCCTTTGGTTGTGAACATCACTAAAAGTCTTGGGATCAGGAGAAAATTACCTCTATCTTCTCAAGGTCAGTTGGCGATGAACGCCAAAACCTAGTGCAAGGAATCTGGAACTCCTTTCAAAGAGCAGGGTTCTGAGATCTCCCAGGTGGGAGAACACACCAGCAGGAAATCGAGCAATTCAGTTGATGGTTTCGCTCTTCTTCCCTCACAGAGAAGCCGACTGCCATCCTGAACAGATGCATGTGCAGAGGTGGAGCAGCGCAGGTCAATATGAGGAACATCAAGAGGCTGCAGCTCATCCCCATTCCAAACTGCCCACTCCAGCTCATGTGAGTACAAACGTCTCAGCGTGCATTATGGGCCAAAGTGTCCCAATGCATTATGGGCCAAAGTGTCCCAAACGTCTCAACGTGCATTATGGGCCAAAGTGTCCCAAACGTCTCAACGTGCATTATGGGCCAAAGTGTCCCAAACGTCTCAGCGTGCATTATGGGCCAAAGTGTCCCAAACGTCTCAACGTGCATTATGGGCCAAAGTGTCCCAAACGTCTCAACGTGCATTATGGGCCAAAGTGTCCCAAACGTCTCAGCGTGCATTATGGGCCAAAGTGTCCCAAACGTCTCAGCGTGCATTATGGGCCAAAGTGTCCCAAACGTCTCAACGTGCATTATGGGCCAAAGTGTCCCAAACGTCTCAACGTGCATTATGGGCCAAAGTGTCCCAAACGTCTCAGCGTGCATTATGGGCCAAAGTGTCCCAAACGTCTCAACGTGCATTATGGGCCAAAGTGTCCCAAACGTCTCAGTGTGCATTACCGGCCAAAGTGTCCCAACTTCCACGCAATACTATCAAACTTCTACTGCTTGTTGGTGGAGTATACAAAGGTGCCGGAGAAACTCAGCAGGTCGGATAGCATCCATAGAAAGTAGAGGGCTGTTGACAGTTCAGGCCTGAGCCCTTCATCAGAAGTGGATGCTTCGTGATCTGCAGAGTTTCTGCAAGGGTTCTGTGTCGTGCACTAGATCCCAACATCTACACAGTTCATTTGGTTTGTTTCACTAGTTGCCAGCCAAAATAATCATTTTGAAAATGGTGCATCATTCAATTACAACAAGTCAAGTTTATTGTCATCTGATTGCACAAGTACAACCTGAGAAACCCCATTCTCTGGTCCTCTGCACAAAGGCAATACACTCATACAGACAAACAATACGTATGCAGGACAAGTATTCAGATACACAAATAAATAAATATTGTTTCATGAGTTTGAGAGTCTCGGATAGTCAGTGTGAGCAGTTCCTTTGGTCGTTCACCATTCTCACTGCCCGTGGGAAGAAGCTGTTCCTCAGCCTGGTGGCGCTGGCTCTGATACTCCTGGATCTCTTCCCCGATGGGAGCAGCTGAAAGATGCTGCGTGTGGGGTGAAAGGGGTCCTCAATAACTTTTGTGTGCCCACTTCAGGCAACGATCCTGGTAAATCACATCAAGGGAGGGGTTAGGGCATGTGGACTTCCCTGAATTCAGTCGTTTGTTAACCTCAGACTGCCATCAGAAGGTAAGCAGAGGAAGAGAGTAAAGCCTAATCCAAAATACACCAGCCAAATCCTGCATAACTCATCCAGAAAAATCGCAGCATGTAACATCTTCCCAATGCCTGCATTGCCCAGATTTATTGTCCAAAGTTTATTGCCTAAGGTAATTAGCTTAATTCTGCCATAGTTTTAAGGATAAGGGGGAAGCTTTTTAGGACTTAACTGTGTGGAATTCTTTGCCACAGGACGTAGATGAGGCCGGTTCCCTGTCAATATTTAAGTGTAGGTTAGATTTGGCACTTGTGACCAAGGGGAGTAGGGGGTATGGGGAGAAGGCAGGAACCGGGGTACATGATCATAATGAATGGCGGTGTAGGCTTGAAGGGCCAAATGGCCTTCTCCTACACCCATTTTCTATGTTCTTGTGTTTCTAAAATGCACAGATACCTTCAAACATCTGGTCTGCGTGTGTTACCGGATGCAAGTGTTTTTGCAGAGGTGTAGAGACCTTATTGAAAGGCTTCACTGGGTCTGCAGTGGGTAACTGTTGGTTTGTTCGATGCACCATCCTATCATGGGAAGTTCATGCCATCATTGACTGTGTTGATCTTATTCACTGATGGTGTGATAATGTGGCAGCTCAGGATGGGGTACTGAACTCACTGATTATGGCAGTGTACACTGAATACTAGCATTTCTTCAATTAAAAGAACTAAGAAATAATTTGACTGGGTGTAAACTACAATTTATATATTTGTTAATGCTGGAAAATTACCCCTTTTGTTAAATAAACTGGCGATTAAATATTTTAGAGTTCAGATTGAACAAAAGTTTACCTCTGTGGGTTTGAGCTTTTATATTCAATCAAAATATATTTATTTATTTAAAATATTAATAGAGAAAAAAAAATAATTGTTATTTACATTTTGGCTGATATGAAGAGTGTTTTGTTTCTGGATATGCTTGTGAGATTTCTATCCATAATCTTTGATTTATTTCTGTGACAGAGCCACACTGAAGACTGGGAAAAAAATCTGCCTTCATTCTAAATTTCTCTCCCTTTGGAGAAAAAAGGTTAATAGGTAAGGGAATAAACCTTCCAACGTAGCAACTATAAGTGAGCAAATTCTAAAATTAGCAGCTGAAGAAAGATTTGTATTCTAAAGGATCCCACAGGTTGTACAAGGCCCCAGAGAATCATGAAGGGTTTGTGGTGTTGTAACTGAGAAAATGAGGCAGAACATGTGTTCAAAAACTCTCAGCACTAGAAGTTTGATCCTGGCCAAATAATCCGGGAGGTATTATTGGGCATGACACGAGGAAACGCTCCTCTGTGACACTAGGCCATTGTATCTAACATGTCCAACTGAAAGGACAGGTGGGTCCTCAGCCTAACACCAGGAAATACTACCGCTTTGGTAATGAGTTACTTCCTTGCTACTGTCCTAAAGGCAGGGCAACACTCTGTCAGTACCTTCCTGTCTGTTAGCAAGACATTTGTTCAAGTCATTGAACTCTCTGTTGTGAGGGAGTATTAGAAAGTTACGAAGAAACGTGGAAAGGAACAGACAAATGTTTTCAAAGCAGAGTGTGTTGGTGCGGAGATGGCAGATGTCTCAGGATCCAAATGATTTATTTTCCTTGTGAAAATTCAACTGTTGTTTAAAAGTGTAATTTAATGTTGATGTAATTAGATTCTGAGATGTCTTTTTTAAGTTTTCTTTTTGGATGTTTTGTAATTAGTTAAAACATTCTATTGGTCTGGCATATAATCTGTAAAGACAGATGACTTGGCTCTGCAATTTTGCAATCAGATGGACAGACCTGATTCTTTGTTCGTCCTTCATTGTTACCACCTTCTCTTTGGCCCTCGGATGTGCTGGATGTAGATCCTCACCTGCAGCCACTGTCTTTTCAGAGTCTGCATTGTTCAGGCTGCAGCAGAAACCCAGTTCCATGCAAAACAAATGTTTCATCCTGGCGGGTTTCCGGTTGTATTGAGGCCACATTACCTGCATGACTACTGAAGGAAATGAGGAGAGCAAGCCTCAATAATTCTGCACAGCCCCCCTCAACCAGCTGTAAATGGCTGGAGACAAGCTGAAGCCAATGTTTTTGAAACCATTTTGCACCCCTGGAAACATCTGTTACTAATTGTGAAACCCAATCCAACGTCTGGAATTTTTCTATGATCAAGGCCAAATCTTCACTCTTTACTAGGTTAAAGAACAATTTTTCGGTTGCTTCCACTTTCCTGAAGGAACCTGCTCCACTTTTGGGGAAACACCTCCAGAAGCAACCATTCCTGGTACCTCTCTGCCAATACCATATCAGCCTCAACAGCAGGTTCTGCAGTTGTTTGACTATGGAGGGCATGTCACATTTTCATATCTACCATCTCGCGTCCCCCCAATGAGGAGAAACAGTAGTGAGCACAGTGACTGGCCGGTCTGAGCACACTAAGATCAGCAGCATGGACACACACTGGCAGTTCAGCCTACAACCTGTCAAAGTCCCGTGCCTCTCAGTCATTGTGACGAGACTAATATTTGACCATGTGGTGCGCTGTTAGAAGGAATCAGACACACAAGGTCAAGACTGAACAACAGTCTTTAATCCACAAAAACTTCCACAGAGCTTGGCTGGCTGTGGCTGCAGCAACTCAGTGGGAGGCTTCGGGAAGCCAGCGCAGGCTTATATCCCGGAGGGTGATTGACACCCAACCGGGTGGGGCTTGATCCATTCAGTCCAACTGATTGACAGCCAGCCAGCCAGGTGTTGTCCTGTCCCCTTACACTCCTGCTGGTACAGAGGTTTCCCCCTTCAGTAGGCTGGTGGCGTACCACCACAGACCATCACCTAGTTAATGCTATCAGATTCACTGCAGAAGAGCCCTCTTCACCAACACACTGTCACTTACCAGACCCTGACAAAACCCATATCCCTAGTCATTGAACAGAGTGTGTCAGTGGATTCTTGTACACAAGCTGCTTTAAATGATCCCCAACTGTGAACTATTTTCAAGAGTTTAAGTGGAGACCCTGAATGTTTTATTTCTGACTGAAGTACAGTTGTTTACATTTCAGGCAAGCCAAGATGTGAACGGGATGAAGAAAAAATGAAGAAATAGTGGGCAAGTCCCTGCTCACTCTGACAATGTTGTGCGCACAGTTATGTTCCTGTCTCATTGCCAGCCTGCCTCGATTGCTTAGCTCGGCTGCACACCCAACCCCTCTCAATGCTGAATCTAGCTCGCTGTAATATGGTGCACATACGCATATTTTTGTCGTCAGTGCAGTTAATATTTTTTAAACAGCACCTCCAGATGTATTTACTGCTGTCCATCTCCAAGGCAAGTTCAGGGGGTAGATGAAACCGTCATTAAAAAATGTAATGGAACTGTGGCAGCAACTGGAGAATTCCTGGTCAGTGGCAGTAAACATCGGGGCATTATCACCAGCCTCCAAAACCTGACCTCGGGGCAACTCACTGATGCTGTCACATGTAAATCTGCAGCCACTAACATTCTGTTATCTCATCCTCTTGGGGACCTACTGTAAATCAATGGTAATCAGAATTAAGTTTTTTTTTCTTTAAACGGGTATCCAATAATTATGAAAACCTGATCTAGTGAAGTAAAGTTCCTCAGCAGGTCTAAAGCTAAAGGGGATCAGAGAATACTTTCCTTTTCAAGGAACCCAACTCCCTGGAAACATCCAGTCGCAAGGAGATTCCAGGGTTTGACCACCTCCTTCATTCTTAGCCCCAACGGTCACTCCAGGCATCAGGTTGCCATTGCTGGAAGTTTTTTTCTCTGTGAGACCCCTCATGGCCTAGTTGTCCACATGACTGGATGGATCCCTGCTCTTGGATTTTGCCCCAATTCACTTCACTGCAGGTTCATCAGGACTAATGCATGTTCAGGGGTCTCTTTGGTTTTCCCACTGAGGAGAAATGCTCAGTCAGTTCAGTGTCTCCTAATGATAGGTCGGCTCAAATGAGGAACTCACCTAAGGTAGCAGGCAAGGACCTGTGAACTTCCACTCGATAGCATGGGTCATATCCAGTGGGGGAGAGACCTAAATCAATGGCACGCCACCTATCACTGTGCAAAGCAGGCCCAAGTTTCAGCCAGACTTTTGGATGACATATAGTGTCCATCCCACAGTGACAGTCAAGACTCTAGACTTTAAAATGTAATCCAGTCCCACAACTAATTGGTAAAGCAAAAGATGATGAATTGAAATTGTTTGATTTGTAACTGCAGAGTTCGTCGAAAGAATCAAAGACTTGTTGATCCAAACCAAAGCTTTTATTAGCAAAAGACAGGAGCTCTTCACAGGTGGCCGACCAGTCTAGAATGATCCGACCTGGCTAGGGACACAACCCTTTAAGGCCCAGACAGTAGGCGTGGCTAAGCTCTCAGCCAATCGCTGTAAGCACAGTCTAGATACTGTAACTATATACATTGGTGATCGATCTGTCCTATCACAGTAACAGACTTTAAAACATCCATTGGAGTATAGTACTAGCCATTGATATCTGGTTTTGTACATATTGGAATTTGTTAACCATTCCAGCTGTTGTGCAAGATTTTTCCAAGCATCCAATGGAAATAAGGCATCAAGAGTCCAATTTTCTCTGTGCAGTGTTGAAAGACTCAGTGATGTTTTTCTTTGTCGTATCTTTCCTCAATTTCCCAAAAATGTGAAAATTTAACTGTCTTCAAGAAGAAACATTCAACATATTTTCTCTTTGAAGCGTAATTCCAACAACTATTTGCCCAGAGAACGTGTGCTGAATGTGGTGCCATTTCTCTGCATATTAGTAGATGAAATGTTATTGCCGCTTTGTTAAAGAAAATGAATATAATTGAAGCTGTAATATTCTACTAATGGAAAGACATTAAACTACCTTTTTATACTATTTCATTATAACAACCTACAATACCTTATTTACAGAATAAACTTTTAAAATAATTTCTAAAACCTGCCTTCATGATCTCAAGTCAGATTGATTGTCATCTGCTTGTACAAGTACAACCTGAAGAAAAAGCGTTCTCCGGTCCTCGATGCAAAACACGCACGCATGTACCCAAACATAACTTACAGATAAACAATACATATCCAGGACATGTGTACATACATAAAAGTAAATAAATATCATTCAATAGATAGTAGAGTCGGAGGGTTAGTGTGAGCAGTTCATCTATATTTTGAAATATAAATTTCCCAAGAATCAACTGTAACATTCCCACATTGAAATATGACCATTGACAGGATTTGAAAGTTGGTCGAAGGTGTGTGAACAATGGTGATCGTGTCCAACGTGTGCACTGGTCATACATTGGGGAGTTTGATTGCTGGATTATTGATTAGGATAACATTAGGGAAGTCCTGAAGAAAGGGAAGAATTTCTGGGGAACTTCCTTGACCAGTCTGTTCCTGCTCAACAAGAAAGGAGGCGTGTCTGGACTTGGAGCTGGATTGGTGGCCAGTGGGGGACACTGGGAACTGCGATTGTTGGTTGTTGAGCTTTCAACTGGGGGGAGAGAGAGAGAGAGAGAGAGAGAGAGAGAGAGAGGTGTGTGAAATAACATCTTGGCAAAGGAATGAGGAGCAACAATTTGGGCTTGATTGGTGAGGGGCCTGAACTGTGCCTCGTTTGACTCTCAGCTAAAAGTTCCTTGGACAGGCCTTCAAAACTAAGGAGAAAATTACCTTTGTACTGGTTTTAAAGAGCAGATTTTGACAAGAATTCATTTAAAAGTTTGATTAGATCATCAGATCTAAAGTCAAACCACCATTGTTTATTTGAAAAATAAACTTCATCTGAATAAAAATGTACATACAAAGATAAACAGTGCACAAACTCCTTACATTCTTAGTTTCCTTCATTCAATACAATCAGGTTTTGTGTACAGAGAAACACTCAAAAGGTATATCTTTACCTCCTATGGATGTTGTGAAATCTGCTGAGTTTCTCCAGCATTTCTGCATTTTCAATACAGATAGTTCCCAGGTTATGAACGTCTGACTTACGGACAACTCCTACTTGTGAATGGACTACGCGTGACTTCAGCAGTTTGTTGGCTCAAGGAGAATGCTGTCCACCATTTTGAGTTGGATCACATTCCCATTAACATTGCCGTTGATGATCAAAATCAGCGTAATATGCCTACTTGAGTGTAAGAAAAGGCTCGAAACATTTTCAATGCTTTAGAAGCTACATGTGCAGCATGTTCCAACTTACTTACCAATTTGACTAAAGACAAACTTAGGAACAGATCTCATTCATGGCCCAGGGACTGCCTGTACACTTTTCCATTGTTTAAGAAATTTTGACAGTAAAACAAAACACAGCTCTCTCACCCATTTGGGTCTCCCCATCTTAGTCCTCCTCTCTCTCTCTCTCTCTCTCTCTCTCTCTCTCCCTCTCCCCTTTTCTCTCTGTCTCCTTTCTCAGAGCAAAAATCATTTCTCAGCTCTCTCTTATATCCAATTAACACCTTTTGTCTGTTGGTTTGGACTCCTCCCCCTTTCCATTCTTCCCCCTTTCTCTCGCTAGTCACTTGTCTTTTTGACTTATTCCTTGAGGAGGGGCTTAGGCCCGAAACGTGAGTAATATATCTTTACCTCCCACTGATGCTGAGAGACTGGTATAGTTCCTCCAGCATTTACTGTGTGTTTTTACTACAATCTAGCATCTGCAGACATTCGTGTTTCACTCTGTAACTGCAGGCTTGTTGATGAGGGTACATTGAGCAAGAGAAGGGAGCCCAGTGCCTGTCCCACTGGGTCTGTTACCCTAAGTAAGTGCTTCCTCAGATCTTTATCACTGCTGGACGGTGGCTAATTAAAGTTGACATTTTACATGATGGAACACCACCTCTCTCAGTACACCCCATAATCTCCAGCAATGTGTTGACATTCAGTAATTCATTTCCTCTCCCAGCAGGAGCCTTTAGCCTTCAATAGCTTGTCTGAGAGAAGACAATCATTGCAGGGTGGGATTTGGAGTTTCTGGTGAGCTGCTGCTCGGGTTGGTCCCCACATACTGCTGTCAGTGGTCAAGGAAACTGCTCTGCTGCCAGAGTTTTCAGTTTCACCACGTTGGCTCTTGAATCTTCAGCTTTGGCTGCAGTTGCTTCAACACGAGTTTATTGTCATATACATTATACAATGTACATATCACTGAAATTCATAGTTGGTGCTTGGATGGGACAAGCACAGCAGTTTGTCAGGAAGACACAACAGCGATTGCACCTTCTGAGAAGACTGAAGTGGGGAAGGTCACCGACCACATCATGTCAACCTTCTTCAGGAGCTCTATCGAGAGTGTCTTGGCCCAGCTCAAAGTGTGGTACAGTTGCTGTAGAGAAATGGGTGAGAGATGAATCCACAGGAACATAAGACTGGCATAGAGGATCACTGGAGTCTCCTTCCTGCCCCATCAACGTGATCTACCATGATCATTGTTTGAAGAGGTCACGCAAAATTATTGAGAACCCTTAAACCCCACACACTGATCTTTCAGCTGCTCTCATCAAGGAAGAGATCCAGGAGGATCAGAGCCAGCACCACCAGGCTGGGGAACAGCTTCTTCCCACGGGCAGTGAGAATGGTGAACGACCAAAGGAACTGCTCACGCTCACCCTCCGAGACTCTCATATTTATTTATCTATTACGTATAAATGAATACTTGTCCTGCATGTGTATTGTGTGTTATGTCTGGTTGTGTGTCGGTGTGTTTTGCACCAAGGAGAACGTTGTTTCGTCGGGTTGTACTTGTACAATCAGATGGCTTGTCCTTGGTTATTGTACAGCCCAGTGGCTACTGCTGGCCAATAGGAACTGAAACCTCTGCTGCTTAATGGTGAAGCTTGTGAATCTTGGTCTTAGAGTGTGTGAAGATAATGGACCATTGCTGCCATGTGTAAACTGAACTTTTATATTCAGTAAAGCTCCTGTCATCCAGAATCGAAGCAACAGGCAAAAAAATTGCAGAAAACAATAGGTCAAAAATAAAGAAGTTAAAAACTGGTGCACCTTGCAGTTAGTCTGCCAATCATGCAACGCGGAATCTCAAGCAACCAGAAAATTCACTTATCTGGCATCTACCAATTCCCCTAGGTAGCAGATACCGAGGGTTTTACTGTAGTTGGTTGGAGAGAAGTACAAAAAATATCTAAACTGACTTCTTCAAAGGGAAAGGGTCCCATAAACTTTGAGCAGAGTCCTAAGAGGGGCATAGCCCAAAAAAAAGTTGAGAATGGCTGGATTAGAGGACTCAGTCCTTTAGAAAAATAAAGATGAAAGGGAACAATGGTCCACAGAGGAGGGGCATAACTGTCAAGGAAAGGCCTTTTCAACATTCCTGATATTATGGGCAATCTCTGCCTGATGTCTGTGTTCACATTCCATCTTTTCCCTGATCATCA
The DNA here is from genome assembly GCF_036971445.1 of Narcine bancroftii. Taxonomy (NCBI): domain Eukaryota; kingdom Metazoa; phylum Chordata; class Chondrichthyes; order Torpediniformes; family Narcinidae; genus Narcine; species Narcine bancroftii. Next base: position 72,598,746 of record NC_091474.1, on the reverse strand, counting down.
TTTCATTATGTTATTTAGTCATTTTCTTTACATTCAGGACGAAGTTCAAAAGTTTGAAAACTTCATTTATTAAAGTGCTTGTAAATAATGTTCTAAACAATTTGCTGCAGAAATCAATCAAATCAACCAGAAGATCAAGAGAGGTTTTTAATCTGAAGATGTCTGGAAACTTTCACTGTTCAGTTCTGTTGACAACTGTTCCTTCATCTCTGTGTGATTGAAGGCATCCCATCAAAACTTATCTTGTATTTACCAAAATGATGTTTTAACAAGCCAGCTGCCCAGATTCTCTGATTGCAGCCAAGCTTCTGACATTATTAATGAGGAACGAGTTGGAGCATGGTACTGAATATGGACGGGACTTGGCACACACACCTCAGAGACACTTGCAGTTTCCTGGGCAGGAAATGGAAGGCAGTAAGATTCAGGTTCACAGGTGTAAATGTGTGGAAGCTCGGGCTCTGGTTACCAATGGTTTGGACTGGACTCTGTGAGGCGGCGGGAGCGTTCGACGTGAATCCAAGGGCACTCGGTGACTCGTTGGGGTGGGGGGGGGTGGGGGAGACTCTCTTTCTCTCACTCTAAGAGCAGTTCAGGCACTTTCTGTCGATGGCAAATCTGTCTTACGGCAGATGGAAACAAATTTTGTGTAATATTGCACAGTCTTCAATACATAACAATGAATTGAATCTTGAATTTTGAATTTTTTTGGAATACTTTATTTAAAATTTTGGTACATGTAGTATATATTGATTCGTATACGTCCATCATAGTGTACAGATTAGTCCTGACCACAAAAAAGAATTAGATCCCCTCCCCTTAACAAACCCTTCCTAACCCCTATCCCCTAAAACAAAATCAACAAACAATGCTTACGTATTTTCATATTTATATAGTAACGTGTTAATGAAAAGAAAGAAGAAACTAGAAAGAATTACTGGATTGTCTTGTCTTTTCTTGTCTTTGGCTTGGCTTCGCGGACGAAGATTTATGGAGGGGGTAAATGTCCACGTCAGCTGCAGGCTCGTTTGTGGCTGACAAGTCCGATGCGGGACAGGCAGACATGGTTGCAGCGGTTGCAGGGGAAAATTGGTTGGTTGGGGTTGGGTGTTGGGTTTTTCCTCCTTTGCCTTTTGTCAGTGAGGTGGGCTCTGCGGTCTTCTTCAAAGGAGGTTGCTGCCCGCCAAACTGTGAGGCGCCAAGATGCACGGTTTGAGGCGATATCAGCCCACTGGCGGTGGTCAATGTGGCAGGCACCAAGAGATTTCTTTAGGCAGTCCTTGTACCTCTTCTTTGGTGCACCTCTGACACGGTGGCCAGTGGAGAGCTCGCCATATAACACGATCTTGGGAAGGCGATGGTCCTCCATTCTGGAGACGTGACCCACCCAGCGCAGCTGGATCTTCAGCAGCATGGACTCGATGCTGTCAACCTCTGCCATCTCGAGTACTTCGACGTTAGGGATGAAAGCGCTCCAATGAATGTTGAGGATGGAGCGGAGACAATGCTGGTGGAAGCATTCTAGGAGCCGTAGGTGATGCCGGTAGAGGACCCATGATTCGGAGCCGAACAGGAGTGTGGGTATGACAACGGCTCTGTATACGCTAATCTTTGTGAGGTTTTTCAGTTGGTTGTTTTTCCAGACTCTTTTGTGTAGTCTTCCAAAGGCGCTATTTGCCTTGGCGAGTCTGTTGTCTATCTCGTTGTCGATCCTTGCATCTGATGAAATGGTGCAGCCAAGATAGGTAAACTGGTTGACCGTTTTGAGTTTTGTGTGCCCGATGGAGATGTGAGGGGGCTGGTAGTCATGGTGGGGAGCTGGCTGATGGAGGACCTCAGTTTTCTTCAGGCTGACTTCCAGGCCAAACATTTTGGCAGTTTCCGCAAAACAGGACGTCAAGCGCTGAAGAGCTGGCTCTGAATGGGCAACTAAAGCGGCATCACCTTTGTTGACCTCACCAAAGCCTTCGACACCGTGAGCAGGAAAGGGCTTTGGCAAATACTAGAGCGCATCGGATGCCCCCCAAAGTTCCTCAACATGATTATCCAACTGCATGAAAACCAACAAGGTCGGGTCAGATACAGCAATGAGCTCTCTGAACCCTTCTCCATTAACAATGGCGTGAAGCAAGGCTGTGTTCTCGCACCAACCCTCTTTTCAATCTTCTTCAGCATGATGCTGAACCAAGCCATGAAAGACCTCAACAATGAAGATGCTGTTTACATCCGGTACCGCACGGATGGCAGTCTCTTCAATCTGAGGCGCCTGCAAGCTCACACCAAGACACAAGAGAAACTTGTCCGTGAACTACTCTTTACTGGATTGTACTAGGATACATTATGGGGCACCAAGGACTTTATCAAACAAGCAAGTTTTCTAACTCGGCATTGTAGCACCCAGCAATTGGAAGAGATAAAATTAAACAACAATACCTATGTTTTAGATATTTGCTCCATATTTTTGAATATATATTATACTCCTTCCTCAAATTATGTCATTTTTTTTCTAATGGAATATTGAATTTCTGCATGTCATCTATCTACACCTAAACACGAGTCGGATTTCCAAGTAACTGTGACTCACTTTCTTGCCACCACCAATATTATTTTCACAAATTTCTTTTTATTTAACGAAAGTTTCAGTTTGGGGTCGTTCCTTCCACATTCCCTAATAAATATAGGTCAGGGTTTTGTGGGTATGAAATACCAGTGATTTGTTCTAATAGTTTCCCTATTTTCTTGCTGTCACTCCCAGCGTGTGAAGTGTGGCCCTGGCGGATTGAGTGGAAAAGACTGATGAATGGTCCAATGGTCAAGAAGGCAGGACCAGCAGGCATTGTAGAGTGCTAAGACCATGACAGGACACTTAGACGTCCTAGTCATCCACTGCAGCAAGAGAGGTCTCCAGCCGTAACAGCTGTCTGTGCCACTGGATCAAGGTCTCTTCATCCGAGAGAGTGGGATCGCCCCTGGGCAACGGCAGTTCCACTTAAAACTCCACCAGGCACAGGTTTCTTGTTGAGCGATTCATCTCCCCTACTTTCACCCAAAAGGTTTCACTTTCAGACAAATCTATGTAGAGTGCAGAAAAGTTCCTTCTACACCAAAGCACTTATTTGATAAATCCAATGTTATTTTATGCAATTTATACAGCATAATATATAATTGATGCATAAAGTTATACTCCACCAATCTATATCGTACATTGATGGTATTGGTCATACAGTCTCTACACAAGTCCATCCATGAGTGTTCATCTATTATAGTACCTGAATCCTATTCCCATTTTTGTTTAGATTTATAAAGCCCAGGTTTAGAAGTTGCTCTTTGCAACAAAAAATACATTTCAGAAGTAAATTAAATCTTGAATTTTGAAATGCAACGTATAAGACGACTTGTGTATAAGACGACCCCCTGAATTTCCACCTAAAATGTAGGTTTTGAGCTATACTTTCTGTATAATACGACCCTAAGTCTGGCACTTACCGCTGACCAGTGGAGTGATTCTGCAAGGCACATTTAATATGCTAATTCACAAAATTTTACAAGCAAATTACTCAGTAAAGATTTAAATTTTATTAGCCTATTTTAAAATAAACCATCGTCATCTCCTTGTACAGCTGTTTAAAGCCTGTACAGGCTGACGGTGGTTGGGCTGGGTGGATGGCCCCTGAGTGGAGCACTGAGACTTTACTATGAAGGTTTGGATTTTATACTTGGCATATAAGATGACCCCTGGTTTTGGGGTGATGTTTTTAAAGTTCAAGGACTGTTTTATATACCAATATATACAGTATGTTGCAGACATGATTCTGGAGAATTAGATGGTCAGGGATAACAGAGGATGCTTGGCCTGCAGGGAATTTTAATTGACATGATGAATGATTTGGTCACTTTGATGTCAAATTTACATTGAGAAGATGAAATTCCCCTCTTGGGTTGGTAACCAGACAGCATCATTTCCCCTTGACACGTTGCCAGTATGTCACATCCCCAGGCACTTGGGTGTCTGAGGGCCACACCGCATGGGTGGTCAACAGTCCCCTCTCTTTTGTGCTGCTCCTCCCATAACCCCCTCCTCCATAATGTTCGAGATTTGACACACTCACTTCTGTCTTTGAACCAGTCTTTCAGAGAAGATAGTGTCTTGTAGATATGTGAACTGATAGGGAATGAGTGGAATGGGGAGGGGGAGGGGTGGGGGGTGCAGGAGGGGCAGGGTGGAGCAGGAGGTGTTGGGGAAGCAGGGGGGTATGGGGAGCAGGAGGGGTGAGGAGAAGGGTGCTTGACTGCTACAATTTAAAAAATTCTGACACTAAAGTTCAAAGAAAATTTACTCATAGCTGCAGTGAAGTTTTGGGACTCAGCTTCTCCTGACCTCACATGCTGTCTGTGTGAGTGTACACCTTCTCCTTGTGTGCACCTTGCCCCTGGGTTCTCTGGTTTGTCCCAGTGTCCCAGAGATGAGTGGGGTGGTGTGTTAGGGTCTTCCCTAAATTGCTCCCAGTGTGTCGGTGAGTGGTAGAATCTAGGGCAGAGGTGAGAATTGATGAGAATTTGTGGAGAATAGGTTACTGGAAAAACGAGTGGGGAATAGGATTGCCCTGAGAGCTAGCATAGATAGATGGGCTGAATGGCCTGCTATTTCACAGTAGGGGATAATATGTGCTGGAATGAATGGGAAAGTCAGCAATGTGCTTGTTTTATCTAAAAGAAAATGTGGATGAGAATCGGGTCTGTCTCCTGGGAACCAATCAAAAACTGAGGCCGTGGAAACAATCAAGCTTCCAAACGATTGGGGAGCAGTGTTTGGTTTCAGTGCAACATTTCACTGTGTAAGCTCTGTAATTTCTAACACATGGTGATTGGTGGGGGTTGGGGAAGGGGTGCTGACAAGCCAGCGAACACACGTTGAAGTGTGCTCATCTCCAAGGGCAATGATGCTGAGCAGGGGGCCCAAGAGTCAGGTGAATACTCACTGTACACTTGAGGATGAAGTTACTTGTCTTTCTACAGCTATATTATTTGGAAAATTTCCCATAAAATTAAAGTAATTACATATATTTTCAGTAGGATATTTACCATGCCCTGCTTTATATCGGTGACAAGTTTACAATTAATATAATCGTTGAGTGAAATCAGACGTTAATAAAAGTCTTTTGTGGCATGGGATCACTTTGCAACAAATTACATTTGTACCTCTTGACCACTGATGGCTGACAACGAGAATCCTGATAAGAATAGTGAGTGAAGAATTTTTATTTACAGATAATCCATCACATTGAGGAGACTGTCACTCTGAGGGCAGGCATTCCAATAACTGCCCGGACTTCTACAGTGATGGCATTGTGCATGCAGAAAGAACACGGGACTCACCTTGGCTCTCAGGAAGGGCAAATTCTCCAGAACCCTCTCACTCTGTGAGGTGCATCCCATTGAAACTTCAGCAAAGAAGGGTTGTCACCTATTACACTGGACAATGAAGATTCTGCTTCCTGAACACTTTTAGGTCTATGTTATGGATTGTAGGCTCCTGAACACAAAGATCACTGTAACATTTTTCTAACATGTATCATTTTTTAGATAGAACCGTTTTTGTTATTTTCTGTCATATTTCAAGTCTACTTCAACCATACAAATCCATGAAGTGCAATGTCATTGAAAATTTATTTTTTTGCATTCGCACTTGGACATCTTCCCTGCTGATCTTGGTGCAGTCAGTGACGAACACGGTGAAAGGTTTCACCAGGACATTGCGACCATGGAAAAGCGGTATCAGGGCAACTGGAATCCATCAATGCTGGCCGACTATTGTTGGACACTGACATGAGAGGCATCAGATGATGAGTACAAACGAAAATCAGCGGTAAAACATTTTTAGGTCAGTTGAACTAACGCAATGTATCAGCGTCGTCATGCGATTAATGTTTTTCAAACTTACTACGTGATACAGCAAATCTGAAATTATCTTTGTGTTCAGCTTGAAATTCTCTATCATAATGCCCAATTTCTTTTCAGGAAGCAAACCCTTTGAAATATTTTTTGTCTAGTGTTATTTTTGAATGAGGTGGATACAGTGAGGAATCTATGCCATGGAGCTTATTGTTATATTCATTAGTACAAGGTGCACATGCGCTGAAATTCTTGCCTGGGATGTAAAAGCACGAACAAACAAGAAGTATAAATTAATTTAGAAGTGAAACACGAAGTCTGCAGACACCGTGGTTAAAGTAAAACATGATGCTGGAGAAACTCAGTGTCCTTTATGAAGCTAAGATAAAGATATATGACAAACATTTCAGGCTTGAGCCCTTCATCAAGGTATCAATTAAATTACAATGTGGGAAAAAGTAAATGAATATCAAAGGATCAATAAATATTCACGGTTGTAGTTTGTGCAAATCACTTCGATGTTCCAATGGTGCGGACTGATGTTTGGACGTGGAGCAACAGACATCTCATTGATGGGAAGTTAAGCCGTCCACATCCCCACCAAATGCAATCACTCCTCCAGCTTCATGTAAATGAAGCAAGCAAATATTGATTTTGTTGAACCATTTCTTTTCCATCGTGTAATAATAAATCTTCCACATGCATGTCAACAAGTGAATAATAGCTCGGAACTCTTCCAACGGTCTGGCAGCTGGCCAAGACATGGAGCTGTAGGAATGAACCAGGTTCCATGTGAGTGCTTCCTCCAGAAGATCATCATACTCACAGGTTGACCGTGACCTAGTGCTGTTGTATTTCACATGGTGAAGACTCTCCATTAATCTCACAGGCTCCAGATAACACCAGGCAGAATTTAAACATCAGAGATTCACATTAACCCAATAAACGGTGGGTATTACATGAGCTCAGAGGTTCATTGACTCCAAATGCAACTACATCCCTGCATGGAACGTTAAAATGGTATCAATTAATCATACGTTGAGCTCATATGAGTGATGAGCATTCGACTAAAATCAGGAATGCCATACATTATGTCTGGGAAAGCACACGTTACCTGAGTGGGGGAGTTTTCTGCAGGTTGAGTTGGATCTTTGTGGACTCAGAGCGACTGGTTGTTGGAAACCATCTCAAGTGGCAACCTTCTTATTTCTGATGAGAAATGTAGGGTACTGGTTTAATTTTGTGGCAAGAATATTTGATTCACTTACAGAGTTCTGATGTATCTGTGACAATAATAAATTTATAAAGCAACAGTAGGTTGAAGAGACTAAAGGTTTATGAATAACTGTATATGGTTGTGTTACAGTCAAGGTTTTGGGATCAATTTTCTGCATCAATTTTGGGGAGTCGATTTTTACACAGATACTACTTACACTGCAGTAAGAACCTGTGCCATTCTAGGCATCAGGAGCTTGGATGGCTGGAACTGGGTAGTAGGTCCATGTTCAGGGTGTTGGCACGTCAGATGAGTGGGTGGCCGGGGCGAGGATCTGCGGTTGGGGTGTCTGGAGCTCAGTGACCAGGTGGCCAAAGCAAGGGTTTGCCATTGGGGCGATGGGAGCTTGGGGGAATTACTTTTACATGGGATTGACTATTGCATTTGTATATACGGTAGATAAAAAAATTAGCATGAAATACCTTCTTTTTTTTGTGTACCCTAATCATTCTGTAAAAGGAAATGCCAAAACCATCTGGCAAAGCTTATTGAAGTTAAACAAGAAAGCCTGCAGTGCTGGAGAAACTCATCAGGTGCCGTAATGTTCTTTATGACAAAGGCACATAACCAACACTGAGGTATGATCAAAGGCAGGCAGGCAGCTGCATAAAATGATTGGGGGGGGGGGGAAGGGAAGGAGCACTGGCCAGCAGGCAGAAGGGGACAGTTGGATATGGGTGGGAGGGCAGAAGATAAAAAAGTTGTTGGTGACAAGGGGAGGGAGAGGAACAGGATGGAGAGCTGGAGGGATGGGGAAGAGAGGGAGTCAGGGGAGGTGCCTATCAGACACTGGAGAAATCAGTGTTAATGGTTGGAGACTGCCCATTAAGAATATCAGCTGTTGCTGCTCCAATTTGTGGTTGGTCTTGACTTGGTAAGACCTTAGACAGATATGTCGGCATGGGAGAGGGGTGTGGAAATGAAATTTTGGTGGCCACTGGGAGGTCTCTGTTATTGCAATGGACAAAGAGAAGCAATCTCCCAGTCTGTGTCCATTCTGTTCGATGTAGAGGAGACCACAATGAAAGCACCGGATGCACAGTTTCACATGCGAAAAGTTGTTTTTCTTGGAAGGACTGTTTGGGGACCTGAATGGCGGTGAGGGAGGAGGGGTGGGCACAAGTGGAGCATCTCGCGTTAACGGGGTTAGTACTAAGAGGATGATTGGTGGGAAGTGAGGAGTGGACGAGGGAGTCAATGAGGGAGTAGTCCCTGTAGAAGGTGGAGAGGGGAAAATCTGTCTAGTTGTGGAGTCGCCTTGTAAGTGGCGGAAATTGCAGAGGATACCATGATGAATACAGAGGCTGGTGGGCTGGTGGGCTGGTAGGTGAAGACAAGAGCATTCCTGCCTTTGTAACATTGGGACAGAAGAGATCAGGGCAGATGTGTGGTATGAGAAGAGATGTGGGTCAGTTGATGGTGGTGGAGGGGAAGACACATTGTTTGAAGAAGGTGGCCATCTCAGATGATCTGGAATGGAAGAACTTATTCCGTGAGCAGATGTGACAGGGAAGGAGGAATTTAGCGAAAGGATAGAATCCTTACAGGTACAGAGAGTGAAGAGGTGTAGTCAAGGAAGCTGTGGGAGTTGGGACGTTTGTAGAAAATATCTGTAGAGAGTTTGTCTCCCGAGATGGATGCAGAGAATATGGGAAATGGAAGAGAGTTTCCAGAGATGGACCAAGTGAATTTGAGGTCGGGTGAAAGTTAGCAACAAAGTGGATAAAGTTGATGAGCTCATCTTGGTGCATGAAGTAGGACTAATGTAGTCATCAATGTAGCAGAGCAAGTGTTGAGGGGCCTTGAATGTGTAGGCTTGTAGCTTGGATTTCTCTGCATAGTCAATAAACAGGCAAGCGTAGCTGGGGCCGATGTGGGTACCCTTGGCTATCCCTTTGAAAGTGGAATGTGAAAGGAGATGTTTTTTCTGGGCAAGAAGGAGGAGTAGGGTGGTGGTGGAGGGGGACTGGTAGGGTCTTTTATCAGGAAAGAACCGAAGGGCATTGAGACCTTCAGTATGGGGGGGGGGGGGGTCGGAGATGAACCTATCCCCAGGCTCCTGTCCAAATGGGACTGTGCTCCATGGTGAAGTCTCCATCGCCTTCACGGAGAGTTCTCATGGATGTCAGTCATTTGGAGCCTCTGGCCACAGACTACACTCTGCTGTGGGAGTGTTGGTGACATTTTATCAAAGATTCCTTGTGGCCTAGTGTACATGACCTATTGGACTGATGTTGGGTGTTGGGGGTGAACCAAAAGTGTGGAGTCTATGAACCAATGGAATGGGTGACTTCACACCCTGCATTGCTTTTGGTGTGAGTGATAAAATATAAGATTTCTTTGCCGTATTGGTATTTTATTTGCTGAAACATGGATGTGTCTTTTCAATATTCCTCTCATGTTTCGTTCCCGTGATCAAGACAAGTCAGTATATACAATTCCAAACAGGTTTCAGGTCATGATTAGGAGAGTAGCAATTCTGTCATTATCCATGACATAATTTCTCATCATTATCCTTGGGAAGAGTGATCATAAAGTGGCAGAATATGATATTTAGTTGGAGAATGAAAAACTTGGGTGTGAAACAGTATCCTAGATTTTTACTGTAAAACCTTTAGTATCTGGAATTCAAGCAGCCAGAAGCCTCAAGCAACTGGCAAAAAAAAATGAAGGAAAAAAAATAGGTTAAAAATATACTTTTAAAATTGTAAATGTTCTCCAAAGTCATACATAAACCTTTGGTGAAGATGGTAGCAAATATTCAGCCAGCGGAGTGCCTTGGTCGGGCTTTACCCATGGCAGCTGTTTGAATAAAGTTGTGTGAAATAGCAATGGCGTTGCCCAGGGTTGATGCCGCTCATCGTCGGGGTGACTCTCTTAAAGTGTCTGCTTATCCCTGATTAGTAAGAGTCGCCCTGGTCAGAGGTTTTATCTGTAAACTGAGGGGGGTGGGGTGGTGGGGTTTAATTTCGATAATGTTATTGTTTGTCTTTCGGGCAGCTCCATTGAGGGGGAGGAACCTGCAGATGCAGCGACGGTTAAATGTGACTGAAAATAAAGTTAAGTGCTTTAAGGTTCATGCAAGTGAAGTTTGTTCATTGGAAGGGCAGTAAAGTATTTTTGTCTTTTAAACTGTTTTCTTAATGCAGGTGCATTAGTTAGACCATGTTAGAGTAAGTCTCAAGCAACCAGAAATTACACTTATCTGGCATCAACCAATCCCCATGGGATATGGGGTTTTAATGTATAAAGAAAGTTGTGAAGGGAGATATGGTAAATTGAACCCTAACCCTAACCCTAACCCTAAATAGATAAATCTTTAAGGAGATATTTTATGATTTTGAACAGCGAGGAACCCATGAACCTGGAAGATACAGATCTTGCACCTGTGTTTGGAAAGAAATAGATCTCGCTCTTTGAAAGCTGTTTCTGCTAAATGCTGGTGAAACTGCACATTGGATGTAAGATTCAGGAAGTGTGTGACACGCTGAAATCTGTGGATCATGTTTCACCTAGTTTTGTATAAACAGCAAAGCACAACACTAGATTTGTGCCCTCTGAAGGAATGAATCACAAAATCATTGGATAGATTGACTTGTTTTAAAGAATAACTAGAACTAAAGGCAACTGGAGAATTGTGTTTCCTCTGGGATTTGAGTTATGATACTGAACTTCTCTCTTTGTGAAAGCACTGTTTGGAGTGAATGTAACAAATGGCTGGGATTAGTTATTTCACGACAGTTTTGCAAAGCCCTGCTGATGTTTATAAATCACTTTAATTTATCTTGCTGTATTCTTAGCAGATGTACCAGGTCTTAAATGGAAAGTACTGCACCTTAGTTACATCCTGGACAAGGGCAAATGGATGAGTGGGGTCTCTTGCTCTATGGTGTCTCTTCTCCTTTCTCTACAGTCGCAAATTGGGAGTTCGCTTTGCTGAGCACCCCTACTACAGTCTCTACAACACAGACTTCCCAGTAGCCAACCATTTCAATTCTGAGCCACACTCCCATATGCACATGTCATTCCATGGCCTAATACACTATCCCACCCTGACCATCCGCAGATTGGAGGAACAATACCTTATTTTCTGTCTGGGCACCCTCCAGCCAGATGGCTCTAACATCAACTTCTCTGCTTTCTCCTAACCTGCTTGCCTTTTTTCCCCCTCCCCTTTTCCAGAGTTTCCAGTTCTCCCCCTCCTTCTCCCCCCACCCCTATCCTTCTGTTTGGATGCCTTCTGACATTCTTCCATATCTTGATGAAGGGCTCAAGCCCGAAACATCAGTTATGTATCTCTGCCTTTGCTACATAAAGGATACTGTTTGACCTGCTGAGTTTCTCCAGCATTTTGTGTTTTTACTTCAACCACAGTGTCTGCAGATTTTCATGACTTCTTGTTGTTGTTCTACTGTATAGTTTCATAACTGGACAACTGCGTGAGGTGAGGTATGTTTCAAAGTCATCTACAACCAACTATCTGCCATGGTCACTGGTTCTGGGAGGCCATTACAATGCTTGTCAGTTCTTAACCAATGTTTATACTTCCCTCTTAACAGGATATTCTTTCCCATTCCAGTTTCCAAAGGTTTTCCTGGAAGTGTTGGAGATAATAGATGTTTCCTACTGCTCTGCTCCTGATGCATAATGGAGGGGTGAATTGTTCCCTCTTCATGAGGAGGCTTGTCTGTTTTGTGAAGATCTCGCGTGGCTGCACACAAGAGGTGTTTGAATCTTCCAAGAACTCTGTCGAATTGGATTTCTGAATTAGAATCACAATTTATTGTCATGAACATGTCTTGAAATTTGTTGTTTTGCAGCAGCGTCGCAGTGCAAACATTTATATAAATTATTTTTTTTAAATAAATACCGTGTAGCAGGCAAAACCAACCCCCCCCCCCCCCCCCCCCAGCTTCTGAACAAAAATTGTGTGTTTCTGTATGACACATGTAAAAGTCGACCTCCCCCATTTTTGGCCCTGACCTCGCGATGCTCTAACAACGTACCATCATCCTGGCCACCTGTCCACTAGAGCTCCTGATGCCACTGCCACCCACCACCAGAGCTCCCTGCGCCCAGACAGCAGACCCTCTCCCTAGCCGCACGCTCATCTGAACTCCTGACGACTGATACTTGCCCCAGCTGGAGATTGCATATTACACGATTGGCAAACCGAACCAGTTTTAAATTTCTGGGGTTTTTTAACCTATTTATTTTGCGCAAATTCTTTGCCAATTGTTTGAATTCTGGGGAACGGGGATTTTACTGTACTAATCTCAAATAGCAAAGAGAAGCCTTTCCTATCCACTTCCAATTGAATTATGGATAGAGATCAGACAAGGGACACCAGTTAACTTCGTGCTATTCTCAGTCCGAATAATTGGACATCATGACTGAGACCAGAACAGACATCCTCTTCATATTACTTGACCTGAGGTCAAGTCAGAGGTCAGGTAGCAGTTGTCCTTTTGAAAACTGATTAAGTTCAGCGATTTAAGTCCAGACTCTGGATTAAGCCATCTCTATAAATCTTGGTTTTACACCAGGCAAAACATTGACAAATTGAGCCAATGGTGAGCTCCCTTTCACTCATGATTGAAGAGTGTAACCTGCCGTCATCGAGACCAATGATATGTGGTGGCTGATTCAGGTGAACAACCCCACAGCTCGATGTTTCACTCCCTGTGGCCCAATCCAACTTTGTTCTTCCAAACAATTAAATCTGAAGTGATCACTGCTCTCCGAGTCACTTAGATTTATGAAGCTCATGAATTTTTAACATCCTTAATTCTACCTTTGTTGATTGAATGAAGATGTGAAAGCATTTTGTAAGTGTTGTTTGGAGAGTGGTACATGTCCTGTACACCAATCACATATCCCCTTCTAAGTGAAGACAGCTAACATACTGAAGGACCCATTGAACCCTGGATACGCTCTCTTCTCCCTCACCCCAGAGGGGAGAAGGCTCAAGAGTGCACACTGACAAGTTTAAGGATGTTTCTTCCCCACAGATATCAGGCTCCTGCATGAACCCCACAACAATGTTCTCATCTTGCCCTTGCTAGGGACTCATTGATTTACTTTTCACTGCACTTTGTAAATTGTGCTCATTCATACGATGATGTTAGAGACAACCTGTTAGACTACTGAAAGAGGAAAAGAAGTTTTGAAAAGGTAATAGGAGTTAAAGACCAGTATGTCTTATATTTGTAGTGGGTAATCTATTGGAGTGGATTCTTAGGACAGGGGTTATGAGCATTTACAGAAAAACAGTCTTCTCAGGGAGGTCAAGGCTGGGTGAGGGGTAGGTTGTGCTTCATGAGCCTCAATGTAAAAGTAAATGTTCTCTGAAGAAACTTGAAAACCTTTGGTGAAAATAGGAGCAAATGTTTAGCCAGCGGAGAGTCTTGTTCATGCTCTGCTCATACCAGCTGTTTGAATAAAGTTGATTGAAACAGCAATGAAGAGCTGGCTTGAGGAGGTAACAAAATAAATTGATGAAGGAAGGGTGGTAGATGCTGTGTATGTGGATTTTATTAAGACATTTGACAAGGTCTCCCATGAAAGACTTATTCAAAAAGTCATGAGGTATGGGGTCCATGGAATCTTGGAAGCGTAGACTCAGAATTGCCTTGCCTGTAGAAAGGAAAGGGTAGTAATCAATTCTGCCCGGAGGTCAGTGATGAGTGTAGTTCCACGGGGGTCTGTTCTGGGACCTTTGCTTTTTTGTGATTTTTATAAATGACCTGAACAAAGAAGTTGAAGGATGGGTCAGTAAGTGTATGGATGATATGAAGGTTGGGGGTTTTGTGGATAGTGTCGCAGGTTACAAAAGAATATAGACAGATGCAAACTTGGCTGGAAAAGTGGCAGATAGAGTTCAATCCAGATGTGTGAGCTAAAACTCGAAGGGAGAGTACATGATTGGATACTTAACAGTGTGGAAGAATAGAGGGACATTGGGTCCAAATCTATAGATCTCTCAAGGTTACTACGCAAGTTGATTGGATGGTTAAGAAGACCTATGGTATGCTGGGCTTTATTAGTCAGGGGATTGAGTCCAGGAGTCATGAGGTGACGTTGCAGCTCTATAAAACTCAGGTGAGACCACACTTAGAGTATTGCGTTCAGTTCTGGTCATCTCATTATAGGAAAGATGTGGAAGCTATGGAGAGGGAACAGAGGAGATTTACCGGGATGTTGCCTGGTTTGGGAAACAAGTCTTATGAGGCAAAGTTAGCAGAGCTGAGACTTTTCTCTTTGGAGCAAAGAAGGGTGAGAGGAGATTTAACAGAGGTCTACAGATTCTGAGAATCATGGATAAGGTGGTCAGTCAGTACCTTTTTTCCAGGCCAGGAATAGCAAACACGAGAGGACACCTGTTCAAAGTGATTTGTTGGGGGGGGGGGGGGGGGAGTTTAGGGGCGATATCAGGAATAATTTATTTTACATAGAGAGTTGTGGGTGCTTGGTGGTGGTGGAGGCCAGAACATTAGGGGACATTTAAGAGACTCTTAGAAAGGCAAATGGATGAAAGAAAAATAGAGGGTTACAAGGTAGGGAGGGTTTATATTTTTACTGGTAGATAAATATGGATCGTCACAACATTGTGGGCTGAAGGGCCTGTACTGCGCTGTAGTGTTCTATGTTCTTAGAACAACCTTTCTCACTGTACCTGATGTAATGTGACAAAGAAGCTTAAAATTTGATGGGGGTGGTCTGCTTAGTGGAGAATGACGTCATAGTCCATGTTAGTCATATGTCATGGTATTCCATTCAAATGATTCCGAGAAGCCCAAGCCCTATTCTATAGGTAGCCGGTGTATGCTGAGTATTGGGCGAGAGGTCAGTTCCTATCAATTACCTTTCTGGTCTTCCACACATGAATACGGTTGTAAGTTGGAGGGTAATTGCAACAGTGAGATTTCAAGCTCCCACACTGATATTAAGTGAGAGTAAATTGCCATCAGCTTGATTTCAAAATTTATAGCCACAGGCTCTATTACGATAAACTTTTACATATGTGCAGGATACAAAATAATTAATAATGCTTATCCCTTCCCTGCACAGTTCCAGGCTGGCTTTATTAAGTTCGAATCCATTTAATATACCTGTGAAATAAGTAATGCTGTTTCCAAGAACTCGACTGTGACTGGCTCATGGAATCTGTGTTTCTTTATTGCTCATTCTTTGATTCATCGTTAATCATTTTGCCATAAATTCCATGCTTGTTTCATACTTCAGTCTCTTTCCCTTGAAACTGAAACAATTAAATAGTAACAAAATCATAATCTTATATTGAAGCAGAGCAACGTACAGGCTGAATTATTGTTTGATTCAAGATTCTTTTATTGTCATGCAATAAAACAGATGTAATATTACACTAAATTGCATTTAGCCTGCCAAAAGGCAGTCAAAAATTCACCATCAGGAGAGACTGCCCTTCGCCTCTTACAGTCGTTGAAAGAGAGTTCCTTCAGTCACAGAGTGTCTGTGGATTCGCCTCCAGTGCTCGCAAACAGATTTCACTCCAAACCATCGGCATAGATGACTAACATGTTTATTATCATTCTCCTTCAACCTTGATGGTTATAAATGACGGAAATTGTTAATGCAAATTGTTTAGTTTTCAATTTTCATTCACACTGGCTTTGGAGGTGAACATTTTTTAAAATAAATTCTTCTCGAATTGGACATCATGGTTGACTGGTTAGAGTACGAGTCCAGTGACTGGTTTTCTCTTCATAGCTGCTGTCTGACCAGCGAGATCTTCAGCTTTTATTGAATTTGAATGAGTGAGTTGGAGCACTTTCCATATGATGTAAGGGCAAATGCTTGTCTCTTGAACTCCAGCAACAGAACCATTTAACAAGAGAATCCTTTCAAATTTCACATCCCCTCCACTCTGAATTATTCTCCACATGCTCGAAGATACCAAATCTCAGCTAGAGAAAGATGTGCATTTAAACAACCCTGTTCAACATCTTGTGATATTCCAGTGTGTGTCAGGACCACTGAAGAGCCTTGTACTATAACATGCAGCAAAGCTGAAAGTAAAAACACGATGCTGGGGAAACTCAGCAGGTCAGACAGTGGACTTTATGTAGCAAAGATAAAGATACAGAACCAACATTCCAGGCTTGAGCCCTTCATTAAGGTACCAGCAAAATGTAGGCAGGTTCCCAAAGGAAACATAGCAGGTCAAAGAGTAAAATGAATCAGAAAGAGATACGTATTGATAATCAGTATTTTTTTATCGAGATTACTGAAGTTATCTCCAATGACTCATTCACTGATGGACCTCTTCTCCTCAGGAGAGGGGGCATAGAATCATCTGCCACTCACAAGGGGAATGAACACCGGTCGATGTGCAGACTTGAACCCTGATGATGATCTCCCTTCTATGAGATGAGCAATGCAGCCTTGGCCAATAGTCCATGCAGCCTCTCATCACCAAAACCGGGCAGGAAGACTCAGAACCATTCACATTCCAGTGTCCCACAATCAGCTCCTCTCCCAGAATGTTCAGACTTTACTGCTTCTCCTTTGAGATGATCATTCTTCTTCTTTCCAAGTCGGACAGCACAGTTAGTGTAGCGGTTAGCACGCCAGCGATTGGGACCGGGATTTGAATCCGGCGCTATCTGTAAGGACTTTGTACATTCTCCCTGTGTCTGCACATGTTTCCTCCTGGTGTTCCCTCTTCCTCCTTCCCTTCAAAGGGGTTGTAGGTCAATTGGGTGTGATTGGGCGGCACGGGCTCGTGGGCCGAAAGGACCTGTTACCATGCTCTATATCTAAAATTTTTAAAAAATATAAGAGAATCAGAGTCATGCCAGAGAGGGCATGTTGGCCCTACTCATGCATGCACTTATAGATTGTAATCAAAGTATAAAAAGAAAGATGGAGGCCAGAAATCGTCCTCCACACAGCGTGCAACATTCACATTGAACTTTGCTTAAATTCAATTCAAATTTCTTTACCATCTCGTTTGGCGAGGCATGCGATTTTACTTAAACGGAAGGTGCTGTCCCATCTACTCCTGGCCAATGGTTGCGTGATATCAAGTCCTGCTTGAACATGGAAATAATTTGTTATTCAATTAATAATTCAGGGATTGGATTCCACTCATTATGGGGACATTTATAATTTTACTCCAATGTAATTAAATTGTCCAATTTGTATCTTTTCCATGTTCCTTATATTAACTTTCTTTTATCGCATCTGGCAATGCGGTTCGGTACAGGATTGAAGTTTTTTTCCTCAAATATTTTCTTCTTTCCTCTCTTTTTTTTGCATTATTGGAGTTTTTTTCTAATAAAGGTAGAGACTATTTAGAATATGAATTATGGATATGCTTTACAATTTATGTATGTAGTGTTAAACAGAATGTCTCATTTAGTTTGTATACCTGTCTGTACCATCTAATTGAATTGTATCCTTATTTTATTTGCATGTTTTTTATTAAAATAATAAAAATATGTTAAAAAGAAATTAAGTTCAGTTAACAACAATGCACATGTCAAATGTTAAATTCCACACATGTTCAGGCACCTGCCTATATTTTGCTCATCCCTCGCTGAAGGGCTCAAGTTATAAAGGACACTGTTTGACCTGCTGACTTTCTCCAGCATTGTCTCTTTACTTTTGTATTTCACCCACCAAGTTGATAGCAATGGTAATCAGAAAGCTGGCCTCTGTGAGCTCAGGGAGGAGAGAAGGCCACCTGCGCAGGCGCGAGTGACATCAGCAGGGTTCAGGCATCAGGTTTGAAAAGGTCAGCTCCTTTCCACTTATTGTGTGAGGAGGCAGTGAGAGACTAGTTGATTAGGGTTTGTTCAATTGAGACAATTGATGGGGCTAGAAGGCAATTGAGTTGAACAGGTAGAGAGCAATTAAAGGAGGGCCAGTAGAGAGTGGGGCTGTTCAGCAGAGACTGAGGAAGAGCTTTCTCCTCAGAAGGTAAGGGTGGTAAATTTATTTAATTAATCGTGATTATTGCAAGGGTTAAGTTATGCATCCGGCAGTTAGGGGAGTTCAATGTTCCAATTACAGGATGTGGCATGTCAGGGACACCACGAGTGTCCCTGATAACTTCACCTGCAAGAGGTGTATCCAGCTGCAGCTCCTGGGAGACTGAGTTGGGGAGCTGGAGTTGAATGATAGGCAGGGAGCACTGAGGGCTCATCTACAGAGGCCGTATGGGTGGAGCTGAGGAATGTGAAGGGCTGTATTACAGAGCACCCAACAGTCCGAGGGATTTGGAGCAGCAAATCTGTAGGGAGATAGCAGACTGGTGGATGAGACGGAAAGTTGTGATAGTAGGAGATTTTAACTTTCTGCACATAGATTGGGACTCTCATACAGTAAAAGGGCTGGATGGGTTGGAGTTTGTCAAATGTGTGCAGGAAAGTTTTCTAGCTCTGTATGTAGAAGTATGCAATACTTGATCTTTTAGGGAACAGGAAGGTCAGGTGGCAGAAGTCTGTAGGAGAGGATTTTGGGTCCCATAACCACTGTTATTAGTTTCAAGTTAATTATAGGGAAGGATAGGTCTGGTCCTCAAGCTGAGGTTCTGAATTGGAGAAAGGCCAATTTTTAGGAAAGATCTTGGAAGAGTCAATTGGAAGAAGTTAGTTTCTGGCAAGGATGCATCCAGCAGGGGGAAGGCCTCGAGGATGAAATTTTGAGAGAGCAGAGATTGTATGTTCCTACCAGAAATAAGGGCAAAGTTAACAGACACGGGGAACCTTGATTTTTAAGGGATACTGGAGAGCTGGTTTAGAAAAGGGGGGGGGGTGCTATATATGTGGTTATAGACAACAGGGAGGAAGTGAGCTACTTGCTGAGTGCAGAAAATGTAACAGATGCTTAAAGAGGAAATCAGGAAGGGAAAAAGAAAACATGAAGGTACTTTGGCAGAAAATGTGAAGAAAATCCAAAGGGTTTTTATGTATATTAAAAGTAAAAGGATAGTAAAGGACAAAATTGGACCCCTAGAAAATCAGAGGGTCAACTATGTGTGGAGCCTCATGAAATGGGGGAGATCTTGAACAATTTTTTGCATTGGTGTTTTTGCAGGAAACTGGCATCGTGAATAAGGGTGGAAGGGAAGCTAATAGAACTGTCATGGAACACGTGGAGTTTAAGGAGAAGGAGGGGCTTGCTGCCTTACAATGAATAGACAAATCTCCTGAACTGGATATGATATTCCCATGCACCATCATCAGCTGATTAGGGACAGTCAGCATGGATTTATGTGGTAGGTTGTGTTTAACAAATCTTGTAGAGTTTTTTTTGTGGAAGTTACCAAGAAGGTGGATGAGGGAAAGGCTGTGGATGTTATCTATATGGACTTTATTAAGGTCTTTGACAAGGTTCCAGATGAGAGGTTGATTCAGAAGGTTAAGACGTTAGGTGGACATAGAGAGGCTGTAAACTGAATTTGAAATTGGCTTGGTGGAAGAAAACAGTGGTGGTGAATGGTTGCTTTTCAGACTGGAGGTCTGTGTGGAGTGGTTTGCCTCAGGGATCTGTGTGGGACCATTACTGTTTATTATCTATATAAATGACTTAGGTGATGTGGTGAATTGGATCAGCAAGTTTACTGATGACACAAAGATAGGAGGTGCCATGGACTGTGAGGAAGATTTTCAAATCTTGTAGAGGGATCCAGACCAGCTGAGAAATCTGGGCACTAAATGGCTGATGGAATTTAATGCAGATAAGTGTGGAGTGTTGCACTTTAGAAAAGCGAAGGAGGGTAGGATGTACACAGTAAATGGTAGGCCATTGAGGCGTGTGGAGGAGTAAAAAGATCTGGGAATACAGATACATTGTTCCCTGAAAGTGGTGTCGCATGTGGACAGGGTTGTAAAAGCTTTTGGCATCTTGGCTTTTTAAATCAAAGTATTGAGCATAGAAGCTGGGATGTTGTTGAAGTTATTCAAGTCATTGGTGAGGCCACACTTAGAATATTGTGTGCAGTTCTGGTCGCCCAGCAGCAGGAAATTCTGGTGTAAGTCTGTGGAGTTTGTTTTCATGGTAATTATAAGCGTGTGTGGTACTGACATTAGGAAACTTCAAGTACTACAATCGACCAAATGCCTGGTGTGAAAAGAGGCCTTTTGCAGACCATCCACCTATCAACATTCTTTCTTCTCTTCTTTGGCTTGGCTTCGCGGACAAAGATTTATGGAGGGGTAATGTCCACGTCAGCTGCAGGCTCATTTGTGGCTGACAAGTCCGATGCGGGACAGACAGACATGGTTGCAGCGGTTGCAAGGGAAAATTGGTTGGTTGGGGTTGGGTGTTGGGTTTTTCCTCCTTTGTCTTTTGTCCGTGAGGTGGGCTCTGCGGTCTTCTTCAAAGGAGGTTGCTGCCCGCCGAACTGTGAGGCGCCAAGATGCACGGTTTGAGGCGATATCAGCCCACTGGCGGTGGTCAATGTGGCAGGCACCAAGAGATTTCTTTAGGCAGTCCTTGTACCTCTTCTTTGCTGCATCTCTGTCTCAGTGGCCAGTGGAGAGCTCGCCATATAACACGATCTTGGGAAGGCGATGGTCCTCCATTCTGGAGACGTGACCTACCCAGCGCAGATGGATCTTCAGCAGCGTGGATTCGATGTTAATTTTCAGTTTTAATACTATCTTAAAGCATCAGGCATCAGGCAGCAACTTGGAGATTAAGCACAGGAACAAGGGGGCATTGTAATACTGGAGTTGTGAGAGATAATAGAATATAGGAAGTAAAGCTAGTATGAATGAAATAAGGAATACTGGACTGGACTAGAGGAAGTTAAGTAAGTGCTGAGTAGGGATGAATTCCGATAAGAGTGTGAGGAAGGGTTACGCCAATATAATAGAATAAGGGTCTTATAGTGATAGAAAGAATTAGCAAGTTCTGCATATAAAATTACTAAGTCCTGGGGGGTTGAGATGTGTGAATAAGGGCAAAGGTAGATTCATGAATAAGGACAATGACATGATGGGATCCAGACAGGACACCCCATGGTCTTTCAAGTTTACAGAAACTGCACGTAGGCAGACAGAATTACCAAATGCCAAACCAATCCAGGAGGCAGAACAATGTTAGGGGGGGGAGGGTACCTCTACACTGAAATGAACTGTATAAAAGTTGCATGAGCTCCAGTATGTGTTTGTATTCCCAGGGTAAGGGGAAGCACCCAACTTTGCACTGTTGTACAATAAACGTTCTTTGTTCTGAATTTATGTCTCGAGCGAAATCTGTGAAGGTACTTCTGTTTCTCACAGAGTGAAACAAAAGTCTGCAGGTGCTGTGACTATTGTTAGAAATTAAAGTACCTTTAAAGAAATTGCTCGAGACAAAAATTGAGAACAAAGAACATTTATTACAACAACAATGCAAAGTTGGGTGCTTCCCCTTACCCTGGGAATACACACATACACTAGGGCTCACCCAACTTTTATACAGTCGATTTCAGTATCAGAGTGCCCTCCCCCTTACATTCTTCTGCCCCCTGGATGGGTTTGGCATAGGCAATTCTTCCTGCCTACGTGTAGTTTCAGTACACTTGGAGGACCAGGGGGTATCCTGTGGGTGTCCCATCATGTCATTGTCCTTATTCACACCTTCCTGATTATCGGGGCTACAGTCTCTTGGTATGCAGAGTTGACTCATCCTATCTAGGGTTGGCTAATTTCATATGTATAAATCTGTGTAAGGTTAGCTAATTAGATATGTAGGACTTGGTACTTCTATCTAGGGCTAGGAGACCTTTATCTGATCCAGACTACCTCAACTTCCTACATTCTATTGTACCTTACCACTCCTTATCTTAGTCTTATGGTGGCTCTTGTCACACAGAAGATTCTTATGTTAATTGTGCTGACTCTGCTTTCCTGTATCCTCTTCTTTGGCTTGGCTTCGCGGACGAAGATTTATGGAGGGGGTAAAAAGTCCACATCAGCTGCAGGCTCGTTTGTGGCTGACAAGTCCGATGCGGGACAGGCAGACACGATTGCAGCGGTTGCAGGGGAAAATTGGTTGGTTGGGGTTGGGTGTTGGGTTTTTCCTCCTTTGCCTTTTGTCAGTGAGGTGGGCTCTGCGGTCTTCTTCAAAGGAGGTTGCTGCCCGCCAAACTGTGAGGCGCCAAGATGCACGGTTTGAGGCGTTATCAGCCCACTGGCAGTGGTCAATGTGGCAGGCACCAAGAGATTTCTTTAGGCAGTCCTTGTACCTTTTCTTTGGTGCACCTCTGTCACGGTGGCCAGTGGAGAGCTCGCCATATAACACGATCTTGGGAAGGTGATGGTCCTCCATTCTGGAGACGTGACCCATCCAGCGCAGCTGGATCTTCAGCAGCGTGGACTCCTAATCCCCAAGCTTATCCTGTTTGTACTGGTTTGTACTGGTTACAGCCATTAACTGATGAATTTTAGTTGCTTCCATGTTCATAATTTTAGATCAATTTTCCCATCTCTCACAATCCTCACTTTTCTTTTAGATCAGTAATACTGATCTTTCACCATGATCAGTGTTACTGATCTTTGGTTACTGGTGTCAGTGTGACTGATCCCCCCCCCCCCCTCACTTTTCTTTTAGATCAGAAATACTGATCTTTCAAGTGTAAGGTAATGTTTTACCCAGCTGGTCAATAACCGAATTGTAATACCTGTGTAAAGTCTTTAGGTAGGGGAGAACCATGAAGGTCAGAGTAGCGAGTCCAGCTGCTTATTAGGGTTGCGAGTATCAGGCTCCAGTTCTCAGTAAAGAGTCTAGTCCATCCCACATCAGTCCGAAGTTGCCACGTCTGAACATGGGCATGGGCAGATTCACGTTGAAATATTGAAGCAGTGTCTTTTAACCACCCGACTTTTGTAAGCATTGTCCTGACGAAGTCTGTGAGAGACGCTGCCTTCAGCAGCGAACGTGTAGCAGTCTGTGAGAAACGCTGCCTTCAGCAGCGAACGAGTAGCGAGAGTCAGGCGGTTCCGTTGAATTGTGGCTAGTATCTGATGTCCTCTTCAGCCCCAAACCCTAGGGCCACCGATCTCCGAAGGCTGTCTGGAGTCTGATATTGAGGTGCCAAGCAGCTCACGTTGTTGGTAACTGGTGTTCCCCTTCACGGGGTGATGAAAAGAGACCAAGCTGGGGGGGGATTGTTTCTCGTGAATTTATTGTATTTTGCAGCTTGCCTGTGAGTCTCTCCCTGTGTGCGAAATGTACATTGATTAATCACTATGTAGGCTGTTAACTGACTATCGCTACTGTGTTCCCCCTGGTCCGTATTAAAATTGTCTTAAATCTATGCCCTGTCTACACTGTAAAGTATCACAATTTTAACCTCTGCTGTCCCTATTCCAGGAGGACTTAAAACATAGCGAGTACTGAAGTGACATATCCAGTTAACAAACAATACCCCAATAAATGAATAAACAGTTAAAAAAATAAACAGTTAAAATTACGACAATAAATGTATAAACCGTTAGAAATACAACAATAAATGTATAAACAGTTAAAAAAATACAACAATAAATGTAACATTACGGCACTCTGTCACGGCGCAGTGTAAGTTTCAGGTCTGAAGGATGAGGAACTGCACGCCAGGTTGAGGGTTGAGTCTGTGTGTCGTGATGTTGTGGTTCAGAAGCTGGTTTGATTCTTTAAATGTGGGTCCAGCCTTTCTCTCTTGTTCTTACTGCGGTGTCTGTAATTAAAAGTACACAGAAGGGACCATCCCAGGCAAGTTTTAGTTGATCCTCTTGCCATGGTCCATAAACCCAATCACCAGGTTTAATAGAATGTATAGGAAAGTCTAAGGGTGGTGTTTGGGCTAATAGTCCCTTTTGTTTCAAATCGTGGATGGAAGTAGAAAGCCCTCGTAAAAATTTGGAAATGTATTGGTCATTAGCCTCAGGAATGGGAGAATCAGTGTGGAACCCCATAAATGGGAGCCCAAACATCATCTCGTACGGTGAGACTGCAAGATCTTTACGAGGGGCTGTCTGAATTCTAATCAGGGCTAATGGTAACGATTTAATCCAGGAAAGACCAGTCTCTTCATTAAGTCGGGTGAGTTGAAGTTTCAATGTTTGATTCATACGTTCAACTCGACCCGAACTTTGGGGATGCCATGGGGTATGTAGTTGCCAGTCTATTCCTAGGTTCTTGCAGACACCCTGGAGAATCTGAGAGGTGAAATGCGTACCTCGATCTGAATCAATGGTCTGCATCATACCGTATCGTGGAATGACACATTCAATGAGTATTCTGATGACAGTGTTGGCACGATCATTCGGGGTAGGAAAAGCTTCAACTCATCGTGTAAAATGATCGACCATGACAAGGAGAAATTTGTAAATACCAATCTTAGGAAGTTCAGTGAAGTCTATTTGTATGCGCTGGAACAGGCGAACGGCAATGTCGCGACCGCCAGGTATTACTTGGCGCATCGATTTCTTATTAACCCTTTGACAAATGGGACAAGATCTAGTAGCAAGTTTAGTAATATTGTATATGCCAGGGCAGTGAAGGAAACGTCCAAAGGTATCAACAAGGGACTGGGTTCCCCAATGTGTTTGTTGATGTAACTGATCTATGACTTGGCGAGTTATGGCTTTGTTAAGGACTTGCCGTCCGTCTACTGTCCACCACAACCCGTCGGCAGTCTGGCAAAATCCCTTATCTTTCATTGAGACCTCCTCTTCCCGTGAAAAGATGGGGGTCTTTTTAATCTCTATCGGTGTGGGCAGTAGCTGGTACATGTGAATCTTTTCTGCTAATGCTGCCTGTTTGGCAGCTGCATCAGCCTGCCTGTTTCCTCTAGCTTCAGGACTGTTACCAGTCTGGTGTCCCCGCACATGTACAATGGCAATTTCGGACGGGAGTGTTAAAGCCTCTAGGGATTGGGTAATTAACTGTTCATGGGCTAACTTCTGTCCTTTGCCAGTTATCATCCCTCTTTCTTTCCATATCTTACCGAAGGTATGGACTACACCAAAAGCATATTTAGAGTCAGTGTAGATAGTTCCTACCTTGTTCTCTAGTTTGTGGAGTGCTCTACAGAGGGCATATAGCTCACAGGATTGTGCTGACCAATGACCAGGGAGGCGACCAGCTTCAATCACCAGTTCCTGTTTACCGTCCACTATACTATACCCACTATAGCGGGTTCCTGCAATACAACGTGAAGAGCTGTCAATAAACAATCTTTCTCCTTCAGTTAAAGGGACATCGGTTAGGCCTTCCCTAATTTTGGTTTGTAAGTCGATAACCTCTGAGCACACATGTTCTAAATCGTTTGAGGATTGGTCATTAGTTGGAGAGATGAGGAAGGCTGCTGGGTTGAGAGTTTTGGTTGTAAGTAAGGTCAAATCATTGCTGTCCATTAGTATCGTTTCATATTTTAAAATTCTCGAATCCGTGAGCCACCTTCCAGCCCGCTGCAATAGAATATTGCGGACTGTATGAGGGGTATGAACTATCATAGGGGCGCCAAAAGTAATCTTTCGTCCTTCTTCAACCAAAATTGCAGTGGCTGCTATGGCTTGTATACACTCTGGCCAGCCGCGACAAACGGGGTCTAAAAGCTTTGACAGGAAAGCTACTGGTTGTCTATAGCCTGCCCTGCTTTGGGTGAGCACTCCGGTGGCTGCCCCAGCTTTGGTATTAGTGTATAAATCAAAAGGTTTGTTTAGGTTGGGTAGCGCTAAAACTGGGGTTCGCGTAAGGCACTGTTTAACAGAGTTAAAATTTTTGATCTCTTCATCCGTCCAGTCAAGGGTTTCGGTTCCTATACTGGGAATCTTATCATAAAGGAATTTGACCAGGTTAGAATAATTTTCCATCCAGATTCTACAGAATCCCACTAACCCAAGGAATTTCCTGAGTTCCTGGGCATTTTTGGGAGGGGGAATCTGTATAATACCAGTTATTCTCTCTGGGCTAATTTTCCTGGTTCCTTGACTCACTAGATGTCCTAAGTATTTGACCTCGGATTGCACAAATTGTAGTTTGGACTCGCTGACTCTCAGACCTTTCTTCTCTAAAAAATTTAAAAGTGCTACCGTAAAATCTTTAGCTAATTCATAAGTCCTTGCTGTAATTAGCAAGTCATCCACGTACTGTATGAGTTGGCAATTTTCTCTCCGAGGAGCTTCATCTAATACCTGTTCTAGGACTTGACCAAATAAATTGGGAGATTCTGTAAAGCCTTGTGGAAGGACAGTCCACCGGTATTGGTTTTTACAGCCAGTAAAGGGGTTCTCCCATTCAAAGGCGAACATGTCTCTGCTCTCTGTAGCTAATGGACAAGTCCAAAATGCATCCTTGAGATCAATGACACTAAACCATTGATTATGGGGGTCAATTTTATTCATGATGGTATAGGGGTTGGGTACAACCAGGTGACGGGCAAGAATGAATTTGTTAAGCTCCCTCAAGTCCTGTACTAGGCGGTAGGTGCCGTCTGGTTTTTGAACAGGTAAAATCAGGGTATTAAAGGGAGACATACAGGGTTCGAGTATACCGTCCTGAATCAACTGGTCAATTACGGGCTGTAAACCTTTTCGGCCAGCCATCGGAATCGGGTACTGTTTCTGTCTAACAATTCGTTGAGTATCCTTTAAAGTGACTTGTAGTGGAGGAATATCGAGGATTCCTCTATTGCCCTTTCCTGCCCATACTCTTGGATTTATAAGTTTGCGATCTTCCTCGTTTAAAACATAGAATTGTACTCCAATGCCTGATTGTAAAGGTTGAGTACCGATAGCCAATTGGTCCTGTAAATCCCTTCCTAGCAGGCATACTCCGGCTTGGGGAAGTAATAGAAGATCCTCAATTATGATCTTATCTCCCATTTGAATTCTGACCTCTCGCAATACCGGGACTGGAAAGTCTCGTCCTCCCACCCCAGAAACTGTAACTGTCCCTTCTATTTTAACCCCCTGGGGTTGGTGTAGAATGCTAGATCGGGCGGCTCCAGAATCGACTAAAAATATCATCTTATCACTGTGGGGTCCTATGCATAAATTAACTAATGGTTCTCCGTGCAGCCCCACGGTGTGTATTGGCTGAGAACCGTGACCCCCCTATTCGTAATCAGCTTCCATCAGGGCATAGGAGCGTGTGTCCATTGCTCACAGTGGGCATTCCTTTTTAAAGTGCCCTTCCTTTTTACAATGAAAACAGATAAGAGGTCCTGTTTCCCAATCTCTCCCAAAATTTCTAGGGGGCACACGTCGTCCCCGGAATCCTCCTCTACTCCTCCACCTGCTGGGGTCCCCACCTCCCCACCCGTGGCTCCCCTCACCGCGTACAGAAGTTGGCCAGTAATCCTTATCTTTTTCATGATGATCAGCTACTATTCCTTTGACTGTTTGTATTAAAATTTTAGCTTTCCCTTTTTGTTTATCCTCTGCCCTCTGGACAAATGCTCTCTGAGCAATCTGCAGTAGCTGGGTAATTCCTTGCTCATGCCAATTTTCTGTCTTTTGTAGCTTTCTTCTGATGTCTGGGGCTGAGTTGGTAACAAAACCCGTTAGAACCAATTGTTCCCCTGCTGGAGATTCTATGTCGAGACCCCCATATTGTTGAATTGCCGTGCGCAATCTATTGAGAAATGCAGAAGGGGTCTCCTCGGGACCTTGGGGAACCTCAAAGGCTTTTTTGAAATTCTGTCCTTTTGGGACAGATTCCCTGATTCCTTTGATCAAATTAATCCTGTATTCTTCCATCAGTGTGCGGCCACCACTGGTATTTTTGTCCCAATTAGGTTTTGTGAGGGGGAATTTGACTTCTCCAGGGGTCGCCTCGTGCCCCCCTTGGTGTTCCTTATCCCATACTCTAATGCCTGCCTGTCGTATCATTCCCCGCTCATCTAAGGTAAACAGAGCCTTAAAGATGGATGTTAATTCCTCCCAAGTATACAGGTTTGGTCCCAAAAATTGGTCTAACTGTTCGGCACATCCCTGGGGATCTTCTATCAGGGAGATTAATTCTTTCTTAAAATTACGTACTTCAGTGCTGGTCAGGGGCACATTTACGAACCCAAGACCTTCTCCCACGGGAACCTCCCGCAGGGGTCGCATCCAGCTGATTTCTGGTTTCTTAGATTTGTGTTCCTGTTCCCTGAGAAGTGAATCGCAGGGTTCTGCCCCTTCTTCCTGAGGGATCTCACGCTGTTCTGAATTACAATGTTCTATCTCTACTGTCAACGGAGGTGGTAATCGAGCGCTTTGTGAGCGAGTCACCATACCACTCCGGTTCTCTTCTTTCTTCTCTAGTGGTGGGGGAGGAGGGAGGTGCAGAAGGGTAGGTCATAGGAGGGGAAGGAAAGATAGGAGCCGGCATAGGAGGAACATAAGGTGGAGGGAGGGAATGTAACACATCCCACCCCTGTGATTCAGGGACAAAAGGTTCCTCCTCTCTCTTATCCCTGAGTTCTTTCTCATTCAAAACCAGTTGTTCAATGGGTCCCTTGAGCCAGCAGGCTGCATATTCCCTGCTCTCAACATTGTCTCTCTGGTTTTGATAGAGCCAGATGTTCAAAGCTTGACACATCCATTCATCCTCGGATCCGAACTTTGGCCAGTACACGGAGCTCCCTTTAACCGGGCATTTAACCCATTAAATACAACAATACCTGACCATTGTCAGTTTGTCTTTCCCACGGGTCTTTCCCGTGCCCCACTCAGATAACATCAACCCAAGCGGGCTGTACGTAGCTATCTGGTGTTCACATCCTGAACCAGGACTCTCTTCCTTGCTACTCATAATTCCCATACTTATAGGCAAGTAAAATTCCTCTTACCGAGTTCCAGTAGCAATGCTCTAGCGCGCTTCCTCCCGTCGTTTGTTCTCAATGCCTCTTCTCGGATATCACTCGCTTCTTCCACTGACCAGCCACCCGTCGCCCGTGAGTCCAGCTGAATCAGCCGGGGTGCACCTACTCTCGTCGTCGGGACACTCTGTCAGTGGAGGGAGTGTGATCCCGGACGAGCCCCCATTTGTTAGAAATTAAAGTACCTTTAAAGAAATTGCTCGAGACAAAAATTGAGAACAAAGAACATTTATTACTACAACAATGCAAAGTTGGGTGCTTCCCCTTACCCTGGGAATACACACACATACTGGGGCTCACCCAACTTTTATACAGTCAATTTCAGTATCAGAGTGCCCTCCCCCTTACATTCTTCTGCCCCCTGGATGGGTTTGGCATAGGCAATCCTTCCTGCCTACGTGTAGTTTCAGTATACTTGGAGGACCAGGGGGTATCCTGTGGGTGTCCCATCATGTCATTGTTCTTATTCACACCTTCCTGATTCTCGGGGCTACAATCTCTTGGTATGCAGAGTTGACTCATCCTATCTAGGGTTGGCTAATTTCATATGTATAAATCTGTGTAAGGTTAGCTAATTAGATATGTAGGACTTGGTACTTCTATCTAGGGCTAGGAGACCTTTATCTGATCCAGACTACCTCAACTTCCTACATTCTATTGTACCTTACCATTCCTTTTCTTAGTCTTATGGTGGCTCTTGTCACACAGAAGATTCTTATGTTAATCGTGCTGACTCTGCTTTCCTGCATCCTAATCCCCAAGCTCATCCTGTTTGTACTGGTTACAGCCATTAACTGATGAATTTTAGTTGCTTCCATGTTCATAATTTTAGATCAATTTTCCCATCTCTCACACTATGGTACGGACGAACTCCGCCTGTCTCTGTGTCCACAGGTGGTAAAGAAACATTACTGGCATTTTGGGCCTGAGTCTTTTCACCCAATTACACCCAGATTAACCTACAGTTTTGTGTGGTTTGAATAGTGTGAGGAAACTGGGGCTGCCAGAGAAAACCCATGTAGACACGGGAGAACATACAAATTCTTGCAGACAGTGCCAGATTCAAACCTGGGCGACTGGCGCTGAAACAGTATTGTGTTAACTGCTTTTGTTGGTGAGCAACATCTACTTATCAAAGTGATGCCTGGTCTCAATGGATTAAATTGCCCAGATGAGATTTGACTTGTAATTTAGTCTGGTAAAGGATTAGACTGAGGGCCTTGAGCTCCTTCTCTTGACTCAGAGGAGGCACATGTACATTCTGGTTGATGCTGGGAAGGGCAGAATGGAAATCTGCAATTTGCATCCCCAAACGTTGCCTGGGCATTATGGAAATGTAAATACTTTTATTCAGCAAGATTATTAAAGAAGATTGATGGGTTTAAGGCTGAGTCCAACTTTAATCTAACTGGGAAGTAGAAGAGGCTCAAAGGACATGAATTCTAGTCTACATCTGTGGAGAGTAATTTATCCGACACTGATAAACGAGAGGTTTCCAGCCGAGTAACTAAGTAGTTGTCAAGAGGGGAACTTGAAGCAAATGATGTTGGGGATAAGTGTGCTGGGAATTTGGAGAACCGTGCAGGCCATGTGCTCCACTCTGGGATCAATGGTTTCAGCTTTGGGTAACATTTATCAGTCATTTTTAAAGATTGTTGGAATGTACAAGCAAACAGGAGCATACCAGTCTTAGAGTGAGGGTGATGAAAGGTGCGTACAGTGCACACTAAACAAATACACATATTATACAAAATACTTCAGCCACTGGTGCTGATGTTCTGAGTTAGTGAAAGGGAGGGGGGGGGGAGGGAAGTCACAAAGCATCAGACTGTGGGGCTGAAGATCAGAGAGTGTGTTGGTTGCTCAGACAATGCTGCTTTTGTTCCTGCTTCCAAGGTGAAAGTTGACTGCATGCAGTTTGTAGGAACATCATTTGTCAGGAGCAGATGTAGCTGGTGAATGTGGAGAAGCAGTTAGTGGAGGGATCAGAAGCAGGGAAATGGGAAATGAGAAAACTGTTCCCTCTCACAGGAATGTTCTTTCTTCCTGGCTATCTATACAACAGATCCCAAAGCCAAGTATTATTGCAGTGAAGCAATTGAATAGGTACTCACCTCATTGAAATGTCACCCTGATCAATAAAGAGTTCAACAGAAATAAATCCCTGATTTCTGGTTTTAGTCTGACTATTTCCAGACAAACTATTTCTAAAATGGCAATGTACATGTCCAGAGACCTGATGAAGGTCCCAGGCCCAAAACATTGGATACTCTTCCTGCATGACCTTCTGAGTCTCTTTAGCATGTTTGTGTGTTGGACCTTGTGCACATGCTGCTCTTGAGTTTTAAATGCTGATTTAGATATACAGCATGGTAATAAGCCTTTCCAGCCCACTAGCACGTGCTGCCCATCTCTTTGGTAAAACAGATTCAGGATCGTCAGTTACACTTCTTTACCTACCATGGACACTGCAAGGCTGGAGTTCCTCCAGCATCTTTGTTTTCCCTGTAAAAATCTGGCTTTGACAGACTTGCTCTCCAGAAATGCTGGAACAATCTCAGATGCCTCTTTAATTCTTTTACCTGCGCATAAGAAAGCAGAGAACTCCCTCAGAGCACTTCCTGGGAAATGTTACTTGGAAATGAGGTTTGGAAATGTGTTGTCGTGCTCGGGGGTTTTATAGCTACTGAGAGAAGCAGAAGAGAATGCAGAAGTTTTAATTTTCCAATTAGTGGAGTAAGACAAGCAATTGTCAAGAACATTGAGGACATTTAACCAGTCATCACCTCCTGGGATGTGCTGGCACCTGTGAGAGCTGATAGCCACCCATGCCATGGAACCAAGACAACCAGTGAAAGAGGTGAATTGACTGCTGTGTCGTGTTGAAAGGTGGAGCTTTGGAATCACTGTTCCACAAACAGCCAGTCAGATCCAGTGGTCTGAAGCATTGTTCCCAGTAGAGTTCAGATAAGTTAACCTCTTGGTGATCTTCAATATAACTTTAAGACCGGAATGTAGCTGAAATATACTCCATCATCCCTGTATTTATTTACATAATTATCAGGTCCAATTAGCTTGGCTGTTAATATAATTAAAAACTACCAATCTTTTGGCACTGTTCCTGCTGGAAGCTCTGAGTCATTGCTCTTTATTTCAAATCCTGAGGTTTCTATACCAAATACCTTAACTTTGCTTGCCCAATTTAAATTTGCACAAGAGTGAACAATTACCCCTAGAAGGATCTTTTTCCATTGTATCCTAAGTTCCCATTAAAGTAGAAAAGACCAATTCCAATATTTAGGAATTACAATTACAAAAAGTTATAAAAATGTATGAAGAGAATTTTTTTGTTGCTGAATCAGACTAAAGTATTATTATCAGGATGGTCACCCTTGTCTATTCCAATTATTGGATTTCTCAATTTGATTAAAGTGAATATTTCTCCCAAGATTTATATACCTATTTCAAACTTTACCAGTTTTCATTCCTAACCCTTCTTTAATTCATTAGACTATTATTTCTTCATACACATGGCATGAAAAATAACCACCTATAAATAAAGCCCATCTTCAAAAGACTGGAAGGAACAGGGGAATAATCACTTCCAAATTTTAGGTTTTATTATTGGCTGATTAATCTACTTTTATTAAATTGGTGAATCACCCTTCTTGGGTTGAAATGGAACTGAAGTTTTCTAAAATAAATTGTCTATGTTGGTAAATTTTAGGTTCCATTTTACCCTTTTCCTTTTCTAAATGGACACATAATCTGATTATGGGCTCAATTTAGAAAATAAATTTTTCTCTTGCTTGTCCCATTATAGATAACCATCTTTTTCATCGTCAGTGTTAGATGGAGGCTTTAAGGAATGGTACCAGATTAGGTATCAAAAGTTTTGTTCAAGGTAACTTTGCCGCTTTTGAACAATTGTCAGCTAAATTTAATCTTCCTAATGGACAGTTTTAGATATTTACAAATTAAGCATTTTATTCAGTTCAAACTTTCTGATTTTCCTTGAATCTCAAAATCAAATATTCTTGATTTTTTTTTAAACAGTTTGTTCACAGTGGATTAATATAATGTATTTATAACTATTTATTGGATTTAAGAATGATTGGGAACATGTTTTGAATACAACTTTTTCAGGTGAAGATTGGTACTCAAATCCTCATTTTGCATCAGGCATTGTTTATTACAATTTAAGGTGGTGCATAGAATACACATGTCCAAACTCAAATGATCTCGTTTTTATGCCAAAGCTGATCCGCTCTGTGAGAAGTGTAAAATTTTTGAAGCTTCGCAGATTCATGTTTTGGGAGTGCCCCAATTTAAGAAGATTTTGGGAAAAAAATTTCCAAACTATATCAATGATTTGTTTTCAGATCAAAATTAAAAAAACATGCCCTTTAATTGCCTTGTTTGGCTTTTCTTGTGATCCAGATATACTTCTGTCGGCATTTTAGGAGTAAGTTTTAGCCTTTACCATGTTGATAGCCAGGCAAGCAATTTTAATGAAATGGAAGGATGACTCTTCACCTACTCATACACAATGGTTACATGATGTTATGCCCTGTTGAAGCTTGGATAAAATTAGATACATTAAAGATGGAAAGTTAATAAGGAGGGAATTAAAAGAGTGACCTTTGTGACATATGAAAAGTGAAATCTTTTCTGGGGGAGGCGGGGTGGGGGGAAATAGCGGTCACTGCAAAATCAGTTGACGCTTGCGAGTGGATTCGCAAATCCAAATGGAGAGGGGAGATGTGGTTGTCCGACAAGGGATAAAGGACAACTCAGGAGGTGAAGGGGAGATTGGGGATAAATAAGATAGAAATAGGAGAATAAGGAAAATGTTGGATGTTGTAGGAATGTTGTCTTATAAAGAGTTGAAAATAAGAAAACAGAAATGGAAAAGGAGGAAAGGTAATGATGGAAAAACGGAAAGAGAAGATAAACAAAATATAAAAGGGCTACGCTGAACTATATGTCTTTAAATATTAATGGAATACATAACCAAATTAAAAGGAAGAAACTACTAAATTTAAATGAATAAATGTATTCCATTAGAAAAAATAACGTATAGGTTAAGAAATAATATTGAAATATTCGAACAAGTATAGGAGCCTTACATTAAATACAATAGCGAAAACCTACCGGGGACAAACATTACCTAAGTTGATGGAAGGAGAAGGAAAGAAAAGAATGGACTCAGTAGAATTTCTGGTGTAATTTTGTTGAATGACAACATTGTCTGACTGGCTTAATGCAACCTAGATTGTATACCTAAAATGGATGAGAGGGGGGGGGGGGGTGGGGGGTGATTTGGGAGGAAAGGGGGGGGGAGAAAAAGTCACTGTATATGTGTGAAAAAGAAATAGTGTATATCATGGCTAATGTGATTTATGGTATGAAAAATAAAAAATTTTAAAAAAAAAGATGGAAAGTTTAAATTTGAAAAGATGTGGGACCAGTTCATGGAATGCTCTCATGATTAGCGGATTTAAGAAGTTTGGATGCTCTGGAGAATCTGTCTAGTGTCTGAAAGTTACTATTTGATCCATACCCTTGCATCCTTTTCTACAAGGTAACCTGGATTACGGGGGGGGGGGAGAGATTAGATTTAGTTTTAGGTTTTGTTTTCTTTTTCAAATTAACTTGCTAAATATGGGTTTAATTATGGTTGTCATAGATTATAATCATTAAATTTGACTGAATTTGTCTTTTGTTTAGATTAGGGGTCACCGAAAGGGTCAATGGGGCCATACAGGGGGATGATAAATGCCAAGGGATTGAAAGGAGGGTCAATAACATGGGGGGGGGGGGGGAGGTCCATTTAAAATAGCACCTCTCCCCAGCGAGGAGGCTTATCTGCCATGAACCTTCCAGTGTCACTGTTATCATCCCCTGTGCCAGCCATGCACAGCCAGTGGACCCTGGGATACTACATTTAACAGCCAAGTGCCCTTGATGTCCCCAAATGGAGGACAAATTAATGTCTGGCTTGAGGTGGCACCTGACAGAAGATAAAGGGCTCAAAGCTGGACTTTCTGGCAGAAAACTAAATGTCTGGCTACCCTACCCAGTGCCCTGCATCCGGCCATTCTCCCACCTCCCCTCCCCTCCCCCCAACCCCAGTCCAGCCTCCCTACTGGTCCAGTGCTGGATTTTTCCCTGAGGGAGTCAACAGTCTTAAGTTTGGGGGCCACTGGTTTACATCCAAGGGATAGTCTAATGTAGTTTTACTTTTTCTTATCTGTATGTATATGATATGACCTTTTAAAAGGAAAGAAGCTCTGATTTCATTCATTTAGCACCTTTGTTCATGTTTGATGGGTTTCAAGGTACAAATCTCTCCACATCAGTCAATTTGTTGACTCGTTCCCCGTCATCTTTCATTCCCTTTCAAAATTTCACAAAGTACTGCATTGGTGTGGTCAATGTTTGAATGTATTTCATTCAAAGTCTCTTCCACTTTCTCTTTCCCCCCATCCTTTATTTATTAAACCCCATTGTGACCAGAGCTTCTGAGGCAAAGGATGAGTCGCCACAATACATGTACAAACTGAACTCTGTTAGCATGGTTGGAAAGAATGGAGTGGTTAAAAGCATTCAGACAATAAGAAGAAAGGAAAACCGTTGTTGCATCTGGAGTGCTGTATAGTTCTGGTCTCCTTACTTCATGATTTACTGGCTTTGGAGGTGATGCAGAGGAGGTTCCAGGGATAAAGAGGTTAGCCTTTGAGGAGAGCTTGTGTTGTCTGGAACTGTACTCAGTGGAATTTAGAAGAACAAGAGGGGATCTTGTCTATTCCTTTCAAACATTTCTATAAGATGGAGTTGTTTCCATTGGTGGGGGAGACAAGAACTAGGGGACATCGCCTCAAGATTCAGGGGAGTAGATTTAAGATGAAAGATGAGGAAAAACTGCTTTTCCCAGAGGGTGGAGAATCTGTGGAATTCACTGCCCATTGAAACAATGGAGGCGACCTCAGTAAATATACTTAAGACAAGGATGGATAGATTTCTACATGGTAGGGGAATTAAGGGATATGGGAAGGGCAGGAAAGTGGAGATGAGCCGATCATCAGATCAGCCATGATCACGTTGAATGGCGGAGCAGGCTTGACAGGCCAGATGGCCGACTCCTGCTCCTACGTCTTTTGCTCTGTTGGAGGTGAGGTAGGGAGGGGACCTTTGATGGGGGGGGGGGGTTTGAGAAAAGCAGATATTGGAGCAGATAGATAGATAGATGGAAACAGTGGAATAGATGAGGTGGGGGTTACTTGAAAGTGGAAAGTTCAGATCCACACAGAGACATTGCCTACCCAATGACATGTTAGACATAGTCTGATCCAACAATGGTGCTGTCTTTTCATTCCCTGAACTAAAGATGCATTGACATTTTATATGAAGTCTCTTTAATATACAATCACAAAATTTATTTGAGTTTGCACCACTGTTTTACTACAGTAATGGAGAGTGTTATGGGAATGTTTCATTTCAGATTTGAGCTTGAAAGGAATGGCACATTTTAGACTAAAATATGACAATTTGTAATTGTATTAAACACTTAAATGTGTCAAACTTATTTAGAATTACAACTGTTCTGTTTTCCTGTATCTTTTCATTTAAAAACATCTCAAAAATAAGATTGGAGTTGTTGTCTCATAATAAAACTTTGAAATTGTGTTTTTAGTCCTTTGGCATTGGATATAAAACACATGTGCATGGGTCTAATTTAGGAGTTTAAACATTTGGTTGTGTAAACTCTCTTTATTGAACTGATTTCCTTGCCTGCCTTGATTTATGTGCTGTACAAATCTCCAGACATTCTGTTCCAGCACCTTCCACTTGCATTATTCAAGATGGAATGAATATTGATTAGCCTATTAAACTTGAACATTAATAAAATGTAGAATCTGTTTACACTCAATGTAGAGAACTTACAGTAGCTTTGAAAGACAATGGATAAAAATGATTTACAGATGTTTGGGCACAGCACGCTGTGAGCAAGTGGTCTTTTGACCCCCTTTTCTCAGCAATTCCCAAACATGTACTGGCCCTGAATGTATTTGTTACCCATTCCTGCCATCTTCACTGTCCCTGTGGACTTCCCATGGTTACCTCCTGGGAACACTCACCTATCCAAACGCTGCATTTGTGCGGAGACCAGACCATTCTCATGGCAGAATACACTGGGCTGGATCCTTATCCAATTGTGAAAAACAACTAACAATTAAGAGGTAATTCATTAATTCCTATGGCTATTGAAGCCTCTTGGAGGGATGGTATGTTGCTTGTGGTCTCTCTCGCCCACTAACAGAAGTCCAACCCATTTCTGTCTACTTTGGACTCAGTTTTCAGCAACACAGATCCCTAGGACCCCCCCCCCCCCCCCACCCACCCCACACCTCGTGTATAAAGTGTTGCTAATTCCTCCCCAACTGAAAATCCACTCCATCTTCACTGCTTCAGATGCACAAGAGGAGAAAATACTTCATGTATCTGTCAAAAAATACAACTTCATGTATCTGTCTTTTAGAAATGTTTCTTTTATCAGTCCCCTGCCTGGTTTACTTGCATTCCTTTTGTCAAAGGATGTCAGTAAAACACAGAAATGCTGGAGGAACTCTGCAGGTCTCACAGCGTCCATAGGATGGAGAGATATACCTTTTGAGTGCATCACCTAGAGACACAATTTCTTTTCTGTACACGAGATGAGGAAGCACAAACCTGAATGTATTGAATGAAGGACACTAAGAATGTAAGGAGCTTGTGCACTGTTTATCTATGTATGTACATTTTTATTCAGATGAAGTTTATTTTTCAAATAAACAATGGTGGTTGGACTTTAGATCTGATGATCTAATCAAACTTTTAAATTAATTCTTGTTGTGAGAGATGGGAAAATTGATCTAAAATTATGAACATGGAAGAAACTAAAGTTCATCAGTAAAATGGCTGAAACCAGTTCAAACAGGATAAGTTTGGGGCTTAGGATGCAGGAAAGCAGAGTCAGCACGATTAACATAAGAATCTTCTATCCTTTGTGACAAGACCATAGGACTAAGATAAGGAATGGTAAGGTACAATAGAATGTAGGAAGTTGAGGTAGTCTGGATCAGATAAGGGTCTCCTAGCCCTGGACAGAAGTACCAAGTCATACATTTCTAATTAGCTAACCATACACAGATTTATACATATGAAATTAGCCAACCCTAGATAGAATGAGTCAACTCTGCATATTAAGAGACTGTAGCCCAGAGAATCAGGAAGGTGTGAATAAGGACAATGACATGATGGGGCACCCACAGGATACCCCCTGGTCCTCCAAGTGTACTGAAACTGCACGTAGGCAGGAAGAATTACCTATGCCAAACCCATCCAGGGGGCAGAAGAATGTATGGGGGAGGGCATTCTGATACTGAAATTGACTGTATAAAAGTTGGGTGAGCCCCAGTATGTGTGTGTATTCCCAGGGTAAGGGGAAGCACCCAACTTTGCATTGTTGTAGTAATAAATGTTCTTTGTTCTCAATTTTTGTCTCGAGCAATTTCTTTAAAGGTACTTTAATTCCTAACAAATGGGGGCTCGTCCGGGATCACACTCCCTCCACTGACAGAGTACCCCGACGACGAGAGTAGGTGCACCCCGGCTGATTCAGCTGGACTCACGGGCGACGGGTGGCTGGTCAGTGGAAGAAGCGAGTGATATCCGAGAAGAGGCATTGAGAACAAACGGCGGAAGGACGCGCGCTAGAGCAGTACTGCCAGAACTCGGTAAGAGTATTTTACTTGTTCCTAAGTATGGGAATAGCGGGCAGTAGAGATGAGAGTCCTGACACAGGACGTGACCACCAGATAGCTACGTACAGCCCGCTTGGGATGATGTTATCTGAGTGGGGCACAGGAAAGACCCGCGGTAAAGACAAACTGACGACGGTCAGGTATTGTTGTAATGAATGGGTGAGATACCCGGTTAAAGGGAGCTCCGTGTACTGGCCAAAATTCGGATCCGAGGATGAATGGATGTGTGAAGCTTTGAACTTATGGCTCTATCAAAACCAGAAAGACAATGTTGAGAGCAGGGAATATGCAGCCTGCTGGCTCAAGGGATCCATTGAACAGCTGGTTTTGAATGAGAAAGAATCCAGGGATAAGAGAGAGGAGGAACCTCTTGTCCCTGAATCACAGGGTTGGGATGTGTTACATTCCCTCCCTCCACCCTATGTTCCTCCTATGCCAGCTCCTATCTTTCCTTCTCCTCCTATGACCTACCCTTCTGCACCTTCCCCACCTCCCCCACCACTAGAGAAGAGAGAAGAGAGCAGGAGTGGTATGATAACTTGCTCACAAAGCACTCGATTACCACCTCTGTTGGCAGGAGAGAGAGGTAACTTTAATTCAGAACAGCGTGAGACTCTTCAGGAAGAAAGGCCAGAACCCTTTGATTCATTTCCCAGGGAGCAGGAACCCAGACCTAATAAGCCAGAAACCAATTGGATGAGACCACTGCGGGAAGTTCCCATGAGAGAGGGTCTCGGTTTCGTAAATGTGCCCCTGACCAGTACTGAAGTGTGTAACTTTAAGAAAGAACTGACCTCCCTGATAGAAGATCCCCAGGGATGTGCCGAACAGTTAGACCAATTTTTGGGACCAAATATATATACAATATGGGGGTCTCGACATAGAATCCCCAGCAGGGGAACAATTGGTACTAACAGGTTTTGTTACCAACTCAGCCCCAGACATTAAGAGAAAATTACAAAAGACAGAAAATTGGCATGAGCAGGGAATAACCCAGCTTCTACAGATCACACAAAAAGCATTTGTCCAGACATCTGAGGATAAGCAGAAAGCAAAGGCTAACATTTTGATGCAAGCAGTTAAAGGAATAGTAGATGAGTAACATGAAAAAAAAAGGCAGGGACTGTGTGCCAGCTCCTGAATGTTGGGAGAAGTGCAGGGAGTGGGAGAGTAGAGACCAGAGATAATTTCATAAATCACGACTTCCCACTTCAGTCACTGACCAATATTGATTAAAATTCATGCTAAAAATTAAATGTCATAAATGATCGTTTTTCAATACTGTAGAATTAGCGAATTTAACTACCAGTTAATTCCAATTTATGAAATAAATTGTATTTAAATGTGATTTTGCACAGGGAGTACCTGAGAGTTGAGTGATGTTATAACATTTGCAGGGAGAAATGTTTGCGCAAATAGGGTGAGTTCTATACATCTTAACTTTAAGTGTATGTGAGATAAAGAAAGGATCTGATGTGTAAAGTGGCTGGATCAGCCAGTTGAAGGGGGAGTGTGCATGTCCCTTTAAGTGCACTGTGGCACTTGAAATTGAGGCTTCAGGCTCTTGTCTTGCAGTTAGAGGTATGGAGCCCTATCAACACATTTAATACATTTCTTCTACACATTCAGCAGTCAAGGTCCGTGAGTTTAAAGATCACCCACCTCTGGAGAATAAAGATACCTCTGGGGATTCCTATGGGGATTCCTATAAGTTTAATCATTCATTTCTCTGGTGCATTTTCCTCTGGAGTGAAATTAATGCCTCAGCACAATTTCTCTGTATTGCCGCTGTTATTTAATTCATGATAACTTTCCCCCATTCATCAGGTTTATATTTAAATCCGGTAGTGCAGAAGTTACATTGTAAATAATCACGGAGGTAAACCCTGCGCAACTGGATTCAGCTTAATGGAGAAATAAACCTGCGAACTGGTCTATGGTGCTGTGTGAGTACTGCAATAGGTGGAATATGATTTAAATTGGTGGCATAGTTCAGAACAATTGGGTGCATAAGAATAATAATATCATTAAGAACTCACAGATCTTGTACCGGATGCTATTCAGTACATCTTGACTTAAGGACTGGAGAAATTGGCATGTTAGAATGAGATTGGCATGGTACCAATATTTCTTGATTCAATAATGACTCCACAAGCTCCAGGATTCATGCAGCAGAACTTTTAAGTGGAATATAATAGAAACTAGCCTGTACTTAAATTATTGTGTGTGCAATCTTCATAAGAACATCTTTAACTTTTTTTTGGTGCCTGTTTTACAGACTGTTTTAAATAAGGCCAGCTCCTGTGAGCTGTGGCACAAGGCATTTTACTTAAGGCAGAACTAAAGGTTGAATATGTTTCAAGTTCTCTTGCAGGGGCTCTTGTGCTGCAATGTCTGTTATGTACTCACTCTAACAAATTGGAGGGTTGTGCCCCATACAGACAAGCAGCTCCAACTGCATTTTAATAAGGTCTAACATATTCAAAACCCATGCAAATATGGTTTGTGTTTCATTTTACAATTTTTACACTAACACAAAGGAAAGTCAGATTGTTACAAAGTGCCGTAATTTAACATTTTTTTTCGTTTCTTTAATGGTTTATTCAGTTATTGTTGTATTTTACTTGTCTTTTGATTATTCAGTTATTGTTGTATTTTATTGCAGTTTTCAATGAGCTTGACATTTATTGTGGTTTTATTCAGTTCTTATTGTATTTTATTGCAGTTTTCAATGAGCTTTACATTTATTGTGTTTTATTCAGTTCTTATTGTATTTTATTGCAGTTTTCAATGAGCTTTACATTTATTGTGTTTTATTCAGTTCTTATTGTATTTTATTGCAGTTTTCAATGAGCTTTACATTTATTGTGCTTTATTCAGTTCTTATTGTATTTTAATGCTGTTTTTAATGAGCTTTACATGTATTGTTCATTGTTGTTTACTAATTTCTTTGGAATATTGTTCGTTAATGTTTTAAGCCCCCCTGGAATAGGGGCAGCAGAGGTTACAATTCAGCTCCTTTAGAATGTAGACAGGGCATAGATTTAATGTATAATCATAATGGGATATAAGGGATCCCAATACGGACCAGGGGAATTAAACAGCTTTAGTGGAGTACATCTAATTTGTATCATAGCCTACACAGGTATTAAAGACAGGAGTTTTGAAGCGATAGCACAAAGGACATGGTGGGACAAAGACAGACAGAATGGTAGTCAGCATTGTACATGTAACAGAGAGAGAGAGAGTTAATACATATGCTAATGTACACAGACAGGCTGCAACTCACAAGTTCAATGATATATATGCTAATGTTAGCAGACAAGCTGCAACACACAGTTAAATCACAAGAAACAATCCCCCCCCTGCTTGGTCACTTTTCATCACCCCATGAAAGGGAGCACCAGTTTCCAACAACGTGAGCTGCTTGACACTTTAATATCAGGCTCCAAACAGCCTTCGGAGATCGGTGGCCCTAGGGTTCGGGGCTGAAGAGGACATCAGATACGAGCCACAATCAAACGGAACCGCCTGACTACTGCTACTCGTTCGCTGCTGAAGGCAGCGCTTCTCATAGACTGCTACTCGTTCGCTGCTGAAGGCAGCGCTTCTCATAGACTGCTACTCGTTCGCTGCTGAAGGCAGCGCTTCTCATAGACTGCTACTCGTTCGCTGCTGAAGGCAGCGCCTCTCACAGACTTCGTCGGGACAACACTTACAAAGGTCGTGTGCTTCAAAGACACTGCTTCAATATTTCAACGTATGGGATGGACTAGACTCTTTACTGAGAACTGGAGCCTGATACTCCAAACCCTAATAAGCAGCTGGACTCACTCCCCTGACCTTCATGGTGCTCCCCTACCTAAAGACTTTACACAGACATTACAATTCGGTTATTGACCAGCTGGGTAAAACTACACCTTACACTTGAAAGATCAGTGTTACTGATCTAAAAGAAAAGTGAGGAGAGGGGGGGGGGGGGGGGGATCAGTCACACTGACACTAGTAACCAAAGATCAGTAACACTGATCATGGTGAAAGATCAGTATTACTGATCTAAAAGAAAAGTGAGGATTGTGAGAGATGGGAAAATTGATCTAAAATTATGAACATGGAAGAAACTAAAGTTCATCAGTAAAATGGCTGAAACCAGTTCAAACAGGATAAGTTTGGGGCTTAGGATGCAGGAAAGCAGAGTCAGCACGATTAACATAAGAATCTTCTATCCTTTGTGACAAGACCATAGGACTAAGATAAGGAATGGTAAGGTACAATAGAATGTAGGAAGTTGAGGTAGTCTGGATCAGATAAGGGTCTCCTAGCCCTGGACAGAAGTACCAAGTCATACATTTCTAATTAGCTAACCATACACAGATTTATACATATGAAATTAGCCAACCCTAGATAGAATGAGTCAACTCTGCATATTAAGAGACTGTAGCCCAGAGAATCAGGAAGGTGTGAATAAGGACAATGACATGATGGGGCACCCACAGGATACCCCCTGGTCCTCCAAGTGTACTGAAACTGCACGTAGGCAGGAAGAATTACCTATGCCAAACCCATCCAGGGGGCAGAAGAATGTAAGGGGGAGGGCATTCTGATACTGAAATTGACTGTATAAAAGTTGGGTGAGCCCCAGTATGTGTGTGTATTCCCAGGGTAAGGGGAAGCACCCAACTTTGCATTGTTGTAGTAATAAATGTTCTTTGTTCTCAATTTTTGTCTCGAGCAATTTCTTTAAAGGTACTTTAATTCCTAACATTGTCAAAATCTGCTCTTTAAAACCAGTACAAAGTAATTTTCTCCTTAGTTTTGAAGGCCTGTCCAAGGAACTTTTAGTTGAAAGAATCAAATGAGGCACAGTCCAGGCCCCTCACCAATCAAGCCCAAATTGTTGCTCCTCATTCCTTTGCCAAGATGTTATTTCACACCTCTCTCTCTCTCTCTCTCTCTCTCTCTCTCTCTCCCCCCCCCAGTCGAAAGCTCAACAATCGCAGTTCCCAGTGTCTCCCACTGGCACCAATCCAGCTCCAAGTCCAGACAAGCCTCCTTTCTTGTTGAGCAGGAACAGACTGGTCAAGGAGGTTCCCCAGAAATTCTTCCCTTTCTTCAGGACTTCCCTAATGTTATCCTAATCAATAATCCAGCAATCAAACTCCCCAGTGTATGACCAGTGCACACGTCGGACACGATCACCATTGTTCACACACCTTCGACCAACTTTCAAATCCTGTCAATGGTCATTTTTCAATGTGGGAATGTTACAATTGATACTTGAGAAATTTATTTCAAAATATAGATGAACTGCTCACACTCACCCTCCAACTCTACTATCTATTGAACGATATTTATTTACTTTTATGTATGTACACATGTCCTGGATTAGTATTGCTTGTCTGTAGGTGTGTTAGTCTGTAGAAACGGGTTGAAGTAAAAACAA
Organism: Narcine bancroftii; assembly: GCF_036971445.1. Taxonomy (NCBI): domain Eukaryota; kingdom Metazoa; phylum Chordata; class Chondrichthyes; order Torpediniformes; family Narcinidae; genus Narcine; species Narcine bancroftii. The sequence continues at coordinate 72,554,506 of NC_091474.1, read as the reverse complement.
TGCTGGAGAAATTGAGTAGGTGAAACACTGTCCTTTATATAGCAAGGATGCATAACTGACATTTGATACTTGAGCTCTTCAAGGCAGCTTGATGAAGGGCTTGAGCCCAAAACATTGGTTATAGACCTTTATCTTTGCTATGTAAAGGGCACTTTCACCTGCTGAGTTTCTCCAGCATTGTTTTTACTGTGTGTGTTATGTCTGGTTGTGTTTGCATGCATCAGGCCCGAAACATTGGCAATATGTCTTTACCTCCTATGGTCCAGCATTTCTGTGCTTTTACTACAATCTCAGTGTTTGCAGACTTTTGTGTTTTACCAGCTATCAGTAACCAGACTTGCCTTTACTCAGAAATTCGCAGGAGTGAAGCTGCTTTTCTCTCTCCAGTTCACATATTCTACCTTGTGTTACTGATGTCCACACAGAACATAGCCTCACAGTATCTATCAATATTAAAGATCAGCTACAGCACTGTCTGCTGATTTAATAACAACATAGAACAGACTCTCAACCATTTTGTGGTCTTGATGATAATCTTGCCTTTCAGTGATCTTGGCTGTGTTCACATACTTCATGTAATGTTTGTCCATCGCAGACCCTGCTAGTGCAGGAGCTGAAATGGTTTTAAATGGTTTTCCCACACTACTGGAGCAGAGGGCACAGGCCCAACACTTCTGTTGTGTGTCTGGATCAGGGTTAAGGTATCTGCTGCCAATCTAAAATACAAACACAGAAGGCTGGAGAAGCTCAGCAGGGCAGGATATGTCCATGGAATGGGAGAGAGAAACAGTGTTTCTCATCAGTGACCTTTCAGAATCAGAATTACCTTACAAAATTAAATAAAAATAGTCCACCAAAAGTCCAAGTGAGACAGTGTCTGTGGTTCATTCAGGAATCTGATGGCAGCAGGGAAGAAGCTGTCCTTGTGCCGCTGAGTGCTCACCTTTAGACTCCTGTACCTTTTCCTGATGGTAGCAGGGTGAAGAGGGCACGGTCTGGGTGGTGGGGATCTTTGCAGATAGATGCTGCTTTCTTAAGACAATACCTCTTGCAGATGTCCTAGATGGCGTGAAGTCTGGTGCCCATGAGTGATGGAAGACTAAACAAGCGTTTTTGGTGTGGAGACGGAGGGAAGAGGTGAGGAGGCAAAGCCTGCAATTGAGAAAGCTGAGTAGAAATTAAAAGAAAATATGGTACAGAGTGAAGTGGGCCTGGTGGAGGTGTAAACAGAGACAGGAGGATTATCTGAGTTGTTGTAAATGCTGAAAAGAAATGGTTCCAAAGGCCATGGACAAAGTTGGACTGGAGCATTCCCAGCCATTGTAAGCACAGTCTCACTCCAGGCACACTTCTGAACAGAATGACAATTGTTGCTTTAAGGAGCTATAGTTTCACAACAGTAAACTGATAGTTCAGACTCAGTTGGATGGGATTCAGAATTTACCAGGGGTACATTCAAAATGTACCAGGGGTTGTAGATCAATCGGGTGTAATTAGGTGGCAAGGGCTCATGGACTGTTGAGTCCTGTTACTGTGCTACGCATCTAAAAAGAAAATCTTGGGTGGTGCGGTTTCCTGGCATTTGGATTTTTGGACTTTTAATGAAAAATTTTGAAAAGCATTGATAGGGTGGACAGACCAATTACCTGAAAATATAGCACAAATCACAGGGAGAGGTGATCAGGTTACACTCAGCACCAGTAACTTCAGAAGGCAAGAAACAGGTTGTGAAAGTTGGTGTCCGCTATCTGCTTTAAGGATGTACAATTTGCGTGACAACAGGAGCTGTAAACTGCCAGAAGTAAATGAAATGAAATAAAAAGTTATTCAACAGATTGGTTTCTTAGAATAGTAGGCACTTTAATCAATGGTCACAAAGAACTGGCAGAGAGCTCAGATGAATACTTTGGATCTGACTTCACAGGATACTAAAAGCATCATAATAAGAATGAGAAATAAGCAGGGGAAAGGGAAAAGAGGAATTTCAAATAAACAGGTCTAAAGGTTAATATTCCCTGGGACTGAAGTCCTGTCTCCTGAGGTTCATAATGAGGTGGCCCCACTCCACAACTAACCCCATGAGAATTCCAGTACTCTGGGGATGTCACAGTGGTGACATTTGCACAGGACTCTCAAACAATAAGGTGCTCATGCTAAGATCTGTACTTGCTGTTTCCATCGGGAAAGGGGTATCGGTACCACAAGGCTCGCACCACGAGGTTTGTGAGCAGCTGCTCTCCCTCCACCATCAGACTCCTCAACAACAAACTCAATCATTAATGACTTTCTCTTCTGTGTTGCACGGTCGGTTGTTTATATTTGTTTACACGTGGACGTTGCGTACAGTTTATATGCACGACCAATAAGTGGTAACTCTGCCTTGCCTGCAGGAAAAAGAATCTCCGGGTTAAAATCTGAAGATTAGCCAGAAGTTGCACGTGAAGAACTTCTCCACAGCAGCTGGGCCAATATCTCTTTCCAGGTCATTAAATATAGAATGGATTCCCATTGGAATTTGACAGAGATTGACTATTTGGGGATACACTGTGTAAAAGCAGCAGAGAAAAACCATAACAGCGTTAGCGCAACTTACCCTGTTGGCATAAAGCAGGAAAGTTTTTTTTAAATATTTCCCTCTTTATCTACATGACTGAATCCCATTTCCTCCCCTCCTTGCTGTTGAACTCTGCTCTTATTTTAATGCTGACAGTCTCACAGATGATGAACAGCAGGCACTCAGGAGCTGAGCCCCCAGACTGATGATCTGCATACACATCGTTCCCAGGACCATTCCCAGCTCGCATCCATCTGGAGTGTGTGCTTTCAGTCTGCACATCACACGCGCTTTCTCATATTCACCATGGCCAATTGTGAGTCAGCTCTAGGTTCCACACCAATTTTCATTTTGGAAATTAATCAGGATGCCAGGTATGGTAATTTAAATGACTAATATTCAAATTCACATTGTAAAAATGATAACTGGCAGCTCTCCCCACAGCCTGCACATTGGAAACAGTCCAAGGCTTACAGAGGTGTGTGGTTAAAACTAACTACTCCTGAACCAGAGAGGGAGTCGTAAAATGCAGTAATGTAAGATTAGTGTAAATGACCAAGGGTAAATTGCTGTTCAGTGACTGGTCCAGCTCAGTTTGGGGATCTACTAGTTAATGGCTTTGTTTGGTAAACTTTTTAAAAGTGGTTAAAACACCACGTTGGAGAAACTCAGCAGGTTTAACAGTGTCCTTCTTTATATATAGCAAAGATCAAGATAAATAACTGACCTTTCAGGCTTTTGTTCATCAAGGTAGGAGGAAAATTTGGGCAGGCACCTGAATAATATGCTGGGGGAGGAGCACAGTCCCAAAGACAAGAGATGATAGGTGGATAAGGGAGGGAGGGAGCACCAGCAAACAGGGGAGGAGGATGCCACTGTGAATGGAGAGGGAAGGGGTGGACATCTGGTGGAAAGGAGACAGAGGGAAGGGAGGGAGAGTGGGCCGGCAGGAACCAGAGGTTCAGTAATCCAAGCCTAGATCCAAACTTCCAATGTCCTTATTAAAGGAGGAGTCCATGGAATCCATGCTGAGAAGAGATGGAATGAAGATGATTGACAATGAATCACAGAGTGACAGGAGGAAATTTTGGAAATGCACCACCAAGAAGTGGAGGCAGACTTGAGTGTAGACGTGAAGGTAATTGGAGTTGGTTTTGCAGAGTGTGGTGAACATTGGTAACCAGTTTCCAGACCAGGTGATAGAAGCACATGCTCATGTTTGGATAGGAAGGGATTGAAGGATATGGGTTTAATACAGGCAAGTGGAATTCATGGTGGCAGTCAGCGTGGAAGAGGTTCTGACCCAAAATGTTGACTGCCCATTTCTCTCTGTTGATGCTGCCTGGTCCACTGGCTCTTCTCAGCATCACTATTGAAGATTCCAGCACCTTTCAGGCTTTGTTTCTCAGGCTGCTGAGGGTAACTGGTCAGATATCACTCAAGGCTCGGCGCACCCACCGCCCCAGCCGCGTGACCTGTTTGCTCGGCGCCCCCACCGCCCCAGCCGCATGACCTGTTTGCTCGGCGCCCCCACCGCCCCAGCCGCGTGACCTGTTTGCTCGGCGCCCCCACCACCCCAGCTGCGTGACCTGTTTGCTCGGCGTACCCACCGCCCCAGCCGCGTGACCTGTTTGCTCGGTGCACCCACCGCCCCAGCCGCGTGACCTGTTTGCTCGGCACACCCTCATTTCTCATTACAGCAATGTTTCTTTGACCCTGTGGCCCTTTGACTGAGATGGATGTAGAATTCCTGAGATTTATCTTGTATCTGACAAAATAAAAAACATTTCAGTGGGGTCACGAAAGCCAATGCTCTGCACAAGTTGTCTGAAGCACCCTCCCTCCTCACACGAGAACCACCTCAGAGACTGGGCAATGTTTGCAGTGCACCACTGACCTCAGGACTGACCTTCTACGCTCTAGCCCAGCTCATCCAGATCTTGCCTGTGAGTAATGATGTTATTTCTCACCAGTGACAGAATTCCTGGAGCGAGCAACTGCTGCTGTGATATTCTGTTTTCTGTATAAATTCACACATCATAATAGATTTGTGACTACTTCTGTAAATCATTTAAAATGCTACAATTACCACTCTGAGAGCAATAAAATGGTCAATTATAACCAACTGAGTATACAAATTAGGCTGCCTGGCCATCCATTGTACTTTATATTAACTATGGCTGACTTCTCTCTCCATTTAAACACTAATTGATGATGTTGGGTCATCTTTGAAGGAGGCAACTGCCAGATTCTCAATTGTTCTACTGGACCTTCTGGAGTGGAGTTGAGTAACACCAACCAGCAGGTTGAATCTCTGTTCCATGCTGAGTTAGTCTCTGAGTAAGGATTTAAGAAAATAAGGCAAATTTCCCACTGGTGCTCCTCATTGGAGAATGGATCGAAAGAAAATCCTGTTACCACAGAGTCTGCACCCAAGATGACGGCCCTATGATCAGCTGCAGACTCCAGGGAAGCAAAGCACCATTAAACAGCAAGACCATCCCCCACCCCCCCCCCCCCCACATCTGAAAGATGCAGAGGAGACAACCCACAGAATGGTGACCATGACAGTGGACCAGTGAGGGGCTCTGTGGCTGACACACGGGCTTCTGGTGACTCGAAGTGAGGAACCCATGGAGGGTTGCAGGGTGCCAGCGACTGCGGTCGAGGGATTTGAGGGGTGCCAGGTATCGGAACCAGGACGTGAGAGGGTGCCAAGGGTGCTGAAGGGTTCCTAATTGTATCGGCAGTTTGGATCTGGAATCTGTGTGGCTGTGGGAATGCTGGAGGTGAATTCATGGAAACTCAGTGACCCTGGGGGAGGGGTGGGGGGAAAACCTTATCTTTTGCTTCTTTCTCTGACTGTAAGAGGAACTTCAGGCAATTTCTGCCAGTGGTGAATCTGTCTGCCTTATAGCAGGCAAAAGAAATTTGTGTGTAATTTGACTTTTTTTAATTACATGACAATAAATTGAATCTTGAGGTTTGGTTTGTGCTCTGTCAATCTCCTTGCAGTACAATCTCCTTAACGTGTAATGAATAACCCGCACTCAACCTTGAGGGAGGATTTTGCTTCTATGGATACTCCGATATGGATGGAAGTGAGCTCCTCCCCAAAATAGAATGTGGGTTCTCGAAGGATACAGGAGAAATTGGGAATACTCGAAGGCAGTTGTTCCCGTGGGCCATGGCCTACTGGTGGGCTGCAGTGCTTCCGTATGGGCCACACAGACTTGTTTCTTGCAGATGTGTTTTCTTAAAGATGTGTCTCTTGCACAGCTGCCTTTGTCTTGAAGATGTTGCTCAGTCATTGCCACTAGTGGGTCATGGCATGTTAGGCCAGAGTCAGATGGGTCTTAGACTGAAAAGGTTGAGAACAACTGCTGTAAGGACAAGAGTCTGCAGACATCGTGATTTGAAGTAAAATCACTATGCTGGAGAAACAGCAGATGAAACAGTGTCCTTTATATAGCAAAGATAAAGAGAACCAATGTTTTGGGCTTGAGTCCTTCATTGTGGTATGAGCAAAATGTAGACAGTGCCCCAAACATGCCAGCAAGTCGATCAAATAAATGAGAATGAGAGGAGGGGAAAGAGATTTCATTTACACAAAGAATAGATTCCAAAATGTTGTGCACATTTAAAGCAGGGAGTGACTTGCTCATCATGGTAGATTTAGGTAGTTGAGAAAATTACTGTTTCTTTGAATAGATATTAATGGAACGAGAAAAGCATTGCATGTGTTGAACTTGCTCATCAATTCACATCATTCTGCACATGAACATTTCTCTTTGCCACAAGCCCGTCTCTGGGAAACCTTTGTAATGAGAAATTATGACCCATTATCTGTACATTAGTAGTGATGTTTTGAATGAAGCAGCAGATTCTTCCACAAGTTCAGCACAAAAGCATTGGCTATAATGGGCACCCTGTTACAGTCAAAGTTTGTTACAGAGATTGGTGTTAATTGATCAGACTGGTGGTAGAAAGCAGATTCTATCTCACTCTTCATTTTCACATAAAGTCCCTAAAATCTGCATACTGAAGCAAGGAAATTTGTGAAAGAACATGCAGCACCAGTAAACACTTAACACTGTCCAAGATGAAGTAAAGATTCCTAATGTCAACTTGGGCCAAAGCTATAAAGTAGCAAGCATATTTCATTCAAAGACTTCAGCACATTATGGTGAGATGTTAGGGGGACTGTAATGTAATGAGTCATCTCAAAGTCTATACTCAAGCTGTTGTATTTTGTGAGGTGTTTGAGGAGATTCGGTGTGTCACCAAAGACTCTCGGAAACTTCTACAGGTGGACCATGGAGAGCATTCTGGCTGGTGGCATCACTGGCTGGAATGGAGGTGCCAATGCTCAGGACAAGAAAATACTCCAAAGGGTTGTTAACTCAGCCACCAACATCATGGGCACCAGACTCCACTCCATCAAGGACCTCTACAAGAGGTGGTGTCTTAAAGCAGCCTCTATCCTCATGGTCCCCCACCATCCAGGCCTTGCCCTCTTTACTCTGCTACCATCGGGGGAAGGCCTGAAGATGGGCACTCAGTGGCAAAAGGGCAGCTTCTTCCCCACTGCCATTAGATTCCTGAATGATCAACGAACCAAAGCCACTGCCTCAGTTTGACTTTTAGTGCACCATTTTTATTTATTTCTGTGAGGTGGTTTATATGAATGTTTGCACTGTGAAGCTGCCACAAAACAATGAATTTCATGACTTGTTCATGACAGTAAGTTCTGATTCTGTTATTACATGTTGTTGTGCTTGTTCTTTCAAGAAGAACAACTTTACGTGGCTTTTCTTGAGCTGCTTCAACCAACTTCCTGTGACCACAATAGCGATCCTGTCAAATTCCATTTCCACCCAACCATGCACACTGCATGCTGGGAAATGTAGTCCTTGTTGACATAATATTTTTCCCCTTTTAAAAAAAACGAAAACACAAACGCAAACGCAGCATAACAAAAGTATCTACGTTCCACCAGTTGCATCTTTCTGGGGACCAGAAAATGGGGATATTGCTGGTAGCCTCATCACCCCTTCAAGTCACCCACCAATCCCTCACTGGGATGACACGGGCAGTGCAGTATTTCTCATTGGGATGAGTTGGCTAATCGCAGCCCACACAGTACATCGTTCTGGGTCCCTAGGACTTTCCATTCACCAATTTAGGAATTGCCTCATAATCTGCAAGCTTTTTAATTTTGCCTCAGGCCTATGTTTAATATGAGATGCAGTGATACATTTCCTGAGGAATGTGTAGAGACACCACTCAGCTGTGTAGCATTGTGGTGTAAGTGCATGAGGTTAGAGCTAATTGCTGGCAGCTGCTGACAGGAGGTTTTAATAGCAATCATGATTTTAAACTTTTGCTGTTCTTTCATGAATCATGATGTGTTTTGCTCTTGAGATCAAAATTGTCCCTGCATTTCCTGCACCATATGATGTATCATAGCTGAGCTAATTTGTACAAAATGGAATCGGTCTCTGCAGTGGATTGGAGGTAGTTCTGTGCTTCAGCAGGTGAGAACCCGACACACCAGGTTATTGATCATTCACAAGTATTCACGGCCAATCACTGTCTGACCAGAGCCTGATCCCGGGGTGAGAGTTCACGCTCCTTCACAACGCTGTAACAATCAACATTGCCTCCGCTTGGTGCGGGAAAGGACGGACTAGACTCACTGTTTGACACACGCTGTGGCTGGAGGGCCATTTGGGAAAGGCTGATGAATTTTAATTTACCCCAGATATATTTTCTGACGCTAAAGTGAGGTTTTCGCTTGCGTGAACCAATAGCCAGTTGATTTTTGACTGACAACAAGGCTGTGAGTCTATGGATTACAGAGACCAAACTTGTTTTGGAGGAATAAATTCTGGAATTTAAATATTCCCAAGATGAGAGAACCTACCCTGAATTTGGACTCCTCACTCAATGGACAGAGATGATCTCTTACCCTTTGATTGACACAAATTGATTAAGAGCAGGGATGATGAAGGACCAGGTGGGGAGTTGTCTGCGCTGCATTACTCTCCATACTTACAAAGAATTGTCTAAGCAAATGAATGCCCAAAACTCACTTCTTCCATCCTTCCACAAAGAGCAGGGAAGCATGGCCCTCACTCTAGCCTGGATTATTAACTGGTCCCTCTGTCAGGTGTTGGCCTTCGTTGATTGGGCAATGATGTCTCTCGGAGGAGTTCTCTCTGTTACTTGGTGGATTCTATGTCATTGCATCACAGAGAGATGCAGGATGGAAATCGCCCATTTGGCCCATTAAATCGACAGTAATCCCATGATAATTCTTCCCTCATTCTCTTCAACTCAACCTCAGAATCTACCACTCACTGAACCACTGGAGTCTGTTAAACTACAAACCTGCACATCTTTGGATGAAACCCAGAGTTAACCCACTCAATCACTGGGAGAACATGCAAACACCACATAGACAGCACCTGCGGCATGGAGTATTGCTTAGCCAGAATTGTTTCCAATCTACAACACAGGCTGGAGTACCTGCAAATGTTTCCTTTTTTAAAATATTTTAATTAATTTTTAAGAAAATACAGAATATAGGACTCAATTAATACAATAATAATACATTGAATATAAATTCATAGAAAAGCATTCATGGAGGAGTCACGCGATGGAGTAGTGGCCGGACGGTGAACTCCAGCCCTCTCCAGAAAAGTCGGGAAAAACAAGAGAAAACACAAAGGCACAGAAATAAAAGTTACAGAAAAGTGAGTATAAAGGTGGAAAGAAGATGGCGACAAAAAAAGAAAAGTCAAAAGCAACGGTAAGAAGAGAGGAAGAGAAGACAAAGGAGGGAAAAGGTGAAGGCCTTACCTGTCCGAAGAGGCCCGCTGCGGAGAGAGAAACCCGCTCCCTCAGGTCGGTAAATAATGGACTACAAAAATGGCTCGCAGAGCCGAACAAAAGTGCGCAACCGCGCATGCGCGAAGTTTCGCGCATGCGCGATGCGAATGAAAAAAAACACACCGACGGGAGGGGGGACCAGCTGGGGAGTCGATCTCCACAGCCGGCAACGACAGCTGCAGAACACCTGCAGCAAGAAGAGACCACAGAAGACAATAGAAACAAGATAGAAGAGGAGGAAAGGGCACCAAAGAAACAACAGATGGTCAACCCAGAGGAAGAAGAAGAGGAAGAGTATGGTGAAATAGAAGAAGAAAAGAGAGGCAAGGTAAAGGATATACTTGCTCTTATTAGAGGATACATGGAATCATTTAAAGAATGGCAAACACAGGAATTTAAGGATTTAAGAAAAAGAATAAACAACACAGAGGAGAAAATAATTAAAATGGAGATGACCTTAACAGAAATGGGAAAAAAAATGGACAAGATGGAAGAGCGGGCAGTAGCAGCAGAAATGGAGGTAGAAGACTTAAAAAAGAAATTGGAGAAATCTAATAAAAAAACTAAAGAGACACAAGAACTACTAGCTCAAAAAATAGATACAATGGAAAACCATAACAGAAGAAATAACATAAAGATAGTGGGCCTTAAGGAAGATGAAGAAGGCAAGAATATGAGGGAGTTTATAAAAGAGTGGATCCCTAAGACCCTAGGATGTCCAGAACTACAGCATGAAATGGAAATAGAAAGGGCACATAGAGTATTGGCCTCTAAACCACAACCACAACAAAAACCAAGATCTATTGTAGTAAAATTCCTAAGATATACTACAAGAGAAAAGGTACTGGAGAAGACAATGGAGAAAGTAAGAGAGGGCAACAAACCACTGGAGTATAAAGGGCAAAAAATCTTCATTTATCCAGATATAAGTTTTGAACTCCTAAAGAAGAGAAAAGAGTTCAATACAGCAAAGGCGATTTTATGGAAGAAAGGGTATAAATTTATACTAAAGCATCCAGCGGTATTGAAAATATTTATTCCAGGACAACAAAACAGACTATTCTCGGATCCAGAAGAAGCACGAAAATTTGCAGAACAATTACAAAAATAGACTGAGGGAGGAAGACGGGTAATGAGAGTTAAAATGATCACGACTGATATGTATGTGGGTAAAGACAAAAATAGACTGAGGGATGAAGACGGGTAATGAGAGTAAAAATGATCACGATTGATATGTATGCAGGTAAAGAGGTATAAGAGTGAATAGAGACAATGAGCATACATGAATGTATCTGTACTTAGAGGAAAATATAGATAGTATAGACAAGAATTAATAAGGGAAGGTAATGGAATAGAGAGAATAAGGAGGGAATTAAAAGAGGGACCTTTGTGACATATGAAAAGTGAAATCTTTTCTGGGGGAGGCGGGGTGGGGGGAAATAGCGGTCACTGCAAAATCAGTTGACGCTTGCGAGTGGATTCGCAAATCCAAATGGAGAGGGGAGATGTGGTTGTCCGACAAGGGATAAAGGACAACTCAGGAGGTGAAGGGGAGATTGGGGATAAATAAGATAGAAATAGGAGAATAAGAAAAATGTTAGATGTTGTAGGAATGTTGTCTTATAAAGAGTTGAAAATAAGAAAACAGAAATGGAAAAGGAGGAAAGGTAATGATGGAAAAACGGAAAGAGAAGATAAACAAAATATAAAAGGGCTACGCTGAACTATATGTCTTTAAATATTAATGGAATACATAACCAAATTAAAAGGAAGAAACTACCAAATTTAAATGAATAAATGTATTCCATTAGAAAAAATAACATATTGGTTAAGAAATAACATTGAAATATTCGAACAAGTATAGGAGCCTTACATTAAATACAATAGCGAAAACCTACCGGGGACAAACATTACCTAAGTTGATGGAAGGAGAAGGAAAGAAAAGAATGGACTCAGTAGAATTTCTGGTGTAATTTTGTTGAATGACAACATTGTCTGACTGGCTTAATGCAACCTAGATTGTATACCTAAAATGGATGAGAGGGGGGGGTGGGGGGGTGGTTTGGGAGGAAAGGGGGGGGGGGAGAAAAAGTCACTGTATATGTGTGAAAAGAAATAGTGTATATCATGGCTAATGTGATTTATGGTGTGAAAAATAAAAAAAAAAAAAAAAAAAAAAAGAAAAGCATTCATAAGGTCCAAAAACAAAGGAAAAGAGAGTCCCTCTTTTCCCAGTGCCCCCTCCTTAGATTCAAAAGAAAAGGGGACAGATGGCAGGGATAAAGGGAGAGAAAAAGAAAGAAATAGAAAAGGGTTCAACATCTCAGTGTTACACCATTTTAAAAGTATTACATTTCTAATAAGGAGTATACTGATTGACAAATAGCAAAATAAATTTATACAATCTGGGCATTTCAGTAATCTAAATGAGGTTGCCAAATTTCGACGAACTTACTCTATCTATTCCCAAGTCTACAAGTCATCTTCTCAAGGGGAATACAACTTTGCACTTCCATGTTCCAACGATCAATGTGAAGTAGGGAATCGTTACAAATTCTGGCTATTGACAACGTAATTTTAATAAATTTAGATTTACTTGTGGAGAAGTTAACTTTTATAACTGCCAGATTCCTCAGAAGAAACAATTCCTGGTCTCGAGGGATGTTCACCCCCACAATTTTTGTCAACACTTCTACCAATTCTATCCAAAGGGTCTTAATTTCATGCTTATCCAGGTGGAATGTAAACAGGTACCAATGTCTATACCTCACCTAAAACACCTATCGGAAAATTCTGGTTCATTCTCGTATATCTTTTGAGGAGTGAGATATAATTGGTGCAAAAAAAATTATAATGAATCAGTCTATATCTAGAATTAATTAAGGTACCTGCAAACGTTTCCTTGGTGGCCACATTCTCTACTCGATTCTCATGGTAAGCTTCCTTAATTAATTATAAATAATTTTAAATTTAGACATGCAGCACAGAAACAGGCCATTTTGGTCTATAGCCCCCAGGGAAAACCCATGCAGACATGGGGAGAATGTACAAACTCCTTACAGACAGCGCGGGATTCAAACCCGGGTTCTGATTACTGGTGCTGCTGTGCTAACCACTAAGACAATCGATTCATATGGAATGTATCATTAAAAAGCTTCCTTAAAATCTGAATAAACTGTATTTACAGGACATATTTAATCATAAGGCAGGGTGGTTCTGGGAAATGCCTTCTGAAACGTGGATGGACTTCCAAGAACTGGCAGGTTCTAACTCTCTCCACCTCTGTCCCATCAATGCAGATAGGTGAGTGGCCTCTTACCTCCCCTTCCTGAACACAACATAAGCTCCTCATCTTGGTGACATTGAGAGCATGATTCTGGTAATCGGGGAATTTACAGATGGTGCTGGAGATTAACTTGGCTGTGAAGACATGGGGGAACTGGGAATATGAGTGAATCAATGCAGTACAATGCATCGGGCCTGCCTGAGGATTAACTATGCCCTGTAAATATAGTTTATATTAATTCATATTTTGAGGAAACATTTTATAATAAGTTCCATATGAATTAATTTTAAAAGTTTGCCGTGAGAATCGAGTAGAGAATGTGGCCCCAGATAAAAAGGTTAGGTTAAAAAGAAAGCAAAATATTTATTGGAAGTTATAGTGAAGGGTGAAGCTGGCCTAATCCTCATGGGGTGCTGGGGGCTGGCTTTGCCATGTTGACAACAAAGAGCTATTCAAACCTGCAAAGGACAGGGGAGAGGAAGGAACTGGGGAAGGTACAGTAGGAAGGAGGGAACTGGGGAAGGGACAGTAGGGAGGAGGGAATTGGGGAAGGGACAGCAGGGAGAAGGGAACTCTGGAAGGATCAACAATTTATAGGAAAGAGGAACATTTATGTAGATGATTACACGTTGGCAGTGTGTGCTGACAGGAACTGGATTGGGCTGGGGTAACTTACAAATATGGGAGTAAATAAGCCACTGCGAATTTAAATATACATTTAAAATATTTTAAAGTTTTATATTTTAAAGGTACAGTTCAGTCAAAGGTGCTAATGGCCCATGAAATCCATACCGTCCAATTTCATTAAATTACCCTACAAAGCCTGTACATTTTAGAGGGTTGGAGGAAACCCATGAAGAGAACATACAAACTCCTTACAGACAGCGCAGGATGAGAGCCCGGATTGTTGGCACAGTAATAGCGTGGGACTAATGGCTACACTAACTGTGCTGCCCAGTTAGTGCTGTACCTGCACACCTCCAGTGATGCAGCTCTGATCCTGATCGAAGGTCCTCTCTCAGAGGAGTTCTCCCTGTGACTTGGTGGATGCCCCTTATGTGCTCTGTTGTAGCATTACAGAGAGATGCAGGACAGAAATAGGTCATTTAGCTCGTTAAATCCACAGTGATCCCATTGAAATTCTTCCTCATTGTCTTCAACTCAACCCCAGGGTCAGTTGAACTACCAACCTGCACATCTTTGCGGAGAACCGGCAACACCCAGGGAGAACATGCAAACTTCACTCAGGTAGCGCTTGAGATTAGGACTGAACCCAGGTCTTTGGTGCTATAACCATATAACCATATAACCGTTTACAGCACGGAAACAGGCCATGTCAGCCCTTCAAGTCCGTACCGGTTCACTTGAACAACTCCACTAGCTCCTCCGCAAACTCCTGAGGAAGTAGAGGCTTTCTTCATGATGCCATTGGTGTGTTGGTTCCAGGAAAGATCTTCCGATTGAGACAGTATTTCAATTATCTGCGCCATAGAGCTGCTCAGTTTTTGCCACTCCCTGCCGGGTTACATACACCGAGTGAAGGGGAGATAATAGGCAAGTGAGAGAGAACAGTTTGAATGGAACTAACAGGTGGGTGAGACTGACAGGATTGCTCTGGGAGCCAGCATCAGCTTGAAGGCTGAGTGGCCTCCATTAGTGCTGTAAGGAAATATGAACTACTGACACGTTCAGTGTTGGAAGGATAGAGATATTAGTCACATGCTGAAGGATACAGTGGATGCATCAAGAGCAGAGAGAGTTTTCATGACCAAGCTTCATGAGGGACACAGAAGCTCTGGGGAAGGTGGAAACAAGGCCTGAAAATAATTATGTTTGTGAAGGTTTGAGCAATGAGGCAGGAGCAGAGATTAATTCTGACAAGGTGGAGAGGCAGCTCTCTGTGGGCTACAAGGAATATTACACGACCCACATCAGGTGAAGCCAGGACGATCCTCGAAGGAAGCAAGTCCCTGACAGGCACATGAGAGGTAAGGAAATCTACAAGCACGAAACCATTTGCCCCAGGGCTTGTAAGGCTTTGAAATAATCTGTCTAGCAAGCTAATAGATTCTGGCATTTTCAGATTCAAAAGCAGTTAAAACCTAAAGCAGTTGATTGAAGGCTGGGGTTCCGTGCGGTAACAGCGAATTCACTGGGGTTGGCTGAACATGAGACTGATGTCATGGAATGTGCTGAACTGGGGAAGGACGTGAAGGCTCAGAGTGGATCTCCATCTAACTGGAACAAGCAGCAATGTAGTCAAGGAAGAATGAGTTAAGAACAAAAGAACTTAGTTGGCCATTTGGCCCATTGAGCCTGATCCTCCATTCAATAAGATTATGGCTGATCTGATCATTGATTCAATTCCACCTACCTGCCTTTTCCCCATATCCCTTAATTCCTTTTTTATGTAAAAATCTCTGTAAGTGAAACAACTATGAGGTCACCTCAACTATTTCCCTGGGCAGAGAATTCCACAGGTTCATGTCTCTCTGGGAAAAAAAGGTTTTCCTCATCCCCGTCTTAAATCTACTCCCCCGAATCTTGAGACTGTGTCCCCTAGTTCTGTTCTCATCTACCAGTGAAAACAATTTTCCTACCTCTATCTGATCTATCCCTTTCATAATTTTAGAATGTTTCTATAAGATCTCCTCTCATTCTTCTGAATTCGAGTGAGTATAATCCCAGGCAATTTAGTCTCTCCTCATCGGTCAACCCCCCTCATCTCTAGGATCAACCTGGTGAACCTCCTCTGCATCACCTCCAAGGACAGTGCATCCTTCCTCCAGTATGGAGACCAGAACTGCACACAGTTCTCCAGGTGCAGCCTCACCAGGACCCTGTACAGTTGCAGCACGACCTCCCTGCTCTTGAATTCAATTCCTCCGTTGCAGTTTTTCACCATTTAAATAATAATCTGCTCTTCTATTTTTGCTACCAAAGTGGATGTCCTCACATTTACTAACGTTGGACTCCATCTGCCAAACCTTTGCCCACTCACCTCACTTTACTATCTCCTTCTGCAGCCTCACCACATCCTCTGTACAATTTGCTTTTCTACTCAATTTAGTATCGTCCGCAAACTTGGCTACACTACACTCTGTCCCCTCTTCCAAATCATTAATGTAAATAGTGAACAGCTGTGGGCTCAGCACCGACCCCTGAAGCACCCCATTTAACATTGTCTGCCAATCAGACAAACACCCATTTATCCCGACTCTCTGCCCTCTGCCAGTTAACCAATCCTCAATCCATGCCAATATACTTCCCCAACTCCATTCATCAATGATGATCTGCATCTTATTGATAAGTCTCTTGTGTGGCACCTTATCAAATGCCTTCCGGAAATCCAAATGTACATCAATCTGTTTCCCACTATCTATTTCATCCAGGTTCACAGGGCAATGCAAGGTCCTGGACAGGATGTGGATTTGTAGTATCTTTTGAAAACACAATGCTGGAGAAACTCAGCAGGTCGAACAGTGGACTTTATGTAGCAAAGAACCAACAATTCGAGCTTGAGCCCTTCATCAAAGTACAAGCAAAATGTAGGCAGGTGCCTTAACAAAATGGTGGGGGGGAAGGGTAGGGAGAGGAGCACAGTCCCACAGGCAGGAGGTAATAGATGGATAAGGGAGGGAGGTAACACCAGCAAACAAGGGGATGGGGGATGGCTCTGTGAATGGGGAGGGAGGGGGTGGAGAGCAGAAGGAAAGAAGACAGAGGGAATGGGGAAGAGAGGGAGAATGGAGAGTGGGCTAACAGAAACAGGAGAAGTTGATGTTACTGCCATCCAGCTGGAGGTTTTCAGGTGGCCTTGATTTGACAGTACATGAGGGCATGGACAGACATGCCAGCGCAGGAGTGGGGCACTAATTTAAGTGACTGATGCACACAAAGCAAAGGTGCTCAGCAAAGTGATTTCCCAGTCTGTGTCCAGTCTCTCCGATGTAGAGAAGACCACAAAGAGAGCACTGAATGCAGAAGATGACCCTTGCAGATGCACAAGTGAAATGTTGCTAGACTGTTTGGAGCCGCAAATGGTGGTGAGGGACTAGGTGTGTATGTGAGTGTGGCACTTCCTGAAGCTGTAGGGGAAGGTGACAAAGGGGGCGATTAATGGGGATGAAGATGAGGGATCACGAAGGGAGTGGTCCCTATGGACCCGCCTTGGAGAGGAGAGAAGAAGATGTGTCTGGTGGTGGGATCATGTTATAGGTGATGGAAATTGCCGAGGATTATATGTTGGAAGCAGAGGCTGGCGGGGTTATAGGGGAAGACAAGGGGCATCCTGTGTTTTGTTACATGTGGGGACAGAGGGCGCCAGGGCAGATGAGAGGGAAATGGAGGAGATGCAGGTAAGTTCTGAATTGATGATGGTGCCTTTTATTTTGTTTTAATACATCTATGCTTTTCTTCTTTGTATCCCATTGGTCCCTTAAAGCTTATGGTGGGGCTGTTACATCAGCTGGCTCATTTAGTGCCTGTTACTACACAGCCCCAACATCCTGCCCCTTATGTAAATTACCTGTGAGAATTTCACTTTGTCAATATTTAGCTTGAAGGAGGTTTCCGCAGAGCAGGGAAACTGATATTTTCACCCAGATGCCACTTATTCTGACAAAGCAATTGAATCCAGACAAGGTCACCCATCTGTCGGAGACTTCCGTGGAACCTGATTTTTACCCCCACACCCATGTCAACTCGTGTTTGGGCTCCTCTGATTATGCTTCACCTTGGCCAGGAGCTAAATTGGAAACACAAGGTGAACACATTCCCTCAGACTTTCCTCTGTGAAAGCGTTTTTGTCCATATTATGTCTTCTACCCAACTCCTCCAACACCGAGTGATCACGTGCCACCCATGTTGATCGGCCAGAGCTGCTTCCTGGCTCCTCTCCTCTTCTAATTCTGGAGGCAAAACAAAGAAGCCTTGGCAAGTGGATGCCAAGCATGTTTCCAGTTGTTGGATTGGCTCTCCACCCCAGAGGGGGCACGTTGTCATCTGCAAAGTAACTTTAACCAATCTCTTGAGGAATATTGGGACACAGGAGAGTGTAGGCTGGCTAAGTACATGGAATGCCCTATCAACATTTTGAAAGCAATATGAGACTTGAGGCAGGTATGTGGTGGGGAAAGGAGATGGGAGGACTGTGTGAGGCCACATCTGGAGTATTGCGTGCAATTCTGGTCTCCTTACTTGAGGAAGGATATCCTGGCTTTGGAGGTGGTGCAGACAAGGTTCACCAAGTTGACTCTAGGAATGAGGGAGTTGGCCGATGAGGAGAGATTGAGTCAACTGGGACTGTACTCGCTGGAATTTAGAAGAATAAGAACATAAGAAACAGGAGAAGGAATCGGCCATCCGGCCCATCGAGCCTGCTCCACCATTCAATGAGATTATGGCTGATCTGATGATGGGCTCATCTCCACCAACCTGCCTTTTCCCCAAATCCCTTAATCCCTTAATTTACTGTACAAAAATCTTTCCAACTTATCAATAAATATATTTATATAAGAGAGGATGAGAGGGGATCTAATAGAAATGTATAATTATGAAAGGGGAGACCAGACTAGGGGACATGGCCTCAAGATCCAGGGGAGTAGATTTAGGATGGAGATGAGGAGGAACTGCTTTTCCCAGAGGGTGGAGAATCTGTGGAACTTGCTGCCCATTGAAGTATTGGAGATTGCCTCAGTAAATATATTTAAGACAAGTTTGGACAAAGCAGGGGAATTAAGGAATATGAGGAAAAGGCAGGTAGGTGGAGATGAGCCCATCATCAGATCAGCTGTGATCTCATTAAACGTGGAGCAGGCTCGACGGGCCGGATGGCCAACTCTGGCTCCTGTTTCTTGTGATCTATTATTATTCAATGCCACTTGCGTAGGGCCCAAAGGGGACTCATATTGGCTGATGGGAGAAAGAGGTGGAAGCAAGACTGTTGGGGCGGAAAAGGACTTTGACCACCAGAATTAGTGTTAGTGTTCTGCTAAGCTGCAGGAGTCCACCAGACATCTTTCCCCGTGCATAATGCATCCATTAGCTCCCAGGTTTATTGAAGGAGGGGAAAGGGGTCAGGTGGGTGGCAAGATACATCTTCTGATGATGGCAGCTACACACCACTCAGTCAGGCGTCTTGGACATTTTCCCTTCTTGACAACCATTCAGCTGCTTCAGAACAAACCTCCATAATCTAAAATTGATGCTATTTAGAGTGATCTTGCCTCTGTTTAGGGGGTCCCTACCCCCAACTCTCTGAAGTTTAGGGGAGTTTCAAGTGACTCAGCAGACAGTGCTTATAGCTTGGATCTCCATGTGAAGACTTCTTTTTCCAGGAAGGAGAAATGAGTTATCGATGAGACAGAGAAATGTGCAGGCCAAGATTTTTATGGAATTAAATTTCATTTGCCTGCTTTTGGCACATGTCCCTTCAAGCCTTTCTGACACATCGACCAGTCTAAATGTGTTTAAAATGTAGTAGTAGTCCCCTCCTTGACCCCTTGCTGTGGTGTGTGGTGTGAGGATGAATATTAATCACCAGGTCATGCAAATCATGCACCAAAAATAGCACACTTTCTTCAGAACTGATGGTAGCTCTCATGGAAAGGGCAGAACTTCAGTTTAATGCTGACTTTTCAGAGTTGCCCAGATGAATTTCTAGGCCCTTGAATGTGGAAGGGATTCTCCAACAGGAGTGACATTTGCTGCAAAGATGCATGAGAAAAGAATTCAGAATCATCACACATGAAGAGAAAGTGGGGCAGTGTGTGTAGTTCATTGTCCTTTCAGAAATCTGATGGTGGAGGGGAAGAGGCTGTTTTGGTACCACTGGGTGTTTGTTTTCAGGCTCCTGGACCTCCTTCCTGATGGTAGCAGTGTGAAGAGGGCATGGCCTGGGTGGTGGGGGTTCTGGAGGATAGAAGGTGCTTTCTTAAGACACTATCTTCTTGATGGTGCTGACCGAGTTCACAACTCTCTGTCATCTTTTCCTGACCTGTGAATTGGCACCTCCATACCAGTCAGAAAGCTCTCCCCAGTACACCTGTAGGAATTTTTAAATCTTTGGTGACATATCAAATCTCCTCAAACTCCTCACAAAGTATAGCCACTGGCGAGCCTTCTTCGTGATGGCTTCGACGTAAGAGGCCCCAGGACAGATCTTCAGAGATTTAACCTTATCCAAGAATGATCTGAGCTCCAGATCATTGTTCTTCCTTGTAGTGTTCAGGACATGCAAAATAACTTCAACGATAATGAAGAATAGGGTTTCCCACTCCCGAGGCAGCTGTGAGATGCCACATGTATTATTGCTGGCTGGCTCGAGAGGAATACAAAAATGTAGCAATCAGTTTTAAGATAAACAGGAATGGAGCAAGATTAATCCCATTTGTTTTCTACATTTTCTATTCCTCAGTCTTTTTTTGGATGCAGTAAAATGCTTCACTTTCCCATCAATTTAAAAATAAAATAGTATTTGACAAACAGTTTATGTCAACTGAAGTGAAACAATACAAACTCAAGAATTGCATTTCTAAGCAAACCAACAACTCCCACACCGAGTAAACGCCAAGGTCACAGGTCAGACATTCTTTCCGACGACGCTTGGCAAGCCCCGATGTGCATCTCGGTTCATCTCCATGTGGCTTCTGCTCGCGTATTTGAAATTGTTTTGTGATTTTCTTTCTGGTTAATGTGGCAATAACAAATTGTGATTTTTTTTTTTGTTCCATCTGTTATAAGTGGTCTTTGTAATTTTGATGATCTTGAGCATCTATAACTTCCAAATGTAACACAAAAAATAAACAGTGGTCACTTTTGATTCAATATTTTTTCAGACACTGAGTTGTCCCTTATGGTATTTCCAGATCTTTGATTCATGATTCTCAATTAGTTTGTAGAAATAATTTGTTTTAATTGGATTCATGCACAGTGTACCGAAAGGAGAGGCAGGTGAGCAGAGGGGGGTGGTGTTACTCTTTTGGTAAGGAACAACATTAAATCATTAGAAAGACGTGACATAGGATCATTGTGGGTTGAGTTCAGAAATAGAAAAGGGTAAAAGGACACTGTCCGCAGTTATATACAGACCTCCAAACAGTAGCCAGGTGATGGACAACAAATTACAACAGCAAATAGAAAAGGTGTGTCAGAAGAGCAATGTTATGGTGGTCATGGGGGATTTTAACATGCAAATAGATTTGGAAAATCAAATTGTGACTGGATCTCAAGAGAGGGATTTTGAAGAATGCCTACAAGGTGGCTTTTCTGAGCAGCTTGCTTATGAGCCCACGAGGGGATCAGCTGTACTGGACTGGGTGTTGTGTAATGCACCAGAGAATTTAGAGTAAAGGAACCATTGTGGGCAATGATCACAATATGACTGAGTTCGGTTTGAGATTTAACAAGGAGAAATTAAAGTCTAATGTGTCAGATATTTCAGTGGAGTAAAGGGAATTCCAGTGGCATGAGAGAGGAACTGGCCAAAGTCGATTGGAAGGGGGCACGAATAGGGAAGATGGCAGAACTGCAAATGGAGGGAGTTTCTGCAAGAGATGGGGAAGGGTGCAAGATAAATACAGACCAAAAAAATAGGATATATTCAAATGGAAAAATACCACAAATGTGGGTGACATGAGGTCAAAGCCAACACAAAAGCAACAGGGAGGACATACAAGGAATCAGAAATTAGTGGGAAGATAGAAGACTGAGAAGTTTTTTAAAACTTGTAGAAGATAACTATAAGGAGGGCGAAGATGAAGTATGAAAGTAGGGTGGGCAAATACCTGTAAATATCAAAGAGGATACAAAAGTTTACTTCAAGTACATAAAGAGTAAAGAGGTGAGAGTGGATATTAGAACCACTAGGAAATGATGCTGGAGAAATAATAAAAAAGAGAGGCAAGGAGTTGGAAGAGGAAGACATTAGCAGTGGGCCAGATGCCGAAGGGTATCAGGGAAGGGAAGTCCGTGCAGTGATGAAAATTGCAAATGTCATCCCATTATTCAAGAAGGGAGGGAGGCAGCAGAAAGAAAATTGCAGGCTGGTTAGCCTGACGACTGGGAAAATGTTGGAGTTGATTGACAAGGATGAAGTTATGGAGTATTACAAAATAGTCCAAAGCCAGCATGGTTTTTCTGAAGGAAAATTCAATTCTTTCTTGATAAACCTATCAGGATCCTTTGAGGAAGTGACCAGTTGGCTGGATAAGGGAGATGCAGTGAATGTTGTGTATTTGGATTTTCAGAAGGCCTTTGACAAGGTGCTGCACATGAGGCTACTGAACAAGATAAGTGCTCATGGTGTAACAGGAAACACACCAGCGTGGTTAGAGCATTGGGTGGTTGGCAGGAAGCAGAGGTTCGGAATTCAAGATTCATATTTGGATTGGCTCCCAGTTGCTAGTGGTGTTCCACAGGGGTCAGTGTTGGGACTGCTTTTTTTTAGCCAGAGAGTGGTGAATCTGTGGAAGTTGTTGCCACAGGTGGTTGTGGAGGCCGGGTCATTGGGCGTACTACGGCAGAGATTGATAGGTTCTTGATTAATCAAGGCATCAAAGGTTATGAGGAGTAAGTGGGACAGAATGGGGTGAATGGCTTATTTCTTCTCCTCTATCTTATGGTCTTACAGTTATTAAATGAAGCCAGGAGACTCCTGACACTGAAAACTGCCCTTTGCTCTCTCCCCCATCTCACTGGACAATCTGTCACTACCTGTCCAGCCCGTGCACCGGATAGTCTCAGCTCTCAGCTTCTCGTCAGCACAACTGCCTCATCCCACCACCGAGGCTGCGGTGGAAGCAAAGGTCTGGCATCAGTTGCAGAATTCTCATTTGATCGAAAATGTAAGATTTCACTGAATTTCTACACCTTTATGTCACATATTTGCAAATTAGTTCAACACTAAGACTTTTGTAGTGCCGTGAATCCTAATTCTACTGTAATTCCAACTGGACTGTTCATTTTATTCACAGGATCTCCCTGTAACTGGAACTTGAAACTCTGCTTAAGATTATGTCTCAAATGTTTGCAAATAGAGTCTATGGTATTTTGTTCTTTTGGTGTAAACTCATTTTTGGGGTTCCCTGATGAGGTTGTTATATTTATTTTGTTCCAGTTGCTGCAGAGAGAAACTATTAAGCTCTCTTAATCTTAGAATCTGAAATGAATTGTGTTGGTGAAGATTGAAATGAAACACAAGGTGAAATATCGGGACCTGGACAATTAGATGTGAAATCAGTCAAGTGGAATTTTGGATATTTGCTGTTTCTCTTACCTGCCTTTCGAATTTCTGTTACTGTGTCTTCAAACATCAATGGCCTTGAGGTCTGTATGACCAGAAACACAACATGGGCCAATCATGTAAATTCCTGGCAGCAGGAACAGCCAGAGTCTGGGTATTTCATGGCAAGCAACTCAGCTCCTGGCATCTCAGGAGTGCTGAGGAAAGTTATCCTTTTCCCTCCTCGAGGGCAGGAATATTTCTGCTCCAGGAATACGAACAGATTTTTAAAATGGTGCCATTTTTTTGGTTTATGGTTGGAAGCGTGCTGCCCCAACTTGAACCCCTCTCACACCATTCACATCTTCAAGCACCTGGTCATGAATCCACTGCCAGCATTGCCTAACTCCCTGGATCCCAGTGAACAGCAGAAAGCCTTAGGGTGAAGTTAATCTGCGAGAAACACCTAATCAGCTTCTTTCAAAAGGAGCTATTTGCCCTAAGTTGTAGCTAGATTTAAATAAATGCCAATTATTCAGGACCACCACAATGCCACCAGCACCTGCTATATCTCAGGGGCTTTGTAGAGTTCCACCAGTCACCTCAGAGCAGCCTTCACTGTCTCAGCAGAGCTAAAACCCCTTGGTCCATTACTTCACTGACTTACCATCCAGAGGTTTGCAGCGAATGAGAGATTAAAATCTTTCAAAATCAGTCACAAACCAAAAAAAATTATGTGAAGGGGGTAACACTTAAGGATGTGTACAAGATGCAGTCCATAAATTAGAACTAATCTGTCTGACACCAGCGTTCTCCTTGGGTCAGGCATAGTTGTCCAAAACAGCTAAGAAAATATATTAAATTGGCTCCACGGGGACTTCAGATCAGAGGTGAGGTGGGGTCTGCTGCTGTGGTGCACTGAGGTAGCAACAGGCAAGCACAAAACTCAAAACAGGCTTTATTCCAGTAAAAGTCTGAACACCAGTTCATGCCTTGGTGTCTCCCCTGTGACTGGTTCAGGAGGGGCCGGATCAGGTCTATATTTAGGTCGGCTGATTGACAGCCAACCAGGTGGAGTCAGCCCCTTAGGCGGTCTTCCTGCAGGTACAGAGATCGCCCCCTGCAGTCGGCTGGTGGTCATATCACCACAGCTTCATTTTCCATTGTGCAATTGAAGCATTTCTTTTTGTGAATGTGCTGCCAGCTAAAACCTAACTCTTTGCAAGTTGCCCAGTGCGGTGGTTGAGCTCCACCCCTTTCATTACTGCTGTGTGGCTGAGGGGGATTCACTCGTTGTGCTGACCCCTTTAATTACCTCTCCCTCACTAACATGTTGCCTTGGATGCTAACGTACAAAGGCAATTCTCTTGAGTTGAGTGTGTGATCAGGCAGTGGTCTCGAATTCTTCATCAGTCTGGCAGGGCCAGTCACAGATTTTATTTCTGGATCTCAGGTGCTAATTTAATATTTCTTCTTTAAACTTTACCTTGTCCTGGAAAACATGCAGTCACAATTAACTTAAGTGGTACAGTGCTCAAGGAGAGCCCGTCTTCATAACACATGTGGCATATTGCCACTTGAACATCACTTTACTCTGTGTGAGTAACCTTCTCTGGCTAACATTGCAGCAGGCAATGTGATGAGCTTCATGGTGCAATGTCAGCGACACACAAGAATGAGCTGGTCTGGAGAGATTGAAGCCGAGAGCCAGTTCTGTACGGTGTACCCTGCGAGACTCCTGTCAGCAAGACGCTCCTTTTTGGTGACAACATTCCTTCACCATTTGATTCAGCAGGTAGAAGGCATACCGGTAGGTGCAGAACAACTTTGGATCATTCCCAGGGAAATGGTAAATTGTTTCTAAACTGTGCAGTCACTGCCCTGAGTTTAAGTGAAGCTGTAACTCCTTAGTGGACTTGACCTTGGCAGCACATAATTAGCAAGAAGAAGCTAGTGGGTGGGGTGGTGGGTGGGGGGTGGCGTGGTGTGTGAGGGTGTGGGGGAGTGTGTGGGGATGGGGGTGTGTGGTGGGGTGGGGGTGTGTGTGTGGGGGATGTGGGTGTGTGTGGGGGGTGTGGGGGTGGGGGTGTATGTGGGGGTGGTGTGTGTGTGTGTGTGTGTGTGTGTGTGTGTGTGTGTGTGTGTGTGTGTGTGTGTGTGTGTGGGGGGGGGGGAGGGTGTGTGTGTAAGTTCTATTGAAGACAGTGACATTGGATGGGATTTAATCCTACCTGTTTTCCACACAGACTCAAAACTAACATCAGCCTCCAAACATTGACTGAGTGAAAGGAAAGTTTTTGATTTCCAATCAGATCAATCACAGGAATCCATTCCTCCCTCGACATTGGTTGTTAATTTTGGCAGGTGAAGAGTGACTTACAGAGTGTGGGGAGTGCTCCTATTGCCCTCCCCCCCCAGTGTGCAGGGGGTGTGGTGGGCTATGAGAGCATCACCCTGCCCAAGGAACCAAGAGATTGGAAGAGAAAGAGAGTGGAAGTGGTAGTTCAGGGTGCTGGGTAGCACCATTTCTCTTGTTTGGCGAAGTAAAACACAAAAGTCTGCAGATTCTGCAGTTGAAGTTGAAACACAATGCTGGAGAAACTCAGCAAGTCAAACAGTGCACTTTACATAGCAGAGATAAAGATACATAACCAACATTTCGGGCTTGAGCCTGTCATTAAGGTATAGAAAGAAGTTGGCAGGCGCCAGAATAAAATGGTGGGTGGAGGGAGGACCATAGAAGCCAAGGCAAGGTAATAGGCGGATTCCTTCCTTATTCTCTCTTCTCTCGATTGCCTTTGTGCCTCATAGATAAAGTCAGAGGTCACTCAAGGTTTGTTTTAATGCTTCATTGTACTCTCATCTGACATAGGAACATAGGACCGTACATATCTGTTGGACACAGACACACTGCAGACGAGCAGCATTTGAAGATCCCATTTAAAAACAAGCATTCAAATTGTTTACAAGTTAATGTTGGAATTGCTATTTGTTCTTTCCCAAGAATTCAGCTTGCTTGGGTTTATCTGACCTTGAAGTGCATCAGTGGAAGTGCTGTTCTTGGTTGGATGTGAGTGTGGCTTTGCCAACAGCCCTGTCCCATGAATGATTATGGGAAGCTGACACTCTTCACGATAAGAGACTAAGTATCTATGTTTGATTGAGCAATTTCCAGGACTGGTTCCATTAAGTGTGGGAGGTTTTTGAAACAACTACCAACCTCATGGTTCAGGAGAAGTGTTCAGGGCCAGCGAGATTGGTCCATTTACCTGCACTAAGGAAATCCCCTGCTGTGTCTATCAATAGAATAAAGGCTGCTGATGCAGGTGGGCCCCAGAGAGAGCCACGGCCTCAGAGGAGAGAGACCCTGGTTTAGTGATGGCCTCAGGTATTGCTGGGTAGAGTTTCCATGTCCTACCTGTGACCATGTGGGTATCCTCCCAAGCTCCAGTTACGTCGCACATCCTAATTGGTTAATTGGCCTTGGTCAAATGTAAGGATTCGATAGGATACTGGGATAGTGGAATTAGTGCATGATGAGGTTAAGTAGGTTCCTAACTTTAATTGCACTGTGAGGAGGCAATGAGTGGACCCAGGCTAGAAGCAATGAGTGGACCCAGGCTAGGGGCCACATGGCTGTCATTTTTATTGTAGTTTTAACTTGTAGGCTGTGAGCTTGGGGAGGAGAGAAGGCTGACTGCTCAGGTGCGAGTGACATCAGCAGGGTTCAGGCACCAGGTTTAAAAAGGTCAGATCCTTTCCACTTACTGTGTGAGGAGACAGTGAGAGACTAGTTGATTAGGGTGTGTTCAACTGAGATAATTGATTAGGGCTAGAAAGCAATTAAGATAACAGGCCCAGAGCAATAAAAGAAGGGACAGCTATTAGAGTGACCAGTCACAGAGTGGGGGTGCATTGAATTTGTCTCTCAGTGGTGACTGAGGAAGAGTTTTCTCCTCAGAAGTTAAAGGTGGTAAGTTTCTTTAATTAATTGTGATTATTGCAAGGGTTAAGTTATGCAGCCAGCAGTTAGGGGAAGGCCTCAAGGATGAAATTTTGAAAGAGTAGAGATTGTATGTTCCTACCAGGAATAAGGGCAAAGTTAACAGATGTGGGGTCCTTGGTTTTCAAGGAATATTGGAGAGCTGGTTTAGAAAAGGAGGGGCTATATATTCAGTTATAGACAACAAGGAGGAAGTGAGCTACTTTCTGAGTATAGAAAATGTAAGAGATGCTTAAAGAAATTAGGAAGGGAAAAGAAGACATGAAGGTGCTTTGGCAGATAATGTGAAGGAAAATCAATGGGTTTCTACAAATATATTAAAAGGATAGTAAAGGACAAAATTGGACTCCTAGAAAATCAGAGGGCCAACTATGTGTGGAACCTTGTGAAATGGAGGAGATCTTGAACAATTTTTTTTTGCATTGTTGTTTTAACAGGAAACTGACATCATGAATAAGGATGGAAGGGAAATGAATAGAAGTGTCATGGAACATGTGGTGTTTAAGGAGAAGGAGGGGCTTGCTGCCTTACAATGAATAAAGGTAGACAAATCCCCTAGACTGGATATGATAGTCCCCTGCACCTTGAGGGTGACAAGTGCTGAAAGGTTGATGAGGGAAAGGCTGTGGATGTTGTTTATATGGACTTTAGTAAGGCCTTTGACAAGGTTCCACATGAGAGGTTGGTTCGGAAGGTTAGGACATTAGGTGGACATAGAGAGGTTGCAAACTGGACTGGAAATTGACTTAGTGGAAGAAAACATTGGTGGTGGATGGTTGATTCTCAGACTGGAGGTCTATGTAAAGTGGTTTGTCTCTGGGATCTGTGTTGGGGTCATTAATGTTTATCATCTAGGTTATTTATATAGACAACAATGTGGTGAATTGGATCAGCAAGTTTGATGATATGAGATAGGAGGCATTGTGATCTGTGAGGAAAATTTTCAAAGCTTGCAGAGGGATCTGGACTAGTGGGGAAATTAGGCTGATGGAATTTAATGCAGATAAGTGTGAGGTGTTGTACTTTGGAAGAGCGAATCAGGGTAAAACGTACACAGTAAATGGCAGGCCATTGAGGAGAGTGGAGGAGCAAAGATCTGGGAATACAGATACATTGTTCCCTGAAGGTGGCGTCGCACGTCGATAGGGTTGTAAATCAAAGTATTGAGTATAGAAGTTGGAATGTTATGTTGAAGTTATTCAAGTCATTGGTAATGATGACACTTTCCTTATTCTAATGTATCCTAATTTCAAAGTGTCATCTTCCAAAAGCATGAGCTACGATATTCTGAATTTCGATCTCTTTAATCCAATAAATCCTACTCTGGCTGCTGCTTTATGTAGCTTTAACTCATTGATAAAAATGGATAAACATTTTGCATCACTTCACATTAAGACTTTCATAATGATGAATAACAAAGTATTTACTGTGTAATGATTGAGACAAAATGTATATAAAGAGGCTCAAACTTTAAAGTGATACAGAGAAAAGTATTTAAAATGATGAAAAAAAATACTTAAATAGGAACACAATCCAAAGAAACATTTCTTGTGTCCTGAAGAATAATGAGAAAGCTGTTAGTCTGGGTGGATACTACATCATAGTCACTATGGTAACACTATAAACAATAGTTCTCTTAAAGAGACTGGCATAAAATTAACTAAGAATCAAAACAAGGTTTTAACCTTTACAATCGGCGAGGCTGCACTTAGAATATTGAGGATAGTCTGGTCACCCAGCAGTGGGAAAGATGTCAATAAGATTGAAAGTGCAGAGCACATTTACTAAGATATTGTTGGGTCTTTGAGAAAGATTAAACAAGTTAGGACTCTACTCCTTTGAATGAGGGGAGACTTTATAGAGTTTGAGGGGTACAGACAGAGTAGATGTGAGTAGAATGTTACCTCTTAGATTGGGGGAGATGTTCATAGCTTTAGGGTGAAAGGGGAGAGGTACAAGGGGAACATTAGGGGAAAATTTTTCATTCTGATTGGTAGGAGTGTGGAAAGAGCTACCATCTGATGTAGTGAATGCAGATTCAATCTCGAGTTTTAAAAATAAATTGGATAAATACAAGGATGGGAGAGGAGTGGAGGATTATGGAATGAGAATGGTTAATGTTGCAGAGCAGACTCAATGGGCTGTTCCTATATCTTGTTTCATGCGAGTATGCCTCATCAGGGCTGAGGAGTGAGCTGGTGTTAGGAAGACAGGGTGGGAGGGCTTGTGGGGGGGGGGGGGTGGATTGGTGAACCATACTCTTCCTGCCACCAATGCTGTTCATGCTGCTGAGTTCCTGCAGCAGGTTGTGTTGGTTGCCCCAGATTCCAGGGCTTGCAACTTCCTGTGTCTCCTTGTCTGATCACTTTGCTCTGCTTGTGTCTTCCCACTGGGCCCCCACTTTGTGATGTTCTCAGGCCCTCAGTGGTGCTGCCCTTTGACCATCGCCATGTCTGGGTCCCGGCCCAGGGAGCAACTGCATAGATGTGCTACCAAAGTTCAATATTGAATGAACAGAGGCAAATGCCACAAGGCCAGCAAACCACCTCTGTGACCAGCAGGAGGCAATAATCTGCTCTTGGTGAACAGCTACCACTGCGCAGAGGGAATTTCTGCAGAGCATCGCACTGGGAGAACAGTCCCTGGATGATGGAGGTTTGCTTATTTATCACCAAAAGGGCTGTTGACAGAGAGGCAGTGGCCATCCCTGACCAGGTGGGACATGGAAACCTCTGCCCAGCAGAGACTGTAAGGCTGGTTTGCCTCTGGAATCTGAAGAGATCTTAAACCATAGATGGGATGGAGCACCAAGTTATGATGTATATCTATGCCCATGTGGGCTTGTGGTTGTGATTTCCCAGTGGGCAGTGGATGCAGCTTCTACAAGGATAAGCCCATCCTGCCTCCAGCTGACAGATTACCGAACCTCTCTCCACCCCACAGGAGAAGCGTCAGGCACCAAAACCTAAGAACACACAGGATACCTGCAGCAGGTGACCATTTCACACAAGCTGACTCTTCAGCCTGAGGAATTCCTTGTATTTAAATATTCTATCAATCACCTATTAAATAGCAATAACAGAAGTTCTGTGATTGAAACTGTGCATGACATTTATTTGAGATTTGGGGATTTAAATTGGACAGCATTGGAAAAGGTTATGGAGATTGTGACAAGAGTTAACCCCTACATGTCTGACATGATGCGACATGAAATGTTCTCGTGCCCTGTGTTCAGTTGTTCTTCAGCATTGGTGCTGGGAACGAAGCTGCTGGCGTTGCCTATGGTGCCACCCTCTCCTGGCTGTCCTTGTCCTCTGCCACCTGGACCTTGCTGTGCCATTGCTCACCCTTCCAATCTCAGCACTGGCATACCTCGGGTGTGTGCCCACCCCACTCCTGTTCATGCTACTAACCCATGACTGAATTGCCAGATCCAGCTCCAACAGGGTCATCAAGTTTACAGATGACACAACAGTCGTTGGCCTCGTTGGCAACAGCAATGAGTCGCGCTACAGAGAAGAGGTGGAAATCTCGTGAAATGGTGCGAGATAACAATCTGGCTCTCAACAAGGACAAGACGAAGGAGATGATTGTGGACTTCAGTTCCTTGGAGTTCACTATTATGAAAACTCATCTCATTTGTCAGGAAGGCACAACAGAAACTACCTGAGAAGATTGAAGCAGGCAAGGCTACTGGCCACCATCATTTGAACCTTCCATAGGAGCTCTATCGAGAGTGTCACAGTGTGCTACAGTTGCTGCAGAGAAATGATTTGGAGGTCAGTCCACAGGACCATAAGAGCAGCGGAGAGGATCACTGGTGTCTCCCTCACTCCCATCGAGGTGATCTACTGGAATCATTGTCTGAAGAGGGTGAGTATAGAGAACCCCTTCCACCCCGCACAAAGCATCTTTCAACTTTCCTGTCGCGAAAAGGATTCGGGAGTATCAGAGCCAGTACCACCAGGCTGAGGAACAGCTTCTTCTCACATGCAGTGAGAATGCTGAACGACCAAAGGAATCGCTCATACTAACCATCCGAGACCCTCATTTTCATGAAATAATTTTATTTATTTGCATGGATGAAATGCTTGTCTTGCATGTGTATTGTATGTTCTGGTTGTGTGTCCATCTCTTTTGCACCGAGGACCAGAGAACAGGTTGTACTTGTACAATCAGATGATAAACTTGTGCCTCAATCCAGCAGCTCCTGTCCCACCAATGTGGAAATTCTCGTGGCTAGTTTTGGCTCATTGATAATCTCGCGCTTCCTGTCCCGGGATTGTTGCGCTGCTCCTATTCTGCCTTCCCACCACTGCTGGTCCTTCCTCCCGTTCCCTCTGTCCCAGCTTCTGGAATTCTCTTGACTCCTGCCATCTCTTCAGTTCTCATACTTCAATGGATTTCGTGAAACTGCCCTCCCTGTCTTCATGTATCTGATCACTTGTTTAAATTGTGTTTTTAAATATTTAATTTTAAATTTAAACATACAGCACAGTAATAGACCCCCATTACACCACAATTAACCAAATATCCCCATACATTTTGAAGGTTGGGAAGAAATGAGAGCATCTGGAGGAATCCACGCAGACAGGTGGAGAATGTACAAACTCCTTACAGACGGTGCCAGATTGGAATCCCAGTTGCTGGCGCTGTAACAGTGTTGCACGAACAACTACACTAACTGTTCCACACCCTACACTGTCTTGTTAAATCCTGTTCGATCATCACTCGATGACCTGCTTTGGGCAATCCACTAGGTTAAGGAACATCCAGATCTCCAGGAGTGGGAGTGGTGGGGTGGTGGCTCCGGGATACTGAACGTGGTGAAGTCCGGAGCAGGGAAACCTTTATAATTCTTTCACTGACACCAGAAGAGTTTAAAAATAAAACCAGTTTAATGCCAGAGTTGATCTGTGATGATTGTCGAGGTGTCGGCCAATGGTGCACGTTGGGTCACAGAGAAACAGCACAAAATATAACCCAGCAGACTGTTCACTGTCTCTCTGGAGCCCTCTGGTGCCCAGTGTGGATACCAGACCTGCCTTTGATTTAAAGCCCTTGCTGTTTGCTGATTTGCACAGTGGTGGGTTTGTGCAAGTCTGACACAGTGCCTTTGGCCCACCTCACCCACCCTGACCTTCTTGCCCATGGGCTCTAATCCTCTTCACTTGGATTTGGTCAGTATCCTTCAATGTCATTGTCTGGAAGTAAAACTTCAATGTCTGCAGACTCCGTGGTTTAAGTAAAAACAACGGTGGAGAAACTCAGCAGGTCAGACAGTGTCCTTTGTACAGCAAAGATATATAACCAACGTTTCAGGCTTGAGCCCTTCATGAAGGTATGAGTGAAATGGTCTGGCTATCTGATAATTTAAATACCTCTTGAGCAGTGATTGCACTGACACCACCACGTCCTCTGGCAGAGACTCCACCACAGAAAATAGAGGTAAAAAAAAATTGGCATGCCTCACCATTAGTTCCCCAATGAAGCAACATGCAATCTCAAACAACTAAAATTTCACTTATCTGTCATATCTATCCCCATAGGCCCTGGATATCAGGGGATGTACCGTATTGCAGGATCCTATAAAATTCTTTATAACAATTAAATAAAACTTTGTGAAAACCTTGTATTTATTTAAAAAAAAAACAAACCCACAAATTAATGCCTTAATTGTGTCAATGAACTTTTAAACTCTCGCTGGTTTAACTCAGCACAGCCAACCTTTTCCAGGTATTCCTCCGATTACCCTTCTCTGAATTGCTTCCTATGCAGTCACACCATTCTATAAATAACTCTGTTCTCCATCAACCCTTGTAAATGGCATAACTTCCCTCCTTTTGTGTTCAATGCATGGGGTCATGCAGCATAGAATTTCCCCACGTTACACCCATTTGCAAGGATTGTTACTGGAGTTTGTCCTCTTTATATCTTTTGAATGAGAGGTTTATACAACTATAGACACCACCAAATATGAAAAACAGTAAAAAATCTACACAGGAAAAGAAAAATCCTCAAAGCCACAAACCTCCTGATTTGTCGTTTGATGAATTTTACCTTAACCCTGCCAAGAAATGCAGTTTTCCAATATTTAGATATGGAGATGATTAGAGGCAGACCATAACACACTCGTGGCATGAAGCCATCTGTTGCCATTCATCACGTTACCAGGAATTAGTTGGTTAAACCAATGACATCAGTGGTACAGGGAATCTATTTTTATTGACCAATGAGAGATGCAAAAGACTGCAAAAAAGTACTAAACTTTTAAAATGTGTGGTGAGGAAGTGGGAATATGGAGAATGAGTGAACAAGAGAGCGAGCAATGGAACGAGAGATTTATGGTAATGTGGGTTGTGAAGAGGATGCATGGAAATCTGCGGGGGAAATGGCCAGGTTCAAATGGAAGTTGATGTGGAGAAACAAGAGGTCCTCTGCATTGCTGGAAAAAGTGGACGGAGAGGGTGAGAGACTGAATGGTGTTGATACGCAGAGTGTCCTGGGTGTTCCTGTACCAAACTCACGGTTAACATGGGAGTTGACCAAGTAGTCCAGAGGGCCAACAGCGTTTGGCCTTTATTGTAAGAAAGATTGAGTTCAAGAGTAGAGATGTCTTGTTCCAATGACATTGAGACCAACTCAAATGTTGTGCGCAGGATTGGCCTTCCTACTTAAGGAAAGCTAGAAAGAGTGTAACAAAAGTTTTGAAAGTCAAGATGTGAAGGAAATTGAGGCAAATAAAGTTAGTGGATAAAAGATTCACTGATCTCGTTGAATGGTGGAGCCAAGGATTATTCCCACTGCTATCTCTTCTGATGGCAAGTCATAGTGACATGAATGTGATTAATTCCTCATCGATTCCCACTGGTAGATGGGTTGAGCATTGCCCATGGCCAGAAACGGTCTGTCTTCCTGGCTTCAGATGATTGACTTCCCTCGAGTCCTGTTTGGCTCTAGTTTTATATCCTTATTGGCCACTGCTGGACTGTAAATGTGGGCTGCAATCTACGGGGTTGTTCGGTTGTCCAGACTGTGGAATATTTACTTAATTTAGAAGATTAACTTGACATTTTCTGGCAGCAGCAACCCTGGGTGCAGAGAACTGAAACTTGGATGGAACTGGCCAATTTAGCAATGTAATAGAATGATTGGGAAACCTACTTGAATAAATGTCCTGGCCAAACAAAAATCATCATGTAGACCCATTTTAAGAGATTGAGAGAATGACCAGAACATTGACAGCTGGCTTGGGTTGCATAAACAACCCAAAGAGTGAAGCAAATCTCCTGTTTCTCAAGGTTGAGACGATGCGAAGACATATCCAATACAATATGTTCCTAGTCTGCTCTGATGAGGAATGGAGAAAGTGGGGAGGGGGAATCAAAGGTTCCTTTATAAATATTGAGCCAGTGGGTCTGCTCCAAGATACCATAACTAGGAGGTTTACATTGTTTTGAATATTCTAAGGTTATGATTTAATAGGTTGTTATGTATCTACTGTGTCAAGAAATATCTATAGATTTCCAGTAATGCTCTTGCCAAAATACTGACTACAACTAATCCATTCCCACAGGCATTTTTGAACAAAGGTCATTGAGAAAGCAAAAGGATGAAGATAAATATTTGTGCAGTTTGACTAAAGCAGCACACCACAAAATTCAAGTCTCAGTTTCTTTATCGAAACTCCTTTTAATGAATATAACTGTTTGTTTTGGAAGCAAGCAAATAGTGCAACTTTAAAGATTACAAACCGGTTGATGGCCACATTAGCAAATAAATAGTGATCAAAGTAATCTTACAAACCCTTATATTCTCAGTTTTGTAGAGTGTCTCTGTGCCCATGAATTACTTTTAATGGCTCTTTCCTGTTGTCAGTTCAACATATTGTTAGCAGGGGAAACACACAGTTTGTCTGAGCTAAAGCTGAGAGAGGAGCCCATCTGTTGCTGGCTGAGGTTGCAATCCTGCCTGATACAGCAGGAGAGATGTCCTCGTGCAAACACCAAAGAGATGGCAGCAAACCAGGGCAGGAGGCAGCGGAGCCAGAATTGCTGGTTGCCCCAAACAGGCCTTTCAAGTGAAGCAACACTTGTGTACCCTCAGCAGTGGGAGATTGTTTCACTGAGCAACCTCATCCACATCAGTGTCTGGGATCTCCCAGTGGCCAATCATTTCAGTTCTGTGTCCCACTTCCATGCTCATCCATCTGTCAATGGCCTCGCCCTATCCCACCAAGACCACCTGTAAATTGTAGAAAAAAAGACCTGCTTTTCTGTCTGGACATTGTCGAGCTGGATGCCATTAACATCTGCTTTTCTGGTTTCTGTTAGCCTACTCTCCATTCTCCCTCCTTCCCACTCTCTTTCATCCAGCTCTCCATTCACAGAGCCACTCCCCTCCCCCTATTTGCTGGTGTGGCCACCCTCCCTTCTTCACCTATGACTGATCTTGGAGGACTGTGCTCCTTTCTTTCCCCCCCCCCCCTCATCTTCCCCCACCCTCCCCCTTCACCATTATGTTTGGGTGCCTGCCTGCATTGTTTTTGCCTTGATGAAGGGCTCAGGGATATTTGTCTTTGCTCCATAAAATACACTGATTGACTTGCTGAGTTTCTCCAGCATTGTATTTTTACTGATTTCCAGCATTCGTGGGACTTTGCAGGAGAAATTGAGAATGCCATTCCAGTGCTCCTGCTAAACTAGCACCTGTCCCACTCAGCGACACCATCACAGTGCTTTCCTGGACATGGGAGGCAAAAGCTCCCGCTCATTTAATGTGGAGAAACTATCATGTTGTTGTGCGTTGCCTAGATATTTGCTGTACATTTCCTGCAGCATCCACTTTAACATAGAATGCAGGCATAAAAATCAATTGTACAACATAAAACAGTACAGGCTCTTTGGCCTTGGATGTTGTGCTGACCTATATGTTCCTAACAAACAAAAAACAAAACCCTTCCCACTTCATAATCTCTTTTTCTTCCATCCATGTGCCTGTCTAAGAGTCTCTTAAATGCTCCCAATATTTCAACCTCCACCACCATCCCTAGCAAGGCATTCCAGGCCCCCACAACTCTGTTTTAAAACTTGCCCTTGATGTCTCCCCTAAACCTGCCTCCCTTCACTTTGTAGAGATGTCTTCTGGTCTTTGCTGTTCCTGCCCTGGGAAACAGATGCTGGCTGTCTGCCTTATTTTATCCCTCTCATAGTCTTGAAGATCTCTATCAAGTCTCCTCTCATAGACTTGAAGATCTCTATCAAGTCTCCTCTCATAGTCTTGAAGATCTCTATCAAGTCTCCTCTCATAGTCTTGAAGATCTCTATCAAGTCTCCTCTCATAGTCTTGAAGATCTCTATCAAGTCTCCTCTCATAGTCTTGAAGATCTCTATCAAGTCTCCTCTCATAGTCTTGAAGATCTCTATCAAGTCTCCTCTCATAGTCTTGAAGATCTCTATCAAGTCTCCTCTCATAGTCTTGAAGATCTCTATCAAGTCTCCTCTCATAGTCTTGAAGATCTCTATCAAGTCTCCTCTCATAGTCTTGAAGATCTCTATCAAGTCTCCTCTCATAGTCTTGAAGATCTCTATCAAGTCTCCTCTCATAGTCTTGAAGATCTCTATCAAGTCTCCTCTCATAGTCTTGAAGATCTCTATCAAGTCTCCTCTCATAGTCTTGAAGATCTCTATCAAGTCTCCTCTCATAGTCTTGAAGATCTCTATCAAGTCTCCTCTCATAGTCTTGAAGATCTCTATCAAGTCTCCTCTCATAGTCTTGAAGATCTCTATCAAGTCTCCTCTCATAGTCTTGAAGATCTCTATCAAGTCTCTTCTCATAGTCTTGAAGATCTCTATCAAGTCTCCTCTCATAGTCTTGAAGATCTCTATCAAGTCTCCTCTCATCCTTCTTCATTCCAAAGAGAAAAGTCCCAGCTCTGCTAATCTTGTCTCATAAAACTTGTTTCCCAATCTAAGCATCATCCTGGTGAATCTTCTCTCTATTGCTTCCACATGTAGTCAACACAGCACTGACTGGGTAAAATTTACAGCACTGGGCAGGCCATTTAGCCTAGCTGCTCCCGCAGGTTTCTCTTTCCCCTTCCTCTCCCACAGCCAAAGTGTGTAGATTTTCCTTTTTTTTCTCTCTCTCTGCTGTATGCCTCACTAACTTTACATTCTTAGGGAATTAAAAAGTTCCCCCAAAATGTTGTTGGATTCCTCACATAAATGCTTGATCTCAGTGTTGATGGTATTGCTTGCAATATTGGTACAGAGATGAAAGGAACTCTGGTGGATTGCTGTGTAATGTGGAAGACTCTGACTGTTTGAAGATGACGAAAGCCAGCTCCCCACACGTGTAAATCAGTCGGTGGGGTTGTTTAACCTATCATTAGTTCTGCTTCACTGGATCCATTAAAAATGACGCAAATTGTTTAAAGCAGGGAAACTGACTATTCATTCCGTAATGTTAATATTCCACGCTAGTTTCTTCCCATTCCTTTTCAGTGAACCATCAACAATCTTCGTATCCTATCTGTCCCTCTGCTTCCCTTCATTCATTTTGGTTTCTTGCTTCACTCGCATCCTATTTCCAAGACTTTGTCTGCCTAACCACTGTCTGGTCTTCCCCAAATTTCATAGTGAATTAGTTAGTGGCTATTTCATACTTATGGCCTCCATGTTGAGACATAATCTCATCCTTTGAAGATCTCAATCAGGTCCAGTTCAGTCTTTTCTGTGGAGTGGAGTTCCTCAGTTGTTTGACCTCTTCTGATAGTCTCAGCTTCTTCATTCTAGTAAAGCTTGCACCCAGTTCTCTTAAAATCTGGGGTCCACATCTGTTCATAGTTCAACTATACATGGTTCAAACATAGATGCTCTAGGCTCCATCTTCAAAGATGGTCCAGATATTGTCTAAACATGGAACCTCTCTCTACATTGTCTGAACTTTGAGAGTCCAGACATAGTTGGAACATAAATTGTCTAGACCAGCCATTTTCAACAAGACCTCTACACCCCCTGGGGACCACAACACTTTTGAGTAAAAGCCTCTTTTCACCATTAGTGTTTTTGATGTGTTTTTAATTTAGTCGATAGAGAGAACAGAAGAAACCAAACATGCCATGGACTGACATGTCAGTGCAGAACTTGGGCACAGATTTTTAAGTGATTGGCCACTGGGAAACTCCCATCATTGATGCAGATGAAGGTGCTCAGCGAAGCGATCTCCCGGTCTGCGTCCAGTCTGCAGCTGCAGTCCCAGAGGCCACCACTTCAATTCTGTGCCCCACTCCATGCTCATATTTCTGTCCATGGTCTCATTACTGTCCAAGACCACCCATAAATTGGAACAAAACCTGATTTTTTTTCTGTCTGGGCACTCTCCAGTTAGGATGGCAGTAACCTCTACTTCTCTGGTTCCTACCAGCCCACTCCCCATTCTCCCTCTCTTCCCCATCCCTCTGTCTTCTTTCCTCAAGTTCTTTTGTGTCCCCCCCTTTCCCTTTCCATTCACAAAGCCATCCCCCTCCCCCTGTTTAATGCTGTGCCCTCTCTCCCTTAACCACCTGCTACCTCTTGCCTGTGGGATTGTGCTGCTCCTCCCCCTGCCTCTTCCCCCAACCATTTTATTCAGGCACCTTCCTACATTTTCCTCATACCTTGGTGAAGGACTCAAGCCTGAAATGTTGGTGATGTATCTTTTTGAAGTCCACTGTTTGACCTGAGTTTCTCCAGCATTGTTTTCACTTGGGAGAGGAGTGGCACATTTATGCAGGGGATTTGAGGGGACTGCCAGGGGGAGGGTGCTGAGTGGAGGAGACATTGTCACTGACAGCAGCTAACAGATGTGTCCAACACCTTCTGTCCCACTGGGAGCCTTGAACACCAGCTTGTCTCCCTATCGAGACCCTTTTGTTCACAGCCTTGGGCAGTTGTAATTCACTTGTGAGGTGGTACAGAATTAAATGACACCATCCCCAGATCTTCTTTCACTTAAATTCAATCAATAATTCAAAGTAATGAAGTACTTTGGGCAGCTAATTGACATGGAAGGCTGCCAAACGATAAGACTATTAGTTCTCTTACTGTAAACAAATCTTCACCTCTGTTATGCAGGCCAATGGGTTTTTTTTTGGAGAAACCCCTGTAGAATATTGTGAATGGGGAAACTTGACCTTCAGACTTTTCATTTTATGTTCAAATGTTGGAAAAATTAAGATCAAAATAAATACCCAAGGGATCAATTACATGACACTGAAAATAGTTTCACTCTTATGGATGTAATTTATGAGCTGCTTGTGAAGGAAAATATAAATTATATTACACCATCTATTATTTATTATTCTGATTAGAGTGCATTTAAATGCCTTTGGAACTGATTTATGTTTTATTTGATTTATTCCAAAGTTAGTTTTTTAGAGGGTGAATTCTATTATGAGGGACGGGTCTACACAGTGAGATATTTCCTTTACAAGTTGCAAGTAAAAATGGTTAAATATAACGGAAGTTAAATGCATGGTGAAGTCTACTTTGACAGAATAAAGTCAAATCTATAACCATATCAAAACTATATCAGGCTGCTTTAAAATCCTTTCGGTTGAGTTTTTGAGGGGCTTGTGTTAGGGACGGGAGGGGTGTGTGCAAGCAGTCTCACCGTTCAATAGGTCTAGCAGACTGGCCGTGCGAGCTGCTGGTGTAGTCAATGGCAGGGAGAGTTCGGAAACCAATCCACCACGGAGTCAGTGGCACAACTGGGGAAGGGGATTCGCTCAAAGAGCCCTAATTCATACATTCAATCTACACTCTAAACCCGCCCCATGAGATGCTCCTACTATAATGGAGGTGCATTCATGTTCATATTATTCCCCCAGAATAAGATTCACGATTCAAGATTCTTTTGTTGTCTTGTAATAAAACAGAAAATGTGATATTACATGAAATTTCCTTTTGCTTATAAAGTAGTGAAATGCGACAGGATACACGAAAGTTGAGCGAGGGTCATGTTTGATGCAAAACTCCATTTTTTAAAATTTTTTTTATTTTTCACACCATAAACCACATTGACCAAGATGCATACATTTTCCTTTTCAAATATATAGTGTCATTTTCTTTCCCCCCCCTCCTCCCATCCCACCCTCCCCACCTCCCCCCCCATTCATCCAAAGCACAAAATCTAAGACACATTAAACCAGTCAAACAATGTTGTCATTCAATAAAAATAAACAAGAAATTCCACTGAGTCAATTCTTTTCCTTTCCTTCTCCTTTCGTTATTTTAGGTGGTAGATGTCCCCGGTAGGTTTTCTCTATTGTGTTTCATGTATGGCTCCCATATTCGTTCAAATATTTCAATATTATTTCTTAAATTGTATGTTATTTTTTCTAATGGAATACATTTATTCATTTCTATATACCATTGTTGTATTTTCAAATTATCTTCCAATTTCCAGGTTGACATAATACATTTTTTT
The DNA here is from genome assembly GCF_036971445.1 of Narcine bancroftii. Taxonomy (NCBI): domain Eukaryota; kingdom Metazoa; phylum Chordata; class Chondrichthyes; order Torpediniformes; family Narcinidae; genus Narcine; species Narcine bancroftii. The sequence continues at coordinate 72,514,077 of NC_091474.1, read as the reverse complement.
GCTACGGCTAACGCTATCTTAACAAATCTTTTTTGTGCACCATCCAAATCGAGGCCAAATTCTTTGTTTTTCATGTTACTTAGGAGGAAGATCGCAAAACTCCACCTTTGATGAACAGATGATATCTAACTAAAAAAAGTGCCGGATTTTGGATAAAGGGTTAGGACCCTGTATTTCCCAGCACCTCCTACACCCAGAGACAGAAGTAAAATAGTCACGGAATTTTGTGGATTCGTCTCCTTTCGCCACACTGAGTCTGGTCCTAATTATCAGCAGCTTGAATTCCAGATCTGAACCTCCGATGTGATCAGAAAGCCTTCAGTACCCTTGGCCCCCTCTCTCATCCCAGTACCCCTTTCAGCCAGTCTCGAGCCTGCAGTCGACAGCCCAGTGTGAATCTTTTGACTGCAGTCAGCAGTAGCCCGCAGCCTGCATGGGTACTCTCCTCGAGTCACCAACAGTCCGTTGCCTGTGAGTTCTTCAGCCTCAGAGCCCCTCGCGAGTCGACCGTCCCATGGGTCATCTTCTCTGCTTCTTCTGAAATTGAGGGGGAAGATGGGCGGCCTTCCTGTTTTCTGGTACCCTGCACCAGTCCTCTGCTTCCCCTGAGTCTGCAAATCCTCATGGCCGCTGCCAATCCTAGGCACCGCCATCTTCAGCCCAGAACTTGAGGTGGCGGGATTTTAAAATAAACCATTGGTTGGTGGCGCTGGCTCTGATCCTCCTGTATCTCTTCCCTGACGGGAGTAGCTGAAAGATGCTGTGTGAAGATTGGAGGGTATCCTCAATGTAGTGCAGTCGGAAAGAAGATGCATTGATGAATATAAGGAGTCATTTGATCAGTGGACCACGTTGCCCATCTTGTGCCTATTCCAGCATGAAAACAGAAGAATTTAACAAAGTTTTCAAATAAATCTTGGTTCTCCCTGGAGATTGGGCATTTTTTTTGAAGGGGTGGGTGAGGAAATTTGTAGTGTAAACTGACCTTGCCAGGATGGACCTGGCTGCCCTTTCTCATGGAGACTGCCCACTTTCCTGACCTATGACAAGCTACTTGATTCTTCCAATAAGAATCAGTTTAGTGCTATACTCTTTAATCGTGTAAAATTATCTCCTTGTGATTATTCAAAGTACCTTTAATCTGTCGATAACAATAAGAGCAAGTATAAAGAATACTCTGTGGTGTTCGTAACTCAACCATGAAGAGGGCGCACAAAATCAGTGAACCGGTGCGGACTCGAAAGGCCAACATGGCCTGTTTCTGCTCCGTAAATAGTTATATGGTTATATGATGGTGCCTGATCATCAAAAGCTCCAAGTTAAAGATTCTTATACTTGTTTCCACATCCTTCCATGTTCTTAGTGTCTGGATTTTGCACCAATGGAATCTCTCAAACTCTACCAAAAGGAAACTTCAGAATACGATTTACAATGAAAGGAGAAAGTTTCCAAGAACACATTCAGTTCCTACGTCATAAATGTTCAGAGCTCCATAAAACAATGCAATTATAGGGCCTTGATACGTAACCCCAAACAAGGACAGGAGATACTATGAGCACTCCTTTGATCTCTGTACAGCTTTAAATGCCTCCTCGATTATCAAGATGAAAGGACTTTGCTATGGCAGCTGTAAAGGTCAGTGCAGAAGTGGATTAATGTGTACACAGTTCAAATCCTTAAGGTATTAATTCACAACATAAATTTGGACTAATTTGCCATTCTTGTTGTACTATATTTAATGGAGAACATTAAACAATGAAGCCAAATGAGTTCAAACCTCTTTATAGATGTAAACAGACAACCTCAAGGGCATTCAGACTTGGACCAGTATCAGCTACAAAAGGTTCCGCAAGCTATTGTGAGTGTTTTGACATGTGTTAGGAATTAGGCTCCATGCCATTTCCACATTGTCCAGGAGAGCCAGAATCCAACAAGGAGATGATCGTGAACTTCAGGATGACCACCCTCCACTATACATCAATGACTCTGTAATGGAGAGAGTGAGAGTACCAAGTTCCTTGGAGTCCACTTAACTAGTTATCTACTGTGGACAAACATCATCTCCTCACTTGTCAGGAAAGTGCAACAGTGATTGCACCTCCTGAGAAGACAGAAGTAGATAAGGCTACTGGCCACCATCATGGAGGAGCTCTAATGAGAGTATCTTGGCTGGCTATATCACGGTGTAGTATGGTTGATGCATAGAAATACATCTGAGCTCAATCCACAGGACCATAAGAATGGCAGAGATGATTGCTGGAGTCTCCCTACCCTCAATTGACGTGATCTACTGGGATTGTTGTCTGAAGAGGGCACACCCAACATCATTGAGGACCCCTTCCACCCTGCACACAGCATCTTTCAGCTGCTCCCGCTGGGAAGGGATGCAGGAGGATCAGAGCCAGCACCACCAGGCTGAGGAACGGCTTCTTCCCACAGGCAGTGAGAATGGTGAACGACCAAAGGAACTGCTCACACTGACCATCTGAGACCCTAATATTCACAAAACAATATTTATTTAATTAGTTTTATTTAGTCCTGTATATGTATTGTTTATCTGTATGTGAGTTTTATCTGGTTGTGTGTCTGCATGTTTTGCACTGAGGACCGGAGAACACTGTCTCATTAGGTCGTGCTTGTGCAGTTGGATGACAATAAACTTGACTTGATTCGTCAAAGGTGAGAGAAGCCCCTGAACCTCTGACAGCTCTGGAGACTGTGTGCCTTGTCAATGAGAGATTGCTGCTATCCCATCCCTCATCCCCATTCCACTGCTCCACTCACCCACTCCACGCATGTGCACCCGACTCCCCCAATCTCTGTTCACCCCGTTTCCCACTGGCCCCCTCATCAAGAATTTGCAAATGGTTTGAACTGGATTCTGAGGCTGCGGAAGTGCTGGAAGTAAATCTACGGACACTCAGTGACTCTGGAGGGACTCTTTTACTTTTCTTTCTCTGACTGTAAGAGGCACTTCAGGCAATTTCTACCAATGGTGAATCCGTCTACCTGACAGCAGGCAAAAGCAATTTCATGTAATATGCTGTTTTATTACACTGACAATAAATTGAATCTTGAATTTTGAAAGAAGTGGGAGAGGTACAAACAGTTACAACATTTTAAGGACATTTGAGCTGGTAAACATGGATAGGAAAGGCTCAAAGTTTGGACCCAATGCAGGCAAGTGGGACTAGCTCAGGTAGACAACTTGAGTGAGCATGGAAGAGTTGGGCTAATGGCCTGCTCGCATCCTGTCTGACTCTGTCTTGATGAACACACACACAAGATAAGATGTGTTCATAAAATTAGCAGCCAGCTATTAAAATGAATTCTGATACTGTATCCTCTAATCTCAGTTTAATGAAGAGAAAACAATATGCTTTGAACTATAATTAATTAATATAATGTAAATATATTACATGGTTATTGATTTCATTCTCATGACAGTATTAATGTTGAGATTGATTGGGTGAAATTTGCACAATATATTTCACTTGGAAAACTTTCAAATTTTCCTCATAAATTTCCGAATGTCAGTAATTGGTTTCATGGCAACAAAAGAAGTGTGTGAAGTAGTCTACTCTGTTAAAATATTCAGCTGAAGGCCCTAATCATGTCTAATGTTAATAATGATTACCCTTTATCAGCAAGCTTCAGCAAGTCAAACTTCAAGTTCAGCCCCAAGTAAAACTTCAATCCCCCTCAGAACTTTTTCTCAATTTAAAAACCAAACTCAAACAACTAATAACTCAAAAACCTGTGAAGTGTTATAATGCTTCCTCCTTCAATTATTTGAAAATGATTTAACGTGTTGATTTTCATGTGTTGAAGATGTTAGTTTCTTCTCTCTCTGAAGGTACCAAGCACCATCTGGTGCCTCAAAGATCCAGTAAAAATAATGTTTCGATCGCAAGAAGCAGCAAAATAAACATTCAAACTAAGTCAAAGTGAGCAGTATGGGTCCAGGATGCTTGCCACTGGATCCATTGGAGGTGAAGCCATGGGTCACACCTGGCCATTTCTAGGTAGCGTTCTGGGAACTGTGAACATGAGCTGATCAAAGAAATGGTGCCAGATTACAGGTTCTCTCTGTCCAGCCCAGACATTTGGCTCCATGTCTCCAGATCAGAGCAGATTGATTCTAGTTCATTGTTTTCCACTTGTCTCCTTGACCTTGTTAACTAAAATAAAAGAAAGATGGATAAGTAAACATTGTACGTTTGGGACTTGCAGTGGTCATTGTCACGTGATCTATTGCATGGTCTGAGGCACTGCCAATCAATGAAAGAATGGTCCACTGACTCACCCACTAAACAGTGAGAGAGTCCAGGACAAAAGGACACAACTTCAGGATTGAAGGGTGTCCACTTAGAACGGGATAGGATGGAATTTCTTCAGCCAGTGGGTTGGTAAATCTATGGAATTTGTTGCCACAGGCGGTTGTGGAGGCCAGGACATTGGGTGTATTTAAGACCGAGATTGATAGGTTCTTGATTAGCCAGGGCATCAAAGGTTAGGGGGAGAAAGGTCAGGCAGTGGGGCTGAGTGGGGAACTGGGTCAGCTCCAGATTAAATGGTGGGACAGACTTGATGGGCTGAATAGCCTATTTCTTCCCCTATGTCTTATGGACTAACAAACATCTGTGTCAATATTCAGTAGCTCATCGGCAAATACTCTGATTGCTTCGACCTATTCTTGTCCCAGGGAACTCAAACCTTCCTATCTTAACTCTATTCTCCTTCCCTTGTCTGGTTAGTAGATTCTGTGGAATCTACATTCACCACATTCTCATGCCATCCATCTCTTTGAGAGTTTCCAGGTTACAAGTGACTCACCACAGATGCCCATCCCCTTGACTGCTCCATACAAAGATCTGCTGAGGAGCTTTTGCTTCTTCTTTCTACAGAAGCCTGATTAATCCCTTCCACTGAACTCCTTGCCCTGGCTGAACTTGTTCTTACATTAAACAACTTCCAAAATTGCACTTCCACCCTCCACATTGAAACCCCATCAGCCTAAACTCTATCCATCTCCTCATGAACAGCCCTTTGGGCACTAGGTGTATCGGCAAAGAGAAGGTCAACAGGAGTGGCATTGAAATAAAGTCCTCCCATGCTCCTCTTGAGAGCAGCAGTTTGGAGGAATGTGTGACTTGTTCCTGCAGCTGTTCCATTTGCCCTTTTCCTGCCCACTGTCCAGCCCTGCAGCTATACAAAGCGCCCAGTTTCTGATGAAGCAATATTCAACTGGAGGTGGTATCTCTGTTTCTTCCTTCCATCAGTGATGTTGCCTGAACTGTCGTGAATTTCCAACCCTTTCTGCAACTATTCTGGATTCCTGCTGAATTTAATATTTGGCTTCAACATTGGAATTGGAAATGAAATTACTTCTATTTGGAAATTTCAGGTGGGTCTCCAAACTGAATGGACTTTATAGAGGTACATTCATGTCAAGGACAGAAGTGAAACGAAAGTAGACTAAACCTGACCTTGAATACCAGGGCAAGCTGAATGACCTTTCATTTATTGAACATGTTACTGTGACAATGAAGTGAAATGTACCAGCAAGCTATGTAATATTCTTCAACTGATTAATATAGTGTCTCCTGGTCTGCACAGATGATCAATCAATGGGAACTTTTAGCAAACTGTATTTTTAGAACCTTTTTCCCTTTAGTAAGGGTCAAAGTTTGCATCTTTTAATGGGCCACGGTGTCAAGTGACACCCTATGTACATAGCACCCACATCTGTACAAACAACATTTAAACTACGGTGGAGATAACCTCAATTTGTTGGTGGGAATTTTGCAGTGAATCACGCAATGGCTGAGGTCATAAATTTTATGGCACAGCCTCTGATCTGGTTTGGTGAAAATGAGTTCAAATATTTTCATCACGGAGAACAGAGACAACAGTTACACCAGAATGAGATTTTCTGACATCGATTTCATTGGCTTTTCACAAATATGTTTCAGAAATTTGCAAAAAGGGAAATCTATGAGCATGAATGGTCAAATCTTAGGGTAGCATTAGGAAGATGGCATCAACCATACAGGAGCGGTGGGAACATTGATAAGGCTCTTCCTTTCTGAGTTAAAAAGCTGAAATGTCTATAGCTTCCTTTATGCTTTGTCTGTCATCAGCTGGAATGTTCTGGAAAGAAAGATGTCTGGCCAAGGTATCTCTGGCCAGTAATATTGTTGCGAACGGAGGACTCCTCAATGGTTGTCACTCACCTCAGGAATAAACTAGCGGGGACTGGATCAAGGACCCCTGGATGAGCTGCAGAGGGTAGATGAATTAATGCAGTTCAGGATTCTTATGCCCTCGACACAGCCACAACAGTGCATGCTGATGTAACTCTGAGTCAGGCAGGTGGTAGCCTTAGAAGGGGTAGTGTGCCCACTGCCGTTCCGGACCTGGGTTAGGGACCTGCTACTGAAACAGTCTGGGTGAGTTCCGACTGATGAACACCACCCTGATACTCCAATGCACAGTGGAATGTCGATCACACTACTTTGTCCCTGGCTATGTTGAACTCTGTGTGTTACCCCAGCTGCATTTATTAAGTCCAGAGCAGTGGTGAGTTGTTTTGGAACAACCATCCTCTGACCTCTGGTCACTGAGAATTGGCAGCTGGGTTATGAGTGAGAAAGGTAGTTTTGGACAATGGCAATGGATAATGTCAATGGACATCTATTTTAAATTTAAATTAAATGTTCAAATGTTAAATTTAGACACACGACACAATAACAGGCCATTTCGACCCACAAGTCCATGCCACCCAATTAACCTTCAACCCCCAGCATGTTTCAAGAGGCAGTGTTTTAAGAAAGCAGCCTCTATGCTCAAGGACCCCCACCACCCAGGCCATGCCCTTTTCACTCTGCTACCATTGAGAAGGAGGTACAGGAGCCTGAAGACGAGCACTCAGCGGCACAAGAACAGGTTCTTACCCACTGCCATCTGATTCCTGAACGATCAATGAACTGCAGATACTGCCTTACTTTGACTTTATCTTGCACTATTTTTTAATTTATTTTGTAAGGAGGTTTATATAAATGTTTTCACTGTGACGCTGCCACAAAACAACGAATTTTGTGACATTTATAACAATAAGTGCTGATTCTGATGAATAGTACTACACGTGCTGATGTAACTTCACCAACGTCTGATCCACGCTGTACAAAGCAAAGTGGTTCAGACAAATCAGATTGGCTGACTGTGGTCACAGTGATGGAGGGGCCGATCGGAGGAGCTCAAGAAGGGTCAGTCACTCACCACTATTGACTAAAGGTGACCAGCAACACCTCAGCCTTGTCCTGTTCAAAGTGAAACACTGGACACAGCAGCATTGGGGCCGATGCTCCATCAGATGAATGAGAATTTCAATTCCATGTCAGAGGTGTCGTCAGCCAAGAAGTGGCTGTGGATATTTGAGTGGCTTCGCTCATGCCCTCTAGTGAAGAAGCCCTCCCTCTAATGGTCTCTGCAAGATCCTGACCTCACTGTTGCTGACTGAGCAGCCCACATATCTACTCCTTGGAAACACCTAGAATTAAATTATTCATCAAAATAACACAAAACCTGGCCTTGTTTTGTTCACATTCAAGTTTATTATTAACCATAATAAAGTACAACTGGACGAAACAGCGATCTTCAGTGCTCAGTGTAAAAACGTGCAAACACCTACATAGACATAACACACATATTTAGAAGCAATTTACATGCAGTACATAAATAAATCTTCTTTCTTTGGCTTGGCTTCGCGGACGAAGATTTATGGAGGGGGTAAAAAGTCCACGTCAGCTGCAGGCTCGTTTGTGGCTGACAAGTCCGATGCGGGACAGGCAGACACGATTGCAGCGGTTGCAGGGGAAAATTGGTTGGTTGGGGTTGGGTGTTGGGTTTTCCTCCTTTGCCTTTTGTCAGTGAGGTAGCATAAATAAATAGATGTTGTTAAATTATAGTAGTCTTAGAGGTATGAGCAGTTCATCAGTCGTTCAGCATTCTCACTGCCTGTGTGAAGAACCTGTTCCTCAGCCTGGTGGTGCTGGCTCTGATACTCCTGTATCAACTGGAAGATGCTGTGTGTGGGGTGGAAGGGGTCTTTTGACTCAAACAATGATCCTGATAGATCACGTCAAATGGGTAGGGGGTGGGGTGGGTGAGAAGGAGATCCCAGTGATCCTCACTGCTGCTTTTATGGTCCAGTGGATTGACCTGCGATCGAATGCTTTACAGCAACTGTACTATACTGTGATGCACTCAGCCAAGAGCTCCTGTAGAAAGTTGACAGGATGGTGGCCGGTAGCCTTGCCCACTTCAGTCTTCTCAGGAAGTGCAGTCGCTGCTGCGTCTTCCGGACAAATGAAGAGATGCTGTACGCCCAGGATAGGTCACTACTTAAATGGACTCCAAGGAAGTTGGTGCTCTCTATTTTCTCAATTACAGAGTTTTTGATGTGTAGTGGAGAGTGGTTGTCCCTAGTTCTCCTGAACTCCACACTCATCTCCTTCATCTTATCAACATACAGACTCAGGGTGCTATTTGGTTGATTCTCGTCACTCTGGCACTGCAGCAGCACAATTAAGATATCTGTCAGATTTTTATCAAACAAGGGAAAAACCAGATTAGAGCTAAATAAAATCAGGGAGAAGGTACCAGAACATATACTTTATAAGTGGGATGAAAAGCTGGTGCAACATAGAAGTTCACCAGTACTGCACCATCTGTTCAACATTTGGAAGAAGATTCACGTAGAAAGGAAAAAAACAAATTACCAACTACCAAAATTATTATTGACACAAAATCAAATAGATAACCTTTCCTTTAGAGAATGGGAGAGAAATGGGATCAAAAGAATAGAAAATTGTTTTTTGGGAAATAATTTATTATCTTTTGAACAAATGAAGTACAAATATGGAATAACTCACGGTACAATGTTTGCATACCACCAACTGAAAACCTACTTGAAGGACAAATTGCGAAGCAGGCTGAGGATACCAGAAGTTTTGAATATGTGATTACAGACACAATGATAATTAAAAGATTTATAACAAACATGTACATCAAGCTGCAAGAGAAAGAGAATGATGAAATAAGCTGTAAACCCAAACAAAAGTGGGAACAAGATCTAAACATAAAGATAAAAAGTGAAAAATGGGAAAAGCTATGCTCCCGAACTATGAGAAATACAATAAACACGAGGTTACACATGATACAATATAATTGGTTACATAGGCTATATACCACGCCCCAAAAGTTAAATAAATGGGACCCAACAGTATCAGACAGATGTTTTCGCTGTAAGAAGGAAACGGGAACAACAGTACATGCAATTTGGGCATGTAAGAAAGTGGAAAAGTTTTGGGAAGATCTAAATCAGGTATTAAATAAAATCACAAAAAGCAACATACCAAAAAATCCAGAGATCTTTCTTTTAAGTAATATAAGAGGTAAAGAACTAGGTCTCAAATTGGATGAAGCACAAAAAAGATTTTTTATGATAGCCTGAGCTGTAGCAAAAAAATGTATAATGTCAACCTGGAAATCAGAAGAGAGCCTGAGAATACAACAATGGTACATAGAAATGAATAAATGTATTCCATTGGAAAAAATAACATATAATTTAAGAAATAACGTCACAGTATTCAAACAAATTTGGGATCCGTACATGGAACACAACAGAGAGGGCCTACCGCGGACCTCCACCTGCTAAAATGACAGAATGAGAAGAAGACGAAATGAACTGACCCAGTGAGTAAAAGTAGATGACACAATTTTCTTGTTTATTTTCATTGTGTGATGACATTGTTTAATGGGTTTATTGTATTGTATATGTTGAACGTTTAGTGGGTAGGGAGGGAAGGGAGGGGGGGAAAAGGGGAGAAAATGACTCTGTGTATATTCAAGAGGGAAATGTTTGTGTGTATTTTGGTTAATATGGTTCATAGTGTGAAAAATAAAAATTTTTTAAAAAAACTCTGGCACTGCAGCCATCAGTTCGACACCAGCACAGTTAGAAAAGATTGTGCTGGGTCGCCTGTTTGATTCACAAGGCAAGTGTTTGAGATCTTGCACTCAACAGCCACGTGTCCAAGTGAAACACAGAAGTCTGCAGAAGCTGCAATTGTAGTGAAAGCCCAGAAATGCTGGAGGAACTCAGCCAGTCTCACTGTGTCCATCAGAGGTAAAGAACTTCACTGAGGGTGATCTCAGCAGCAGGGGATCCAGGGACGGGCAATGAGGAAGCCTCATCAGCAACACTTGTGTCCTGAGAAGAAATGTCCTGAGATCGATCAAATGATGCTCATTTCTGATTACAGAACAATAGTCAGTGAATTGGATGAAATGTGTTGTTTAATTTGAAGCCTCTTCCCAGCCTGGAGGTTTGGACATCAACTGAAGCTCTCCTGTCTTGCTCAGACCGATGAGCTCCCTACAGACTGAGAGCCTAAAGCAGTGACCTTCCAACAACCTGATTGGAGGCCAGCTCCTGAAGTTCTTTAGTCATGCAGGGAATTTCCAAGTACTCCAATGAAGAGGGAAATGAGTTGCACTGTGCAAACACTGTCATGAATAGAACAGACACCGTCCTTCTCAGTTTCAGCAAATCTGGCTCTGGTAGTGGGTGTGGGGGGGAGGGGGTGGGTCTTTGCTCAGGAGACAAGGAACTGCCAGGATTCAGAAGCATCTGCTTCCGGAACCTCTTCCCATTGAGATTCTGCCAGTTTTCAGGCTCAGACAAAACAGGGCAGCTGATCTGGCTCTGGATGCCACTATTCTTTTCCTGTTTTCTGCAAGAAATTATTCTTTTATCTCCAATATTTCTGGTAATTAAGATTATTTCAAAAGTCACTGCCATTAATAGAGAAGAAATGTATGAGAAATGGCATTTCCTTGATTAGATCCCCTTGAAAAGTTACATGACCCTTCCTGTCATATATTCCAGCTGTTAAAATGCAAATTGGTTTCAGGGTCATAAGGCTTCTCAGTTCCTTGAAATGATCCACAACCAAAGGCCATTCAGCCCTTTGGGGTGCTCCTACATTTAATAAGTGCATGGTTGATCCTACTTCCATTAGTACTGATTCCAGATCGATCGAATAACTAAACATTCATAGGCTCTGTGGTAAAAGAACATCATAGATTCACAGCCCAATGAGTGAAGATATTTCTACTTATTACAGGACAGGAAAAGACTACAGAGGGTTGTGAACTCAGCCAGCGACATCACGGGCACCAGTCTTCACTCCATTAAGGCCATGTCTCAAGAAAGCTGGAGGTAAAGGACCCTCACCACCCAGGCCATGCCCTTTTCTCACTGCTACCATCAGGGAGGTGGTTCTGGAGCCCTGAGGACAAACACCCAATGGTACAAGGTCAGCTTCGACCCCTCCACCGTTTGATTTCTGAATGGGTAATGAACCACAGACACTACCTCTTTTTTTTCCTCTTCTTTAGCACTAATTTATTTATTTTAAATAGTGTTTTTACTGAAATGTAATTTATAGCAACTTTTCACCTGTAATGCACAATCATCTCTGCAAACAACAAATTTTGGTGGTGCGGTTAGTGCGATGCTGTTGCAGCATCAGTGATCGGCCACAGGGTTCAAAACCACCACTGTCTGTAAGGAGTTTGTACATTCTGGGTTTTCCCTGCGGCTCCGCTTTCCTCCACCATTCAAAACACACCAGGGGTTGTCGTGGGCCGAAGGGGCCTATTGCTGTGCTGTATGTTGAAATTTAAATTTAAAATTTGTGACACGTGTTCATGATTGTAAACCTGATTCTGATGTGCGTCCTTATCCTTTCATTTGGATCATACCTCTATGAACTTAAAGGCTCCAACTTTATTTGCCAGATTGCTGATGAGTATTGTATGGACAGTGAGGGAGCCATTAGTGATGGAGTGGATCTGGCATTTAGATCATTAGGAGGCTTTATTGACATTAAATTGTTCTTTGCAGGGTCACAGAAAACCCTGCAGCCTGTCAGATGATTCCTTGCCTGCTTTTATTCATACCCTCAGGAAGGGCTCAGGCCTGAAACGTTCATTATACATCTTTACCTCCAATGGAGGCTGCGAGAGTGGCTGAGTTCCTTCAGCATTTCTGTGTTTTTACTACAATCACGGCAGACTTCCGTGTTTCAGACAATTCTGGCTGCCAAACAGTTCCAAGTTGAACTGACTGTTCCATGCTGTGGATAGTGAAAAGCTGTCTGCTGCTGAGACGAGGTGGGGCTCTGTTCCTCCTGTAAAAGTCGTTACCTTGCACTGGATGGATTTCAGATATTTCCCGAGCGATATGAATAGGTGCACTATTTACTTGTCCGAGTACAGCTCGAATCAATACTTTCCCAACCACCACCCAATGCCGAGCTTGTTGTGTTGCTCTAATTCTACTTTGAGCACTTTCCTGTTCATGCCTGTTATACTCTGCAGCTTTGTTTAGTGACAGGAAGGTCTCCAGCCAAGGCCGACTCCTGCATGTGGCATTGGGACAATGAGAAGCATACCTAGTCTTCTGGCCGAGACAGCTATCCTCCTTGCCCTGAAGATTAGTCCCCTGAGAACCCACATCTTCCACTTTAGAACTTTTAAAAATACTTTGTGGCATTGTAAAATGTTTAAAAATATTTGCATCGTGATATTTTATACTTTGTGCTTAATTAGTCTGTTTTCCATTTTGCAAGGTTGTTCTTGCCAGGGTGAACTGCTTTTCAATGTACAGTTAAGCCAAGACAATAATAGTTTGCATGAACAACGATCCTAGTGGTGTTCAAAGTTTGTTTATAATTTCTTAACTCATTCAGGCACAGTGCTTTCTCACACTGAGTGACACACGTTGAAGTGTGAGGTCTGGAGACAGACGACAGGTGCCAGAATGCGAAATGATGAAACAAATTGCTGGAAGAACAGTGGGACAGGCAGCATCTGAGAGGGAAAGGATATTTTGGGTCGAGACATGCATCAGGACTGAGAGTGTAAAGGGGGGGATGGCAATATTGAGAATGCAAACGTGACAGTCAGTGAGCATGGGTGGAGATCCATGGGACTTAGCATAAGATGGGACATGGGTGGTGGTTCAAGCTTGAAGATTATGGGCCAACCAGGAGAGTGTCAGTGTCATTGGGTCCAGTACGGATGAGGGCCTCAGCTACAAATGAGAGGTTGGGGTTGGGTAATGTGACAGTACTGAAGAGGGGTGGTCACACCCATGGGGTGAGAATGCTAGCTGAAGTATATCTTAGGATCTAATGCAGCACCAAGGTGGCAACCTCACTGGTCCAGCCAGGGTGATATCAGGGGAGGGTGTGCATGGGATGGGGAAGAGTTTGTAGCATGAATGAATTTGAACTTCCTGATATCACTTAGAAGTGAACTTCAGCTCATCCTGTTCCAATGTTGGACATTGACATCTCTGTCCATTATAAGAAATGGCATCTTTTCCAACATTTGCAGGATGAGTGGCTCAATAATGAGGCTGGTGAAATGGTGTATGATATGGATTGGAAAGACTAGACCAGTCTCTACTGCTCTCAAATCTGTCTCTGGTCCTCAGCCAATGGTTGAGGATCCCCAGTGGACCCTGGATGGTTAGATCATGAGATTAGCATTCTCAACCTGGATGGTTCACCTCTACTCAGCACAGCTGGACTGACACTCACTAAAGGAAACTGATGTCAAAGACATGGGCTGAACACTGTCCCAAACAGACCACTTACAATGAATGATGAAGCAGTATATCGCATGTTACAACTTCCAACAAACCTCACTCCTGCTGAATACCCACACCTGGTGGAAGTTTGAAAGTCAGTGACAAGATCATCACGCTGAGATCTAAAGGGCTGTCTGTTCTGATGAACTTGGCCGTGTGTCACTGAACAAATCAGTCAGGTCCACTCTCCTCTTTGCCCAAGACCTTGCAAGTTTCTCACCTCTGCCATCTCCCTTCTGAATGGGACATTCACTGTAACTCCCAACGTTGCTTCTGTGATGGAAAGAAAAACTGATTGCCACATCTTTGTTAGAGCAGAGAATTGGTTTCAATCGCCTTGGGAGGAAATAGGGGCAGTTGAGCATCACCAATTACTTTCCTGGAAATGATGGATGATAAAATCCAACATAATTTATATCATTGTGCTTTGCCTTGGAAGCATTTGTCAAAACATTTGCCAAGCACTTTTTCATATCCCCTCAATATTCTGATTTGATTCATTCCCCTGGGAATTCATTGCAGTAACAGGGCCCACCTGCTTTCTCCTGAACCATTTCATAATAAACACATTGAAATCATTTGTATAACTTGATTAACTGCTGTGATTTATACTTTGAGTTGGCAGTTATTCTTCTGAACTGCATAAAAGCAGGGGGAGCGGCAGAAACTGCCCCCACTTCCAGCCAGCTGGTGAAGGAAGTTGAGAGCGGGGAGAGAGAAACAATGCAAAGCTGCCGGCCCCCTCCAGCAGTGATTTTCCTCACCAGGTTGGTGAAGTTAAGATGATCCTGAATAAAAAGTGAAGTACTTCAGCGCCTCTACTTCCTCAGGAGTTTGCGGAGGTTTGGAATTGTACTGACAATAACCACAACAGCAGTGCGAGTATAAGACAGCTTTAATAAACTAATATGTACACTACGAGGTCTTGTCTCTCTGCAAGACAAACCTGGAAGGCTAGACTGTAGTCACTGGGATGACCTCTGGTGACCTAGTGGTGTAATTACATATCACCACATTCACCCCCCACTTAAAAAATTGTTATTCCCCCCCCGCCCCCCCCCCCCCCATCCTCCTTTCCTTGTTTGTAAGTTCATAAGTCCAAACTTTTTCGTGGCTTCCGTTGCCTCCTGGTCCTCCTCGGTAGTGGTATAGGGGTGAGGAGTGAGGTCTGCCTTTCGGCCTTTCTTGGTGGAGGTGTGGGAGTGGGAAGTACTAGATGGTCATGTGGCCATGTGGACTGGGGATCCTCTTGTATGGGATTAGGTCCTGCCATCAAGTTTACGGTGGTGATAATTTGTGGGGCGGGCGTACCCAGAGTCCTGATTTCTGGGGTGGGTGGTATAGTCCCCTGGAGTGACTCGATGGACGACTGTTCTAGTGAATGCTGCTGTGCTTCTTGTTGATCCATAGACATCTGTGTTTCCTCTGCGTTGCTCACACATCCGGCCGGCATGAGATCCCTGGTGGTCACCGAGTCTTCTCTTCCATCTGGGAATGTGACAAAGGCGTACTGAGGATTCACGTGCCTCAACTCCTCTTGATCCACCAGTGGGTCCGCTTTGTGGGGTTTGCAGTGCTTCTGGAGGAGAACAGGTCACGGTGTCATCATCCATTTAGGCAGTACTGTGCCCGTCATGGCTTTCCTTGTGAAAGAAAAGATACAGTCATGTGGGGTCATGTTAGTGGCAGTACACAACAAAGAACGTATAGAGTGTAGGGCTTCTGGCAACACTTCTTGCCATCTAGTAACAGGGAGGTCTTTTGCTTTTAAAGTAAAGAGGACCATTTTCCAGATAATGGCATTTTCCCTTTCGACTTGTTCATTCCCCCTGGGATTGTAACTTGTAGTGCGACTGGTAGCAATCCCTCTCTCGTGCAGGTACTGCTGTACTTCTGCGCTCATGAATGCAGCACCCCTGTCTGTGTGTATGTAGTTCGGGTACCCAAATTTGCTGAAGATGGGTTGGAGGCATTTTATAACAGTGGCTGCTGATACATCAGAACACGGGATTGCGAAGGGGAAACGGGAATATTCATCTATTAAGTTTAGAAAATAGACATTTCTATTATTGGACGGGAGTGGGCCTTTAAAATCGAGGCTGAGGCGCTCAAAAGGTTTGGTAGCTTTTATCAGGGTGGCTTTGTCTGCCCGGTAAAATTGCGGATTGCATTCCACACAGATGGGGCAGCTCTTGTTCACTGACCTCACTTCCTCTACCGAAAATGGGAGGTTTTGGGTTTTAATGAAGTGAAACAGTCTAATGACCCCCAGGTGGCCCAGCTCATTGTGCAAGCTCTGCAACTGGGACGTGTGGTTAAGGATGGCACAAGTGCCTCTGGACAGTGCATCCAGGGGCTGGTTGAGTCTCCTGGGGCGGTATAGAATGTCGTAGTTAAATTTAGACAATTCTATCCGCCAGCGCAAGATTTTGTTGTTCTTAATTCTCCCCCGTTCTGGTTCTTTGGCTTGGCTTCGCGGACGAAGATTTATGGAGGGGGTAAAAAGTCCACGTCAGCTGCAGGCTCGTTTGTGGCTGACCAGTCCGATGCGGGACAGGCAGACACGATTGCAGCGGTTGCAAGGGAAAATTGGTTGGTTGGGGTTGGGTGTTGGGTTTTTCCTCCTTTGCCTTTTGTCAGTGAGGTGGGCTCTGCGGTCTTCTTCAAAGGAGGCTGCTGCCCGCCAAACTGTGAGGCGCCAAGATGCACGGTTTGAGGCGTTATCAGCCCACTGGCGGTGGTCAATGTGGCAGGCACCAAGAGATTTCTTTAGGCAGTCCTTGTACCTTTTCTTTGGTGCACCTCTGTCACGGTGGCCAGTGGAGAGCTCGCCATATAATACGATCTTGGGAAGGCGATGGTCCTCCATTCTGGAGACGTGACCCATCCAGCGCAGCTGGATCTTCAGCAGCGTGGACTCGATGCTGTCGACCTCTGCCATCTCGAGTACCTCGACGTTAGGGGTGTGAGCGCTCCAATGGATGTTGAGGATGGAGCGGAGACAACGCTGGTGGAAGCGTTCTAGGAGCCGTAGGTGGTGCCGGTAGAGGACCCATGATTCGGAGCCGAACAGGAGTGTGGGTATGACAACGGCTCTGTATACGCTTATCTTTGTGAGGTTTTTCAGTTGGTTGTTTTTCCAGACTCTTTTGTGTAGTCTTCCAAAGGCGCTATTTGCCTTGGCGAGTCTGTTGTCTATCTCATTGTCGATCCTTGCATCTGATGAAATGGTGCAGCCGAGATAGGTAAACTGGTTGACCGTTTTGAGTTTTGTGTGCCCGATGGAGATGTGGGGGGGCTGGTAGTCATGGTGGGGAGCTGGCTGATGGAGGACCTCAGTTTTCTTCAGGCTGACTTCCAGGCCAAACATTTTGGCAGTTTCCGCAAAGCAGGACGTCAAGCGCTGAAGAGCTGGCTCTGAATGGGCAACTAAAGCGGCATCATCTGCAAAGATGATCGAACATAAAAGCCACAGACCGTTGGTCCATGACGAGGGTGAAGTGTTTGCATGCCAGATAATGTCGCCATAGCCTTACTGCTTCCACAATGGCTAGGGCCTCCTTCTCTACTGCTGAGTGTCTTACCTCTGACCCCTGTAGGGTTCGCGAGAAAAAGGCCACTGTCATCCATCTTGGTTTAGGGTGGCTGCCAGAGCCACATTGGATGCATCCGTTTCTACCTGAAACGAATTCGACTCATCTATGGACTGCATGGTAGCTTTAGCGATATGGTCCCTAATGCCCCTGAATGCTGGGCACAGTGGGAAAACTGAGGCTTTTATAAGTGGGCGGGCCCTGTCGGCGTAGTTGGGGACCCATTGGGCATAGTAAGCGAACAGTCCCAAACACCTTTTTAGTGCTTTCAGCTGTGTGGCACTGGAAGATCTAGGAGAGGGCGCATACGAGCTGGGCCTGGGCTGATTTCCCCGCTCTGCACTATGTAGCCCAGGATTGGCAACTTCCTGGCGCTAAAGACGCATTTGTCCCTGTTGTACGTTAGGTTCCTTTCCTCGGCTGCCTGGAAGAACCATTTTAAATTCGTGTCATGATCCTCCTGAGTGTGGCCACAGATTGTCATGTTGTCTAAGTAGGGGAACACCGCTTTCAGTTGGAATTCATCTACTATTTGGTCCATTTCTCTCTGAAACATGGACACTTCATTCGTGACACCAAAGGAGAGTCACAGAAATTGATACAGCCTGCCGTCTGCCTCAAATGCCATGTAAATGCGATCGCTGTTTCTAATGGGCAGTTGGTGGTATGCTGCTTTCAGGTCTATGGTGGCGAACACCTTATACTGCACAATGTTGTTGACCATGTTTGCTATATGTGGCAGGGGGTAGGCATCTAGTTGTGTAAATTAGTTGATTATCTGGCTGTAATCCACTACCATGTGCAGTTTTTCTCCTGACTTTACTGCAACCATCTGAGCTTTCAAGGGGCTGGTGCTCTGCCCTCCTGTAGTAGCCTGCGGACCTCTGTCCTAATGAAGGCTCTGTCCCTCGGGCTGTACCTCCTGCTCTTTGTAGCTATTGGTGTGCTTTCTGGGGTCAGGTGTGTGAACAGCGGAGGGAGTTCTATGTTCAGGACAGACAGGCGTAGTGGGGGGTGAGGCCCGTCATGCACTATTGTAATGCTTTCTAACTGGCACTGAAAATCTAACCCCAATAGTACCGGGGCACAGAGGTGAGGGAGTACTAGTAATTTGAATCCTTCGTATTTTGTGCCCTGGATTTCTAGAGTAACCCTGCAAAACTGTTTTACCTCAGCCACAAGGCTGCTGGCTGCTAACAGGATCTGATGCTCATTTGGGCGTGTGGGGAGATCAAGGTGGTTGACTAACCCCTGGTCAATAAAACTTTCAGTACTTCCTCTATCTATTAAGCAATTTACCCTCATATCATTAAATTTGATGCACACAGTGGCATCAGATAAATTGTGATGACTTGCCTGATTCATGCGTAGGGAAGCAAGTCTGGCGTGTCCTTCGTGTCCTTCCATCCAATAGTACTCAGCATCATATTCATCTCCTGAAGACTGTGTCCTCTGCTTTGTAGTATTTGTCCAAGTGGCCGGCTGCACATGGCATTCTTCTTCTTCTGTTTGTCTGTGGAGAAAGAAGAGCTTTCCTGCCTCTCATTAGCATGAGAATGGGCCTTGGCTGTGGCCTTGGGGCTTCTGCAGACTTTTGCATAAATCCCACGTTTTCCACAGTTAGAACAGACATTTTCTCTGGCAGGGCAGAGGGTTCTGGGGTGCTTTCTTTATTCACAGAAAAAGCACTTGGGATCCTCAAGATGTGCTCCTGCTGCTGTGAATTCCTGTGAGGCAGCATACTTTTCTTTTCATGGGGCTAGAGAGTCCAGCAGTGTGACGTTTGTCCCAGCACCAGGTTCCTGTGAGTACTCCTCCAATTCTTTCCTGGTGCTTTCTAAAGCTTCTGCAATAGTCTCTGCCACATCTAGCCCCACCATTTCTTTCTCCAGCAATCGATGTCTCATCTTAGTGGACTGTTTGCCTGCAACAATTCTGTCCCTAATAAGGTCCTCCGCATACTCCTGAGCTGATACTGCTTTAAAGTTGCAGCCTGTCGCCAGGTCTTTCAGAGAGAGTATAAAGTCTCTGGCAGACTTCCCTACTTGCTGTGACCTGGTCATGAGCCTGTACCGGGAGTGGAGTTCACTATGCCCCTTACTGTAATGCCTCTGTAAAGTGCTCATTGCCTCTTGGTAGGACCTGGCATCCTGTATAAGGGAGTAAAGGTGATCTCCCAGCTGCACTTACAGAAGCATTAATAGCTCTTTATCTGATGCCTCAGCACCCTCCACGTAATTCAGAAAGCATCTCTGGCAGCGGCCGAAGTGTGTGCCGGCTCCAGGATTTCTGGGGTCGAGCTCCAGCCTGTATGGTCGCAGCACATGGCTAAGCCGCAGTCTCTGGTCCTTTAGGTGTAGCAAAGGCGGACCCTGGGGTACTTGGAGCTGCTAGTAGAGGCTCTGTGGGGCTTGTGTCTGTTGGAGGAGTAACCTGGGTGCTTGGCTGAGTCTCTGGCTTTGGGACATTTACAGCGGGCTTAGGGGGCATCCCAGCAGTAGCGTCAGGTCTCCGAGGTACTGGGGAAACTGCTGCTGGGGGAGTGACAGAAGCGGAATCTGCTTTTCTTGGCTCTGGAGTGGTCGGGAATTCTGCACATATGTGGCGATCGGGAGCACGATGTGGAGATCCTTCCACCTGCACTTGTAGTGGCCCCTTTCTGATCAGACTGGGGTATAGGGTCACGGCGCCTGAACCAGCGAACCCATGGGCAGGCAGGGCTCTTGGACATTTCTTACCTGCCCTATCATACTTCCATGGTCTTCCGCGCATTCCACCACGATTCCAGTACAGCGGTCCCTCACTGTCTCTGTCCTGGGATGCACGTGCATTCTAGTCGTCCTCGGATTCCATTCCTCGGGAAGAATCTCCAGGTGGTCGGGAATGCGCAATAGAGCAGAAGCAGCTTCCATCCTAGTATCTATCATATTAGTTTATTAAATTGTACTGACAATTACCACACCAGCAGTGCGAGTATAAGACAGTTTTAATAAACTAATATGTACACTAAGAGGTCTTGTCTCTCTGCACGACGAACCTGGAAGGCGAGACTGTAGCTCTGGACTGCTTTATATATAAGGTCACCGGGATGACCCCTGGTGACCTAGCGATGTAATTACATATCACCATGACATCGGAAATCCTGGCAAATTCCTACAGATTTGTGATGGAACATGTGCTGACCCAGCTGCATCACGGTTTGGTATGGGGGCACCAATATCCCAGAGTGAACCGCCCTGCAAAAGAAAGTGGACAGAGCCCAGGACATCACAGCAAACCCCTCCCCTCCATCGAGAACTACAGGGAACACTGGCGTCAGAAAGCAGCAGCAATCATCAAGGATCCTCACTACCCAGCACATGTTCTGTTCTCATTGCTGCCATCAGGAAAGAAGTCTAGGCAGTGGCGTAGTTGGTGGGGTGGGGGGGGGGTGCCTTCTACCCCCGCTCCGACGCCGCAGAAAAATCAGTGTGGCCCACCATTCAACTGCTTGAGTCATGGCGCCTTTTTCATGTGCTCACTCTCCCTAACTTTAGAACCTGGCTATGCCCCTAGGTATAGGTTCCACAAGACTCACACCATTAGGTTCAGAAGCAGCTGCTACACACTGCCCCCCCTCCCCATGCATCAACAACAAACTCAATCAGGGATTCATTTAAAGACTCTAACTTTGCACTTTATTGATATTTTACACTCTGTATTGCAGTCAGTTAGTTTAAATGTCTTTATTTGTTTACATATGTACATTGAGTACAGTTTTTTGCACTACAAACAAATGGTAATTCTGCCTCACTTGCAGGATAAAGAACCATGGAGTTGTATGTGATGCTATGTAGGAACTCTGGCAATAAATCTGAAAAAAATGCACAGAATGTGATCAGTGCTGACATTGCTGGCATTTAGTGTTCAGTCCTGAACTAAGAAGGGGTCAAAGAGTGAAAGCCCCAGAAGGTCAGTGGGCCAGCAGGGCCTCAAGGATATGTGTGACCCAAATGGAATCTTATCCAGTAGTTCCATGGTCACCGTGATTTGGGCGAGCTTTTAGTTTTAGTGACTTGAATTTAAACTCTTTCAGCTGCCCTCATGAATTGGAGCCCATGTCCTTGCATCCAGGTTATGACTCACCAGTGGGAATGTGGCATGCACAATCAATTCAGACAGGTCTAATCAACATAGCAGCAAGCACGATAATGAGAAATGGAAGGTCCATCCACTGTTGAAGTTACTCTGTGCTGTTGGACCAGTGAACAGTCACCTGTCATTTGTCAGACCAGACTGATTCAAAGCCTCACCAGTGACTAATTTTGGGTGAATTGAATACCAGGAAAAAAAACAAGGATGGCAAGGATTTTCAGCCGAAAACAATCTGTGCCCAACACTAACACGAAACGTACAAAGTCACAGTACAGTCCAGACGTCCAAAATTCCAGATGCCAGAAATCCGGGCCATCTGAGAATCCGGACTTCTCAAAAACTCTCAAACTTTTTAAATTGAGTGGGCTTTTGTCCACGTGTATATCAGTGCTCAGTGGCAAAGAGCAACCACGGGAAAGTCACGGAAATGTAAGAAGAAATATTTATTTTTTTTATACTTTGGATTTTATCTGAAAAAATGTTTTGTTGATAAACTATCAAAATTTACCTGTTTATTCCCCTTAAATTTGAATTTTAAAAGTACTGCTCAATAATCCGGAAAATCTGGACCGTCCCAATTGTCGAGCAGTCCAGGTTTTAAGACTTTTACTGTATTGTGATAATGCAACATTGACTTTTTAACATTGCATGCAAAAATTCTGTGCCCCAAGTCTTCAGGTTTTATTCCTAATCTCACTGCATTTTAGAGGACTGTTGATTAAATCAAAAATCTCAATGTTACTGCAGAAATATTACGTCAAATTTAAAATTAAGGGAACAAGCAACCTCTTGAAATCTATCCATCAAGACACATAATGTCTGCAAAGAATCATAAAGCAGTTTCTGTCCTACAATAATCAACACTCCTCTGTTTTTCTAAACTTTCATGTCATTGCATAAACAGCAGGACAGATTGGCTGGGAGTTGGATTTCTCCTTCCATCTGCAAATAGGTTCAATAAAACCAAAACAAATAAAGAAACAAACCTTAACACTGTATATTTAACTACTCCTGCACGATTCAAGTATTTACTGAGGTCTTCGTTTATTTATTGATTATAAACTTGCCTCTACTAGCATAAGGCAACTTTAAATGAAGACCTCAAATTCTGCAACGTATCATTACGGTTGTATTACTGATTAATGCGCGAATCAAACTGAACAAAGTGTGATATTAATGGAGCAGGGGACAGGCCAGAACTCACATCATTAAGTTCTTGATAATCTTGACACATTTAATTTTTATTGCCTTCAAAGTTATTGCTTCAGCTCTGAAAGCCATCAAAGGGTTCTGAAAGCAGAACGGAGCCTGCAGTGGGACTACCCAAGCCCAGTGAGAATTAGCTCTGCAGAGCTAAAATCATCAACCAAAAATAACACCAGGGTTGAAAGGAGAGAGTGGATGAGCCTTGGACTCACGACATTGAACAGCTCCCTGGGATGACAAGGAAGATTTGATGTATCAAAGCCATAAAATTACAAGATGGAACATAAGTCAGCAGTGGAGTCCGATTTTACAAAAAGCCAAATGAATAGGAATACATTTCCTGGAAGCAGCTATAAAAATGATGAAAAATAATTGGATCCTTTAACACACTTGCATATCACAACTTTTAATTCCTCAGGGAATTTTTCTTAACGAAAAATGCAAGTCATACAAAAACAGCGACGCCCTTACAGCGACAATGACCAGGGTTCGAATCCCGTGCTGTCTGTAAGGAGTTTGTACGTGTCTCCCCGTATCTGCGTGGGTTTTCTCTGGGGTCTCTGGTTTCCTCCCACCATTCGAAACATACTGGGGGTTGTTAAATAAATGGGTGGCATTGGCTGGCACGGGTTCAAGGGCCGAAAGGGCCCGTAACTTGGCTGTACATCTAAAAATATAGCTTAGATTAAATTTAGATCAGATTTCTGATTTATTGTCAGAGTGCATACATATCACATACAACCCCAAGAATCTTTTTTCCTATGGGCCAGGTAGAATTCCCACTTATCAGTAGTGCAAAAAATCTAATGTATACATGAAAGCAAATAAAGAAATTTAAACAAACTGACTGCAATACAGAGTGGAAAAAAATCAATAAAGTGCACGAGAAGTCCTTAAATGGGTCCCTGATTGAGTTTGTCTTTGAAGAGTCTGATGGTGGAGGGGGAGCAGCTGTTCCTGAACCTGGTGGTGCGAGTCTTGTGGCACCAATACCTCTTTCCTGATGGCAGCAGCGAGAACAGAGCGTGGCCTGGGTGGTGAAGATCCTTGATGATTGCTGCTGCTCTCCAACAGCAGGGTTCCCTGTAGATGTTCTCGATGGTGGAGAAGGTGGTGATGCCTTGGCTGTGTCCACTTTTGCAGGGCTTTCTGCTCAGGGGTATTGGTGTCCCCAGACCAGAGTATATATAGACTTGGACTGAATAAAAACTGTCCCTCACCAATGTTCTGGGATATGAAAATAATGGCTTCCGACTGGATCACTGGTGTGATTCTGTCCTGTGGCTTTGTGTGATGAGCAGCTTAACAGCAGATGGTTTGGCATCAAGGGACATTTGATATCCTCAGAGTGTCCGGCCTCCGGGGAATGTCAGAAAGAAGTGAGCAGAGGTGTACAGTGCTGACTTACATTTGGCCTGAGCCATTGGATCCCTCCAGATGGGGAATAGTTTAAGCAGAAGCTCCTCCTTCGAAAGATAACCCCAGCACCAGGGGCATGGGAGTTGTAGACAGTGCTCAGCTTTTCCTACCTCTAGCGTGGCTCAAATATTTATATTTTAGGAAAGAATTTTCTCAGTTTCAATGAGAAACCAATGTCCTCTCTTCCAACAAAACTATTACCAGAGACCAGAGGTGGCCAGAAGCTTTGGACACAGCAGGACTCCCAGCATCCATGAGAGGTAAAGATATACTACTGACGTATCGGGCCTGAGCACTTCTCCAAAGTGTGAGTAAAGAGCTGGCATGGACCTGAATTAAAAGGCTGGGGAGAAAGAGCAGGGAGAGATCCAATTAACTCCTTTTGTCTGTTGGTCTCCTCCTGCCCCTTTAAATCAGGCACCTGCCTGCTTTTTACTCACACCTTGAAGAAGGACTCAGGCCCGAAATATCAGTTTAATATCTTTACCTCCTATGGTCGCTGCGTGACCTGCTGAGTTCCTCCAGCATCTCAGTATTTTTAACTGCAATCACAGTGTGTGCAGACTTTCGTGTTTCACGTGGACACATGCTGTTGCATACAGGGCCACCAACACGTGCTTTGTTAATCCAACAGGCTACCCAGCATAATCCTTCATAACTGCACTGATATCACACAATGGCTGCAGTGTCAGACTGATGTGAATCAACCAAAATAAGGCCAGGCTTTGCATTATTTTGATGTATAATTTAATTCCAGGCGTATCCCTGTGAATCACAATGTCCTGTTGATAAAACCTGAACTCATTCCAAAAAATATTTGCCACAACAATAAGCACTGATTAAGTTTTCAAATGCAATTATGAATATTTTCCTGCTAATGTTTGTGCTTGCAAACATAGGTCAATGGCGAGGTCTTAAATTAAAAGTAATCTTTGTGGAACGATAAGTCTTGCTCAGAGCTCAGTGTGAAACCTGAGCCTCCTGCTGTAGGACGACACTCAATAAAGGAATAAAATCATGTTCAACGTAAGAACTAATTTAATGGAATCATAAATAATGTATATTAAAGCAAGGAGCGTGGAATTAATGATTAATCCTGATTTATTCTGACTTGATGAATTAACAAAAATGATCCCAGTTTAATACATTTGAAATTCCTCGTTCAAAAAAGTGCGTGCCCATTGTACCTGTCTTAAAAGGGACTTTACAGAATGATAGGAGTTCAGGGTGAAGCAAGAATCCACTCAGCCCATTGAATCCAAGGTCATTACACTTTCCGTGAAAAACGGTGGCACTGCTGGAGCTACTGTAATGGCGAGGGCGCTGAAGGCTTCCTGATGGTGGCAGCTCGTGCATCTGGAGCTCAGATTGCTAATGGGTTTGGATTGGACTCTGTGTGACTGTGGGAGTAAATCCATGGATATTTAGTGACCTTGAGGGGACTCTCTATTGCTTCTCTTTCTCTTGTCTGTAGGAAGCCCCCTGCAATTTCTGCCGCTGGTGAATCTGTCTCCCTTACAGCAGACTAAAGGCAATTTCATGTAATATTATGCTGTTTTTATTACGTGACGATAAAGGAATATTGAAATCTCCCAGTGGTTTTTAATATGGTGATAATTTCTACGTCTCTGGAAACATTTGTTAATCCTTCTTCAATCCATCCAATGCACCCTGACGTTGCTGTGATTGCCAGGATGGCATGATAACACAGCTTTTTGGTCTAAAGGTCCTAAGCTTTTAAGGAGATGAGCCATTTAGAGTTCAACTTGTATCCTTTAATTACAAGTCTGCACATGATGCTTCTGTTCTTGTCTCTCTCTCGCAATCCCTCAATCAATGACAGAGCCATTGTTTCTGTTACAAAACGATTGCACCTCAGAGTTCATGCATTGGCCGTAAAATTGCTCTTGTTTCCATAAAGAAATTAAGCAGTGTCTGTGTACGCAGCAACAAGGTGTGATGGCTTCGTAGAATTCTAACACAGAAGCAGGCCATTCATTACCACTGATACATGAGGCACCTCCCACCTCTCCCATTCCTCCACCACCATCTACCTCAAGCCACCAATGCAACTCAGCTCATCGATCACAAAATCCTCATCCTGTCTCACTCTGGAAATAGAATCATTTGACACTTTGAAGAAGGGCTCAGGCCTATAACATCAGTTAAACATCTTTACCGCCTATGGACACTATGAAACCTGCTGAGTTCCTCCAGCATTCCTGTGCTTTTATTGCAAAAGATACAGAAGAGATTTACCAGGATGTTGCTGAACTAGAGAGTGTGGTAAACCTTGACAGTACAAACACCAATACGAACCTGCTGATGGTTGGGTATAAAACCAGTGCTGGGAAACGGGGACATGGAGCATATGTGCTTGTTGGTAGTCCCTGAAAACCCAGATAGGGTGAGCAAAGGGTTCATTTGACATGTTCAACACAGATATTGTAGAATGCGAAGTCTGTTCCTCATTTAAAGTCATTGGCGGATGGTGCAAAGTGGAGTGGAGTAATCTTGAAAACGAACCATGGATCTAAATCTACTTCTTTTAAGTAATTTAGCATCTCCTTACCATCATTCTGAATCCAAACAGATTGCCCTGAAGAAGCAGTTAATGATCTTCACCAGAACCCCCTTTTCCATTATGGCCAAGTCACATGACCACCCAAAGGCAAAGAAGCCCGTGAATCCTTCCCTTCACCACATGAAATAACACAGGTACACCTGCAACCCCAGTGCAAAGTCACAGTCTTGAAGCAGGGAGATTCTCTGAGCATTTCAGGTTGGTCCTCATTGGTGAGATAACACTAAACAATGAAGATTGTGCTTCCTGAACACTTCTGGGTGAATTTTATGGATTTTGGGCTGCTGGTCATAAAAATCACCTTAAATTTTTCCTACCACATACTGTTTTTTTAAATATATCCTATTTTTGTGATTTCCTGTCCTATTTTACGTCCACTTCATCCATAGGAAAGCATGAAGTGCAATGTCGTTGAAGGGGGTTCTGGTGAAGATCATTCGCTGCTTCTTCAGGGCAATCTGTTTGGATTCATTTTCTGCATTCGCCCTTGGACGTCTTCCCTCCTGATCTTGGTTCAGTCAGTGACCAACACGGTGAAAGGTTTCACCAGGACATTGCAGTATCAGGTCAATGCTGGCTGACTATTGTTGGACATTGACACAAGAGGCTGAGTACAAATGAAAATCAGCAGTAAAACATTGAACTAACACAACGTGTCCGCATCTTTATGCGATTAAACATGCTAAATTAAATCAAAGTTTCTCCAACTTCCTTCGTGCTACAGCAAATCTGAAATTATCTGTGTTCAGATTGAAGTTGTCTATCATCATTTTCCATTTTTCTTCAGGAAGTAATGTTGTCCAGTGTTATTGAGTTTCCTCTACCTCCACACTAATGCGTCGAGTTTGGTATTTTTATTACCAGACTCATTCACTGCTTACAAATAATATAAATACGTAAAATATTCAATGTCTGCAACAGGACAATAATCCTAAATCACTGGGGCAACAGTTGACAGAGCTATTTGAAGATTTGGATTATGTTACTGTTTACAAATTTGGCACAGCACAACAGCTGTAATAAAAAACAGATCAAACGCCAACTAAAGTTATGAGAAGAGTTAGGTCAGAAGCCAGATCGGGGAGACTCCTGATTTCATGAGCCACATAAATATTTATCTGAATGTGACAAAGTGAGAGAGCTGTTTCAAAGTGGGGAAGTAAACAACAGCCAATGGGAATAGGATTTGGCAGATCTGGCAAGAGACTCATTGCGTGATGACAGGTGAAGTTGCTGCAACTAAAATGTTGGGAAGCAGTGGTGTTGAGTTACATTCCTGGTGACCAGCAGATGGAGAGACCACCGGAGACAACTCCAGTCCCCTTCAGCTTGGCCCTCACCAAGATCTGTCAGGCACAGAATGCTGGGCATCTCACACATCATCCGTTCTGAAGGAAATTTGTATTCCAAGGCACTCACACACATACACACACACATGTCTACATGCACACATGTCTATACACACACGCGCACACACACACACACACACACACACACATACCCACACACTCTGTTGCTAAGGGTGAAAGGACAACATATTCCCTGATGAGTTGTTTTCTCAGGAATGGCATCTCCAGTAAAAAAAATTAAAATCTCAGCAGTTGCTGGAAATCTGAAATCAGCAGAAAATGCTGGAAATCCTGAGATCCAAGTGTCAACATTTCACACTGAGGCCCTCTGTCGGAACTGAGAAAGAGAGATATTAAAGTTTGTGTTAAGTTGCAGAGAAAGTGATGGTAAGATGTGAGAAAGGGAATTTCTGTGATTGGGCAGCACCAGGTTAAATGGACTAATGGCACAGTGTGATGGTCATGTGTTGTTCATGTCAGGCAATGAGATGGGAGAGAGAGAAAGAGAAGAAGAATGGAAAAAGAAAAACTGAGACGAGCACACAGCAGAACTGGCAAATCCTGATACAGGCAGAGAGAAGGAGGGAGTTAACGTTGGCGGATTTCATATTGAGTTCCAAAGTCTACAGTGTGCTCAGACAGAAGATTGAGTTGTTGTCCCTCCAGATTACAATGGGCCTCGGTGGAACAGAGCAGGGGTCCACAGATAGAGAGGGCGCGGAACAATGGAAAGGATGGTTCCAAGTGAGGGTAGTACAAGAGCACTGTTGTGGGGTTCATGCAGGAGCTGATGGCTGCGGAGAAGAAATCTTCCTATTGAAAGAAGATTTAAAATAGCAATATTAGTGAAGTGGGATGTGTTAGAGTGCAGGAAGAGCAGTGTGGTATTGTTGGTTATTGCGAGTTTAATAACGAGTCGAGTCGGCGGGGAAGGTAAACCAAACAAAGGACTTTACTGAACCCAACCAAACATGATAAACAGGGTAGGGAGAGAGCGCCCACAGACTGCTCCCTGCCAGTACTTTATTCAACTTTATTCCAAAATGCGCGGTGTTCACGCATGTGCAATGCGCTGTTGTGAGCACAGTGGCTGGAATGCGATTGGAGTGGGTCCAGAGGAGCCGACGGCAGCAAGTGTCTACAGGTATGTTCCAAGGAGAGAGAATCTGTGAGGAGCTTCCAGCAGGCTATACTGCACAAGGAGTTTCAGGAGGTTTGGTATGTCACCAAAGACTCCTGAAAGCTTCTACCAGTGTACCATGGACAACATTCTGGCCAGTTGCATCACTGTTTGGTACAGAGGTTCCCACACTCAGAACCAGAAAATACTCCAGAGGGTTGTTAACTCGGTCTGTGACATCACGGACGTCAATCTTCACTCCATCAAGGACATCGACAAGAGGCAGTAATTAAGAAGGCGGACTCCAGCCTCAAGGAACCCCACCACCCTCTTCACTCTGCTCCCATCAGGTAAGAGGTCCAGGAGCCTGAAGATAAGCACTCAGCAGCACCAGGACAGCTTCTTCCCCTCCACCATCAGATTCCTGAATGATCAATGAACCAGACAATGCCTCACTGTGACTTTTCGTGCACTATTTTTATTTATTTTGTAAGGTGGTTTATATAAATGTTTACACTATAATCTTTTTGAAAAGCAACGATTGTCATTGATATGACAATAAATTCTGATTCTGGATTCACCTGCGCTGTCTGAACAGCAAACCAAGAGAACATCTGAGGGACCCAGGTTGCTCTGACTCCATGGACCAGAGTCCTGATCTGCCCATCACAGGGAACCAAGCGGAAGCTTTGTGAGAGGGACAGTTCCCAATGGTGGATTCAGGTTCTGGATCTGCCTTCAAGACTCAGATTGAAAGGTTATGAGAAACACCAACATCACCTGGGAAACAGTTTCAACCTTGACCACAGCACTCACATGACTGCAGCTCTCTGGAAGGACGGTCAGAGCTCTGGAAAAATGTAAGCCACTCCCAGCCTTGATGAAAATGGACAATGCATGAAAAAGGGCATCAGAAAGGGTGAGCGGAGGTCAGGGGAGAGCAGGGTGAGGTGATGGGCTGTTGGCACGAGGAGACATGCTTTGGGTAATTGGAAACTGACAAGCAGCTGAAGAAACAGCCACTGCAGGTGACCCGAACGAGGATGATCTTCTGTACTAGACCGGGTGCTAACGCTGCTGCTGCCAGACCTGTTGTTACAGCAAGGTTGCCTCTGGTGCAGACCCACCGAGAGTGGGGAGATGAGACACAGCATTCCCCACAGGGTCCAACCGCACAGTCCGACTGCCATTGGCTCTGTTAAAGAAGCCAACAGTGGTTTATTTTAAAATCCTGCAACCCAATATCCTGGGCCCAAGATGGCAGCTCCTATAATCGGAAGCGGCCACGAGGGTTTGCAGACTCCAGGGAAACAGAGGACTGCCGCAGGGCACCAGAAAACAGGGAGACCCACCTCCTCCCCCAGTTAGAGAAGGAGAAGCAGAGGAGACGACCTATGGGATGGTGACCATGGGGTTCTGTGGCTGAAGAACACACAGGCTGCAGGCTATCAGTGACTCGAGCAAGCACCCGGGCTGCTGGCAACTGTGGTCACGGGACTCACACCAGGCTGGGGACGGTTGGAGACTGGCTTGAGACTCGTTGAAGGGGCACCAAGTATCGAAGCTAGAACATAAGATGGTTCTGAGGGTTCTGGAGGCTTCCTGGTCACGTCAGAGGTCTGGATCTGGAACTCAAGTTGCTAATGGTTTGGACTGGTCTGTGCGGCGATGGAGGTGAATCCATGGACACTCGGTGACTCTGAATGTACTCTCTATTGCTCCTCTTTCTCTGACTGTAAGGGATGCCCAGAAATTTCTGCAGATGATGAATCTTTGTCGTCTTTACAGGAGACTAAAGGAAATTTCGTGTAATATCTTGGTTAGTGTAGGGGCAGTTGGCGCAATGCTGTTACAGCGCCAGTGACCAGGACTGAGTCTCAAATCCTGTGCTGCGCTGAAAGGAGTTTGTACATTCTCCCCATGTCTGCGGGGTTTACCCGGGGCTCCGGTTTCCTCCCACCATTCAAAACGTACAGGGGTGTAGGTTAATTGGGTGTAATAGAGCGGCACAGACTTGTGGGCCGAAATGGCCTGTTTCCGTGTCTACATTTTTTTTAAATTGAAATCACCTTTTCTGCTTTTATTACATGACAATACAATAATCTTGAATTTTGAATCTTGAATGTATTTAATCAATTAAAATAATCGCATCCCTCCCACCTTGCACACTCCATTACCAGTCACAGTATGGAACAGAACCTTCAGCTCCCCATGTCCACGCCAGCTTTATTCTCATTTCCACACAGAGTACACTTTGAAACTGGACTTTTTCTTTCTAAAACAAAATTTTCATCCCTGGACAGATGTCAACACTTACTGCTTTGAAACATATTCATCTTCCCGGTGTCAATTGCACTATGTAACTGGAGATAAACAAACAGTTTCTGATGACACTTTACAGTTGAGGATAAAAAGCAGCACAACGTGTGTATTGTCCAGCTTCCTGCCTGCCCACCCAGATGCGTATCACAACTCCTCGTGAAAGGATATGAATATATTTTCCTTTACTTTAGGCAATATTAAATGGATGCTGTGCTAATCAGTCATGCCAATTTCAAAGTATGTGATTGTCATTAAATTTCAGGGCAAGTCTTTAATTCCCATGATTTGAATGAGCAGTGTGTAAAGGCTGGAGACAGGAACTGTCTGTAAACGTTGCACTTCAGAAGAATGTGTGAAGCCTGTGGTCTGCACACTGGTGCTGAGTTTACTGCTCGCACCGTGGAACCCCTCCACACAGAGCCTGCACCCTGGTTCCTACATTCAAGCCATGTAGAGTCAAATGGCAAGGAAATAAGCCATTTGGTCCACCAAATACACGTTGACCCATTTTCCAGCTCTTGCCTGGTTGACTCGGTGGTGTAGGTGCTCATCTGTATACATGCTTCAACTGTTCTCTCAGTGTGTTCCAGGGACTCACCACTCTATGCGTGAAGAAGGAGCCTCTTCAATCCCCTCGAAATCTCCTATCTTCCCAACCCCCCCCCCCCCCCATAAACCTATGTCCTCCAGTCTTAGCGACCCATCATAATTTGGAAGGGTTCCTATATTATTTAGCTAGTTATGTCCCTCTTAACTATCTTCGCTCTGGGAAAACCTCTCTTGCCTCTTCTCCATCCATGCAATGTCCTGGTGAATCTCCTCTTCAGCCTCTCCTTACTGTAGTCTAGTGACCAGATCCATACACAGTGCTCCAGCTAAGATTCATCCAGTGTTTTGCTCATCTCTGCCTTGGACCATTCCCACTGTGCAGCTGTGCATTTCACCTGTACTCTGGGATTATGCATGTTGCCTGCATTGTGGAGCTTGGCCCCGAATTGGGACATTGCAGGACTGTGCTGTGTGGTGTCACACCTTAGAGCTGCACTCTGGCGCTGTGTACTGTTGGAGTCACAGGTAAAGTCTGCGTTTTGGAGATGTGTTATGTCGGCATCATACTCCGGGTGCACAAGCTGCCTACTACCTGCCACAAAGATCAATGGTGTGACTCCTGCAAATCAGATCATTTGGGGCTCGTCACAGAGCAAGCAGGAAGAGATTCCTGGAAGTTCAGACATCTTTGTGTTGAACCCTTGGGGGGAGGAGGAGAGATGTTTCTGCACAGTGTGGAGGGAATCCCTCCCCTGTGCTCTTTGTTCATATATTGACTTAATTTTGTAAAGTATTCTGTTGTGGATATGGCTCATTGTTCCAGTTAAAGCTCTTCAAACCATCAATCTGTTGGTGCAGCTCGCCATTGTAAGGATTAACAAGGGCTTAACACGACACTGTTACAGCGCCAGTGACCAGGGTTCAAATCCGGCGCTGTCTGTAAGGAGTTTGTATGTTCTCCCTGTGTCTGAATGGGTTTCCTCCAGGGCCTCCGGTTTCCTCCCACTCTCCAAAACATATCAG
This sequence comes from Narcine bancroftii, assembly GCF_036971445.1. Taxonomy (NCBI): domain Eukaryota; kingdom Metazoa; phylum Chordata; class Chondrichthyes; order Torpediniformes; family Narcinidae; genus Narcine; species Narcine bancroftii. The sequence goes on along the minus strand of NC_091474.1, from coordinate 72,481,052 downwards.
AGTTGTTGATCAATTGGGTGTAATTGGGTGGCATTGACTCATGGGCTGTTACTATGCTGTGTGTCTGTCTAACAACTCCCCGATGTCTGAAAAACAAAATCCTTGGATTTTCTGAAAAATCTCTCCCTGTTGGCATGGGAACCACTGATAAATATAAAGACATTTGTTGGGTTTTCCAGTGGTCCACAACAGCATTTGCCATAAATTACATTTAAATTAAATAAATTAGTGCAAAAGAAGAGAAAGTAAGGTAACGTCTGTGGTTCATTGTCCATTCAGGAATCTGACGGTGGAAGGGAAGAAGCTGTTCTTATGACGCTGGGTGTTTGTCTTCTGCCTCCTAAACCTCTTTCCTGATGGTAGCAGAGAGAAGTGGGCAAGGCCTGGATGGTGGGGTCCTTGAGGGTTGAGATATCACCTCTTGCAGATGTCCTCGATGGAGTGGTCTGGTGTCCATGACGTTGGAGGCCGAGTTGTGGGCCTCTCTGCCTTATATTGAGTATGAACCTGGATGGCTCAGTGACTTTCATTTATTTCCTGAAGTTACAGACACACAATCAACTATTATGAAATTTTCCATCCATACTGGGCCCCAGAGATATGAGTAGGTAAGTGGGGGGAAGGGGGATAGTTGAATGGTTGAAACATGCAAGCAAGATACAGGAAGGAATATTCTCATACACTTTGCATGAAGAAATATGTTTTCCATTCTGCATTCCAAGAATTCCCCAGAATTAGAGATTCTACAGTTCAATTATAGATAAAATTAAAGGAAAATACAAAATGGAAATAAGTTTGTGGTCGGCTCCAGGCTGTTTGTCCAGCACGGTGCTCAGATCTGGAAACCCCGTTGTTAGCGTCCTTTTGGCAAGGATACAAACACAGAGGTAGAACAACGTCTTCCTTCAAATGTTTTCAAAATTGTATTTCCTGCAGCGGTAAGCACTTGGAACAGGAATTTAATCCCACTTTTGTTTTTAAACCTATTTGTATCTTTTACACCAGTTTCCCATATGATTTGAGTAAAACAATAGGGCCTGTGTTAAGTACAGTATATCTACTGTCAAAGCTTCCAAATGATTCTAAAAACATGGTGCAGTCCACCTTGTGTAGTTTTTAAGATTTCAACTCCCAGTACTCAGATTGCTTACAATATTCATCTCACATGTGGCCATAAAATTTATTTTTAACTGAAGTTAAATTGGTGATTCTAAAATCTGGCAACTCCCAGAAGCAAATACCTGCTGAGTCGTAAGTCACAGTTACCAAGAACAAGGATGTGATCAAGCAGTGGTGTGATGGAAAAGCCCTCCCCATGAGATCTATTATTCTGTCCTGCAAGGAGAGAATGTTTTACCAATTTTGACCAGAGCATACAGCAACATTATCTCTGCATCAGTAGTTGTGGACTCTAAGCCCAGGATGAAATCACACAGCACAGAATCAGACTCCGTCAACTCATCCCATCCACATTTACCAAGAGCCCAGTCCACACTAAACCCTTTGATCTGTGATCCCTCAATCCCTTTCCTCCCCATATCTGTCAAATCTACTACTATTCTATGGTGTGTGTATGTGTGTGTGTGTGTGTGTGTGTGTGTGTGTGTGTGTGTGTGTGTGTGTGTGTGTGTGTGTGTGTGTGTGTGTGACCCAAACACAATGCAGCAGCATTGACTGATTTAAGTTCAAATTTATTGTCATCCAATTATACAAGAACAACCTGTCAAAACAGTGTTCTCTGGTCCTCGGTGCAAAACACTGCAAACAGTTTTGCAGACATAGCACATATACAGACAAACGATACCTATGCATGGATGGTCACTTTGTGGTGGAGAAGCTTGTGTGGTCCTAAGATCCGGAGAGCGATGCCGTCTGGAGCCATGCCCTTGGTAAGGTCACCCATGGCGTTAAGGTTGAGGGTGAGCCACCTGACAAAGAACAATCCAACCAAGACCTCAACATTAGAACAGGCGGACGAAGTTACTTTGAACTCAATGGCTGTGAAGGCGGACGAAGTCTGCAACAAATCCATCTGCTCCAATCGTCGAGGTTTCCAGGCCATTGGAACTAGTTGGTTGATTTGCGAAGTATCGTGTGCTTTTTGGAGGCAACATCAAATTCACATCAAACAAATACATGCACAGGCGTCTTTGCTCGGTGGGTCAATGGAACGAAGGCCATTATCCTTGACCTCGAGGGATAGGTGTGACAATGACATAATACTTATATACAAATATTAAAATTAAAAAATTATTGTTAAATAAATAGTAGAGCTTCAAAGGGACTGTGTGAGCAGTTCATCAGTCGTTCAGCATTTTCACTTCCCGTGCGAAAAACCTGTTCCTCAGCCTGGTGGTGTTGGCTCTAATACTCCTGTATCTCTTCCCCAACAGGAGTAGCTGGAAGATGCTTTGTGTGGGGTGGAAGGGGTCCTTGATGATCTTGTACGCCTTCTTCAAACATCAATCCCCGTAGATCTTGTCAGTGGGGGAGGGAGACCCCAGTGATTCTCTCTACCCCTCTCATGGTCCTGTGGATTGACCTCTGATCCATTTCTCTGCAGCAACCGTACCCACACTGTGATGCAGCCGGCCAGGATGCACTCAGTAGAGCTTCTGTAGAAAGTTGACATGATGGTGGCCAGTAGCCGTGCCCTCTTCAGTCTTCTCAGGAAGTGCAGTCGCTGTTGCGCCTTCCTGACAAGAGAATGTTTTGAGTCCACGATAAGTTGCTTGTAAAGTGGACTTGAAGGAACTTGGTGCTCTCCACTACAGAGTTGTTGATGTGTAGTGGAGGGCCGACCGTGGTCCTCCTGAAGTCCATTAGCATCTCCTTCGTCTTGTCCACATTGAGACTTAGGTTATTACGTCTGCATCCTTTCCCAAGATTTTCCACCTCTTCTTTGTAGAGCGACTCATCATTGTTGCTGATGAGGTCGACGACTGTTGTCTCATCTGCAAACCTGACGACACTGTTGGAGCTGGATCTGGGATTCATTGGTACTGATCCACTCCAGTGCATTTGGATGTGCCAAGGTCCAGTTTGGCTGCTCTACATTGGATGCTGGAGTGACTCAGCTTTCTGCTGCATCCAGGATGGTGTGCGTGGATCCACAATCAGATCAATGCTTCCTAGATTCTGGCTGGTGACGGGGTCACGACACGGAAACTTTTACCAAAGGGGATCATTGAATCCAGCTGGTGGAAGATCTCAGACTGATGAAACTTCAGCATGTCTGACCTGAATTAAGTGCCCGCCATGCAAGTTTGCCAGCACATTTTTCACATAACAATAGTGGCAGTGAGGTGAGTGGAGTTGCACTGGGAAACATCCCATCTGGAAGTCTTTAGCACACCATCTCTGAGTGGCCTCATGCTCTCTGAGCTGTTATAAAGCAGCAGTCAATTTTGTGAGATGCTAACTTCTCTCATGCTGGTCTGGTGTGGAAGGAATGCAACTCAGTGAAACTTATAATTGGTCACTTAGAGCCTGCCGTTCCCAAGGGCTGCCATGTGATACACAGCCTGTGTGTTTCAAAAGGTGGTGGTTATTGTAAACTTTCATCTGGCAGAACAATGCCATTTTAAACTTTATTATGACTGTTAGAGTGACGAGATTATCAAGCATTTCAACATTTGCCAATGTCGTACATCTGCCACTGACTTAAATATTTTAAAAATGCCTCTCCTCAGAACAATCTGTTATGGAAAGGACATTTGTTGCTTTGTTTCCGTTTAATGTACAAAGGGTTAATTTGTGTGACACCTACTGAACCTCCACCAATCTGGGCTTCAGCACCAGGCTGCATCCAATTATCCTGTGTGGTGGCAACGCCATTCCCATGGTTAATTACTAACGTCTTCTCTTCCCCACACCTTGGTCTCGCTAACAAGATCGGAAGGGCAATAGTCAGACATGCGAGCAAGAGGCTTAATACTGGTAATCCTTAAAAATGTATTAATAACATACATTGACAAATTGATCAGTTAGTGGTCACTGACCCGTGATCCCCATATACTACACGATATATGTTCCAGTCAAAGATCACCATTATTTTCATGACACGAAAAGGTGGTGGGTGTTTGGAACTCACTGCCTGAGAGTGTGGGATTGGCAGAAAGCCTCATCATCTTTAAACAGCACTTGGATTAAGGAGTCTTGCTCTTCAGGGCCATGGACCCAGCACTGGAAGTTGCTTTCCAACAGCTATCAGGCTCTTGAACCTCCCCTTGGTATACTAATCATATTCTGCTCTGACACCACGACAAGTCTGCCCGCGCTGTTGAAAGTCACTTTCTTTTGAACTGGGGATAATGTGAATATTTTTGATCTATCTGATGCATTGTTTTAAGTTAATTCAGAATCGGAATTGAGTGTCATGAATGTGTCACGAATTTTGTTGTTTTCCGGCAGCGTCACAGATGCAAAAATTACTATAAAATACATTTTTAAAAAATAGGTGAGTGCAAAAGAAGATATAAAGTGAGGTAGTGTCTGTGTTTCAGAAATATAATGGCCGAGGGGAAGAACCTGATCTTGTGCTGAGTTTGTCTTCAGGCTCCTGGTCCTCCTTCCTGATGGCATCAGTAAGAAGAGGGCATGGCTTGGGTGGTGGGGTTCCTGAGGATAGAGGCTTCTTACTATTATAGTTTTTCTTTACACATTCCTGTTCAGCTGGAGTAAGGAAGAATTTTGAGCATACATACATTGTATAATGATCTTTCTTTGGCTTGGCTTCGCAGACGAAGATTTATGGAGGGGGTAAATGTCCACGCCAGCTGCAGGCTCGTTTGTAGCTGACAAGTCCGATGCAGGACAGGCAGACACGGTTGCAGTGGTTGCAGGGGAAAATTGGTGGGTTGGGGTTGGGTGTTGGGTTTTTCCTCCTTTGTCTTTTGTCAGTGAGGTGGGCTCTGCGGTCTTCTTCAAAGGAGGTTGCTGCCCGCCGAATTGTGAGGCGCCAAGATGCACGGTTTGAGGTGAGATCAGCCCACTGGCGGTGGTCAATGTGGCAGGCACCAAGAGATTTCTTTAGGCAGTCCTTGTACCTCTTCTTTGGTGCACCTCTGTCACGGTGGCCAGTGGAGAGCTCGCCATATAGCATGATCTTGGGAAGGCGATGGTCCTCCATTCTGGAGACATGACCCACCCAGCGCAGCTGGATCTTCAGCAGCGTGGACTCGATGCTGTCGGCCTCTGCCATCTCGAGTACTTCGACGTTAGGGATGAAGGCGCTCCAATGAATGTTGAGGATGGAGCAGAGACAACGCTGGTGGAAGCATTCTAGGAGCCGTAGGTGATGCCGGTAGAGGACCCTCATCAGATGCAAGGATCGACAACGAGATAGACAACAGACTCGCCAAGGCAAATAGCGCCTTTGGAAGACTACACAAAAGAGTCTGGAAAAACAACCAACTGAAAAACCTCACAAAGATAAGCGTATACAGAGCCGTTGTCATACCCACACTCCTGTTCGGCTCCGAATCATGGGTCCTCTACCGGCATCACCGAATCATGTATAATGATATGAACCTAAGGTCAGGGTTAGGGTTGTATAATCATAAACTCAAGATCATTATCAATAGGCTGGTGACATTTTGTGAATTACATTTCAGATTTATTGTCAGATACATAAATAACATCACATACAACCTTGAGATTTTTTTCCTGCAGGCAGAATCACCACATATTGGTAGTGCAAAAAATACTCTACTCAATGTACACATGCAAACAAATCAAGAAATCTGACTATATAATACAAAGAGAGAAAAAAAACAAAGCGCACAAGAGTCCTTCAACGAGTCCCTGATGGAGTTTGTTGTTGGGGAGTCTGATGGTGGAGGGGGAGCAGCTGTTCCTGAACCTGATGGTGCGAGTCTTATGACACCGATACCTCCTGGCAGCAGCGAGAACAGAGCGCGTGCTGGGTGATGTGGATCCTTGACGACTGCTGTTGCTCTCCGTAGATGTTCCCGATGGTGGGAAGGGTTTTACCAGTGATGTCCTGGGCTGACCAATGCAGATAAGATGAACTGAATAGCCTCTTACTGTAAATTTTTTTGTGATGCAATGACAAACACCTCAGCTCCAGGTACAGGACCCAGGCTGCATTAATATTGACTGAAATGAAGAAAGAAATTCATACCATTGAGCTGCATTTACCTTGCATTCCAGTGGCTTCATTGCACTGAAAATTATGATGTTTAATGCACTCAACTCAAGTGCAGCAAGCGGTCAGCTAGTCTGGCCTCTCACCGCCAGCATGTACTGTACCTCCTGCTGAACGGTGCAGGCGCAGGACTTGGGAATGAGTTCACCTCACCAGCCTATGGCTAAAAGTGTTCCTAGCTTGCCACACTTGGCATGGCTATGATGGGCTCAATGGCCTTCTTTGGTGCCTAAGTTCCTGTGATACTCTCCTTCCCTTCAATGCTGATCCCAATTTTCCCAGGTGGAGCAGTCTTCATCTGCCTGTCCATCCCACTGCTACAGATTCCAGACACTACCAAAATCAGGCCAGTGTCTGGTGGCTAGCTTCTTTAATACTCTTATCATTACATACCGTATATAAGTATATCATAGTTGAATTATCTGGACTAATTCTTAGGGTAAAATTTATGGAGTCGACTATTACAAGCATACTACTTTTTTTGACCATGGTAAGTACCTGTATTGTTTTGTTTTGGTTTTTTTTTAATTTTTCACACCATAAATCACATTAGCCATGATATACACTATTTCTTTTTCACACATATACAGTGACTTTTTCTCCCCCCCCTCCTCCCAAGCCACCCCCCCCACCCCCCTCTCTCATCCATTTTAGGTATACAATCTAGGTTGCATTAAGCCAGTCAGACAATGTTGTCATTCAACAAAAATACACCAGAAATTCTACTGAGTCCATTCTTTTCTTTCCTTCTCCTTCCATCAATTTAGGTAATGTTTTTCCCCGGTAGGTTTTCGCTATTGTATTTAATGTAAGGCTCCTATACTTGTTCGAATATTTCAATATTATTTCTTAACCTATATGTTATTTTTTCTAATGGAATACATTTATTCATTTAAATTTAGTAGTTTCTTCCTTTTAATTTGGTTATGTATTCCATTAATATTTAAAGTCATATAGTTCAGCGTAGCCCTTTTATATTTTGTTTATCTTCTCTTTCCGTTTTTCCATCATTACCTTTCCTCCTTTTCCATTTCTGTTTTCTTATTTTCAACTCTTTATAAGACAACATTCCTACAACATCCAACAATTTCCTTATTCTCCTATTTCTATCTTATTTATCCCCAATCTCCCCTTCCCCTCCTGAGTTGTCCTTTATCCCTTGTCGGACAACCACATCTCCCTTCTCCATTTGGATTTGCGAATCCACTCGCAAGCGTCAACTGATTTTGCAGTGACCGCTATTTCCCCCCACCCCGCCCCCCCAGAAAAGATTTCACTTTTCATATGTCACAAAGGTCACTCTTTTAATTCCCTCCTTATTCTCTCTATTCCATTACCTTCCCTTATTAATTCTTGTCTATACTATCTATATTTTCCTCTAAGTACCGATACTTTCACGTATGCACATTGTCTCTATTCACTCTTATACCTCTTTACCCGCATACATATCAATCGTGATCATTTTTACTCTCATTACCCGTCTTCGTCCCTCAGTCTATTTTTGTCTTTACCCATATACATATCAATCGTGATCATTTTAACTCTCATTACCCGTCTTCCTCCCTCAGTCTATTTTTGTAATTGTTCTGCAAATTTTCGTGCTTCTTCTGGATCCGAGAATAGTCTGTTTTGTTGTCCTGGAATAAATATTTTCAATACCGCAGGATGCTTTAGTATAAATTTATACCCTTTCTTCCATAAAATCGCCTTTGCTGTATTGAACTCTTTTCTCTTCTTTAGGAGTTCAAAACTTATATCTGGATAAATGAAGATTTTTTATACCACTTTATACTCCAGTGGTTTGTTGCCCTCTCTTACTTTTTCCATTGTCTTCTCCAGTACCTTTTCTCTTGTAGTATATCTTAGGAATTTTACTACAATAGATCTTGGTTTTTGTTGTGGTTGTGGTTTAGAGGCCAATACTCTATGTGCCCTTTCTATTTCCATTTCTTGCTGTAGTTCTGGACATCCTAGGGTCTTAGGGAACCACTCTTTTATAAACTCCCTCATATTCTTGCCTTCTTCATCTTTATGTTATTTCTTCTGTTATAATTTTCCATTGTATCTATTTTTTGAGCTAGTAGTTCTTATGTCTCTTTAGTTTTTTTATTAGATTCCTCCAATTTCTTTTTTAAGTCTTCTACCTCCATTTCTGCTGCTACTGCCCGCTCTTCCATCTTGTCCATTTTCTTTCCCATTTCTGTTAAGGTCATCTCTATTTTATTCATTTTCTCTTCTGTGTTGTTTATTCTTTTTCTTAAATCATTAAATTCCTGTGTTTGCCATTCTTTAAATGATTCCATGTATCCTTTAATAAGAGAAAGTATATCCTTTATCTTGCCTTTCTTTTCTTCTTCTATTTCACTGTACTCTTCCTCTTCCTCTTCTTCTTCCTCTGGGTTGGCCATCTGTTGTTTCTTTGGTGCCCTTTCCTTCTCTTCTTTCTTGTTTCTATTGTCTTCTGTGGTCTCTTCTTGCTGCAGGTGTTCTGCAGCTGTCGTTGCCGGCTGTGGAGATCGACTCCCCAGCTGGTCCCCCCTCCCGTCGGTGTGTTTTTTTTCATTCGCATCGCGCATGCGCGATTCCTCGCGCATGCGCGGTTGCGCACTTTTACTCGGCTCAGCGAGCCATTTTTGTAGTCCATTATTTACCGACCTGAGGGAGCGGGTTTCTCTCTCCGCAGCGGGCCTCTTCGGACAGGTAAGGCCTTCACCTTTTTCCTCCTTTGTCTTCTCTTCCTCTCTTCTTACCGTTGCTTTCGATTTTTCTTTTTTTGTCGCCATCTTCTTTCCACCTTTATACTCACTTTTCTGTAACTTTTATTTCTGTGCCTTTGTGTTTTCCTTTGTTTTTCCCGACTTTTCTGGAGAGGGCTGGAGTTCACCGTCCGGCCACTACTCCATCACGTGACTCCTCAGTACCTGCATTGTTCAGGGCATCAGGAAGGGTGGGTGGTCAGACCCAAAAATAGGGGGGCGGGGTGACTTTTACATGGGATGGACTATTACGCGATTATAGATGGTACAGGGTATATAAATGAATGTTAGGTTTCTCCATAGGGTTAATATTGTCAGGCTCCAATTCCTTGATTAACCTTCACTTGCCAATAAGGCAGTGCCAAAGATTCTGTTTCTTTCAGGTCCCTTCATTGCCCGGGGAAGGCAAAGGTTTAGTGATCCTGACCACCTAGATCGTGGTTGAGGTGCTTTTCCCTTTGGTCCTCAGGTGACATTAATCAACTCAACACAGGCCAGAGATCACATTAAAAATTTGCATGATTTGTTGAAAAATCAGGGGCCAGTTTCAAGAATTTACACAGAGGACTGAACTCAGGTCCAAGAACCTGTTGGTCTGTGCTGGTGTGGATAAAGAAAACTCACAATCTATTTCTTTTTTTTAAGCTTGCTGTCTGTTGTTTAACTCTGCCAATGTTTTTCATTCCAGTTAGAAGTGCAATAAAACAAAAATTTTCCTCACTTAAATGTAATTATTCCTCCTCTAGTCTCAGAGCTGCCAAAAGCAACATTTGTCCAGAATGTAGTTTCTTCAATCTCCTCTTGGAAATAAATTCTCCAGACCTTTGTCGACCTGCAAATAACCACAATTTGAGAACTTTCAATCTGATTGCCTCCTGACGCAGAGATCTACCCTCACCTCCTCTGGTTGCTTGGCTCATGAAATCATCTGATTTCCGAATGCCTGGCCTGATCCTTCTGAATAACAATAATTGTTCTGGTCTCTCTTCTTGGCCTGAGTTTTTTTTTAAATTTTTTTATTTTTCACACTATAAACCATATTGACCAAGATACATACAGACATTTTTCTTCTTAAATATATACAGTGTCGTTTTCTCCCCCTTTTCCCCCCTCCCTTCCCTCCCTCCCTCTCCCCCTTTCCCATTCATTTAAAGTTCAATCTATAAGATACAATAAACCCGTTAAACAATATTGTCACTTAATAAAAATAAACAAGAAATTCCACTGAGTCAGTTCTTTTCGTTGTCTTCTCCTTCTGTCATTTTAGGTGGTGGAAGTCCACGGTAGGATTTCTCTATTGTGTTTCATGTATGGCTCCCATATTTGTTCGAATATTGTAATATTATTTCTTAAATTATAGGTTATTTTTTTCTAATGGAATACATTTATTAATTTCTATGTACCATTGTTGTATTCTCAAGTTATCTTCTAATTTCCAGGCTGACATAATACATTTTTTTGCGACAGCTAGGGCTATCCTAACAAATCTTTTTTGTGCACCATCCAAATCGAGTCCAAATTCTTTGTTTCTTATATTACTTAGGAGGAAGATCTCTGGGTTTTTTGGTATATTGCTTTTTGTGATTTTATTTAATATCTGATTTAGATCTTAACAAGTGCTAGTTGAATCAGAAAGAATTCCCAATGTGTACATCACTGACACCAGAAGGCAGAAACCCTGCAGAGAGCTCCCAAGGGCAAGTGGGAGGGAACTCCCCAACCTGGACAACAATATTCTTAAAATCATAAATAAAACACGAAAGTCTGCAGACACCATGATTGAAGTAAAAACACAGCACTGGAGAAACTCAGCAGGACAAAGAGTGTCCTTTATAGAGCAAAGATAAAGATGCAGGACCAACATTTCAGGCTTGAGCCCTTCATCAAGATATACCTTGATAGTTTCTCAAGCATCGTGTTTAACTTCAATCAAAGGCTTTACGCTAACTGCTGTGCTTAACTGTGATCGGGACCAGAGTTCGAATCCCGCGCTGTCTGTAAGGCGTTTGTATGTTCTTACCGTGTCTGCGTGGGTTTTCCCCGGGGGCTCTGGTTTCCTTCCACCCTCTAAAATGTACCCAGGGGTGAAGGTCAACTGGGTGTAGTTGGGCAGTTTAGACTCATGGGCTGGAATAACCTGCTACCCTGCTGTATGTCTGAATTTAAATTTAATTTTTTTTTAAAGTTCTTTCTTTTTAAAATATTTTTATTGATGTTTTGCAATAGAGACAATAGAACAGTACAATTATACAATGTGCTACGAGATTCGGAAAAAAGTAAAAATTACAATTAAAAAGTGCACCCATGGACCCAGCCCGGACTTTATACTATGAAAGGTCAGATTTATGTCAAGGAAGTTTGTTGGCTACTGTTAATACCCGGTACAGACTGGTTCACTATCATTTCCTCCACCCCACAGTACAGTACCTGAGTTGTCAGAGATGTGCTTCAGATGTGGTACGGAGGTCAGCTTCTCCTTGCCATCCACCTGGCTCTGCACAAAGGTGAGGCCCTTCTGGTATGACCTCTTTGACCCTTGACTAAGATCACAGGAGTCACCTTCCCATTAGATCCTGAGATTTGCTTACTGGGGAATTTCATGATTGTCGGTAGATCTTTAACTAATTTCCAAATTAAATTTACAGAAATCGCTTTATGTGTGGCCAGGAAATGTATAGCAGTGACATGGAAATCTGACTCCCCTCTCCTCACTGATAGATGGTGTTTGGAGATGAACAGCTGAATTCCTCTTGAAAAGATCACATATAATCTTAGAAAATGATACAACACCTTCCTAAAAATTTGGAAGCCTTACCTAAAATATATGGAGACTTCACTGATGCCACTATAGGGATGTGATTATTTCTAGTTAGCTGGAAGGCCTCTGTAAAGGAGGGAACATTGTGTTAGTACAAAGTCTCTATGTGTTTCACTGGACGCACTGTCGTTGGAGAGTTTTTCTTCTTTCTTTTTCTTTTTTATTTAATTGGGGCGATATAGAAATGGTAGGGAAGGGAAATGGGTTTTTTGGTGTTTTGTGTTCTGCATAATTGTTAAATATATTTAAAAATGAAAATAAAATATAATTTTTTAAAAAGGTTAAACTGCCTGGAGTCCAATGGGTTAAAAGGCAAAAGGTTTCTTGATAAAGGATCAGACCTGACAAGTGGACTGACTATTCCAACCTGCCAATACCGTCCGACCTGCTGAACATTCCCACCTGCCAATGCCGTCCAACCTCCTGAACATTCCCACCTGCCAATGCCGTCCAACCACCTGAACATTCCCACCAGCCAATGCCATCCAACCTCCTGAACATTCCCACCTGCCAATGCCGTCCGACCTCCTGAACATTCCCACCCGCCAATGCCGTCCAACCTCCTGAACATTCCCACCTGCCAATGCCATCTGACCTCCTGAACATTCCCACATGCCAATGCCATCCGACCTCCTGAAAATTCCCACCTGCCAATGCCATTCGACCTCCTGAATATTCCCACCTGCCAATGCCATTCGACCTCCTGAATATTCCCACCTGCCAATGCCGTCTGACCTCCTGAACATTCCCACCTGCCAATGCCATTCGACATCCTGACTATTCCCACATGCCAATGCCGTCCGACTTCCTGAATATTCCCACCTGCCAATGCCGTCCAACCTCCTGAATATTCCCACCTGCCAATGCCGTCTGACCTCTTGAACATTCCCACCTGCCAATGCCATCCGACCTCCTGAACATTCCCACCTGCCAATGCCATTCGACCACCTGACTATACCCGCCTGCCAATGCCGTCCAACCTCCTGAACATTCCCACCTGCCAATGCCATCCGACCTCCTGACTATTCCCACCTGCCAATGCCGTCCGACCTCCTGAACATTCCCACCTGCCAATGCTGTCCAACCTCCTGAACATTCCCACCTGCCAATGCCATCCGACCTCCTGAACATTACCACCTGCCAATGCCGTCCAACCTCCTGAACATTCCCACCTGCCAATGACATCCGACCTCCTGAACATTCCCACCTGCCAATGCCGTCCAACCTCCTAAACATTCCCACCTGCCAATGCCATCCGACCTCCTGAACATTCCCACCTGCCAATGCCGTCCGACCTCCTGAACATTCCCACCTGAAAATGCCGTCCAACCTCCTGAAAATTCCCACATGCCAATGCCATCCGACCTCCTGAACATTCCCACCTGCCAATGCCATCCAACCTCCTGAACATTCCCACCTGCCAATGCCATCCGACCTCCTGAACATTCCCACCTGCCAATGCCGTCCAACCTCCTGAACATTCCCACCTGCCAATGCTGTCCAACCTCCTGAACATTCCCACCTGCCAATGCCATCCGACCTCCTGAACATTATCACCTGCCAATGCCGTCCAACCTCCTGAACATTCCCACCTGCCAATGCCATTCGACCTCCTGAACATTCCCACCTGCCAATGCCGTCCAACCTCCTGAACATTCCCACCTGCCAATGCCATCCGACCTCCTGAACATTCCCACCTGCCAATGCCGTCCGACCTCCTGAACATTCCCACCTGAAAATGCAGTCCAACCTCCTGAACATTCCCACCTGCCAATGCCATCCGACCTCCTGAACATTCCCACCTGCCAATGCCGTCCAACCTCCTGAACATTCCCACCTGCCAATGCCATCCGACCTCCTGAACATTCCCACCTGCCAATGCCGTCCAACCTCCTGAACATTCCCACCTGCCAATGCCATTCGACCTCCTGACTATTCCCACCTGCCAATGCCGTCCAACCTCCTGAACATTCCCACCGGCCAATGCCATTCGACCTCATGAACATTCCCACCTGCCAATGCCGTACAACCTCCTGAACATTCCCACCTGCCAATGCCGTCCAACCTCCTGAATATTCCCACCTGCCAATGCCTTTCGACCTCCTGACTATTCCCACCTGCCAATGCCGTCTGACCTCCTGAACATTCCCACCTGCCGATACCGTCCAACCTCCTGAACATTCCCACCTGCCAATGCCATTCGACCTCCTGAACATTCCCACCTGCCAATGTCGTCCAACCTCCTGAACATTCCCATCTGCCAATGCCATCCGACCTCCTGATCATTCCCACCTGCCAATGCCGTCCAACCTCCTGAACATTCCAACCTGCCAATGCCATTCGAAATCCTGAACATTCCCACCTGCCAATGCCATCCAACCTCCTGAACATTCCCACCTGCCAATGCCATCCGACCTCCTGAACATTACCACCTGCCAATGCCATTCGACATCCTGACTATTCCCACCTGCCAATGCCGTCCAACCTCCTGAACATTCCCACCGGCCAATGCCATTCGACCTCATGAACATTCCCACCTGCCAATGCCGTCCAACCTCCTGAACATTCCCACCTGCCAATGCCTTCCGACCTCCTGACTATTCCCACCTGCCAATGCCGTCTGACCTCCTGAACATTCCCACCTGCCAATGCCATCCGACCTCCTGAACATTCCCACCTGCCAATGCCGTCCAACCTCCTGAACATTCCCACCTGCCAATGCCATCCGACCTCCTGAACATTCCCACCTGCCAATGCCGTCCAACCTCCTGAACATTCCCACCTGCCAATGCCGTCCAACCTCCTGAACATTCCCACCTGCCAATGCCATTCGACCTCCTGAACATTCCCACATGCCAATGTTGTCCAACCTCCTGAACATTCCCATCTGCCAATGCCATCCGACCTCCTGAACATTCCCACCTGCCAATGCCGTCCAACCTCCTGAACATTCCAACCTGCCAATGCCATTCGAAATCCTGAACATTCCCACCTGCCAATGCCATCCAACCTCCTAAACATTCCCACCTGCCAATGCCATCCGACCTCCTGAACATTCCCACCTGCCAATGCCATTCGACCTCCTGACTATTCCCACCTGCCAATGCCGTCCAACCTCCTGAACATTCCCACCGGCCAATGCCATTCGACCTCATGAACATTCCCACCTGCCAATGCCGTACAACCTCGGGAACATTCCCACCTGCCAATGCCGTCCAACCTCCTGAATATTCCCACCTGCCAATGCCTTTCGACCTCCTGACTATTCCCACCTGCCAATGCCATATGACCTCCTGAACATTCCCACCTGCCGATGCCATCCGACCTCCTGAACATTCCCACCTGCCAATGCCGTCCAACCTCCTGAACATTTCCACCTGCCAATGCCATTCGAGCTCCTGAACATTCCCACCTGCCAATGCCGTCCAACCACCTGAACATTCCCACCTGCCAATGCCATTCGACCTCCTGAACATTCCCACCTGCCAATGCCGTCTGACCTCCTGAACATTCCCACCTGCCAATGCCATCCTACCTCCTGAACATTCCCATCTGCCAATGCCATTCGATCTCCTGACTATTCCCACCTGCCAATGCCGTCCTTCCTCCTGAACATTCCCACTTGCCAATGCCGTCCAACCTCCTGAACATTCCCACCTGCCAATGCCATCCGACCTCCTGAACATTCCCACTTGCAAATGCCTTCCGACCTCCTGAACATTCCCACCTACCACTGCCATTCGACCTCCTAAATATTCCCACCTGCCAATGCCGTCTGACCTCCTGAACATTCCCACCTGCCAATGCCATTCGACCTTCTGACTATTCCCACATGCCAATGCCGTCCGACTTCCTGAATATTCCCACCTGCCAATGCCGTCCAACCTCCTGAACATTCCCACCTGCCAATGCCATCTGACCTCCTGAACATTCCCACCTGCCAATGCCATTCAACTTCCTGAATATTCCCACCTGCCAATGCCGTCCGACCTCCTGAACATTCCCACCTGCCAATGCCATCCAACCTCCTGAACATTACCACCTGCCAAGCCATCCGACCTCCTGAACATTCCCACCTGCCAATGCCGTCCAACCTCCTGAACATTCCCACCTGCCAATGCCATTCGACCTCCTGAACTTTCCCACTATGCCAATGCCGTCCAACCTCCTGAACATTCCCACCTGCCAATGCCGTCCAACCTCCTGAACATTCCCACCTGCCAATGCCGTCCAACCTCCTGAACATTCCCACCTGCCAATGCCATTTGACCTCCTGAACATTCCCACCTGCCAATGTCGTCCAACCTCCTGAACATTCCCATCTGCCAATGCCATCCGACCTCCTAAACATTCCCACCTGCCAATGCCGTCCAACCTCCTGAACATTCCAACCTGCCAATGCCATTCGAAATCCTGAACATTCCCACCTGCCAATGCCATCCAACCTCCTGAACATTCCCACCTGCCAATGCCATTCGACCTCCTGAACATTCCCACCTGCCAATGCCGTCTGACCTCCTGAACATTCCCACCTGCCAATGCCATCCTACCTCCTGAACATTCCCATCTGCCAATGCCATTCGATCTCCTGACTATTCCCACCTGCCAATGCCGTCCTTCCTCCTGAACATTCCCACTTGCCAATGCCGTCCAACCTCCTGAACATTCCCACCTGCCAACGCCATCCGACCTCCTGAACATTCCCACTTGCAAATGCCGTCCGACCTCCTGAACATTCCCACCTACCAATGCCATTCGACCTCCTAAATATTCCCACCCGCCAATGCCGTCTGACCTCCTGAACATTCCCACCTGCCAATGCCATTCGACCTTCTGACTATTCCCACATGCCAATGCCATCTGACCTCCTGAACATTCCCACCTGCCAATGCCATTCAACTTCCTGAATATTCCCACCTGCCAATGCCGTCCGACCTCCTGAACATTCCCACCTGCCAATGCCGTCCAACCTCCTGAACATTACCACCTGCCAAGCGATCCGACCTCCTGAACATTCCCACCTGCCAATGCCGTCCAACCTCCTGAACATTCCCACCTGCCAATGCCATTCGACCTCCTGAACTTTCCCACTATGCCAATGCCGTCCAACCTCCTGAACATTCCCACCTGCCAATGCCATCCGACCTCCTGAACATTCCCACCTGCCAATGCCATTCACCTCCTGAACATTCCCACCTGCCAATGCTGTCCAACCTTCTGAACATTCCCACCTGCCAATGCCATTTGACCTCCTGAACCTTCCCACCTGCCAATGCCGTCCAACCTCCTGAACATTCCCACCTGCCAATGCCTTCCGACCTCCTGAACATTCCCACCTGCCAATGCCATTCGACCTCCTGACTATTCCCACCTGCCAATGCCGTCTGACCTCCTGAACATTCCCACCTGCCAATGCCATTCTCCAACCTCCTGAACATTCCGACCTGCCAATGCCATTCAACCTCCTGACTATTCCCACCTCCCAATGCCGTCTGACCTCCTGAACATTCCCACCTGCCAATGCCATCCGATCTTCTGAACATTCCCACCTGCCAATGCCATCCGACCTCCTGAACATTCCCACCTGCCAATGCCGTCCAACCTCCTGAACATTCCCACCTGCCAATGCCATCCGACTTCCTGAACATTCCCACCTGCCAATGCCATTCGACCTCCTGAACATTCCCACCTGCCAATGCCATCCGACCTCCTGAACATTCCCACCTGCCAATGCCATTCGACCTCCTGAACATTCCCACCTGCCAATGCCATTCTCCAACCTCCTGAACATTCCGACCTGCCAATGCCATTCGACCTCCTGACTATTCCCACCTGCCAATGCCGTCTGACCTCCTGAACATTCCCACCTGCCAATGCCATCCGATCTTCTGAACATTCCCACCTGCCAATGCCATCTGACCTCCTGAACATTCCCACCTGCCAATGCCATTCAACTTCCTGAATATTCCCACCTGCCAATGCCGTCCGACCTCCTGAACATTCCCACCTGCCAATGCCGTCCAACCTCCTGAACATTACCACCTGCCAAGCCATCCGACCTCCTGAACATTCCCACCTGCCAATGCCGTCCAACCTCCTGAACATTCCCACCTGCCAATGCCATTCGACCTCCTGAACTTTCCCACTATGCCAATGCCGTCCAACCTCCTGAACATTCCCACCTGCCAATGCCATCCGACCTCCTGAACATTCCCACCTGCCAATGCCATTCACCTCCTGAACATTCCCACCTGCCAATGCTGTCCAACCTTCTGAACATTCCCACCTGCCAATGCCATTTGACCTCCTGAACCTTCCCACCTGCCAATGCCGTCCAACCTCCTGAACATTCCCACCTGCCAATGCCTTCCGACCTCCTGAACATTCCCACCTGCCAATGCCATTCGACCTCCTGACTATTCCCACCTGCCAATGCCGTCTGACCTCCTGAACATTCCCACCTGCCAATGCCATTCTCCAACCTCCTGAACATTCCGACCTGCCAATGCCATTCAACCTCCTGACTATTCCCACCTCCCAATGCCGTCTGACCTCCTGAACATTCCCACCTGCCAATGCCATCCGATCTTCTGAACATTCCCACCTGCCAATGCCATCCGACCTCCTGAACATTCCCACCAGCCAATGCCGTCCAACCTCCTGAACATTCCCACCTGCCAATGCCATCCGACTTCCTGAACATTCCCACCTGCCAATGCCATTCGACCTCCTGAACATTCCCACCTGCCAATGCCATCCGACCTCCTGAACATTCCCACCTGCCAATGCCATTCGACCTCCTGAACATTCCCACCTGCCAATGCCATTCTCCAACCTCCTGAACATTCCGACCTGCCAATGCCATTCGAACTCCTGACTATTCCCACCTGCCAATGCCGTCTGACCTCCTGAACATTCCCACCTGCCAATGCCATCCGATCTTCTGAACATTCCCACCTGCCAATGCCATCCGACCTCCTGAACATTCCCACCTGCCAATGCCGTCCAACCTCCTGAACATTCCCACCTGCCAATGCCATTCGACCTCCTGAACATTCCCACCTGCCATGCCGTCCAACCTCCTGAACATTCCCACCTGCCAATGCCATCCGACCTCCTGAACATTCCCACCTGCCAATGCGATTCGACCTCCTGAACATTCCCACCTGCCAATGCCGTCCAACCTCCTGAACATTCCCACCTGCCAATGCCGTCCAACCTCCTGAACATTCCCACCTGCCAATGCCGTCCAACCTCCTGAACTTTCCCACCTGCCAATGCCGTCTGACCTCCTGAACATTCCCACCTGCCAATGCCATTCGACCTCCTGAACATTCCCACCTGCCATATCCATTCGACCTCCTGAACATTCTCACCTGCCAATGCCGTCCAACCTCCTGAACATTCCCACCTGCCAATGCCATTCAACCTCCTGAACATTCCCACCTGCCAAATCCGTCCAACCTCCTGATCATTCCCACCTGCCAATGCCATTCGACCTCCTGAACATTCCCACCTGCCAATGCCATTCGACCTCCTGAATATTCCCACCTGCCAATGCCGTCTGACCTCCTGAACATTCCCACCTGCCAATGCCATTCGACCTCCTGAATATTCCCACCTGCCAATGCCATTCGACCTCCTGAATATTCCCACCTGCCAATGCCGTCCAACCTCCTGAACATTCCCACCTGCCAATGCCATTCGACCTCCTGAATATTCCCACCTGCCAATGCCATTCGACCTCCTGAACATTCCCACCTGCCAATGCCGTCCAACCTCCTGAACATTCCCACCTGCCAATGCCATTCGACCTCCTGAATATTCCCACCTGCCAATGCCATTCGACCTCCTGAACATTCCCACCTGCCAATACCATTCGACCTCCTGAACATTCCCACCTGCCAATGCCATTCGACCTCCTGAACATTCCCACCTTCCAATGCCATTCGACCTCCTGAATATTCCCACCTGCCAATGCCATTCGACCTCCTGAATATTCCCACCTGCCAATGCCGTCCGACCTCCTGAACATTCCCACCTGCCAATGCCATTCGACCTCCTGAATATTCCCACCTGCCAATGCCATCTGACCTCCTGAGTTCCTGCAGCTCAAGGTTCCAGCATCAGCAAATTTTGTATCTCTCTGATTTTCAGCCAAATATTTAGTCATTGCTCATCGACTTGTTACTGCTAATGGGATCTTGCTGTTCATATTTGTTCCTGCATTTTCCACATTACACTGGATATCATTTCCATTGGTTCTTAAATGTTCTGGACAATTTGAAAGTCACAACAGATATAACCATATTACCATATAACCATTTACGGAGCAGAAACTGCTATATAAATGCAGATATTTTCCCTTCCTGTATCTGCCCAGAGAGAGGAGCATAGGGGATGATTGGCCAATTAAAGTTAATGCTGTTGGCAGAGGAACACAGCCCACAGCAACTGACTGCGGAACGACAGTGGTGAGTCAAAGCAAGTGCCCCTGGGTTAATATCACCCTTGTCCCCAGGCCCACAGCTGACTCCCCACACTCTGTGAGATAAGGTGGTGGAGCCCCAGCCTCAAGTGGGGATTCGCCGCCCAAAAACACCTTGAGATGTCAAGGCAGGAGTTCTCTCTCAGCACGTTCCCCAGATATCAGAAAGGAAGGATGTGAGGTTGAGAGATCCAATCTGGCAGAGATTCAGGGAGACACTCTGTCTGCAGCAGAAAGCATTCAGGTTCCCGTCCCGATTGCAGCAGCTCCCAGCATCTTTGTGACTCCAGTTATCCGGTCATCAGCACTGCTTATAGAATGTGTTCACAAATTTCAGATAATTTATGACCTATAAACATCCATCTGCCTTCACAAATGAAGCAGATTCTAATGGTTTGGAAAGATTAATTATTTATTTTATGTAGTTGTTAATCCACACTGTCTAAAGATTAAATAACCTCATCTTATTAGCAGCTTTACAAACTTCTAACTTTGCAATCCTGGCAGGAAACTTCATTAATCCAAATAAAATATCAGAAATATTTGGAAAATTAAGACACTTGGGAGTTTCCAATCCTAAGGAGGGAGTGTGGGATTGAAAATGACCTATTTAAATGCTAATACCCTTTGTTTTCAGGTCTACCTGTGGCCTTTCCAAATCGTGTCTGCTTTTCTCCTATTTTTTATCCTCTTGATCAGCTCCATTTCTGGAGCCTGGCTCCTCAGCTGCCAAGGTCAGGCGATCTGAAACTCCATCCGAACCTTCCCATTTCACACCCTTTTCAGACATGCACTGAAAATCATCTCATTGACCTTGTCAACTGTCCTGATGCCCAAAATCAGCTGTTTTAAATCAACCTATTTATCCATTTTAGCTTCTAGCCATTGGCCTTTTGACATTTTTAACCTGTGAGCTGAATTGCTTGCACTCTGCTTGATCGACTCCACACTGATTATACTTCAGACACCGATGTCCTCAGCACAGGGTGTTGGGAATGTGGTGACACTTCATCAACAAGAGGTGAAAAGTTTGTTTCCTTTTCCCTCTTGCCTGTTACTTGGATATTCATCTGGAGTCACGAGTTTGCACCCCAGCAGATCTAGGCCACCGATGGCCTTCAGGGAACAACACCTTGCATCCATGGTCACTCTGAGACCAAGTTCCTGAGATCCACATTTTCATCTGTGCCTGAGGGCCAATGAGAAATCTCTCTTTTGGAATGTTACACACCAGGCATTAACTACCACATGCTCTGTATTTAAACTGAATATCTGGTCTTACATAAAGACATAAAGCACAGTAACAGGCCCTTTCAGCCCACAAACCCGTGCCACCCAATTAACCTATAACACCCAGTACACTTTGAACGGTGGAAAGAACCTGGAGCACCAGGGGAAGCCCATGTAGACACAGGGAGAGCGTACAAACTCCTTACAGACAGCATCAGTTTTGAACTCCAGTCCCGATTACTCACACTGTAACATTATGGCGCTAATTGCTATGCTAACCATCAATGGCATAGAACATAAAACATTACAGCACAGTACAGGCCCTTCAGCCCTCAATGTTGTGCCGACCTACATACACCGACCAAAAAAACTAAACCCTCCCTACCCCATAACCCTCTATTTTTCTTTCATCCATGTGTCTGTCTGAGAGTCTCTTAAATGCCCCTAATGTTCTAGCCTCCAAGGTATTCCAGGCTCCCACCACTCTCTGTGTAAAAAAAACCTCACCCCTGATGTCTCCCCTAAACTTCCCTCCTTTCACTTTGTACAGATGTGTGCTCCCCCCACCCCACCCCCTGAGCATCACTCCCAGGGCCACCCCACCCCATCTTGGCCACCCCCACCCACACTCAGCCACCCCCACTCCCTGAGCAACCCCCCCCCCCATTTGGCCATTCAGCTTGATTAAGAATAAGATGCGCAGGAGAGAGTGAAGATCTCTGATTAATCATGATCATTCATTTGTCCCTTAAATGTTCCTTGAGGATCTGCCAGGAAGATTCATTCCTGCCAAGGCACAGATAAAATTGTGGTCTGTGCCTCTGTGCAATGCAATGTGCAGCTAATTTCCTTTTCCCTCTCCTGAATTGCTCTCTCCCTCTCTCTCTCTCTCTCTCTCTCTCTCTCTCAAGTCACACTATAGAGCTGAGATGTTAAGAACTCTTTAAACAAGAGTAAATATTTCATTTACATTATTAAATTGTCTTCCCCAACAAATGAAGCCACTTCTATTCAGTAATCAGGATGTGTTTCTGCAGATTCGTCCTACAAAGAGGAACTACCACCCGAGGGTTGTCCGATCAACAGATCAACAATGAGCACCGTTCTGAAGAGAATGTATTGTTGCAGCAGAGACGAGAGGGAAGGTAGCCTGTCAGCGCGTGACGGATTTCTCTTTGATTTGTCTGAACTATTTGTTCCCATCTTTTTAAATTGCGCCCCTGATCATTCATTAGCTTTAATTAAACCCCTCTGATACACACCTTTGTGCATTAATTAACAGGATGTCAAGCACCACACAGAAGTTGCACAGAGTCCGAGATGACACTTCAGTGATATTTTTAGGATTTTGAAAGATCAAGTTGATTTGGAGGAGAGAAAGGATTTTTTTCCCCATCTCCTGGGCGAACCATTCATTTCAAAATATTTTCAGACACTCGTTCCCCATAGTGTCATCATGAAGGCAATTGACTGTTTGACAGGAGCAAGGAAATTGTGTTTTTGGAGAAACAACAACGGTCATTTCTTTGTGAACCAAGAGTACAAATCTCTCTCTCTCTCTCTCTCTCTCTCTCTCTCTCTCTCTCTCTCTCTCAAGTGACACTATAGAGCTGAGATGTTAAACTATGGGCCGGCACAGTTGGCAGAGCAGTTAGGGCAACGCCGTTACAGTGCCAGCCATCGGGGCCAGGGTTCAAATCCCACATTGCCTATAATGAGTTTGTACGTTCCCCCCCGTGTCAGTGCGGATTTTCCCCGGGGGGTCCAATTTCCTCCCACCGTTCAAAAAAAAATGTACTGGGGATGTAGGTAAATTGGGTGTAATTGGGCGGCACGGGCTCATCAACTGAAATGACCTGTTACCGTGCTGTGTGTCTGAATTTTAAAACATTTTAAAAGTTTAAATTTAAACTACACATGATCAGTGGTTGCTTGGCATCATGTCCTAGCTGAATATGGAAAAGCTTTGTTGGCAACCTCCAGCCAGATCTGACCCCCGATCCAAACTTATCAGGCCTGCATCCCAAATCAAAAGTGCACCCAGCCCTGCAAAAAAAAGTCAAATTCACGTAGCATTGATTCAAATTCATGTCGCATCAGAGTCCATCCTACCTTGATGCATTTTCCTGTTACTTTTAATATACTGAAGTATATCAATGTCTGTTTTGAAGGAATTCAATATCCAAGTTTCTACTGGGGTTGAGAATTTCAAATAATCACATCCCTTTTACTCATCTCAGTTCAAAGTGGCCTACTTTGTAACTTGAACCTGTGATCCCCCAGGTTCTTAGAACCCCTGCCAGGAGAATTAACATTCCTGTATCTAGCTTGCTGATCTAAATTTTGGAAAATTCAGTGAAATAGCCTCTAATTTTTCTATACTTTAAAGAACATTAGAGGGTGCACAAAATCAGTGAACCGGTGCGGACTCAAAAGGCCAACATGGCCTGTTTCCGCTCCGTAAGTGGTTATATGGTTATGGTTTGGCAGGTACATATACGTGTGAGCATTTGTTCTCAAAAATGAAGAACCACGTGAGAACCAAATCTGACTAATGCCCATTGAGTGAGATGATGTGACTTTGTTGTTGGCATCAGCAATGATGTCACCCAGTATCGAGATGCTTTCAAACAACAAACTTTCCCACTGATTGAGCTGCTGTCCTTTTTGGAGTTCGCTGTGACTCATTTTTCTCCTTTTTGACTTTTATGTTTTATTATATATTGTGTCATTTTAATGACCAACTTGTGATTTTTCAGATCAGATCAGATCACCTTTATTGTCATTACATAAGTAGAACGACATTGAGTGCACATCCTGATGGTGCTCACATACATCAAACAATAAACTATAAAAACAACTATCCAATATTCCATGTTTGCTGATGTTCCGTTCACATAGGGCTTAGGAGTGAAAACTTATCAGGCCTGCATCCCAAATCAAAAGTGCACCCAGCCCTGCAAAAAAAAGTCAAATTCACGTAGCATTGATTCAAATTCATGTCGCATCAGAGTCCGTCATGTCCATCAGAGTCTGTTTGTCAGTGAGTTAATGGACCTCAAAACGTCCACCGGAGGGCAGCAGTTCCAACAGATGATGACCAGGGTGGTCAGGGTCCTTCACAATTTTGACTGCTCTACTGAGTGCGCAGCCAATAATCTCCTGGGCCGTACTGACGACCCTCTGAAGGTCCCTCTTGCCTGCTGCCGAGCAGCTGACAAACCACGTCAGAATGCAGTAGGCCAGCATGCTCTCGATGGAGCAGTGAAAGAAGGACACCAGCAGTTCCTCCTGCAGTTTGGCCTTCTTAAGAATCCTCAGGGCATGGAGTCATTGCTGTGTCTTTTTAACTACAGCGATGGTATTGGTAGTCCAGGAGAGATCTCCAGCAAAGTGCATTTTGGTGCATTTCCAGATTTGAAGATGCCTTCCCTGACCTGAAATGCACCATCATAATTTATTGGAAGGAATACGTTTGATCTCATTGCTTAAACTTTTTCTGTGGATTTGTTTTTTGATAAATTATCATCAGTTATTTTATCTTTTTCTTCATTGACAGCCAGATGTGCAATTTTGATGAAATAAAAGGCCAACACACACACATGGTTAAGTTTAGAACAAAATTATATCTGCTATTAAAGAGTCAAATATTAACTTCCAAAAGACATGGGGCCCCATTTTTGGATGATTATCATAACCTAAAGGATTTAGGTTGTTCTGAAGCGTTGGTGCTGCGCTGTCCATCTGTCACTTGATTCCTACATGTCACCTTTTAACCTTGTTTAGTGGTTGTGGTTCTGGATTTGAAGGTTTCTTTTCACCTCCTGAATTTTTACAATATATAACAGTACTGTTCAATCTGCATAATGTAAACATCAATAAAAATATTTTAAAAAGAAAAGGAGATGTATGGACAGGGAAAAAGTGTGGGGAAATTCAAGTCAAGTTTACTGTCATCTGATTGTACAAGTATAACCCAACTAAACACTGTTCTCTGATCCTCGGTGCAAAACACGCAGGCGCACAACCAGACATAGCACCCATACAGGAAAATAATACATATACAGGAAAAATAAATAAACATTGCTTTGTACATATGAGAGTCTCAGGTGGTTAGTGTGAGCAGATCCTTGGCAATTCCATGACAAATTCCCTTTGGTGGCCATTGTTGGTTCCATGATTTAGCCCAGGTAATTGATGAACTTGTTCTCTGATTTCATTTCAAGTAATATCCCCATCTAGTGAGTGCATTAATCCTCTCGCATCGATTTTCATTCATAATCTGATTTTAATACACTTCACTATCTGGTTTTCATTACTCCTCACTGCTGCATTTTATTTTATTTTACAGCCTAATTTTACAACATTTCCATGCCTAATTTAATTACATTACATCAGTCGATTTATATATTTCATAAAGAAATTTTATTACTTCACACATTCTGTGATTCTGCATTCATGCAAATTTAATGATATTGATTAGACTAAAGCTACACATTTTGTGGAGAGAAAAGAGAATGAAGGCAAAGAAAGTAGGGTTATGAGGAAGAGCTCAAGCCTGTAACATTGATCATGTACCTTTACCTTTGCTATACATAGTACGCATCTGACCTGCTGAAGTTTCTCCAGCATTGTATTTTTATTTCAATCATGGCGTCTACAAACTTTTGTGTTTTATGAATGTAAGATTACATCAAAACACCAGAGAAAAATTGTTGGACCCTTCCAGCATTCTGGCTGGTTGCATCACAGAGATGCCAATGCTCAGGGCAAGAAAAAACTCCAGAGGGTTGTTAACTCAGCCTCTGACATCACAGGAGGTAGACGCACTCAGCAGATGAGGCAGCGGCCACGGAGAGCAACGGCCAGTCAACCTTGCAGGTCAGGACCCTGGACAGAAGTTGATGACCAAGAAAGGGTGTAGTTCTACATTGTGACAACAGAGGGCAGCACAATGCAAACTATGATCTTACCGCTCACATTGTGTTCAGGTTCGAAATTCAATATAGAGAAGAAATATAATGAAAGGATAAAGAATCCAACTGGCAATTTGTACTTTCCTCTCACATTGAACAACAATCATAAATCACATCAAGTCATGCACACTTTATCAGGATTGAGGAAACTGATTTAATATAAATTACTTTGAATGTTTCAAAGTCCAGATTTATAGTCAGATACATACATGACATCACATACAGCCCTAAAATTCTGTTTCCGGTGGGGCAGGCAGATTTTCTACTTATCGAGAGTTGTTTGATGAGGTGTTCAGCAACAAGAAATGCCTGCAAACAAGTCCCAGTGAGAGAAAACACAGGGGCTGGAGAGAGTGAGGACTCCTGGGTTGTCAATATGCGGGCAGCGGGATAATCATCCCCCTTGTATTCACTTGTTTCCCCTCTCTGGGGTTCTGTGTCACTCTGAACTGCCACTTTGTGCTGGCCCATGTTTTCATTATACTGTGTCTGTTTCTAGCCTCTGTTGGCCTCGTATCTTCCGCGGTAGGTTTATGTATCATTTATTCAACAGTTTTTACAATTTGTATGGTGTTAGGGTTTGAGTTAGTGTTGGGGTTATTGGTGGTGTTTCTTGGTAAGCTCGGGTCTGTGTTAGGGTGTCCCTGTAATTTGTCATAAGTGTGCTGGCCCATGGAGTCTGTTGTGGAGATTGCTGTTGTTGCGGGGCTTCTATTTGGGTTGTATTTGAAAAGGGTTGAGTCTGGGTAAGGGTGAGGGTTAGGGTGTTAATATGTGGACAGCGGGATGATCATCACCCTACTGTTCACTTGTTTCCCCTCTCTGGGGTTCTGTGTCACTCTGTACTGCCACATTAAGGTTCGGGTTTTGTGTTGAGGTTGAGATATGGTTAGGCTGAATTAAAAATAGAATGGAGCAACTAGGACACATGTTGGGAGAGCACGTGTTGATAGGACATGGAGACCGGTGCTAAGGGACAAATTTGTGATCTCGGAGATACCCACGGAGCAGATCCACCGGTTGTCTTGCCATCTCGAAGTGGATCAAGACTAAAGCCACTTTCAGGTGGAATAGCCGGGAGAATGCAGCTCCGGAGCCGGCTGTGGGTATCTGCGAAGGGAAATTCAGGTGGCAGCGCTGAAGGTGCTGTTCTAGCACCTGAAAGATCCATAGTGGGGAGAGGTGCTGTGGAGCAAACGCCAGCTCCCATCAACTGTGGCCATAGTCCCACCTGCTGTCATGATATCATTTGCATTGCATCGAGGCTGAAGCTGTAAGGATCATGGTGGGCCAGGAGCAGAGATGAGAAATGCTGAGGATGTTGGCATCCTGTGTCAGCGTTCAGGACTAGATACGCAAAATCCTCGGTCAGGCCATGAAATATGTTGAAGTTCTCAGCTCCATGAGATCAGAACATCGCATAACTGAGATCAGGCAATGAGTCCCGCAAAGGTTGTGGGCCAGAAGGCGGAAACTAGAAGGGGAAATGATTGCAGAGCATAGGCGCCACAGACGGAGGCGAATGCTGCTTGTCAGTCAACTGGCCATGATAACAAATTGGTCTCTCTGGAGGTTGAACAGATCCCAGGGGGCTGCATTCTGGAGTAATGTCCTCACCAAATTTGATGATGACAAGTGGAGGAGACACAGGGCACCTTCAACTTTGTGCTGGAACTTATTGAACCTCACCTGCAGCCTCATAGACCAGATGCACAGCGGCCATTGGAGCAGGGACTTCGACTGGCTGTGGCCCTGTGGTGGTATGCCACCCCTTGTGAGTATCGATCCATCAGTGCCATCTTTGGGATAGGTGTCAGCAAACTATGTACGGTGTTACGGCAGGTGACTGGAGCCTTGAAGGACGTCCTCGGTAAACGTTTCATCTCCCTGCCAAATGGAACACATCTCCAGGAGACAATTAACGGCTTTGCGGAAAGGGGCCATCCAATGTGTGCTGGCGCCATCGATGGGTTGCATATTCCCATTATCACCCCCAGCGTGAACCCCGTGGCCTACTACAATCACAAAGGGTGGCATGCCATGGTTCTGCAGGCGGATATTGACCACAAGTTCTGGTGAGTTAGAGCCATTTAAGGTTGTCAACTCATGTGCCAATGTTCATAAGTACTCAGCTACTTTCTATGTGGCAGCTTCCTGGACGTGTTTATGGGTTGGCCTGGCCAGACGCATGATGCACGAGTGCTTGCCAACTCTCCTTTGTACAGAGAGACGGAGGACCAGGCAGGATACCTCCTCCCACGTGACGTGAGTGATCACCCTTCAAAACTCCTCGCACTGATGTTGTTCATGCCTATGTGTAAATGGGCAGGCCTCAAATTGCATGGATTCCCTGGAATGTGGAGGACTGCCTATCCAGTGCAGCACTGAGATGCTCCAGCGCAGATGACAAGTGAGTCACGCCCTGCATGTGCTTGTCACCTTCCGACCAGCGCGCTGACTCCTTGTCCTTCTTCAGCACCTCGAGGAGTGCTCTCTCCTGCTCCAGAGCCACCTCTGCACGCTGGCGGTCCCTCTCTCCTTCCTCCTGCTCAAGTGTGGACATCATGCTCTGCAGCTCTTTGGACAGAATCTGAGGCTTTGTCAGCCTCCTGCATTTGCGTGTGTGACAGGGCACTGAGAGTCAAATCAGGAAAAGTGCATCAGTATTTCAATTATGAGCTTTCCAATACACATAACCCATCAATTCTACTGTACCTGTGTCCTCTTGTGAGAGAGCCGCCTGGCTACTTCCACTGCTGCTTTCGGCTGTGCCAGTGGAGTCATCTCCGGTGACCTACACCTCCTGGGTCTGCATCTCTTGTCCTTCAGCGCTGCCGGTTGTGGTCTGAGATGCCCCAGGGATGAGCTCTGGAGAATAAGGGCTCTCCAGAGCACTGGCAATGCTCAAGGGTTCTGCAGAGCAGCTGGACCCCCATAGAGTGTGGCATTGCTCAGAGTACTGCCACTGCAACTATGCGTTACCACTCCTCCGGTTATGATCCAGCACCGCATGGAACTTTTTACGCAGGCTCTTCAGCTTGGTCACTACCTGCGTTTTAGTGCAGACATGACCACTGGCTGAGAGTGCAGTGGCCACTCTTTCATATGTGGGATCATCCCTCATTGTCCCTGTCAGCTCCCTTTCCTGGGTTTCTTGAGATAAAGTGCTGAGCCTGCACACTCTCAAGCGTTTCAGGCTAATAACGTCACCGCAACGTCATCAGCCCACCCCCGAGCAGCCGCTGCTGCTTTCAGGTGCCTCGGTGGAGTGCTCAGAAGCGGAGAATACACCTCCTTGAGGAGGGTTGGTTAAGTACTCCTTGGGCCAGGGTTCTCCGCTTTCACGTGGCCTCCCAACAGCCGCATTCGGTTATTTTAGGTGGCTTAATGTTGGGGTGTTCTGGCCACCTGAAAGTGGCTTTAGTCATTTCTTTAAGACAGAAAGAAACAGGGCAGAGAAGGTTGACCAGGATGTTGCCCAGGCTTCAGGAACTGAGTTACAGGGAAAGGCTAAACAGGCTGGGACTTTATTCCCTGGAGTATAGAAGAATGAGGGGAGATTTGATTGAGGTATTTAAAATTATGAGGGGAATAGACAGAGTAAATATAGTTCGGCTTTTTCCACTGAGGGTACGTAAAAGACAAACCAGAGAACATGGGTTAAGGGTGAAAGGGGAAAAGCTTATTCATGCAGAGAGTGGTGGTGTGGAATGAACTGGCAGGTGAATGTGGGCTCAATTTTAACATTTAAGAGGAATTTGGACAGGTACATGGATGGGAGGGATATGGAGGGCTATGGACTGGATGCAGGTCAGTGGGTCTTGGCAAAAAAATGTTCAGCACAGACTAGAAGGGCTGAAGGGGCCTGTTTATATACTGTAATGTTCCCCAGATAAAAATATCACACACTGGATCAGCCAGTCTCAACTTTTTTTTTCTACCCATGACCCCCTTAGGACTCTGCTCAAAGTTTAGGGTCCCCTTACCTGTGGAGCAATCGTTTAGTTGATTTATTCTGTTCTCTCCCAGAGATAACATAAAAAAAATGATTGGAGTCTCTTGCTGCAGTAAAGAACCCTCAAGGTCGAGTGCGAGCACTTTGGAATTATTTTACAAGCTGTGATCACATCCTTACTGTGTTGCAGAACAATGTGTGGAAGTGGAAGTGGCTGAGAATGAATAATACCCAGCTTCCACCGCCTGCCTACCTTCAGGACCTAACACATGGTGCTGATTGGACCTGGCGCATCTGACAATTCCGGTTTCTCCAGAAATGACATGGGAAGCAATTTCCATCTGACTTACAAATTGACAATCATCCCCCAACTTGAATATCCCCTTCCAGACTCATGGCCTTTGCTGCGTTAAAACTTAAGGTTAATCAAAACTTTTCTGATGAGGCATCCGGTGGAGCTTAGAGAGTTAACTCCGATGGACAAATCTTTGCCCAATGTGTTTGCCCAATGTGTTTGTACTGTGCCCAATGTGTTTCTGCCCAGAATGGATTTCCAATAGTGAAAACTATTGTTCACCCTCCAACCAGACAGGCCCCTTCATCCCAACTGTCTGGGCTGAACATGATGTCCAAGTTAAACTAAAACTGGTGCTTTCATATGATCCGAAACACTCTATCCCTGCATATTCACATGTCTATGTGGAAGCCTCTTGAACACCACTATTGTATCTGCTTCCACCATGACCCCTGGCAGCCAGTTCTAGCCACCTACCACTCCACTCCTTTAAAAGTTCCCCCTCCCTCTTAAATACATATCATCTCGTCCAGCCATTCTCAACAGGGGCCACATGCCCCCCCAGGGGCCACAGCACATTTAAGGGGGGGGGGCAACAGACTTCAATCATTTTTTTAATGTAGTCACTGGGAGAGAACAGAATAAATCAACTAAACGATTGCTCCACAGGTAAGGGGACCCTAAACTTTGAGCAGAGTCCTAAGGGGGTCATGGGTAGAAAAAAAAAGTTGAGACTGGCTGATCCAGTGTGTGATATTTTTATCTGGGGAACCGAGGGAACATCCGGTGCTCCAACTGGTTTCCTCTACATCGAAGAGACTGGACGCAGACTGGGAGATCGCTTCGTTGAGCCATCTTGGCTCTGTCTGCAGTGGCCACCCATTTCAATTCCCTGCCCCATTCCCTTGCTGACATGTCTGTCCACGGTCTCATGCATGGCCAAACTGAGACCACATGTAAATTGGAGGAGCAACACCTCATCTTCCGACTGCGCTCCCTCCAACCAGACAGCATTAATATCAACTTCACTGGCTTTCATTAAACTCCCCAGTTGCCTTTCCCTATCTCTGTCCCTCCATTCCATCTCCTTTCTCATAAGCATGATATATTCTTACCACATCCTTTTGTTGGTCTGGATTCCTCCCCCATTGTTTGAATTTTGAGACTTTCTGAGACTTCCTGCTTCTGGATTATTCTGCTTATGAGGAAAGGTTCAGGCCCGAAATGTTGGCAATATATCTTTGTCTCCCATAGACGCTGAAAAGATCAGCTGAGTTCCTCCAGCATTTCAGTGTGCTTTGACAAGGTTTTGGCTGCTTACCCTGTTTCCAGATAAGCCCAGCGAAAGGTCCTCAGGGTGGCACAGTTAGCACCACGCTGTAACAGCACCAGCAAATGGGACTGTGGTTCGAAACCTGCGCTGTCCACAAGGAATTTATATGTTCTCCCTGGGGGATCCAGTTTCCTTCCACTCCTCAAAATGTACCGGGGTTGTAAATTGATTGTGCAGTGCAGACTCATGGGTGAAGTGGCTTGTTACCGTTTTGTATGTCGATAAATAGAGCACTCAGCAGGTCAGACATCATCTGTGGAGGGAGAAACAGTTCACTTTTCAAGTCAATGTTGTAGCACAGACACTGCAAATGGCAATCTTTCTTTTCTGGGTATATCCATATTAAAATGTGCTCAGTGTCTTCAGACATGACTATAAGAAACCACTTTATGTGGTCGGGTGTGGTTACGTTGGACGAGTTGCGCTTTGAGTTCAGTTGGGAGGAAGCTCCCACAATAACTGATGGTTCATCCTTCTGGTCTAAAATGAATTTAGGAAGAACTCTAAAGTACACTCTCTATAAAACACGAGCACATCAGGCTAACTTCTTTTAAATATTGTAGTGCCAGAACATAGTTGATTATACTGGACTCCTTAGCTTTACAAATTTTCTTTGTGGAAAAAAATAACAAGCTATCTTACCTGAGAGGAGGTAATAAGGAATGCTTCACGGCTTTGCCTGCCATCCTTGCAAAGGGGCCATGCTGATCTTCTTTGTATCATTCCAATTTTAGTGTATGTGCAGCCACAATTGTGTGCATCTCCCAGTGGCCACCGTTTCAGTTACTCATCTCATTCCCTTGCCGACTGGTCTGTCCATGGTCTCTTTGCACTGCCAGACTGAGACCACCCACAAACTGGAAGAACCACATCACATATTCTGTCTGGGCACTTTCCAACCAGATGGCGTTATCGTGGTCTTCTCCAGTTTCCATTTACCCCCTCCCCCGAGATCTCCTTTCTACAGCTCTGTCTGTCTGTCTCTCCCTCTCCCTCTTCCCTTTTCTCTCTTTCTCTCCTTTACACCAGCTCTGTATTCACAGGCCAAGCCTCCCCCCCTCCATTAATTCTCCCTTTTCCTCTCTCCCATATCCAAATATCACCTTTTGTCTGTTGGTCTGCTCTCTTCCCACTGCCCTTTTCTTTTATTCAGATACTGCTGCTTTTTCCCATCCCTTGAGAAAGGCCTCAGGCCCGAAACGTCAGTAATATATTTTTACCTCATATGAACACTGCGGATTAGACGGGTGATATTTCAATCAATACTTAACAAATATGTCCTCCCATACCTTAATGAAAAATTGTCTACTAACAGAAATACTGTGGATTTTTAAAAATTTGAATGCTTTGCTAAATTGGCTTCATTTTGAAGGGATCCTTTTAATGGTTTCCATACATGACACAAAGTTATTGAGGTCCACATGAAATAATTCCTTATAATCATCTCACAATTAAATATTGTCCAAATAACCCAGAGCCATAGAGGAAGTGAAGTGTATGAGCTGACCTAAACAGTCTGGGAATCACAGGTCATCACATCTCACATCGCTGGATTGGATCAGGTTGCTGGAGACAGGCATGGCTCTCCTGCCTGTGGCTTTATGTCCTAATGTCTGCCATTTGATTCAGATTTCCCTCAGGGAGTGGGGGTAGTATCCCAATGTCTGGCATGGCTGGGGGAGGCAATGAAAACAGTGAAAGGCATTGCTTCACACATTTCTCACTGCCATCCGTAAAGAGAACTGAGTGGCCTGCATCATTCTTCCAGTTAAAACAATGCTGGGGAAACTCAGGTCACACACAGTGTATTTTATATGCAAAGACAAAAATACATAACCAGCGTTTCAGGTTTAAGCCTTTCATCAAGCATTGGGGTGTTTGCACACATTTTGCTTGTACTTTGATGAAGGGCTCAAGCCTGAAACATTGGTTCTGTACCTTTATCTTTGCTACATAAAGGACACTGTTTGACCTGCTGAGTTTTTACTTCAATCACAGTGTCCACAGATTTTTGTGATTTACCATCCTTCCAGGATTGGAGAACGGCGAGAGTTACAGCAGGAAGGAAGTAGGAGAGAGGTAAGTTTTAATTTAATTTTGTTAATCATTGGAAAGAAGGTTCACAGTACATTTTCACAGGAAAATTAACAATTTTGTTTGAACCAAAATATGTTATTCACCCTTTTCACTCATATGTCCAAAGCAGCCTCTTTGTTTGAATGTACCACCTTTGCAGAGAAAAGTTACTCATATAAATTAATCCATTTTATATTCACCCTCTCTTTTCAAGATTCAAGATTTCTTTTATTGTCATGTAATTGTACAGAACATGTAATATGACACGAAGTTGCCTTCTGCCTGCCTTAAGGCAGACAAGAAGTCACCACTAGTGTCTCCCGGTGCCCCTTACAGTATGAGAGAAAGAAAAGCAAAAGAGAGTCCCATCAGAGTCACTGAGTGACGGTGGATTTGCTTCCAGTACTCCCGTAACCTCTGCAGCAGCACGGATCCATCAGCGACCCGAACTACAGATACAAACTTCTGACACTGTCAGGAAGCCTTCCCAAGGCCCTTCGGGAGCCCTTCTAGCCCTTTGAGTTAACATTAATAAGAAAAGACATAGTCATTGATTTTAATTTACTTATTTAACACCAGAATTGATCTAATTAAGAATGTTGGTTTAGATCATATACTCATTGTGGGTATCTACAGAAAACTTTTGTGGTCTACATTTCCTCTGGTTAATCCTTGTGACTTTTCGGTTCCCTTATTCACTGTCAGATAGCTACAATCTCAACAAATAGACAAAAGCCAGTACTTCATTTGCACTGATTTCTCATCAAAATGTGATGTAGTAAATCCTCCAGAAAGTAGAAAGGTGTACAAATGCAAAGTGTGAGATGCAAAGATGTTGTCTGCAATCTTTGTGCCATTGCCAGTAATTTGGAGAACAATTCTCATAAATCATATCAGATTTTGCTATGGATTTTAATTCAAAAAGAAACCCCTTGATGGACAATAGGCCCAGCAATGATTGATTCAAACATATAATCAATTTCCTCCTATCTTCATGTGCACTGGAGGTGTTACTGCCTGGAGTGGCATCCCATCCCACGCTATGATGGACACAGCAAGTCTGTTTTTCATGGTGCATCTGCAAGTCAATATGAACGCATGGAACGTCCCTGGTGGGAGAGGGAATGGAGGGGTGAGGTGTGAGCAAAGACCTGAGACATGTTCGAAACCCTCCGCAGTTCCTTTGTCCTGCCCATTCCCCCTAGTTCCTCCGCCCCAGACTGGACCTCCCCACCAAGCCCCTCCTCCATCAATCCCCCCACTGATCCCGGAACAAGCCACCCCCCCCCCCCCATTCATCCTCTCCCCCAACAAGCCCAACCCCAAGCCTCTCCCTCCCCCTAGTCCCTCCCCTTCCCCACAAGGCCCCTCCACTCACAACCCCCGTCCTTCACCATCAAGCCCCTCCCTCCCCACTCCAAGCACCTCCGTCCCCACCATCAAGCCCCAACCTCACCAAGCCCTTCCCACTAAGATCTGCTTCACTCAGCCTATCCCCACTCCAAGCCTCCCCTCACTAAGCCCCTCCCTCACCAAGCCCCACGTTGACTCAATTCAATGTCACCGCCTGCAGCGTTCTCGGGAGCGAGCTCTCTGATTGGTGGAGGGGTGGTACCTGAGGCAGCAACTGCTGCTGTGAGTGGCTGCGGCCGGGCTGACGGTGGCGGCCTGGACCGGAGTTGGGGAAACTGATGCCGGCGGAGCGCGTTGGAGCGGCAGCTGTAGGTGGGTAGAGGGTGCGTGTGGTTGCTCTGCGTCCGCAGTGGGGACTGTCAGCTCGGGCTTACGTAGTTACCGACGGGCCGGAACGTTGGCTGGAGAGCGGGGGCTGATGCACGGGGCTGGGGGGGGGGCTGATACACGGGGCTGTG
This sequence comes from Narcine bancroftii, assembly GCF_036971445.1. Taxonomy (NCBI): domain Eukaryota; kingdom Metazoa; phylum Chordata; class Chondrichthyes; order Torpediniformes; family Narcinidae; genus Narcine; species Narcine bancroftii. Next base: position 72,445,085 of record NC_091474.1, on the reverse strand, counting down.
CGGGGGTGGGGGCTGATGCACGGGGCTGTGCGGGGGTGGGGGCTGATGCACGGAGCTGTGGGGGGGATATGGGGGCTGATGCACGGGGCGGTGGGGGGGAGTGGGGGCTGATGCACGGGGCGGTGGGGGGGAGTGGGGGCTGATGCACGGGGCGGTGGGGGGGAGTGGGGGCTGATGCACGGGGCGGTGGGGGGCAGTGGGGGCTGATGCACGGGGCGGTGGGGGGCAGTGGGGGCTGATGCAAGGATCTGTGGGGGGGGGAGTGGGGGCTGATGCACGGGGCTGTGGGGGCTGATGCACGGGGCTGTGGGGGCTGATGCACGGGGCTGTGGGGGCTGATGCACGGGGCTGTGGGGGCTGATGCACGGGGCTGTGGGGGGGAATGGGGGCTGATGCACGGGGCTGTGGTGTGGGTGGGGGCTGATGCACGGGGCTGTGGGGAGGGTGGGGGCTGATGCTCGGGGCGGTGGGGGGGAGTGGGGGCTGATGCACGGGGCGGTGGGGGGGAGTGGGGGCTGATGCACGGGGCTGTGGGGGGGGGGGGGGGAGTAGGGGCTGATGCACGGGCTGTAGGGGTAAACATGAGAGCGTGTAGATACCGTGAGTGAAGTAAAAGCACGATGCTGGAGAAACTCAGCAGGTCCAACAGTGGGCTCTATGTAGCAAAGATAGATACAGAACCAACGTTTCAGGCATGAGCCCTTCATTGAGGTATGGACACAATGTAGCCCACACATCTCCCTCCATTGTGTTCAATGTCCACATCAGTGACAGGGATCACCCAGTGGCCAACCACTTCAATTCTACACCCCATTCTTGTCTGCTCATGGTCTCCTGTACTGTCAAACCAAGACTGCCCATAAATTAGAGGAGCAACACAATATTCTGTCTGACCACTCTCCAACCAGACAGCATTCCAACCTAGCCCACTCTCTGTTCTCCCTCTTTCCCACCCCTCTGTCTTCTTTCCTCCAGCTTCCCATCCCTCTCCATTCACAGAGCCACCCCCCTCCCCCCGGTTAGCTGGTGTGTCCTCCCTTCTGTGACCCACCTATTACCTCCTGCCTGTGGGACTGTGTTCCTGCCCCACCCCCACCATTTTGTTCGAGAGCCTGTCTACATTTCGTTCATACCCTGATGAAGGGTTCAAGCCCAAACCATAGGTTATGTACCTTTATTGTTCTGTATAAAGTTCACTGTTTGGCCACTGAGTTTCTCCAGCTTTGTTTTTTTTTCATGTGTGCTCACTGTCACTGTGAGAGGGCAGCATCTGTCTGATATTCCCAGTTGTCCTTCAACTCATTATGTTGCCAGTGAACAGACCCTTGGGGCTGGACCCCAGTGGGAAATTTGCCTTGACAACATCACTGCAGTCATCCTTGTCAGCAGCTTACCCTGCCCCCATAGTTTATTTCTCAAGCAGTGGAAACTCTCGTATATTAATGTTCTAACCTCGATAACAATGCTGCGGTTGAAGTGATTTATAACAGGTTTTGCCAGTTTACTCTCTGAATGACAGGAAATGTTATTTTTACTAGTATTGTTTCACACAGATTATGTTTGCAGGTGTCTTACTATGTTTGCCTATTTTTGGCTCTTTACTCAGTACTACCTTAAATGTCAGTAAGCAGTTCATTCTAAGTGTTGGGAATATTGTCATTTCATAATTCTTGCACAAACATGGTTTCAATGAGGTGTACAGGCAATCTTTGCCTAGTGTTATTAATCAACCTCCTGGCAAGTTGCTGTCAGCTTTGTCATCAAAAATAAATTGTTTGAGTGACTTGTAATTATACCTTACATGTTTGAATAATGCATAAAGGTCATAGGTTTGAGGTGAGAGGGGAAAGGTGATCTGAGGGATTCACACACACACACACACACACACACACACACACACAGGGTGTTGGGTGTGAAGAACAAGCTGCCAAAGGAAATGGAAGAGGTGGGGACAATTACAGCATTTAAAATGTGTTTCGACAGGTATGTGGACAGGAAAGTTTTAGAGGAATGTGGGCTGAATGCAGGCAAATTGAGCTAGATCAGTTGGGTCGGCTGGGCTGAAGGGCCTGTTTCCATCTGGTATAATTCTGACCCTGGAGCTGTTTATCCATTGGAACCTGAAGCTGTCCACTATCTCCACCTCTGCAGCAATGATGTGGAACAGGGAGTGAGCTTCCTCTGTAAGTCTGAGACTAGTTCCTGGATCTTGTTGAGGGAGAGGTTGTTCCAGCGCAAAGCCACGAGTCCCTCTATCCTTCTGTGCTCCACTGTCATTGTTCAAGATCCTGCTGATGACTCTTCTGGTGTCATTTGTGAAATCAGAGGTGGAGTTGGAACTGTTTGGCCAAGCATTTGGGGGGGGGGGGTGGGATGGGGACAGAGAGCAAAAACAGAGCAAGAGGGTGATCAAATGAAATGATCACCATAGGGTTCTCATTGTCAAGCCTCTGCCCAGAAGATGGAGGAGCAGATGCAACCATTCAGCTCCTCAAGTTGGCTCAGCTGTTCGAATCATGGCTGGTGCATTTGGAAGAATGTTATTAATTGTCACATCAAGCTACAGTGAAAAACTGTGCTATCCAAGGAAGTCAATCTGTACTCTAGTACAATAGGTAGTGTAAAATAAAATAAATTTTAATTGTAGTGTTACAGATAGAACATTCAATTAAACTAGTGCAAGGGCATCACCACGTTACTAATGAAAGTGTGTTCAAAAGTCTGACAACAGGGGAAGATGCTGTCCATGAATCTGTCAGAAACTTGCACCAACAACTTTTGCTTTTAATGAAATGCCATGTGATGTGTCACTGTCAGATGTTGTTTGTATGTGAAGCAAATTTAACATTTAAAAGATAAAATGGGTTTAGGACTTTGCAAGGTATGATGTTTGTCCATTGGAGTTTATAGGAGTGAGGGGGACTTGAATGCAGAAATGTTGGCTTGTATATTATCCGCCAATACACTGATCAGTCTGCATCTGGTATGGAATTTGAGTGATGACTAAGAATTGCATAAACTGATCTTTTTTTTCAAATCCTTTTGTGAAATTGATGGATTTGTGCTAGAAAGCTTTCAAAATGTTGCTTTGCTAAAGGTCAGATGCTCTCATGTCCTAGGTACTGTTATGCTGGGAATCAATTAATTAGTGTTCTTCAAGTTAACGCCAAACGCTGCCACAGTTTCAGGCCATAAACTGCAGCGGGGGTGGGGTGGGGGTGGGGAAAGGAAGTAACTGCTTTGTGCGTTGCTTCTACTGAAGCAACAGGAGGTTAACATTACGAGTAATCTGTGCCGTGAAATGGTCCAGCTTGAAGTGCTCATTCCTATGCCTGCAGCTCCATGACCGACCACACAGCCTTTCCATGAGGTAGCCCTGAAATCGAGCTGTCAGCCATGGGCTGAGCAAGTCACCTGGAGATGAGCTGAGGTGCACTGTTGAATTGTTTGCATTTGAAGACATTTTAGACTTTTCTGGAACTATTTGCATTATCTGGTTTGAGAGATTTTGCAACACTGCTTCTCTGTTAGACTCCCAATGGGTTTATCGGAAGATGTGTTAATCCTGTGTGACTGTACCTCTGCTGTCTGGAGATTCGTACCATGACAGCTGCTGTAAGATCCTTCTCAGTGCCAAGCTGTCAAACCTTTTTGGGGCTTGGTTCCCTGGGTTAGGAAGGCCAGCAAGGCTGGTCATTGGCTGGTCAAGCCTTCTCCAACACTCATTGAACTTCTGGCAGATCCTGTGCCTCAAACTCACTTCCTTCCCCCATTCCCAGATCCCCACATTCCCAAGGTGTCCAGAGTCTGTGAGACTTGTCTCTTCCCAGCGATACGGCCCTCCAGGTGGATAATCGCAATGATTCTCCAGGACGATGATCCCAAATCAAATGAGCAGCCTCCTGATCTCCAGTTTGCAAACCTGCCTGTCAGTTCCTATCCAAATCCAGGACAAGATTGCTTCCCTCTAAACTCCTGTGAGTGAGCCCTGACTTCGTCATTCTCTGTTCCTTACCCTGGAGATGGCCCGACGAGGGGGCAAGCTGTTGATTTTGTGGGACCCATCTCTGCCTGGTGATCATTTATGGAGAGACCTTTGCCAGGTTGTTGATGAACTGCTCCATCAGTGAATCATTTCTGGTACCTGGTGAGTCCCCACAGTTACACGCCATGGGTCCGAAGCATCTGGCTCTGGACCCCTGGCTTGTCATGTGGTTCTGTTGGATCGGTGCAGAAACCACCCTCTAGGATGATTGAGGAAAGAATCTGGAGCTTGGAGTAAAGGCTCAGATTGGTTGCAGTCTCCTTCAATGGAGGTCAGGTGGAGGAGAGTGGCCGAACATTGTTCCTTCCTGCTGTGCTGATAGCGCCTTGCTTCACTGTGAGGCACCTGGAACGTTATGGCAGTGAGAAGAAACGAGCTCAAAGAGTGAGCTGCACATCAACAGCTTTGTCCTTGGGGTATAAATCACTGCATCATATCCTGTTTCAGGGATGAATAATGCAACAGGAAAGCCAGAGCCCACCCACCATGAATGGTATCAGGATGTCCAATGTTCCACTGAAAGTGATCCAAGAATTTAAATCAGCGTTCTCAAAACCTGCAGAACTGGAACAAACATGGAACAATTGCAGGGTTTTAAACTACATCTGTTGGAGTCCCAACCTAACCCCATAAAATATTAACCTTGAATCTTCCTTTGGTCCTGAACTCGCCCTGGTTTTAGAGGTTCAATGTTATTTATTATCATTTTTTTAAAAATTTATTCACAATAAATTATTTACAAAAATAATGTTCAAAGCTTTTTCACACCCGTAGTGTCAAACGTGTTTGCATTTCCATCAGTGTACGTGGTTGCATTGGTTCTCTAACGACTCCGTTACCTCCCCCTGGGACACCTTGCCGTTCCCCCCCCCCCCCCCTGCTGTTTTAGGAATTTCCCCTCTGTCTCAGCCCTTCAGTGGCCAGTAATGGGAGGACTCTAGACTTCGGCTGCTTGGACTGTGCCCATCGGCAGTGTTCTCTCACTGACATCTCCGTGTGCTGAACGACCAAGGATTTGGGCTGACAAAAGGGCGTCTTTCACTGAGTTGATGGTTCTTACTAACAGAAAATGTAACACTGCGCAAAATTTCTTTTCATCTGCCTTATTGCCCTGTGCCCCTTACAGTTACAGAAGAGAAAGAAAAGCAGGGTCCCTTTATACCAGCCAATGTCCTCTTGGACTGAAGCTGTACAGGCATGCTCTTACCAAGGTATCACGAGCCCTTTTCATCAAGCAACCCTGCATTAAATCTGGCTCAAGGAATAAAATAAGGTGAATTTACCTTTTACGGTGATGGTCTATCATGTGGATCCATCGTTCCCTTTAAGGAGAGCAGTCGGGAGGCAGGGGCGAGTGGTCCAGTAATACCTCTCGTCACAGTGATGCCAAACATAGCCGCCAGCAAGTGAAAAATTAATATCGACTTTCCCTCCCACCCAGAAGAACTAAAAACTTTAGCCATCACTCATATGAATAGAAAAATGATCCTTTAGAGACAAATCGCGGTTGCTATTGCCCTGTATCTGAACACTGAGTGCTTTAAAATTTGTGCTTGGGTCGCGGGCTGGCGATGTCATTGACCCCTCCCCTTCACAGCTGCTTTCACCAATGGAGGAAGTGGAGCGACTACACCTTCACCTTTAAGTGTGAAGCTGGAGCATATTCCAGCAGCCCATCTGCCTTCAGAACCTTTACAGAGGGAAGTGCAGAGATGGAAAGATGAAGAATCTGTCTTGACATTCGCTCTTTCCCCCCCCCCCCATAAAAAGGCCTAAAGATCGATGTGCAGTGCTTGCATGAATACTGGGTGTCCTATTGGACTTCGGGGGGAGCAGTTTCTTCACCCAATGGGTGGGTGGGGGTGGGAGATGATTGATTACATTCCAGATGGACTGGTAGATACTTTAATTACTAGAACTCAGCGGGAGGTGGTGTGGTGGTGGCTATTGGAAGAAGGGGAGGGTGGTGTTGAGGCCAGGGTTGTATCAACCAAGTTCTTTTCAAGAGACCAGGTTCTGCTTCTTGTGTAACGTGACCATGAGCTTCTAATTTAATTTACATCTCGTCTTAATAAAGAAAAGACAATTGCATGTTTCTTGGTTTCCGTTATTTATTAAACCAATTTTCTTTACAAAAGCATCACTGTTCACACTGTGTATTTGCATTATGAATGGTTGTCACTGTTAGCTTGGCTGTTGACGTGATGCCTTTACAGCTCCGGATTCGTATCCGATGCTGCCTGTCACGACTTTGTATGTTCTCCCCATGACCTGCGTGGGTTTCCTTCCATCCTTCATAAAATACGGGGTTGGGAGGTTAATTAGGTAGCACAGCTCGTTAGTCAGAAGGGCCTGTGCTTCATCTCTAAACTAAAAATAAATGTGTAACATCTGTTTACCCTTGCATTTCTGTGTTGTGCAAAGTGGCCACTGATGCATCTCCAGCGTGTGTCTATAGTGTGTGATTGAAAAAGGGCCTTCGGGTTGTATGTGATGTCATGTATGTACACTGACAATCCATCTGAAATCTGATTGCGTTAGTTGGTGAATCTCACCACGTTTCAATGGCCAGTTATCTCGGCCTCATGAGCAAGACCTTGAAGAGTTATTGTCCATGATTTGTGACCAGCTCCGAATGGCCTTGGGAGCTCATCGCGTCTGAGGTGGGGCGTGCACAGTGCACTCCAATTCTGCTGGACCCATGTGTACAATTTTAATTCAATGTGTGAAATAGCCCTGGTGCAACCACGCAGAGTTGTTGCCTTTGGAGCTCGATCTAAATTGTGACAGGTGGGTGACTTGTACTGAGGTGGACGACGGCTTCCATTTTGGTTACTTTTATAAACAAGCTTCTAAATATTATGGAGGAGTAATTAAGTGGAGACAAATGATTTAGTCACCAAATGCCATGTCTTTGAACAGCAGCCGCAAGGGTGAGAGGGCCTGCTTGTTCTACCTCCTCCATCAAGTCACGCTACTTTGCCGTTTACAGATATCATCGCTGAGATTGCATCAATCGACTTCTCCCCTTTCTCCTCCTTCCCTTCCGACCTTTCCTTAATAGTCTTCGAATGCACACGTTCTTCTTCTTGGGATCATTCTGAATTCTGTAACGGAACAGAAGTGTCACCTGGTAAGTTGCAGACGCTGGAAATCCGACACTAAAACAGAGACTTCTGTGAAAGCAATGTGTGGGTAGAGAACCAGCCAACGTTTCAGGCCTTTGCCCGAACTGGGGAAGGGAGAGATACAAGTTGGTCATTGGTCCTGTCACGGCAGGAGGTGCCACACCTGTCTTCCAACATTCGGTGACCAACCTTCCAAGCGCAGTAGTAGTTCATGAGCTCTCACACCCTCCACAGTGCATTGGGATGTTGGTGGAATAGCTATACTCAGTCATCTGAACTTCAGTTCCCCCCTACAATCCCCGGCTGGTACGGGCTGGGGCAAATGCCAACGTTCCAGAAACGCCTCATGCAGCCTTTCCAACCTGACTCTGTCCCTATCGGAGACTGATGTGTCAGTGCAGGAGTGGGCATGGAACATTCTCCCCCCCACCCCCCCCCCCCCCAGCCCAGTCTTGTCAGGTTCCAGGAACATGGACCACGGGGTGGGGGGGGTGGGTACGGAGATCACAGCAGAGGTTAGTTGGCATCGATACCATGGCAGAGAGTGAGGAACCTTCAGTCGACATTCACAGGTTTATCTCAAGGATGAGAATGAAACTCAGTGGCAGATTAAGTTTCAAAATCTTACGGTTATGGCCACAGATAAGAGAAGATCAGATAACCACACCTGAGCAATCTGTCCAGCTGCAACATGAGCTGCTTCTACAGGTGCTGCCTGACCTGCTGAGTTTTTTTTCCAGCATTTTCCGTTTTTACTTCACTTTGGCTTGATTTTTCTTACTTGCCTTCTCATCACCTTCTCATTAACCCAACACGTCTCACAGACAAAGTTAAAGGGTCAGGAAATGGCTGGTATTCACTCATCCTATCACAGACATTCCCTTTATTCCACACATCGCCCCCCCCCCCCCACCCTACTTGTATCTCGCTCTTTCTGGCCTGAGAAATGTCGCCTTGAGCATTGCTTGGCATCCCTAACCACGGAGAAAGGGAAGCAAAAGAGAGTCCCTACAGAGACACTGAGTGTCCATGGATTCGCCTCCAGCCGCAAAGACTCCTGTTCGATCCATTGGCTACTAGAGCCTCAGACCTGAACCACATGATCAGCACCCTAAGCCCTTCTCGCATCCCAGTTCTGATACCTTGTTCCATGAGGCAGTCTCCCAGCAGCCCGTGTGGGTCCCCCAGACACTGAGCCCCCACACTGGGCCCCATCCTGGTGCCCTGCGCCTGTCCGCGGCTCCCCCTTTCCTATTAGCTGGGTGACCAGAACGGCACATATTTGACTCTCTGCCTTCGCTCCCAGTCCATAACATTCTTTGACATCCAACTTCTTCCAGTTGTGCCTGAAGCATCAATGTTTTCTCTGCCCTGCTGAGTATTTCTCCCATGTGCTGCTTTTGTCTGATACGGGGAGGCTGAAGCTGCAAGTTCACTGCCATTCCACTGTGTGGCAGTGTTGGACTGTCCCAGGCTGCTCATCCTGATGGTTCTCACTGCACCTTGTATAGTTTGTGGGTGAATGGCTCATTGTGAGGACCAGATCGATCAGCTGTGCACCCAGACCGGAACAGGCAGTGGGGATGAGGAGAGGGGAATTCCAGGAGGGGCAGAGGATATTTACTCTTTCTCCATTTTGTCTCCTCCCTCCCTCCCCACCCAACCCCTTGCCTCCCTGTAAAACACGCAGACCGCGAGATTGCTTTGCTGAGCACCTTCACTCCATCCACATCAGTGGCAGGGATCTCCCAGTGGCCCACCACTTCAGTTCCGCACCCCCGCTCCCGCACTCACATCTGCCCATGGCCTCGTCTACTACCCCATCAAGGAAAACGCTTGCTTTTCCAACCAGGCACTCTCCAGCCACTTGGCGTTGACATCGCCTTCTCTGGTTCCTGCTCACCCACTCCCCGTTCTCCCTCCCTTCCCACTCCACCTGCTCCCTCTCCATTCACAGAACCATCCCCTTTCCTTGCCGTGTGGCCTCCCTCTCTTGCTCACCTTCTCGCTCATGCCTGTGGGACTGTGGTCCTTCCACCCCCCCCCCTCACCATTTTGTTCGGGCACCTGCCTACATTGTGCTCATACCCATGATGAAAGGGCTCAAGCCCGAAATATGGTTGTGCATCTTTGCTGAATTTCACCCTTTCCTCCCTGTAAACTCCTTTCCCCGATTTCCACCTGGGATGTGAGCTCTGCCTTTCCCTCAGCATTTCCCCTTTTTTCACCACCCCCCCTCCCCCACACTCAGTAGGGGAGGAAGGGGGTTCCATTCCGTGTCTTGCTCTGATCTGGTGTGGTGGCCTGAGGAGCTCCTATGGGACAACCTGGAGTGGAAGGAGAGGGTTGACCTCCCTTCCTTTGTGAGGTACGGTCCCACCACAGGGACCTTCCTTCCATGTCCACAATGCACTACCCCCAATGGCTGGATGCCCTTGCCATCATCTGAACTGCTGCCCTCCGGTAGATGCTTTCGGTTCATTAACTCACAGACAAACAGACTTAAAAACAGTTTTCACCCCAGAGCCTTATGCGAACTGAACATCATCAATGTGGAATATTGGATTGTTTTATTGTGTTGTTGTTTTTCTAGTTTATTGTTTGATGTATGTGGGCACTATCAGGATGTGCACTCAATGTCCTACTTGTGTAAAGAGAATAAAGGGTATCTGATCTTCTCTTATATGTGGCCATAACATGAGATAACTGAGATCTTTGAACTTAATCTGCCCCTGAGTTTCATTTTCATCCTTGAGATAGACCTGTGAATGTTGACATCTGCCATGGTAATCCGATGTCAAACTAACCTTTGCTGCAATCTCCGTGCACACTCCCGCATTACTAATACCCACCTCCTCCCCACCCCTCCACCCCCCCCCCCCCCCCCGTGGTCCACGTTCCTGGAACCTGATGAGAATGGGCTGGGGGAGATTGTTCCATGCCCCACTCCCCGCGCTGACACGTCAGTCTGTGCCCTCGTGCACCGTCGAACAGAGGCTGCCCGTAAATTGGGGGAACAACAACTAATTCTCTGTTGGGGCCACTCCAACCAGATGGGATTAACATCAATTTTCTCTGTTTCCAGTCCCCTTATCCCTGTCTCCTTCCCTTCAGTTCCCACCCCCTTCCCATCTCTATTCAAAGCCACTCCTCTTCCCCCCCCCCCCCCATTACCTCAGTCTTTATTCTTATACCCTCCTACCTATATCCAGCAGGCCTGTTGGCCTGTGCTCCTTCCTTCCCCCCCACCCCCCCTTCTTCCCTCCTCCACCTGTATCTTCAGCTGCCGTCCTCTTTTCTGCATGTATCTCGATGAAGGGCTCAGGGCCAAAAGGTTGGTTGTATTTCTTTGCTTCCTGTGGACACTGCGTGACCTGCTGAGTTTCTCCAGCATTTTTGGTGACTTGCACTGCAATCACAGTGTCTGCAACGTTCCCACAGAGTATTTTGGGCCCCATCTGTACTTGATCGGTAATGAAATAGAACAGTTGATGTTTGAACTTGTTGAAGCTGGGAAAGTCCCCTCACAAGACCTCGGCATGCAGCTCGCTGCACTGAATAACCCTGTTGTTCTGTGCCTGTACAGGGGAGTGCACACGCATGACAGGACATGATTCAGCTGTCACTATTGAGTGTTGTGCTGAAGCCTGACTTCCTGGTCTGACCTGTATTGGGACTTGTAACCTGGGCAAGCTGTGCCCAGAGGTGGACTGGTACAGATGAAATCCCAGGACACTGCCTGCCACCCAACATCATTTCAGCTGGATTCACCTGGTGCATCCAGCTGCCAGAGAGATCAGAAGGGCAATTGTAGCTACCACAGGATCAGTGAGGCCAGCCCTACCTGTGTGCGCAGTGGGGGAAGCAGATGGGGCAGGCTGTGGTTCGCTTGGCTTCCACTGGATCAAGCTGGATTCAAGACCAGCAGCAGAGCCTCTCTCATATGGAGCAAGGGAAATGTACAGGGAGGCTGCCACTCAATCCACGCCCATCCGTCTCCCCATGTGTGTACGTCCACCCCCCATCCATTTCAGTGTCCCTGCTGTCCATCTCCATGTTCTGTCTGCCCATCTCCCATTTGTGTCTGTTCCCAGTCCCCCGCCCCCAGTCTGTGTCAGTGTCCCACAGTCCGTTCCCCCATCCAAGTCCACATGAGCCAAGGTGGATGAATTCAACAGGGGAGTTCCTACTCTATGCCCTGCTAGCTTGACCACCATGTGTCCACACAGAGTGGTTAAAAATGCTGCCTGTTTCTGTCCTTGGCCTCTGTTGCTCAAATCAAGCAGTGGTTGTGAGTCCACTCCTCGATCCAGGTGTGGAACAGATATGGGGCTAACAAGTCCAAATTCTGGGGCTGTGGGCTTCTCTTGTCTCGACCCTGCCTCGTTCAGTTCCTCTGGGAATGATGTGCATCCACCTCGATCTCCACCAGACATCTCTGGACAACTCTAGTTTGTCCCCACATCCACAGAGAGTGATTGGATTAAGTCCTGGAGAAACTCAGCAGGCCACGAGTGTCCATAGGAAGTGAAGATGTAGAACCCTCTGGGCACAGTCTCTGAGCTGTTGGACTAGAGCCAGAATCTCCCCTGAGTTGTGCAACTCGCTCCACTAAAATACCTGGAGCAGTATCTGACTCTCGCTTTTTTGGTGTGAACGGGCATGTTTTCTGCAGTTAACATATTGTCACAAGTCAGCCGCTGTTGTGTACAGTACTGACCTTTTCCAGCACCTCTGCAGTCGGGTTCCCTGCTTGGAGTCTGAACGCAGACACACTTCCATGTCTTTGCTGTCTTGTGTCACAGTTAATCTGTAGAAGAGAGAGGATAAGTTGCATGTATGTGGATAGTGAACAGTCTCAAACCAAAGTGATTCTCAGTCCATGCTCCTCCTTGTGGTGGTCTGACTTACAATGTTTCAAAGTTATCACTATATTTTGTGATTTTAAAAATTGTTTTTTTTTCCCCCAATGTAGAATAAAAGGTATTTAACATTTAATTATAAAATAGGCTTTGTTTTGGATAGAGTTGCCCAGCTGTAGGCTCCAGTAAGTGTTCTGAGCACCTTTGAGGTAGGCTAGGCTATGATGTTTGGTAGGCAGGGTCTTCATTGACTTGTGATTTTTCCACTTCCAATGGGTTTATCGGATCATAACCCCATTGTAAGTTGAGGAGCTTCAGGGGAACATGAAGAGTCAAGTTTAACCTGTAGCTGCTCGGGTTGGGGTTAACTATTTGGTGGTTTTAATCATTTTTTCAAATGATTTCTATTTTGTCAGGGGGAGTTTCCCTGCTTTCAAATCATTTGCCAGGGATTCTGGTTACTCTGTCCAGCCTTGCGCTCTTGTGCTTTGCTTCACGACAGGAGGATGTCAGGCAGGCAACTGATCGATCGATTGATCCCAGCTGCCATTGAGGTTGGGAGATTTCTTCTTGCATTGAATGGTGTATCTATCCACGGAATTTGCTGTGGTCCACAGCTGTACTACTATGAGGCACAGGGTCGAGAAAAGTTCAGGGCATTGGAGACTGGGGAATTGATTCAGAAGCCCTTGTATTGAATGGCAGGGCATGTTTAAAGGGGCTGGTGGCTTGACCCTGATTCTCCCGCGTTCTTGCCTGAAGACCCGGCTCCTGAACCAGCGATGGACTGCTCTGACACTACAAAAGAACCATCTGCACTATTGTCAAATCACTTTATTTCCCTATTACGATAACATTATTTATTATCTGTCTATCTGTTGCATTTATAGTTATGTTTTAATGTGGTAGTTTTTTTTTACACAAAATACCTGTTCGGCTGCAGCAAGAATTTCAATGCCTCAGTACATTGTGCAATGTTTATGACAAGATCATTCTAATTGTCATGTAAAGAGTGACGAGAGGGTGGGGTCCACACCCAGGGGGGTGAGGAGGGACCAGCCCAGGGTAGAAGGAGGGTTTGGATCAGTTGCCTCTGGCTCATTCTGCTTATTCCTTGAGGAAGGGCTCAGTCCCAAAACGTTGGTAGTATGGACGATGAAAGAACAGCTGACTTCCCCCACCATTTGTGTCTGTTTTTAGTTGAACACTGGCTCGGATCGCTCTGTGCATGTGTTTGCAAATGACTATGGCTGCGTGATACTTACATAACTTCAGTCTGGCTGCAGAAGACTGATTTGGGGAATATTTCGAAGTTCTTCATCATCTTCGGACGCACAGCATTAACAGATTCAAAGCACAGGCATCTCAATCCAGATAGTCCTATTGCCTGAACTGGGCAAACAATCAGAATTAAAGATTATTTTCACAAGAGATCCATAGGAACTGGTGGGATGTTATAGTTAACTTTTGTACAGTGTCAGGAAGTTGTTAACTGTGAAAACCAGTTTAAATATCATCACTCACCAGGGAAGGAGTGTAGAAGCAGGGCGAAGGTGATGATCTGAGCAGGGATCTGAGATCGGATGTTCATGTCCAGATGTTCGGCTGGCTGAGGAAAGCAGGAATAAACACTGGTTGATGTACCACAGGTTCAAGTGGTCTTTGCTGGTGACGGCGACCCACCCTGGAACAGGTGGTCAGTGAAGGGAAACAGGCAGGGGCAAAGCTGGCTTTGGGGCTTTTGTAAGGAGGGAGGTTGGGGAGAAGTGCAGAGAGTTTCACCCCCATCCCCTCCCAGACCCAGAGGTGGAAACCAAGCTCTGGCTACCTGCAGCCCTCGCTGTGGATGTGACTGAACATTGGGTCGAGCCCTTCAGGGTTTGCACACTGTCCAGCTGGGCAGGAGGAGGGGGATGTGGGGGCAGGCGGAGGGGGATGTGGGGGCAGGAGGAGGGGGATGTGGGGGCAGGAGGAGGGGGGGATGTGGGGGCAGGAGGAGGGGGGGATGTGGGGGCAGGAGGAGGGGGGGATGTGGGGGCAGGAGGTGGGGGTAGGAGGAGGGGGATGTGGGGGCAGGAGGAGGGGGATGTGGGGGCAGGAGGAGGGGGGATGTGGGGGCAGGAGGAGGGGGATGTGGGGGCAGGCAGAGGGGGATGTGGGGGCAGGAGGAGGGGGCAGGAGGAGGGGGCAGGAGGAGGGGGCAGGAGGAGGGGGCAGGAGGAGGGGGCAGGAGGAGGGGGCAGGAGGAGGGGGCAGGAGGAGGGGGCAGGAGGAGGGGGCAGGAGGAGGGGGCAGGAGGAGGGGGCAGGAGGAGGGGGCAGGAGGAGGGGGCAGGAGGAGGGGGCAGGAGGAGGGGGCAGGAGGAGGGGGCAGGAGGAGGGGGCAGGAGGAGGGGGCAGGAGGAGGGGGCAGGAGGAGGGGGCAGGAGGAGGGGGCAGGAGGAGGGGGCAGGAGGAGGGGGCAGGAGGAGGGGGCAGGAGGAGGGGGCAGGAGGAGGGGGCAGGAGGAGGGGGCAGGAGGAGGGGGCAGGAGGAGGGGGCAGGAGGAGGGGGCAGGAGGAGGGGGCAGGAGGAGGGGGCAGGAGGAGGGGGCAGGAGGAGGGGGCAGGAGGAGGGGGCAGGAGGAGGGGGCAGGAGGAGGGGGCAGGAGGAGGGGGCAGGAGGAGGGGGCAGGAGGAGGGGGCAGGAGGAGGGGGCAGGAGGAGGGGGCAGGAGGAGGGGGCAGGAGGAGGGGGCAGGAGGAGGGGGCAGGAGGAGGGGGCAGGAGGAGGGGGCAGGAGGAGGGGGCAGGAGGAGGGGGCAGGAGGAGGGGGCAGGAGGAGGGGGCAGGAGGAGGGGGCAGGAGGAGGGGGCAGGAGGAGGGGGCAGGAGGAGGGGGCAGGAGGAGGGGGCAGGAGGAGGGGGCAGGAGGAGGGGGCAGGAGGAGGGGGCAGGAGGAGGGGGCAGGAGGAGGGGGCAGGAGGAGGGGGCAGGAGGAGGGGGCAGGAGGAGGGGGCAGGAGGAGGGGGCAGGAGGAGGGGGCAGGAGGAGGGGGCAGGAGGAGGGGGCAGGAGGAGGGGGCAGGAGGAGGGGGCAGGAGGAGGGGGACCAATTTTTCACGTCAAAATTTGGGACCAATTTTTCACGTCAAATTGAAGGGGGGGGGGGTCAGCTCTTACACAGCTTAAACTTTTGACTGTAGTATGTACCTGCCTTTTTCAAGGCGTCAGGAGCTTGGCTGGTTGGGAGGTCAGGGCGAAAAAGAGAGGGGAATCGACATTTATGCAGAATATGTGGAAAATGCATGATTTTTGTGGCCACAAAAGGTGGAGTCATAGATATACCAAGCATATTTGGTAAACAAGTTGGAATTTGGCTCAGAGTGGGCCAGGACTGCTGATGATCTCAGTGTAAGTGGTGCAGGGTTCCACAATAGCCATTTAGCTGGTGAGGTTACTAATACTAAATCCTTTTAAAAATAAACTCTGTTGGGAATAATAAACATTCAGAACTCCACTGTACAATGCTGCACCCATTTCAACTCGTACATTGCACCTTCACAAAGCACTTTGTACACAATTGTTATTCAGTGGTTTAAATCTTGTACTAATTCAGATAAAGACTATTAATATTCTTTACAAACTAAACCCTCCCATTTTGAGTTCTGTGTGCCCGATGGAGATGTGGGGGGGCTGGTAATCATGGTGGGGAGCTGGCTGATGGAGGACCTCAGTTTTCTTCAGGGTGACTTCCAGGCCAAACATTTTGGCAGTTTCCGCAAAACAGGACGTCATGCACTGGAGAGCTAGCTTAAAGAAATCTCTTGGTGCCTGCCACATTGACCACCGCCAGTGGGCTGATCTTGCCTCCAACCGTGCATCTTGGCGCCTCACAGTTGGGCGGGCAGCAACCTCCTTTGAAGAAGACCGCAGAGCCCACCTCACTGACAAAAAGGCAAAGGAGGAAAAAACCCAACACCCAACCCCAACCCACCAATTTTCCCTTGCAACCGTGCCTGCCTGTCCCGCATCGGACTTGTCAGTCACCAACGAGCCTGCAGCAGACGTGGACATTACCCCTCCATAAATCTTCGTCCGCGAAGCCAAGCCAAAGAAGAAAGAAAGAAACCCTCCCACTCACAAAAGTCCAGATTGCCAAGCATGGATCACATCAGAATTAAAATTGTGTCACATTGTATTTTAAAGTATTCCCAGAAACAATTCAATTGATTAAAGCATGGCTGGAACTGACCTTTCTGGAAGTGTTGTCCAGTAGCCCCTGTCAGGAGAGTTAAAAGATCACACAGTTTAATGCTGAACAGCAAGTCAAACTCTTAAGTGTGGGAGGTGAGAATGGATAGCGAATGGAGTGGGTGGGGAATCACATGATTTCCCTGAATTACTGTTAGGCATGAAGCCAGGGACTTTACAGCAAATATTCCCTGTCATGGTGGCTTTGTGGAACAGATTTAGAGCTGAAATTTAGAAATCCCACTGTGAAAGGTCCACATATTTTTCCTCATTGAGAATAAAATCCATTGTGATTACTGCGGAATTTCCAAAGGCTTTCAGGATGAAGCAGTTCGGCACATTGCCGATATCCAGATGTGGCCCAAGGAATGAGTGATATTTAGCCCCTTTCACACTTGCAAGTGATCCCAGGAATTAAAATCGGCCTTTAAAGTGGCTAGCATGAAAGCAAAATCAGCTCAATGACGGCATCAGATGACATCATCTCACACCAGGGATTGACAGCCTCAACCCCCAGTACAATCCCAGGCGTTTGCAGATGCCAGGGTTACAATCAGGAAAGTGTGAAATGGGTAATTGCTTTGTGGGATTGAAATGACCCAAGTTTTTGCGTGAGTGCAGGAACGTGAAGGAAGAAAAGATTAAAATGAGGGTATAAACATTGCCATGGGGAAGTCGCAGGGGGAGAGAGCCAATAAATAGCAATAGTGGACAATTTTTAACCAGCATGGGAAAGTTGTTAGCACTATAGCACACAATTTATAAAGACTGTGGGGTGGGGGGGGTGGGGGTTGGGGGTGGGGAAGCAATGGCAGACTTAACTTCCGAGAATGCCGTGTGGCAGAGAAACCCCTCCGTGAATGCTGTGTGCATGCAGCCGGGCAGACTGCCCTTTCTCTACCACATGGAATTCTGGGAGGACAGGTCCGCCATTGCTTTTCCCCTATGGTATTTATAAATTGTACGCTACCAACTTTTCCACGCTATAGCACTACAAACTTATCCCCACTGCATAAATTGGCATTAAAATGCTAACTTTCCCACCTCATTTAAAAATTGTCCTCTATTGCTATTTAGTGCTCGCATGGTCCCTTGTAAAGATTTATATAGGTCAGCACAACATCAACAACAGGCTGAAGGGCTCATACTGTGCTGTAGATAGTTTAATTATATTCAAATATAAGCTCATAATACATTGATTAGGATTGAGGGCAGGCTCCACCATTGCTTGCTGGGTCATAACGTCACTGGTAGAGGGTAGAACTGTCCAAACCCCGAGGATGACTCCTTGTAAGTGTGAAAGCGTTCAGTGTCCCAGTTAGGAGTGGTCGAGTGTGAAAAGCCAAACAAACCCCCATTCCTATCCCGGGACATTGAACAGCCAGTTTAGGGGATGCAAGTGTGAAAGGAGCTAGTGGAGTATGTTCACAGAAAATTAATGAACACTTGATGTGTGACTGCTGTAAATTCAGGTGAGATCATCGACATAGTAAAACCTATGTCAATGCCCGAAATATATATTTTTTTTTTCTTTGGTTGGTTTTGCGGACGAAGATTTATGGAGGGGTAATGTCCACGTCAGATGCAGGCTCGTTTGTGGCTGACAAGTCCGATGCGGGACAGGCAGACACGGTTGCAGGGGAAAATTGGTGGGTTGGGGTTGGGTGTTGGGTTTTTCCTCCTTTGCCTTTTGTCAGTGAGATGGGCTCTGCGGTCTTCTTCAAAGGAGGTTGCTGCGGGAGAGGAGTCACGTAATGGAGTAGTGGCCGGTCAGGGAATTCCAGCCCTCTCCGGAAAAGTTGAAAAAAAACGCACAAAACACAAGGGTACAAGAGTAAAAATTAAAACAAAGTAAAAATAAAGGT
Organism: Narcine bancroftii; assembly: GCF_036971445.1. Taxonomy (NCBI): domain Eukaryota; kingdom Metazoa; phylum Chordata; class Chondrichthyes; order Torpediniformes; family Narcinidae; genus Narcine; species Narcine bancroftii. The sequence continues at coordinate 72,426,957 of NC_091474.1, read as the reverse complement.
GAGAAGAAAATGGCAGCGAAGAGAGAAAAGCCGAAAACAACGGGAAGAAGAGAAGATGAAAGAACGTCGGAAGAAGAAGGTGAAGGCCTTACCTGTCCGAGGAGGCCCGCCGCGGAGAGAGAAGCCCGCTCCCTCAGGCCAGTGGAAGTCCCGGGCTCGGGACTACAAAAATGGCTCACAGAGCCGAGTAAAAGTGCGCAACCGCGCATGCGCATGAAAAAAAACACACTGACGGGAGGGGGGAGCAGCTGCGGAGTTGATCTCCACAGCTGAGAGAGACACCTGCAACACAGCAGCAGGTGCAGAACACAGACAATAATGACAACAAGAAAGAAGAGGGTAAAAAGAAAACAAGGAAACAACAGATGGTCAACCCAGAAGAAGAAGAAGAAGAACAGAAAGAAGTGGAAGAAGAAGAGAAAAGCAAGACAATGGATGTATCTTTTTTTAAAAAATATATGGAATCAGTGAAAGAATGGCAATTACAAGAACTTAATGAGATAAAAAGAAGAATTAAGAGTGCAGAAGAAAAAATGAATAAAATAGAAATGGTCATATCAGAGATGGGAAAAAGAGTGGATAATGTGGAAGAACGAGAAATAATCGTAGAAATGGAAGTAGAGGACTTAAAAGAGAAATTAGAAGAATCTAATGAAAAAGTTAAAGAGGCACATGAGCTGTTAGCTCAGAAGATAGATATAATGGAAAACTATAATAGAAGAAATAATATAAAGATAGTGGGCCTTAATGAAGATGAAGAAGGCAAGAATATGAGAGAATTTATAAAAGATTGGATCCCCAGGGTCCTAGGAAGACCAGAATTACAGGAAGAAATGGAAATAGAGAGGGCACATAGAACATTAGCCCCGAAACCACAACCGCAGCAAAAACCAAGATCCATTCTAGTAAAATTTTTAAGATATACAACAAGAGAAAATATATTGGAGAAAGCAATGAAGAAAATAAGAGAAGACAAAAAGCCACTGGAAAACAAAGGTCAAAAAATTTTTTTCTATCCAGACATAAGTTTTGAACTCCTGAAGAAGCGGAAGGAGTTCAATACAGCAAAAACGATCTTATGGAAAAAAGGATATAAATTTATGTTAAAGTACCCAGCGGTACTTAAAATAGTTATTCTAGGGCAACAAAACAGACTATTCTCGGATCCAGAGGAAGCACGAAAATTTGCAGAACAACTACAAAACAAGCAGATAGATGAAGACATGTAATGAGAGTAAAAATGACCACGAACTATATGTATGTGTGTGTATGGGTGTATATATATATATATATATATATGTATGTATATATGTGTATACATGAGTGTATCCGTATTTAGAGGAAAATATATAGAATATAGATAAGAATTAATAAGGGAATGAAAGGGAATAGAGGGAATAAGGAGGGAATTAAAAGAGTGACCTTTGTTATATATGAAAATTGAAATCTTTTCCGGGGGGGGGCTGGGTGGGGAGGAGTTACGGTCACTGCAAAATCAGTTGACGCTTGCGAGTGAATTCACAAATCCAAATGGAGAGGGGAGATGTGGTTGCCCGGCAAGGGATAAAGGGCAACTCAGGAGGGGGAGGGGAGAATGGGGTTAAAGAAGTTTTAAAAAGGAGAATAAGGAAAATGTTTGATGTTTTAGAAATGTTGTCTTATAAAGTATTCAAAACAAGAAAGCAGAAATGGATAAGAAGGAAAGGTGATGATGGAGAAACGGAAAGGGAAGATAAACAAAGTATGAAATGGCTACATTGAACTATATGACTTTAAATATTAACGGAATACATAACCAAATCAAAAGGAAGAAACTGCTAAATTTACTGAAAAAAGAAAAAATTGATATAGCATTTGTGCAAGAAACACATTTAACTGAATTGGAGCACAAGAAATTAAAGAGAGATTGGGTAGGACATGTAACAGCAGCGTCGTATAATTCAAAAACAAGAGGAGTAGCTATATTAATCAGTAAAAATATATGAATTAAAATAGAAGAGGAAATAATAGATCCAGCAGGGAGATATGTAATGATAAAATGTAAGATATATTCGGAGTTTTGGAATCTACTCAATGTATATTCACCTAACGAAGAAGATCAAAAGTTTATGCAAGATATTTTTTTGAAGATAGCAGATACGCAAGGGAACATATTAATAGGAGGGGATTTCAACCTTAATTTGGATTCAAATATGGATAAAACTGGGAAAAAAATTAACAGAAAGAACAAAGTAACCAAATTTATAATTAAATCGATGCATGAAATACAACTTTTGGATATATGGAGGAAACAACACCCAAAGGAAAAGGAATATTCATATTATTCGGGTAGACATAAAACATACTCAAGAATAGAACTATTTCTGTTATCAGCTCGTATGCAAGATAGAGTAAGAAAACCAGAATATAAAGCTAGAATATTATCGGACCATTCACCCTTGATATTGACAATAGAGTTAGAGGACATCACTCCAAGAATGTATAGATGGAGATTAAACTCCATGCTACTTAAAAGGCAGGATTTTAGAGAATTCATTGAAAGACAAATTAAAATGTACTTTGAAATAAATACAGAATCTGTGAAAGATAAGTTTATACTATGGGATGCAATAAAAGCATTCATTAGAGGGCAAATAATAAGTTATGTAACCAAGATGAAGAAGGACTACAGTCAGGAAACAGAGCAGTTGGAAAGGGAAATAGTAAATATAGAAAAAGAATTAGCAATGAAGGAAGATACAACTAAAAGAAGAGAATTGGCAGATAAAAAAATAAAATATGAAACACTACAAACATATAAGGTGGAGAAGAACATAATGAAGACAAAACAGAAATATTATGAACTTGGGGAAAAAACGCATAAAATTCTAGCATGGCAGCTTAAGACAGAACAAGCTCAGAAAATGGTATTGGCATCAAGGAAAAAAGACAAACAAATCACATATAATCCAATGGAGATTAATGAAAACTTTAGAGAATTCTATGAACAATTATACCAAACTGAAAATGAAGGGAAAGAAGGCAAAATAGATGAATTTTTAACTAAAATTGAACTACCAAAATTACAAATAGAGGAACAAAATAAATTAACAGAACCATTTGAAATAGTAGAAATACAAGAGATAATAAAAAAAACTACCAAATAATAAAACACCAGGAGAGGATGGATTCCCAATAGAATTCTATAAAACATTTAAAGATTTATTAATTTCTCCCCTCCTGGAAGTAATCAACCAGTTGACAAAACACAAAGGTTACCAGATTCATGTAAAACAGCAATAATTACAGTAATACCAAAGCAAGGGAAAGATCCACTCGCACCAGCATCATATAGACCAATATCATCACTTAACACAGATTATAAGATAATAGCTAAACTATTAGCAAACAGATTAGCAGATTATGTACCTAAAATGGTAAATCTAGACCAAACTGGATTTATTAAAAAAAGATAGACAACAGACAATATTTATAAATTTATTAACTTAATTCATGCAGTAAAAGGGAGTAAAGCGCCAACAGTAGCAGTTGCTTTAGACGCAGAGAAGGCCTTTGACAGAGTAGAATGGAATTATTTATTCAAAGTATTGCAAAAATTCAGTTTACCAGAGAAGCATATTGGATTAAAGCATTATATAAGGGGCCATTAACAAGGCAGGGATGCCCACTAGATAAACATAAATAAAAGTGAAGCAATGCCAATGAATAATGCGGATTTCTCAAAATTTAAGAAGGAATCACCATTCAGATGGCAAATGCAAGCAATAAGATACCTAGGTATACAAATAAATAAAAATCTCGGCCATCTATATAAACTCAATTATTATCCACTAATGAAAAAATTACAGGGCGATTTAGAGCATTGGAAAGATTTACCATTAACACTAATAGGAAGGATAAACTGTATTAAAATGAACATTTTCCCAAGGATACTATACCTATTTCAGGTATTGCCAATACACTTGACAGAGAAATTCTTCAAGGAGTTAAAGAAAATAATAAGGAAATTTTTATGGAAAGGGGGGAAACCGAGGATAGCACTAGATAAATTAACAGAATGGTATAAACAAGGAGGCTTACAACTACCAAACTTTAAAAATTATTATAGAGCCGCACAATTAAGATACCTATCAGATTTTTATCAAACAAGGGAAAAGCCAGATTGGACTAGATTAGAACTAGATAAAATAGGGGAAAAGATACCTGAACACATATTATATAAATGGGATGAAAAATTGGTACAACATAGGAGTTCTCCAGTATTACATCACCTGCTCAATATTTGGAAGAAGATTCATGTAGAAAGGAATAAAACAAATTACCAATTACCAAAACTAATAATGACGCAAAATCAGTTACTCCCTTTTACAATAGATAACCTTTCCTTTAGAGAATGGGAGAAAAAAGGGATCAAAAGAATGGAAAATTGTTTTTCAGGAAATAGATTATTATCCTTTGTAAAAATGAAGGATAAATATAATATAACTCAAGATACAGTGTTGGCATATTACCAATTGAGATCCTACTTGAGGGACAAATTAGGAAGTAGTCTGAGGTTACCAGAGGGAAGTAACTTTGAATATGTGATTACAGATACAATGACAATCAAAAGATTTATAACAAATATGTATATTAAACTGCAAGAAAAGGAGAATGAGGAAACAAATGGTAAAACTAAACAAAAATGGGAAAAAGATTTAAATATAAAGATAAAGAAGGAAACATGGGAGAAGTTATGCTCTGGAACGATGAGAAATACAATAAATACGAGGTTACATATGATACAATATAACTGGATACACAGGCTATACATTACACCTCAAAAGTTAAATAAATGGGACCCAACAGTATCTGACAGATGTTTTAGTTGTAAAAAAGAAATGGAAACAACAATTCATGCAATCTGGACATGTGAGAAAGTAGAAAAATTTTGGGAAGATCTAAACCAGATATTAAACAAAATTACAGAAAACAATATACCAAAAAACCCAGAGATCTTCCTCCTAAGTAACATAAAAAATAAAGAATTTGGACTTGATTTGGATGGTGCACAAAAAAGATTTGTTAAGATAGCTCTAGCCGTAGCAAAAAAATGTATTATGTCAGGAAATTGGAAGATAATTTGAGAATACATCAATGGTATGTAGAAATGAATAAATGTATTCCATTAGAAAAAATAACATATAATTTAAGAAATAATATTGAAATATTATTCAAATAATATTTGAACAAATATGGGAGCCATACATGAAACACAATAGAGAAAACCTACCGGGGACATCTACCACCTAAATTAACGAAAGGAGAAGGAAATGAAAAGAATTGACTCAGTGGAATTTCTTTTTTATTTTTATTGAATGACAACATTGTTTGACTGGTTTAATGTGTCTTAGATTTTGTACTTTAAATGAATGTGGGGGAGGTTGGGAGAGTGGGATGGGAGGAGGGAGAGGGGAGAAAATGACACTGTATATATTTGAAAAGGAAAATGTATGTATCTTGGTCAGTGTGGTTTATGGTGTGAAAAATAAAAAAATTTTAAAAAAAGGAGGTTGCTGCCCGCCGAACTGTGAGGCGCCAAGATGCACGGTTTGAGGCGAGATCAGCCCACTGGCGGTGGTCAATGTGGCAGGCACCAAGAGATTTCTTTAGGCAGTCCTTGTACCTCTTCTTTGGTGCACCTCTGTCTCGGTGGCCAGTGGAGAGCTCGCCATATAACATGATCTTGGGAAGGCGATGGTCCTCCATTCTGGAGATGTGACCTACCCAGAGCAGTTTGATCTTCAGCAGCGTGAATTCGATGCTGTCGGCCTCTGCCATCTCGAGTACTTCGATGTTGGAGATGAAGTCGCTCCAATGAATGTTGAGGATGGAGCGGAGACAACGCTGGTGGAAGCGTTCTAGGAGCCGTAGGTGATGCCGGTAGAGGACCCATGATTCGGAGCCGAACAGGAGTGTGGGTATGACAACGGCTCTGTATACGCCCAAAATATACACAATGTGTAAATAGCAGAAAAGAGTAGGTAAAATTAAAATGTAGGTTGGAAGGGGGTTGTGGGTTCTGGTGCCATGGCCCCAGCTGCCCGTCATCTGTATTGAGTTGGATCAGCGGTTCAGCTGCAGTGCATCCAAGTTTGCTGTGAAACTAAGTTTGATGGCTCTGTGGGAGGAACACACAGGTTACAGGGAGATTCATGTAAAGTTTATTGTCACCTGATTGATTGTACAAATACAGCCCGACGAAACAGTGTTCTCCAGTCCTCGGTACAAAAACCTGCAGGATCACAATCAGACAAAATACACATACAGGCAAACCATATATTGTTTCATGAATATGAGCGTCTCGGAGAGTCAGTGTGAGCAGCTCCTTTGGTCGTTCAGCATTCTCACTCCCCGTGGGAAGAAGCTGTTCCTCAGCCTGGTGGTGCTGGCTCTGATCCTCCTGGATCTCTTCCCTGATGGGAGCAGCTGAAAGATGCTGTGTGCGGGATGGAAGGGATCCTCAATAATTTTTTGCGCACCCTCTTCAGACAACGATTCCAGTAGATCACATTGATGTGGGGGGGGGGGGGGGGAAGAATCCAGTAATCCTCTCTGCCACTCCTATGGTCCTTGGTCCTGTCAATTGACCTTGAATCCATTCCTCTGTTCTGTGATGAAGCCAGATAATAATGACAGACATCCACTTTGGTTTGATTAATGACTAATGTCCTTGTGACTCAGTTGCCACCTGTTGTTTTTCAAGACTAGATACACATGGTGATCAGCATTGTCTGATTCATCATAATTCTCACATGGGAGCAAGCACCTGACTGGATCTCCATCAGCAGGTTCTCATGAGCTGATGACGTGTCCGAGCAAAGAAGGATGAGAGGAGACTTAACAGAGATCTACAATATTGAGAGGCATAGATAGGGTGGATGGCCAACACTTTTTCCCAGGGCAGGATCAGCAAACACTAGAGGGCATCTGTACAAAGTGAAGGGAAGGAAGATTAGGGGAGATGTCAGAAGTAAGTTCACACAGAGTTGTGGGTGCCAGGAATGCCTTGTCGGGGATGGTGGTGCTGGCTGAAAACATTGGGACATTTAACATTTGGACTCTGGCCATATTTAACCTTTCATAATATTTACTCTGGACTGGGTCCATGGGTAAACTACAGTGCGAACTCCAGTACAAACCAGCTGGTGGTTGGGTATAAAACCAGTCCCTGGAAAAGGGGACACAGAGTATATGGGCATGTTGGTCATCCCTGAAAACCAAGACAGAGTCCAAAGGGTGAAGAGACTCTTAGACAAGCACATGGATGAAAGAAAAAAGGAATTGCGAGGCAGGGTGGGTTTATTTTTTCAAAGTTTTGGTAGGAATATATGGGTTGGCACAACATCGAGGGGCGAAGAGCCTGTTCTGAGCTATAGTCGGGTGGAGATGTCCACCAGAGGTTAAAGCTGGCGAGGAAGGAGAAGGCAAACACAGTGGCTGCAGGTGGTGGGATCTTGAACCAGCAACAGAAAGCTGGAGGGACTCTGGGGGGCAGGCAGCATTGTGGAGAGGAATGATCAGGCAATGTTTCCGGTCAGGACCCTTTCTGATAATGTTCATATCTGGATTGGAAAAGCCCCTCTAATCAGTTCCTTCACCTAGGGTTCAATGATCATGGCCACAGCATTGTGCCACACCATAATAAGGGATGGAACATGAAAATCAGCAGATACTTCCATAGTGACCACTTCCTCGTCCACTCCTCCCTTGGTCCCTTCCCCTGTGATTGTGCTACACTTATGCCCACACCACCGCCCACACCACCATTCGGGGCCCCAAACAGTCCTTCCAGAGGAAACAGCATTTTGCATGGTTCTGCAGGGGTCATCTACTGCATCCAGTGCTCCCATTGTCTCTTCTACATTGAAGAGATAGAAGCAGACTGGGAGATCGCTTCATTGACCAGTGGCCGTCATTTCTATTCCGTTGGGATCATGTCTGTCTCATGCACTGCCAGACTGAGGCCATCCAAAACATGGAGGAATAACACCTTATCTTCTGTCTGGACACCCTCCAAATGGATGGCATTAACATCCTCTTCCTGCTCTTTACTCAGACCTTGAAGGAGGGCTCAGGCTTGAAAAGTTGGTTATACATATTTACCTCCAATGGATGTTGCGAGACCGGCTGAGTTCCTCCAGAATTTTTGTTTTAACTCATGTAATAAGTTAGTGTGTCTATTGCACAGCATGGCCACAGGCCATCTACTGCATCCAGTGCTCCCATTGTCTCTTCCATTCTTATTAGTCCCATCTTCCAGCCCTTGACCTTCATGGCCTGATCCCTCACCAAGAGCTGCCATTATGAGGGGGAGGAGAAGCTCCAAATTAAATCCGGCTCATACAGTGAAACCCCTGGTATCCAGCACCTATGGGGATTGGTAGATGCCGGATAAGTGAATTTTCTGGTTGCTCGAGATTGCGCATTGCTTTGGATTGGCGGACTAATGGAGAGGCGCCGATTTTAAACGTTCTTATTGCTACCTATTTATTTACTTATGCACCAGTTGCTTGAATTCTTGATAAGATTTTACTGTACTTTGAACCTGTGATATATTTGAACATGACATCTTCTTTCTGTTCAAAAGCATTTCCCCATCCTTGCTTTTAAGCCACGCCATCTGATGGGTGTGGCTGAACTCATGGTCAGTATGTGTAGAGAGACAGGAGTGTCCCTACTTTAGAAGAAGTGTGAGATGTTGGCTGGAGTCATTTGGGCCTAGCATCCGTGACCCATTGTGTGTGTGCATTTGTGGCACAGCTGTTTGTCTTCAAACACCACCCAGTAAAGTGTAATGTGGCCAGGAACCTGACCTGATAAGCCTTGGAATGTGCTGAGGATAAACTTTTGGTTTTAGTAAATATGGCAGTGGAGCCCCAATACCACAAGCTTTGAAAATGTCTTAATTTCTGACAACATAGGACATTCGGCTCATCAAGCCAATGCTACTTCTCATGTCTCACATTTTCCTATCAAGATATAATCAAGGTACAAAACATAGGTTACTTATCTTTACTCTATAAAGGACACTGTGTGACTTTCACGTTTTATCTGCACCACCGGCCTGTTTATTGTATGCAAGGTGATGGGTATTTTGTGTTAAAAACCATCTGAAATGCTGGAGGAACTTAGCTAGTCTTTTCAGCGTATAGATGAGACAAAAATGTATTGCCGTCATTTTGGGCTTGAGCGCAGAATAAGCCAGAAGCAGGAAGTCTCAGAATTCAAACAACGAGGGAGGAATCCAGACCAACAAAAGGTGTGAAGTGGAAAGGAGACAGCGAATGGAGAGACCACAGTGGAAGAAGGTTTGGTTTAATGAAAGCCAGAGAAGTCAATATTAATGCCATCTGGTGAGAAGTTGCCCATTTGGAAGATGAGGGGTTGATCCTCCAATTTGTAGAATTGAAATGGGTGGCCACAGGGAGACCCACGTTGTTGCGGTGGACAGAGCCGAGGTGCTCAATGGAATGATCTCCCAGACTGTGCCCTCAGGTCCGAATCTTCAGCTTCTGGCTTATTCCTTGAAGAAGGGCTCAGGCCCGGAATGTCAGCAATATGTCTTTGTCTCCTATAGACTCCAAAGAGACTGGCTGAGTTCCACCACATTATGGGGTAAAACACAGGATTCTGCTGACACCGTGATTAAGTGAAAAAACACACAAACATGCTGGAGAAATTCAGCAGGTCAAACAGTGCTTTTATGTTGCAAAGGTAAAGATACAGAATGTGTTTTTCCCCTAGCATTTTGGTGTGTTTTTACAATCACAGTGTCAGCAGATTTTGTTTCCATGGGTACTTTGTGGCCTTTTACTTACTGCCTTTATCTCCGCAAAGAATGCAAAATTCTAATTGTGCCTCATTACGTCCAAATAATTGAGTTGAACTGCTTACAGTGTGATGAACCTGATTTAAAAACCTGCCAATTCCTCTTGCCTCTAGCCACCCCTTTTGTTGTAGAAATTGAACAGAAACCATTAATTACTTACAGAATCTCAGCACAGTCTGTTTCGTATTCAAGAGTGAAAAGAAAATGTTTAAGATATTTTGTTTCATGGTTAATTTAAGCAATAGTTTAATTTATTTGATATTTCAATTTTTTTTGTGGGCTAAAGTTATGCACATTTCATGACCCATGGGGGCAGTCAGCCCTTTGAAGTTACTCCATCATTCAATTTGAGCTCCGTGTCCTATTCCTGCTTTCTCTCCATACCCTGTGATCCATTTAGCCGATGGGCCACATCCATCCTCCTTTTGAACTGGCCACGACGACTTTTGAGGGAGTTCTACAACCCTCTGAGTGAAGACATTTCTCCTCATCTCCACTTGTCCTTGGACTGCTGTTGTAGGCTTCCCCAACATTGGGTCCAATCCTGTCAGAATCGTGTAACCATGGATGAGATTTAAAATTTAGACATGTGGCCTGGTGACAGGCCCTTTCAGCCCAGGAGTCAGTGCCTCCCAATTGACCTGCATCCCCGATAAGTTTTGAATGGTGGAAGGAAACTGGAGCCCCTGGGGAAAGCCCACGAAGACATGGGAAGAATGTACAAATAGTGCGGGATTTGAATCTGGATCACTGGCACTGTAGTAGCATTGCACTAACTGCTACACTGACCATTACCTCTCATTCTCATTTTCCTGAATTCCAACAAGTATAATAACCCTGGTCTATCTCATCATGCACCAGTCCTGGCATCCAGGCGAACTTTTGCCCCCAACCCCTCCATTGGGAAGAATGTCCCTCCTCAGACTGGGAGGCCAAAACTGCACTCAACACTCAAGCTGTGACCCTGCACAATGAGCTTTCCTGTTAATCAGTTGGAACAAGCAAAATAAATGATTTTGTATTAGGCAAAACTTTTTTAAACTTTAAAAAAAAAACAAAGCAGAAACCTTTTTCTGGATGTTTTGAATTTTATTACAAAATGTTTAAAATGAACATTGTAAACTGTTCCACCTTAAAATTAGAACATTCTTTTCTTTAAAAACAATTCAAAACATTTTTTTCTAATATACATTTGTGCTGAATAATAAGTAGATAAATTAAAAATAATCCAAAAAATACTTTTAAAAATTATTGCTCAGCGTGCACTACATTTTAAATCCATGTAAACACTAACCAGTTTCAATCGGTCTACGATTAACTGGTTCAGCAATGTAAACCATTGAACAAATATTTTCATTCACCTTATTTGTGAAATCTTTAAGACAAGCCCTTTGGCGTTACATTTTGTTGCATTGTCCATTTTTTTTTAAATATAAACACAGTGGACTGGACATGAGAAGAACCATTCAGTAGATTAACATTCAGAAGTGTGATCTCCTACAGAATGCATCTGTGACCAATCCAATATTATGACTTGAAATAAAGGTGCTAATATAATGTAAGGCAGAGTGGTTTCACTAACAAATGAAAAATAAATAATTTGTATCATTGCATCTGCCTTTGTTCCATATATCACAACAGGTCATTGAACATCATTAACTATAGATTTAAATAAGACAGAAAAGAGAGGTCATTTTTGAGCACATTTTGAAGTTGTAGTCCTCGCATTCAAAGGTTTCATGGTTTAATCGTCTGGAATGACTTCATGGTTCAGTGATTCTGCTTAGTCTTGTTTTTGCCTCGGGACTTGAAGGCATTGCTTCTTCCTCTCCATATTGTGTTCAATTCTGTGGGAAAGACAATGGTTTGAATGTTCAGTGGTCATCATTACAGAATCCAAACCTCACTCATCCCCTCCTTTCAAATCCTGCCTGTTTATTGTTGGTGCCATAAAGAACTTTGCAGAATTACTAAATTTTCTATTTATTTTGAAATAATAGTAAATAATGACATTTTGTGACATCTGTTCGCATTGAAGCTTGTAGCATGAATGTGATCAGAAGTCAGAGCAATATTGGTGCTGTCACTGTTATAGTCCTCATCCCCCACCTCTGACCCAGTGATAATTGGTTTATTTCATGCCATGTTCAGAATGTTATCATTTCTTTACATTTCTGCACGTTATTGATATTCTCGTGAAAGCAACATGTTGACAAGTGGGCCACGTTGAAGACTGAGGTACAAGCAAATAAATGGAGTGAATTTGTTCTTAGAGACCTGGACCATGTCACTGTGCAAGCCCACTCCCTGCACCAAATTGCCTTCGCAGCCACTGCAGTCCGGGACACAGCTGGAGGTAGACAGTCCATTGCTGTTTTACCACAGGGCGCATGCTGAACAGAAAGCTCTTCATTCATTGTGTGCATAGTTGAAGTCGTGAGCAGGAAAGCTGCCAAAATTAATGCATGCTGGGGTTTTGGGACCAAATGTCCTGGACCCTCAGTATTCTTGTCCAATTGGCAGTGTTACCTACATTTTTGTAATCTGTTCCGCTTCTGGTTGGCGATCGATCACTTCTTAAAAAAATATTTAGAGCTAAGACACGGTAACTTGGCCCTTACAGCCCAAGAGCTCATGACCCCCAATTAACTTACAACCCCCGAACATTTTGGAGGATGGGACTAAACAGGAGACCCCGGGGAAAACCCACTCGGACACAGGGAGGACGTACAAACTCCTTACAGACAGCGTAGGGTTCGAACCCAAGTTACTGGGTGCTGTAACAATTTTGCACTGACTGTACCGCCCACTGGAATGTGATCTGGTCTGCAGTGAAATCTGAACCGGCAACTACACAGTATTTACTCCAGGGGCATCAACTGTTACTGGCGAACAGTTCCAGGACATGCAGACTGATCTCCTGGCAGTGGAAGTGCGTGTTCCACCGTCACTGTCAATCAGACTAGATTTCACATTCAAGCTCATTAAATTTTCTGGCAACTTTGCTTTCAAATCGTTGCAAAGATTTCAAATGTTGCACCATCGTAGTAATTCAAAATTTCTCCTTTTTATATTTGCAAAATCAACCTTTCTGTTGCCCATTCCCAGGGAATTGAAGCTCTTTCCCTCTTCCCTTACTTTTGAAACATAACCATTATTTTAACTCAAAGTTCAAAATCATTCACAGAGTAGAATGTCTGGGCTTACCTTTCCCAACATGCAGTCAGGTATCTGCCCTGGTTTGAGTTCGGGTTAAGGCACACCTCCATTTCCACATCGTTCAAATTTATTACAAGTCTAGAAGAGGAGAAATTGAAATGTTACTGTCAATGTCTTTGCATCTTTATCGTCGCTGCTGAGGCGATTCATGTTCCTAGCTCGAGAAGGATGGTTTATTCTCATTTGAACACTGACCTGTAATTCTGCAATCAGCGCTAATTGTCAAAAGTCCATTAAAATTTGGATTGCCCTTTTCTGCAAAGGAAGTGGATTTGGAAACCTGCTTCACTTCCCTCAGCGGGTTACTGTAATGCATCCGCAATCGAGTCATCTCCCAGTCAAGAGCCCAGGAGTCTTGGCTGCAGGTTTGAGAGCTGGACCATGTTACTACTCCCTGCACCAAACTGCCAAACTGTGACACAGCCGGAGAATGCATTTCTGAGGCACTTCTGAACGTGCTCAGGCGAACTTTTAGGAAGTCTTATTAACAATTCAATCAAGGGAAACTTAGATCCACACATAGAACATTACAGCACAGAAAATCGGCCGTGCCGAACTAGGATTCTCCATAGTGTCACTGCCCTGCACCCAGTCCATATCCCTCCTGTCCAAATTCTTCTCAAATGTTAAAACTGAGCCTGAATTCACCATTTCAGCTGGTAGTTTGTTCCACACTCCCACCATTCTCTATGTGAATGAGTTCCCTCTAATGTTCCCCCTAAAAACTCTGTAAAACTCCCCTCATTCTTCTACACTCCCCGTTTTAATATTCTTTCCTTGTTAACTGCCAATGGACTCTTTCCTAACACCATTAAAGCAATTTTTCCTTCTTGTGAACCTCATGGAACATCCCATCTCTCCCTCCTGGGAGACTTTACTCACATGATTTGAGTGGAAGAGCAGTGGGAGTCCTTCGGGATGATCAGGAAATCTGTCACGTTGCGGAGACGCACCTTGTTCACCAGGTTGTAGCAGAGGCATCTGGGCACAAAGCTGGAAGCATCTGTAAAAGACGGATCCCACGTGAGTTTGCAGTCAGGAAAGGAAGCAGCTACTGTGTACCCCCCCCCCCCCCCAACCACCACCACCACCACCACCACCACCACATTCACATGGTTCCAGTTAACCCCGACTGACCTGCGGGGAGGTGCATGCAGGCGAATGCGAGAGCCAAGAAAGTGGCTGCCTGGAGTTTGCCGTTCATTTTCTGTTCTTTGTTGGGGGATCTGTAGTCCTGAAAAATGAAACAAGTTAGTGAGGTTTCGCGCGGACTAGAACGGGGTTGGCAGCGCAGCCGGCGCCTTTCTGCAGAATGGAGGGCGAGCACGAACTGCTGTAATTCAGCATCAGGCTGCGAAGTGAAAATGAACGTACTCTGGTGGGTTGTCGGTTGCCTGCGATGCCGATCGGACCAGAGACTGCAACTTGCGCTCTGGCGCTGCCCCTTCCTCTGCTCTCTATTTATCCCCAGCGCCAGATGTGGAGACCAGTCACGTGTTTTACCAGGAAACCCACCGATGATGAAATGTTGAAGTTTTCGTACCCTCGGGCGGGGTGAACCCCAGGCAAAGAGGGAGCCCGTATTTGCAACCAGCTGGCTGGACGATTTGAGGGACTGGAAGCTCGTCCTGTTGCAGCCCCCAGCTCCATGACTGAGATTTAACATTCTCCAAATTGTCTTTTTCTTTTGGTATATTTTCAGAGGAAGGGGCTTATATACCACGTACTTTTTTTCTTGTAGTTTTATTGAATATGTTATTTAATAAAATATTTTTGAGATTGTAAAATCCCTACAAATCCTTAAACTCATTAACAGCTTTTGGAGAAAGCAATGGCAGAGTGGAAAATTGATGTCACCCTTGTGTTTTTGGTGTGAAGTTACTGATTTGACTTTGAAAGTGAGTTTTCCCTGAAGCTATCAGGACAAGGAGGGTTTAAACCCCTTCCCTAGTTAGTGTTGCTGTGTCACAGTTCTGGTATTGTTTGTGTGAAGCTTTTTTTTAAATTTTTTATTTTTCACACCATAAATCACATTAGCCATGATACACACTTTTTCTTTTTCACACATATACAGTGACTTTTTCTCTCCCCCCCCTCCCTCCTCCCAAGCCACCCCCCTCCCATCCATTTTAGGTATACAATCTAGGTTGAATGTTCTCCCAGTATCGTTCCTGGCTACCTCCCACATCCCAAAAATGTACAGGTAGATTATTGGCTGGTTTCGGTTACCTGCCGTGTGTTAATGGCATAACGATGAAATTGATGGGCATGTGTGAGAAAGGTTGTGGGAGAGTCTTGGACAAGAGGGCAAAAGTTCAGGATTGAACTTAGAACAGAGATGCAGAAGGCATTGCTTTACCAGAAGATGGTCAATCTGTGCAGTTTGTGGAGGCCAGATCATTGGGTGTATTGAAGGCAGAGACTGATAGGTTCTTGATTAGTCAGGACATCAAAGATTTTGGGGAGAAAGCTGCGCAGTGGGGCTGAATGGGGAAAAAGGATCAGCTCATGGTTCAATGACAGGGCAGACTCGAAGGGCTGAATGGCTGATTTCTGTTCCTATGTCATGGCCTTTTGGTCTGAAAATGGGTTATAGGGCTAAAGGCTATGAAATGAGCTAATGGGGTCCAACCTAGACACAGTAGGCTGTATAAGAGGGGGTTAGAGAGTTATGGGCAGAGAATAGGCGGGGGGAGCTAGCAGAGTTGTTTGAGTGAACCTGCGTGGACTTGTAGGGCCGAGATGACCTGTTTCCATGCTATATGGTTATAGAATAGGCTGGATATGCTTCTGCCTCAAATTAAGTAAAGCTCCTACCACTGGTCATTTGTAACCGTGCTGGGGGTAAACAGGAGCTGAGGCAGATTGTGTGAGGGAGTAGCAGCCAATGGTTCAGTTCAACAACACTTGGTCAAAACACTTGTGAAATGTATTATTATGATGACAGATCGTGCCGTTCAAGATTCTTTTACTGTTATGTAATAAAACAGAAACTTCAAATTTCATTTAGTCGACCGTAAGGGGGACAAGGATTTGCCGTCAGCAGAAATTGCCCGACGTTCCTTACAATCAGAGAAAGAGAAGCAAAAGAGAGTTGTTTCCTCCCCCCCCAACCCGAGCCACTGAGTGTCCATGGACTTGCCTCCAGTGCTCCCATAGCATCTGCAGCCACACAGACTTCAGTCCAAACCATCAGCAATCCGAGCTCCAGATCCAAACCTCCAAAACAATCAGGAAGCCTTTGGCACTCTCTCACATCCTGGTTCTGATACCTGGTATTCCTATGGCCAGTCTCCAGCTGTCCCCAGCCTGGTGAGAGTCCTTTCACCGCAGTCGCCAGCAGCCGCAGCCTGTGTGTTCTTCAGCCTCAGAGCCCCTCACTGGTCCCTTGGGTCATCCCCTCCTCAAGTGGGGAGGATGATCCCCCTGTTTATGCTGCCCTGCACCAGTCCTCTGCTCTCCTTGAGTCTGCAAACCCTCAAGGCTACTTCTGAATACATCTTGGGCCGAGACCCCGCGGTCATAGGATTTTAACCACTGTCGGTTCCTTTAATGGGCCGTTTAAAGCTTGTATAGAGCCAATAGCAGACGGGCTAGGCGGTTGGACCCTGTGGGGGAGCGCTGGGTTTCTGCTGTCCCTGCGAGTCTTCACCATCACAGCCATCATGGCAGCTCCTGCAGTAATGCCATTTCTTTTCCCCATGTCCAATATTTCTTCTTTCAGTTGACCGTCTCACCTTTTCCCCTTGAACAGTGTGTTTGACAACTGCCATCTTGCATTTTCAGATCTTGAAGGACTTTCACCTGCAGCTTCTAAGTTTGAATCTTTTTGGCTGTTCACCATTGTATCACAATTTCCCGCCGGCCCCCCCCCCCCCCCCCCCCAGTATAGAATCTCACTGGAAAGGATTCTGCTGGGTACAGTCTATTACCCAGGAACATCTCTTACCAGGGACAAAGATTGAGAAATGTCTTTTACTCTCGGACATGGTGAGGAATTAAATACCAAGCAGTCGTGATCTGCCAAGACGGAGGATCTGGCAGGAGGCACTAGCTTGTGTGTCCTCACAGTGGCCATTCATTTTCTGTAGGTCATTTTTGTACAACCACAGACATTAAGGAAGAAAGTATTTCAATCCAGATACTCTTGTTACTTAACACAATAGACTTGCACATTGCAAGGAAAAAGCTACAGCAGTATGGTGAACTTAAGGCTAAACCCATTGCCCTCCAAGTAAAGTTAATGCTAAAATATCATATTTGAGGAAATCAAGGTGATATCATGACACCGCAGTTTATTCATAGTTTTGTGTGGAGTTGGGGAGGGGGGGTAACTGGAATTTCAGTCCCAATATAAAGATAGTGAAGATATGAAGAGGTTATGACTATAGGACATTACAGCACAGAACCAGGCTCTCCTAGTCTGTGCTAAACTATTCCCATTAGCCTAGTCCCATTGACATACACCCATACCCTTCCCAACCATGTACCTGTCCAAATTCTTCTTCAATGTTAAAATTGAGCTTGTATTCACCACTTCAGCTGGCAGCTTGTTCCACACCCCCACCGCTCTCTGTGAAGAAATTCCCCCTCACGTTTCCCCCAAACCTTTCCCCTTTCACTCTTAACCCATGTGCTCTGGTTTGTATCTCCCCTACCCTCAGTGGAAAAAGCGTTTCTACATTTACTCTGTCTATCCCCCTCATAATTTTAAATGCCTCTAACAAATCTCCCCTCATTCTTCGACGCTCCATTTGAGGTTATACTCAAATACAGTACAACTCCGATTATCTGAAAAGGTCGGGTCCGCGGCTATTTCGGATGACTGAATTTTTCAGAGAACTGGTCATTTTTTAAAAACAGCCCAGTCGCACTAGCAAATCACTTGTAACAGTGTTTAAACAGCATTAAAATAATGTTTAATTCTCACCCCAAAAAAATGCTGGGTGCCTCTGGTCCCCGAAACCTCCCCACTGAGACCCCGCTTGTGCCAGGAGCTTGAGGTCCCTGGTCAATTTGGCTCCAAAAAACACTTTGGATAAATGAACATTTCTGATTTGTTTGAGATATCCTCATTTATCTGAATTTTTTTAAAAAATTTGGATAAATAAGGAGTTTGGAGTCAGATAATCGGAGTTGTAAATGTGTTCCACAAGGGACTGAAGTGGCGGTTGAGAGTGGGCACCGAAAGGGGAAAGGATTGAGTTTCCCCGCAGACATTGCACATTTTGTAATTCTTCCAGATTTTATTGTAGCTTGAATTTATTTGCACATTTTATTTTAAACTTCAATTTAACTTTAATTCCAGTGCTTGTGGCATTTGGGAGGAATGAAAGAATAAAATAACTTCAGCAGATGCGGCAGCAGGCTCACATCTCTTCCCTGTGTGGGTAGGAGGGTTTCAAATACCCAATTGTGTTCCATTAGTGGCGACAAACTTCAACCAGAACTCATGCTTGGCAGAGCTTGGCACCATCTGCTGGTTCTTTGTTGAGACTTGTCCATGGCAATTATCTGCAAGAAGGCACCAAGCCGCAAGCAGAACTGGTATTCGTCTCTCATGGAATCAATATGTTAATCCTGCTAAAAGGAATTCATCTTCTAGTGAATCACAATGTAAGCAAGCCAAGATGAAATCCCAATCGCTTAGTCATGATACTAACACTCATGTAATTATATGATTAGAAAGTTGTCAATTTCTCATGAGGAATAAAATAACTAAAAGGCATTGAATGCCCACTCAGCTGGACTTTATTCAGAATAGGCCACATATTGAAGCCAAGGACATCCTGATATGAGTTTTAGTCACTTACTGTTGACAAACTATTTGAGATGTTGGGAGTGAAATAACACTCTTTTTAAGTAAAAGAGCATCTACATTTGTGTGGGGACTTGAATGCTGTACAGAGGTTCCTAATTTATGGTCCCCCGGTGTGGAGGGGGTCGGATGTTCGGAGGATCTCCTCGTGGGGTTGCTGGGTCTGGCCATTCACGAGTCGAGGCAGCGGGCAGTTGAGGGTTCAGGGCAGGCTGACTGCCAGCCCATCTTTCGCAGTGTCCGAGGGGACGGTGGCTGAGTTCTGGGAACGGTGGAACTCCAGGGAATCAAGTGTATTGTAGATAGTAACGGGATTTTAATATGAAAATGTAAATTGTATGTAACAGGGGGGGCGGTGTTGACAAGTTGCTCTTTCTCTCTTATGTAAGTAGTGTATTAGATGTAGTTGTGTGTATAGTTTGTGTTTTGTCAGGATGTTTATTGAAATAAATGTTATAAAAATAGTTTATTTTTACTCAAAGACAAATGAGTTTAATATATTACACAAAATTGATGAGGAGTAACTTTCAAGCATCATGAGCCGAGTGTGTGTGCAATATTTATTGAAAATAAACTAAAGATGCTGGCTGTAGGTGCCAACTTTTCCTCTCCTTTGTTACTGTTCAGCTGGGCGTCTGCTCTCTGTGCTGGACACGCCACCAGTCTGGTGGTGTTACTTTTAATTCAGGGACCTCAGTAAGAGGTGGGACCCCTTTAATTGTGACAGTTTGTGGTGGCACATCTTCGTTTTTGGGCGATTTCTGAGATGGCAAAGGCATATTTTTTCCCACCTTGGATCTTTCCTGTACCTGAAACACACAAGGCCAGCAAAGGTTAAATAAGAACGGAGGAACTAGTTCAGGCCCGTCAAGCCTGCTCCTTCATCCAATAAGATCAGGTAAGGTCATGGACTCAGCTCCACCCTTTCTTCCCATAATCCTTAATTCCTCTACTGTGCAGAAATCTATCCTACTGTATCTTAAGTTCATTTTTTTTTAATTTTTTATTTTTCACACCATAAATCACATTAGCCATGATATACACTATTTCTTTTTCACACATATACAGTGACTTTTTCTCCCCCCCCCCTTTCCTCCCAAACCACCCCCCCACCCCCCCCTCATCCATTTTAGGTATACAATCTAGGTTGCATTAAGCCAGTCAGACAATGTTGTCATTCAACAAAATTACACCAGAAATTCTACTGAGTCCATTCTTTTCTTTCCTTCTCCTTCCATCAACTTAGGTAATGTTTGTCCCCGGTAGGTTTTCGCTATTGTATTTAATGTAAGGCTCCTATACTTGTTCGAATATTTCAATATTATTTTTTAACCTATATGTTATTTTTTCTAATGGAATACATTTATTCATTTAAATTTAGTAGTTTCTTCCTTTTAATTTGGTTATGTATTCCATTAATATTTAAAGACATATAGTTCAGCGTAGCCCTTTTATATTTTGTTTATCTTCTCTTTCCGTTTTTCCATCATTACCTTTCCTCCTTTTCCATTTCTGTTTTCTTATTTTCAACTCTTTACCAGACAACATTCCTACAACATCCAACATTTTCCTTACTCTCCTATTTCTATCTTATTTATCCCCAATCTCCCCTTCACCTCCTGAGTTGTCCTTTATCCCTTGTCGGACAACCACATCTCCCCTCTCCATTTGGATTTGCGAATCCACTCGCAAGCGTCAACTGATTTTGCAGTGACCGCTATTTCCCCCCACCCCGCCTCCCCCAGAAAAGATTTCACTTTTCATATGTCACAAAGGTCACTCTTTTAATTCCCTCCTTATTCTCTCTATTCCATTACCTTCCCTTATTAATTCTTGTCTATACTATCTATATTTTCCTCTAAGTACAGATACATTCATGTATGCTCATTGTCTCTATTCACTCTTATACCTCTTTACCCGCATACATATCAATCGTGATCATTTTTACTCTCATTACCCGTCTTCATCCCTCAGTCTATTTTTGTCTTTACCCACATACATATCAATCGTGATCATTTTAACTCTCATTACTCATCTTCCTCCCTCAGTCTATTTTTGTAATTGTTCTGCAAATTTTCGTGCTTCTTCTGGATCCGAGAATAGTCTGTTTTGTTGTCCTGGAATAAATATTTTCAATACCGCTGGATGCTTTAGTATAAATTTATACCCTTTCTTCCATAAAATCGCCTTTGCTGTATTGAACTCTTTTCTCTTCTTTAGGAGTTCAAAACTTATATCTGGATAAATGAAGATTTTTTATACCACTTTATACTCCAGTGGTTTGTTGCCCTCTCTTACTTTTTCCATTGTCTTCTCCAGTACCTTTTCTCTTGTAGTATATCTTAGGAATTTTACTACAATAGATCTTGGTTTTTGTTGTGGTTGTGGTTTAGAGGCCAATACTCTATGTGCCCTTTCTATTTCCATTTCTTGCTGTAGTTCTGGACATCCTAGGGTCTTAGGGATCCACTCTTTTATAAACTCCCTCATATTCTTGCCTTCTTCATCTTCCTTAAGGCCCACTATCTTTATGTTATTTCTTCTGTTATGGTTTTCCATTGTATCTATTTTTTGAGCTAATAGTTCTTGTGTCTCTTTAGTTTTTTTATTAGATTTCTCCAATTTCTTTTTTAAGTCTTCTACCTCCATTTCTGCTGCTACTGCCCGCTCTTCCATCTTGTCCATTTTCTTTCCCATTTCTGTTAAGGTCATCTCCATTTTATTTATTTTCTCTTCTGTGTTGTTTATTCTTTTTCTTAAATCCTTAAATTCCTGTGTTTGCCATTCTTTAAATGACTCCATGTATCCTTTAATAAGAGCAAGTATATCCTTTACCTTGCCTTTCTTTTCTTCTTCTATTTCACTGTACTCTTCCTCTTCTTCTTCCTCTGGGTTGACCATCTGTTGTTTCTTTGGTGCCCTTTCCTCCTCTTCTTTCTTGTTTCTATTGTCTTTTGTGGTCTCTTCTTGCTGCAGGTGTTCTGCAGCTGTCGTTGCCGGCTGTGGAGATCGACTCCCCAGCTGGTCCCCCCTCCCGTCGGTGTGTTTTTTTTCATTCGCATCGCGCATGCGCGATTCTTCGCGCATGCGCGGTTGCGCACTTTTACTCGGCTCTGCGAGCCATTTTTGTAGTCCATTATTTACCGACCTGAGGGAGCGGGTTTCTCTCTCCGCAGCGGGCCTCTTCGGACAGGTAAGGCCTTCACCTTTTTCCTCCTTTGTCTTCTCTTCCTCTCTTCTTACCGTTGCTTTCGATTTTTCTTTTTTTGTCGCCATCTTCTTTCCACCTTTATACTCACTTTTCTGTAACTTTTATTTCTGTGCCTTTGTGTTTTCTTTTGTTTTTCCCGACTTTTCTGGAGAGGGCTGGAGTTCACCGTCCGGCCACTACTCCATCACGTGACTCCTCCCATCTTAAGTTCATTTAATGTGGCAGCCTCTACTGCTTCCTTGGGCAGAGAATTCCAGATTCACTGCTCACTGGGAAAAGCTCTGTCCTAAATATACTCCCTGGAATCTTGAGATTCTGTTCCCTAGTTCTACTCTCACTTACCAGTGGAAACAATTTTTCTTCTTTTATCTATAATTTTCAGAATGTTAAATATTTCAGAAGATCCCCTTTTATTCTTCTGAATTCCACCGAGTACAGTCCCAGATGATTTAATCTCTCGTCATGGACTTGTCTTTGGAATCAATTTGGTGAACCTCGTCTGCACTGCCTCCAAAGCCCAAGCATCCTTCCTCAAGTAAGGAGACCAGAACTGCACGTAATACTCCAGATGTGGCCTCACACAGTCCTCCCATCTCCTTTCCCCACCACATATTGCTTTCAAAGTGTAGATAGGGTATTCCATGTACTTGTCTGCCCTACATTCTCCTGTGTTCCAATATTCCTCAAAAGATTGGTTAAAGTTACTTTGCAGATGACAACATGCCCCCACTGGGGTGGAGAGCCAACCCAACAACTGGCAACCATTTGCTAAGGCTTCTTTGCTTTGCCTCCAGAATTGGAAGAGGAGAGGAGCCAGGAAGCAGCTCTGGCCGGTCAACATGGGTGACACATGATCACTCAGTGTTGGAGGAGTTGGGTAGAAGACATAATATTGAACAAAAATGCTTTCACAGAGGAAAGTCTGATGGAGTGTGATGAAACTCCTAGGGACCATTGCTGGAAGCCTTGAAAAGGTGACATTTGGAAAGGTGCAGAACAGACTAGAGATTCAACAACCAGAATCACATCTCACTCTGAAGGAATGATTTGAAATGTTAGGGGCATCTTTGCAATGATGCCGCGTGTTGAGAATGTTCTGGAAATCGGAATGAGGGTGGCAAATTGGGTTTTTTGTATATACATATTTTGGGCACTATTGCAATAAGTTAACTAAAATCCCTGTTAAGGTCAATTATTCTGGGCTCAGTATTAAATATCCAAAACAGTTAATATCCTCTATTCATATTGTACACCTTCAAATGTCAAATTCTTCACTTTTTTTGCTATTCACACATTTGCTGGATGGAGGTGCACTTACTCAATTCAAAACTCTTGCACAACATCTCAAGCAATAACCAGTTGCAAAATTGATTCTAAAAATCCGACTAACCAAGCCACATTTGTATTCATTTCCCCCAGAGTCATCTCCCTTTGGGTGCATACGCAGCAATATATCCCACTTCCCTGCCCTGAGTTGCTCTCTCTCTTCCTATCGTTCTGTCTTTCTGCTCTGTGTGTTTTTAGAAGTTTCCATCTTTTTTGCAGATTTTTAGCATTTGTACTTTTTTTGGTTTTCATTACATTTTTTGCTTATCGATGATATAAATTTGTTTGCCATTGCTCACGGTTAGCACAACACTGTAAGCATGCCAGTGACCTGAGTTCGAATCCAGCTGTGTCTGTAATGAGTTTGTACGGTTTTCCCCATGGCTGAGTGGGTTTCCTCACACCCTTCAAAACCTACCATGGTTTGTAGGTGGATTGGTGTATTTGGGTAACACAGGCTCGTTGGCCAGATAGCCCTGTTACCTTGGTGTGTGTTTAAATTTAATTTTAAATTTGCACCTCACTGGATCTATGCAGGTAAGTAGCTTAGAGCAATTGTAACTCAGAGCTATCCAATGAGATGTTAAAATAGTTTCTTCTCTGACATTTAAAAGTGATTGATTGACTTGCCCTTGCGCTCTTTATCAATCCAGGCCATTCATTACCTCCACTGCATAAAATGTAGAATGCCAAATCATTTCCCATTTCCAGTGCAGTTCGGCCACAGTGCTTGTGTGTAACCCTCACTTCTAACTACTCCTGGCTACTAGCTCATTAACGAGGCAAATGTTACCGGATTTTAAAGGCACTATGTGTACAAGGGCATTTTATCTGAATGCCTGTGGTATTCAAAACAAGATCAGTGAACTTGCGACACAAAGGTTTAGTGCTGGTTTCAGAATGGGAATTAAATATCCAATGATCTTAGGTAATAAAGAGGAGAGGCAGGAAGGTAAGGGAGGTGGGGAAGTGCTATGAGTTAAGGATGAGATCAGGGCAATAGTGAGAGATGAAGTAAGATCTAAGGAGCAAAGTGTTGATTCCATTTAGGTGGAGATTAGGAACAGTAAAGGGAAAATAAATCATTCATGGGAGTTGACTACAGGCCACCCAATAATAACTTTGCAGTGGCACAGGCAATAAACCAAGAAATATCGAAGACATGTCAGGATGGAGCTATAGTTAACATGCATGTAGATAAAAGAATCTCAGGGTTGTATGTGTTGTATTGTACTCTGACAATAAATCTGAAATGGCTGAAGTTATAGTCGAGGTTTTGGTGATAATATACCAAAATTCTCAGGACTTTGGGTAGGTCTTGATGGATTGGAAGACAGCGAATGTCACGCCACTATTCAAATAAGGATGTAGGCAGAAGGCAGGGAACTATAGACTAGTTCATTTAACATCTGTGGTTGGAAAAATGCTTGAAGCTTTCATTAAAGAGGAAACAGCGAGACATCTGGATTTCTTTGAGGATATAATGACTGCAGTAGATAGAGGAGAGCAGATGGATGTTGTTTACCTAGATTTCCAAAATAAGGTGACACGTAAAAGATATAGAGAAGATAAGGATGCATGGAATTTGGGGTGATGTATTAGCATGGATAGAGGATTGGTTAACCATTAGAAAGCATAGAGTTGGGGTACAGGGGTGTCCTTCTGGTTAGCAATTTGTGCTGGGTCCTCAGCTGTTCACGATATACATTAACAATCTGGAAGAGGGAACAGAGTGTAGTGCATCTAAGTTTGCGGATGACACTAAATTGAGTAGAAAAGCAAATTATACAGAGGATACAAAGAGTCTGCAGAGAGATAGAGGTAGGTTAAGTGAGAAGGCAAGGGCCTGGCAGAGGGAGTACAATGTTGGTAAATGTGAGGTTATCCACTTTGGAATAAAAAATGGAAGATCAGATTATTATTTAAATGGCAAGCAATTACAGCATGCTGCTGTGCGGAAGACTTGGGAGTGCTTGTGCATGAATCGTAAAAGGTTGGATTGTAGATGTCTCAGGAAAGTAAATGGGATGTTGGCCTTCAGTGCTAGAGGGATTGAATTTAAGAGCAGGGAGGTTATGCTGTGTATACAAGGTACTGGTGAGGCCGCATCTGGAGTACTGTACAGTGTGCAGTTCTGGCCTCCTTATTTGAGGGAGGATGTACTGGCTTTGGAGGCGATGCATAGGAGTTCACCAGGTTGATTCCAGGGATTAGCCTCAAGATTCAGGGTAGTAGATTTAGGATGGAGATGAGGAGGAAATTCTTTTCCTAGAGGGTGGTGAATCTGTGAAATGTGCTGCCCATTGAAGCAGTGGAGGTTACCTCAGTAAACATATTTAAGACAAAGTTGGATGGATTTTTGCAGGTAGGTGGAGTTGATCAGATCCACCACGATCTTATTGGATGGCGGAATAGGCTCGATGGGCTAGATGGCTGACTGCTGCTATTATTACCAATGTTCTAAATTCAGTCTGGTTGACACTCCAATCACGGACAAGTGCCAATACCTTGGACACTTCAGGAATGTTGGCTTTTGCATTGAACGTTTTGGAAAATAAAGAATGGCAAATTATGCGTGAGGTAGATGGAGATTCTGACAAGTAATAAACCAAGTTATGAGGTATATTAAATTTTAACTTTGCAAAAATCAAAATCCTTTTATAATTCAGTTTTCACTGATAACAGCAGCAAAATCAAGTGTCACAGTAAGAATTGTCTTATTGTCCACTTACCTCTGTGCACAGAAGAGTAGTCTCATTGCCAGCAACGTGCTTGGATGAAGACAAGTTGGAACTTTCTCACCCCTCAATAAGACTCTGCACTCAAATGAGATAGATCAGTCAATGGCTTATCCCCACTACTTCTATAATTCATCTTAACGCCAGTTCGTCACTATTGGCCAGGACCCGTACACTGATAACCACACAGTGCCATTGCTCAACACAAAGTCCAATAAACATTTCCCAGATAACAGTAATTCGATGTAAATATCAACAGCAATAACATAAGGAAATGTCCATACATTAAACAAGCTGCTTATCAAACTATAAGGTTATGTTTTTCATCATCAAATCAATTGCAAACTTGGAACCAAATTGGTTTATTGGAAAATAAAATACAGATTAGATTTGCATTTATTCACAAAGATGGTACATTTTTGGAAAGAAAAACAGGAAAGTTTACAGAGACTTTGGGTAAAGTAAAAGCATAAAATGCTGGAGAAGCTCAGCAAGGCAAACAGTGTCCTTTATATTAGCAACGGTAAAGATACAGAACCGACATTTCAGGTTTGAGCCCTTCATCAAGGTACAGAACAACTCCGATTATCCGAAATGGTCAGGACCGGGCCCATGTCAGATAAGCGAGTTTTTTGGAGAACTGGTCATTTTTTAATAAACAGCCCAGTAGCAACAGCAAATCACTTGTATCAATGTTTAAACAACAACAAACGACAAGGGAAGGCTCTTTAAGCATTAAAATAATATTTAATTCTCCAAAAGAATGATGGCCACCGCCCATCCCCGACACCTCCCCACCGAGGTCCCTAATCCTACCTGAGAGCCCAAGGGATTCTTCTGACCACATGTGGCTGGAAGACAGTGTCACGCAGTTTGAGAGGGAGAGTTGGACAGGAAAGTCAATAGGGGAAGGTAAAGAAGAAATGGAAAGAGAGAGGGAGGGAGTTATCTGAAACGAGGATGATTGTCATTCTCATTTCATGTCGAGTGATTTTTTTTTCCCAACCTGTGAGGTCAGTTCAGCTCTGAAAAAATTTCAGATAAGTGAGGATTTCTGATTGTTTTGGAAAATATGATTTTGGATAATCGGAGTTAACATAAGAAATAGGAGCAGGAGTTGGTCATCCGGCCCATCGAACCTGCTCCGCCATTCAATGAGATCATAGCTGATCTCATCATTGACTCAACTTCACCTACCGGCCTTTTTCCCAGATCCCTTAATTCTTTTTATGTAAAAATCTATCTAACTGAACCTTAAATATGTTTAAAGAAGATGCCTCAACTGCTTCTCTGGGCAGAGAATTCCACAGATTCACGACACTCTGGGAAAAACAGTTTTTACTCACCTCCATCTTAAATCTACTCCTCTGAATCTTGAGGCTGTGTCCCCTAGTTCTAGTCTCATCTACTAGTGAAAACAATTTTCCTGACTTTATCGGATCTATCCCTTTCATAATAAGATCTCCTCTCATTCTTCTGAATTTGAATGAGTATAATCCCAGGCGATTTAGTCTCCCCTCGTAGGTCAACCCCCTCATCTCCGGGATCAACCTGGTGAACCTCCTCTGCATCACCTCCAAAGACAGTGCATCCTTCCTCCAGTATGGAGACCAGAACTGCACACAGTTACTCCAGGTGCGGCCTCACCAATACCTTGTACAATTGCAGCACGACCTCCCTGCTCTTGAATTCAATTCCTCTAGCGATGAAGGCCAACATTTCTTTTGCCTTCTTTATAACCTGTTGTACCTGCAACCCAACTTTTTGTGATTCATGCACAAGCCCTTCCAAGTCCTTCTGCACAACAGTTTTTCACCATTTAAATAATTATCTGCTATTTTTCCTACCAAGGAGGATGTCCTTGCATTTAATAATGTTGGACTCCCATCTGCCAAACCTTTGCCCACTCACTTCACTTAACTATATCCTCTGCAGCTCTGTATGAGCAAAATGTAGGCCGGCACCTGCTCCTACCTTAATGAAAATTGATGCAGGGTTCAAGCCCGAAACATTGGTTATGTGTCTTTATCTCTGTTTGACCTGCTGTGCTTCTCCAGCATTGTGTTTTGACACGATGGCCTGCAGATGCTGTAATGGTAGTAAACACACCGAAATGCTGGAGGAACTCAGCCGGTTATTGCCATTGGCAATAATCTTTGTCTCCTATAGATGCTGAAAAGACTGGCTGAGTTCCTCTAGCATTTTGGTGTGCTTATTCCATTTTTTGTAGACCTATTAAGTGACTCATTGTTGCATTAACTCTAAATGGAGTGGTGTAAAAGATTCATGCCACCCAGAAATTGTTGGTTTATTTTTTAAAATATTTTGAACAAATCAATGTTGTGTATTTGATGAGGTCTAGACATTAGAAGCTGGGGGCAGAAATCGATTGTGGAGTTGTCCTGCCAAATGGCTGATACGATTTGGACTGCAGGTGCAGCACATTGTGGCATCCCCTCACCTTTTGGACGCATCTGTCGTTCTCTCTGCAAGTCTAATGTAACCTCCTACAGTGAGAAGGCATACCTCCTTTACATCTCACCCTTTCACAAGAGGGGTGTGCATGAATTGTTCCGAGGAAATCTGGTAAGAATTGAGAATCGGAGAAAGGAAACCTCAAATTTTAAAATTTAGACATACAGGCCCTTTTGGCCCACAAGCCCTTGCCGCCCAATTACACCCAACTGACCTTCAACCCATGGTACGTTTTGGCCCACAAGCCTGTGTCGCCCAATTACATCCAACTGACCTTCAACCCATGGTACGTTTTGAAAAGGAAACTGGAGCCTCCAGGAAAACCCCACACAGACACGGGGAGAACGTACAAACTCCTTACAGACAGCACGGGATTCAAACCCAGGTCCTGATCACTGGTGCTGTGACAGCGTTGCACTAACTGTGCCGCTCTGTGATTCAGAATCATGGACTCTGGCCAGATCTGGTTTCCTCAAGCATTAGGTTGTCATTTTCTGGTTAATCCCATACTTCAGTTAATACCAGCTTCATGTGTCACTTGGTTTCTGCTTTCTGCATGGACTATCCTTCTGACCCTTTGTGAGTCAGAAGGTTGGTTACAGCTGAATTGTGGCTACCTTGAAGCTGTGTTTATCCATTCACAAGTTTCAGTCAAGGTCCTTGCGGGCATTCATTGGGCTCTATATTTGTGTTCATTGTCTGAATTGACTATTTTGGGCTGTTGGACAGTTGTCTATATTTTTAGAAGTCATGCAAACACATCATCAGGCAATTTGTGTTTCATGTCATGTCATCTATCCCGTATCAACGATTTCAGCACATTGGGGAGGTTCCTCTTTCCCTTCGTCACTTCTTGCAGCATAGCAGATCACGGGGAGGCTTCTGCCTGGAAACTAGGGTTTGGGTGATGTCACATAAAATCTCTGTCAAAGATCACAGAATTTGAAGTGCAAATTCTTCCAGTTCAGTATGAGATTGGGCCATCTACTTCACTCCATTCACCTGTATTAAGACCATACGACATAGGAGCAGAAATAGGTCGTTCAGCCCATCAAGTTAAATGGATGCTGCGCAGGCCGAATTGAAGCTCACAAATAAAATCAGGGCATCCTTGCTCTTATGAATTATTGTCATAATCTTCCTGCCTGGGTGTTTCACAAATGCGGGGAGTTGTCTGCACAATAGCGCCACTTCACTTATGAAGGGCTTATTCCTGTGGGAGAATGAGAGGGAGGGGTGCGAGGGGGCACCTGGACATAGGTATCCAGGGGAAGTCCCTCATGTAGAATAAGCCCATTGTGCCCATGAGTGGATCCAGGGTCCAAGACCAGTGATAGGATTCAGAAGGATGACTCTGATCTGATCTGATCTGGCCTCATTCTGCTGCCAAATTTGTCACCTTGTGTTCCAATTTCAGTATGCAGGCTCGATTTTAATTTTTAAAAAGAATTTGGACAAGAACGTGGATTGTAGGGTGGCTATGGTCAGGGTGCAGGTCAGTGGGACTAGGTATAATAATAATGTAGCATGGACTAGAAGGGCTGAAGGGCCTGTTCTATGATTCTAATGAGCCAGATACAGCAATGATATAATTTCCTGCCCATCACAGGAATAAGCTCTTCATAAGTGAAGTGGCGCTATTGTGCAGACAACTCCCCGCATTTGTGAAACACCCAGGCAGGAAGATTATGACAATAATTCATAAGAGCAAGGATGCCCTGATTCCTGAAGGAAGGGATCAAGACAGGAAATGGAAACAAGGCATCAAAACTGTGCAAAACACTACTCATGATCAATTTGCACATTCAAGACAGGTCCAGATGATGAAACATTTGGTCCAGATGATGAAACATTTCGTCCAGATGATGAAACATTTCCCCCAAATACTTTGCTGCAGAAAGGAGCAGATTGGAAAACAATGCTCAATGAAGACCTGGTCGATGAAATGAGCCACGGGGTAGGATCCCCAGAACTAGTGGGACACAATATTCAGGTGCCATCAGAATTTCGCTGTGGGCTGTATCTGAGCTGAGAGTGTGTGAGCCACCAGTGACATTTCAACAATGGATAATGTCCTCTTGAAGCGAGCGTGAAGAAGTGCCGTTGGAACCAGTGTACATGGGGAATACACGATGCTTGCTGAGAAGACTGGCTGAGGACAACAATGGTGTGGACTTCATCGTTATGCATTGGAACTCTGCACACCTTTCTCTGGTGGATGAGGTGGGTCAAGGTGGATGAGGTGGCCTCCTGGTGGTGTCCCACCCAGGCAAACAGAGACATCACGGACCAGCCACCAATGAGGCCCAGACATGGTGAAGCCTGCATCAGACCCACTCGGATGTGGAAGGTCAAGATGTTGACCAAAGCCCAAATCAAGCAGGCCTTGTGGAAAGGACAAGCTTGGCTCTGGCTCTAAGGGCAGTCTTCAAACCAGTGAAGCACACACATTCAATATGTTATGGCCATGCCCTCTTCTCTCTGCTACCATCTGGAGGGGAGTAAAGGTGCCTGAAGACACAGACCCAATGGTACAAAAACAGCTTCTTCCCTTCCGCCATAAGATTTCTGAACAGGCAATGAACCACAGACACTACCTCACCCCCTTTCTTTTTTTTTTTGCATATTTAGTTTCTTAAATCTTGTACAGGTACAGGTATTTACAAAATTGTAAATTATAGTAATTTTACGTCTTGTTCTGCATGATACTGCTGCCGTAAAACAAACTTTATGACATGTTAATGAGAATAAATCTGACTCTGATGTGATGTTTGATTATGCACCTCTGAAGTTGTCCCATTCCTTAAGAACGTCTACACTATGGGGGAAGTCATGTGATGGAGTAGTGGCTGGTCGAGTAGAACCAGCCCTCTCCAGAGAAAAGAAAAAAAGTTTGAAAAAAGAGCTTAATAAACATAAAATACAGAAAGAGAAGAGATAGAAGATAGCACCTAAAAGAGAAAAAAAAGAATAACAGGGAAATGGGAAGAAGAAAACTCACTGGAGAAGAAAGAAGATGGCTTTAGCTGCACGTCGGAGCAGAGAGCCACCGTGGAGAGGAGCGGCCGATCTCCAATGTTGGTGAGTCCCCAGATGAGCGATGTCCTCCCGACCAGCGGACTTCAAAAATGGCTCTCAGAGCCAAGAAGAGGTGCACAGTGCGCAAGTAAAAGAAAAGGTTAACACCAGCGGGAGGGGTCTCAGCTGCGGAGCGGCCAGCTGAAAGACGCCCAGTATCGGGGCGTTCGGCCGGGGGAAGTAAGCAAGAAAGAAGAAGAGTGGTGAGGAAGAGGATGAAGAGCTGGAAGAGGGTGAACAGCAATGAGGTGACTGGCAGGGAGACGACTTGTGGCAGGGGGCCCGGCAGCGGGTCGGCCTGCGGTGGGGGGCCCAGCAGCGGGAGGCCCAGTAAGGATACAGAAGTAGCTCACCAGAGAAGGATAAAGATACAGAGAAGAGAAGATGACACAGATCTAGATACAGACACAGAAGGCGAAAAAAGAGAGAGCTTTGTTATATGTATAGGAAAATAGTGTTCTCTAGGGTTGGGGCTGGGGGTGGGAAATCGGTTGACACTTGCGAGTAAGTTCGCAAACCAAGGAAAGGGGAGTTGTGTTTGCCTGACAAGGGGAAATCCAAGGAGGGGAGTTTCATATGGGGTTAAAGGGTTATTGCTTGTGGGGATTGTTGGGATATTTCATGTCTTAAGTGCGTTGTCATATATTGAGATTAAAAAGGAAAACTTAAAAAACGGTAATGGGAAAAAAAGGGGATGGAGGTGCTGAAGAGGCGGAAAAGAAGTGAAAATAAAGATACAAGATGGCCACGTTGGACTATATGACTATAAACATTAACGGAATATATAACTAAGTTTAAGTGTATCCCATTGGAAAAAAAAATCACATATAATTTAAAAGACAAAGTTACAATGTTTGAAAAAACCTGGGAACCATATATTGAACATAACAGAAAGAGCAGGCCTTGGACCACCACCATCTAAAATAAACTTGATCAGATTTAATGTGAATAAGTAGATGATATGTCTCTTTTGTTTGTATTCCTTTTGTATAAAGATATTGTTTTATTGTATTTTATATATTCAATATTTACTGTTTTTGGAGGGGGGTGGGAAAGGGGAAGGGAGGGATGGGGGGAAAAAAGAGAAAATGTCACTGAATATTTAAAGAGATGCATCTGTAAATATATTGGTTGATATGGTTCATAGTGCGATAAATAAAGAATTGTAGCGGCAGCTACTCTGCTCCTGCAATAACATATGCAACCAGACGGGTTGAGCTCAGTGAGCAGACTAGTTTATTGCAGGCTGCCGGGCTGCACTTATAATCCCAGCCCAGACCTGGCTGGGAACCCCGCGTTGGAGGGCGCTGATGTCACCCGAGCGTCATGTGGTCCTCCAGCGCGGTCTTTTGAGCCCCGTGCTGGGAGGTAGGGAAAACACCCGACAGCTCCATTTTGATCGGCTGCCCCGCTGTGTGGCTTACAAGCGAGGCTTGTTCATCTGCCTAGTGGTGAACCGCCAAACAGACCCCCCCCCCCCTCAGAACTGGCGCCAATGTCCTTTTTCGCCGGGCGGCCTCACTTCTTGGGTTGGGCTATGACCACAAGCTCAGTGGGATCGATGTGTGCTGGCTTCAGCCTGTCCACGGTAAACAACTCCCGCCTGCCGCCAATGTCCAGCGTGAACGTAGAGCCGGAATGCTGTACAACCCTGTACAGCCCCTCGTACGGTCGCTGCAGAGGTGCTGCGGTTGGGCCTCGCCGAACAAAAACATACTCCGCGGAAAGCAGTTTGCCGGGAACGTGAGACGGGCGGGTGCCATGCCTGGGTGGCGGTGGGGGATTGAACGAGTCCAAGCGTGCTCTGAGGTGAGGAAGTGACCGCTGGGGATTGTGAGGTGCGTTGATGAACTCACCAGGTAGTGCCAGCGGCGCACCGTAGACCAGCTCAGCAGGTGACGCCTGCAGATCTTCCTTGGGAGTGGAGCGGATGCCCAAGAGTACCCAAGGCAGTTAGTCCACCCAGTTGGGACTGGTGAGGCGGGCCATGAGTGCCGACTTAAGATGGTGGCTCAGACATTCGACCAGTCCATTGGCCTGCAGGTGGTAGGCCATGTTGCAGTGTAGCTGGATTCCCAACCTGTTGGCGAGCTGTGCCCAGAGCGCAGATGTGAAATGGGTGCCCCGATCACTGGTGAGATGACCCGTGACACCGAACCGGGCGACCCAACCGTTCAACAGTGCTCGGGAGCAAGAGTCAGTGGAGGGGTCTGACATCGGGATCGCCTTGGGCCAGCGAGTGGTGTGGTCCACCATCGTACACAGGTAACAGATGCCCCGGGAAACAGGTAAGGGCCTGACAATGTCCACATGAATGTGACTGAACCATTCCCGGATATTCTCGAACTCCTGTACAGGCACCCTGGAGTGCCTGTGCACCTTGGACATTTGGCAATGGGTGCATGTTCTGGCCCATGCCATACGAACCGTTCTGCCACCATCTGGACCGTGGACTTGATGGACGGACATGAAAGGTCATGGGTGTGACAGAAGACCTGCCTGCACCACTGCTGGGGAACCACTGGTCGTGGGGTGCCCATGGAGATATCACACAGGATGGTGCCTTCGCCGCTTGGAGTTGGGAAGTCTCGGAACCGCAGGCTGTGATGGCGGTCTTGAAGGCCATCATCTCTTCATCAGACTTCTGGTCCCGGGCGAGCTGGTCGAAGTTGAGGCCGGGCATCAGTGTGCACATAGCCGGTCGCAAGAGTGTATCGGCAACCACATTGTCCTTCCCTGCCTTGTGCCGA
Source organism: Narcine bancroftii (assembly GCF_036971445.1). Lineage (NCBI taxonomy): Eukaryota > Metazoa > Chordata > Chondrichthyes > Torpediniformes > Narcinidae > Narcine > Narcine bancroftii. Next base: position 72,392,471 of record NC_091474.1, on the reverse strand, counting down.
ATGTCGATGGTAAATTCCGACATGAAGGAGAGGTGATGCTGCTGGCGGGCTGACCAGGGATCCTTTGCCATCACGAGCGCCTGGGTGAGGGGTTTGTGGTCGAAGATGGTAAAAGTCCTCCCCTCCAAAAAAATAGCGGAAATGTTGCAACGCCAGGTACATGCCCAGTAACTTGCGGTCAAAGGCACTATACTTGCGTTCCGGTGGGTGGAGCAGGCGGCTGAAGAATGCCAGCGGCTTCCAATGTCTTTTCACCTGCTACTCCAGGGCGGCACCGACGGCTGTAGCAGAGGCAGGTGGGTGAGCATGGTGGCCTTTGCAAGGGCATCCTTGGTGGCCTTGAATGCGGTGCAGGCTTCTGGGTTCCAAGCGACCATTTTGTTCTTGGGTGCGATGAGGGAAAATAGCGATAGCATGATGGGTGCAGCTCCCGGAATGAAGGGATTCTAAAAATTGACCATACCCATGAACTCCTGCAGCCCCTTGAGGCTGTCCAAGCGTGAGAACTTTCTGATAGCGGCGACCTTCGCAGCGGCGGGCATGGCTCCTTTGGCCGTAAGGGTATGCCCCAGGAACTGCATGGACTCCTTCCCGAACTGGCACTTGGCCAGGTTAATGGTAAGGCCGAAGTTGGCCAGCCGGGAGAAAAGGGCACGTAGGTGGGCCTTGTGTTGCACCCAGTCCTTGCTGGCAATGAGGACATTATCCAAATAAATAAAGGCGAAATCCAAGTCCCTGCCCACAGAGTCCATGAGGCGCTGGGAGGTCTGAGCAGCGTTCTTGATCCCGAACAGTATGCGCAGGAATTCGAACAAGCCAAAGGGGGTGATGATGGCTGTCTAGGGTATGTCCTCAGTGTGTACCGGGATCTGGTGATATCCGCGCACCAGGTCGACCTTGGAGAAAACCCTCACACCGTGCAGGTTGGCCGTAAAGTTTTGGATGTGAGGGATGGGGTAACGGTCAGGAACTGTTGCATTGTTGAGCCATCGATAGTCTCTGCAGGGACGCCAGCCGCCGGAGGCTTTTGGGACAAGGTGGAGCGGCGAGGCCCACGGGCTGTCAGACTGCCAAATGATCCCCAGTTCCAACAGGTACGAAAACTCCTCCTTCGCCATCTGGAGCTTGTCAGGCAGGAGCCGGCATGCCTTGGCGTGAACCGGTGGGCCCTGGGTGGGGATGCGGTGGAATACCCCGTGGCGTGGAGAACTGTGGCTTGAGGAGTGTCGGGAACTCGTCCAGGATTCGCTGGAACTCATCTCTGGGCGTGCTGATCGTGGCCATCTGCGGTTGCTCCGAGTGGGAGGCGTTGAAGCAAAAGGCCTAGAATGTACGGACGTCCACCTCGAATGTCCACCAGAAGCCCATGTGCAAGGAGGAAGTCTGCACCCAGGATGGCGGTCAGGAAGGACGAGATGGTGAAACTTCACACGAAATGTTGTTGGCCAATCTGGAAGTGGACTGTCTTGTTTCCATCCAGATTTCTGTTGCGTTGGCCACACGGAGGGGAGGTCCACGAGGTCGGTTCCTGGACTCAACGGCTGTGGCCGGGATGACGCTGATCTGGGCTCCAGTGTCAACGAAGAACCGCTGGCCGCTGACTGAGTCCCACAGATAGAGGAGGTTGTGTACTTGGCCAGCCGCTACAGCCATTAACAGCGGCCGGCCTGGTCATTTCCCTGGAACGAACAGGGCTGACGACACTCCTGAGCCTTGGCTCCCCAGCGCTGGTGGTAGAAGCAGAGGCCTGGAGCGGATGCTGTGGCCTTGGTTATGCTCTTGGGGGCCCCTGCAGGGGCTGGATACTCTAGTGCAGCATTAGGGGTGGACTTGGCATGGTCGTGACCTGCTGGACCACTGAGCCCTCCGGGAATCATGCGAGCCATAGCTCTTGGGCCTTATGGGTGACCTTCCTCAGGTCAATGAAGCTCTACTGGACCAGCAGTGGTCGGATGTCCCCGGGCATATGATCGAGGAAAATGCGCTCAAATAGTGGGCAGATTGTGTGATCACCCATAAGCACGAGTATCTCGTCCATCAGCTTCATCGGGGACCTGTCCCCCAGGGCGTCGAGGTCCAGCATCCAAGTGGCACGCTTGTGCCTAGATAGTCCGAGGGATCCGGTAAGCACTCGCTTGAGGGTCTCGTATTTGTCTTCAGCAGGTGGGTGCTGAACGAGGTACAACATGCGTCTGCTGGTAGCCTGGTCCAGGCCAGCAACCACATGGTAGAATTTGGTCGTGTCAGACAAAATCTGGCGAAGGTGAAACTGAGCCTCCGCGTGGCCGAACCAGGTCTCCAGCTCCTGAACCCAGAATTCAGGCAGTTTCACGACTATAGCACTGATCCCAGGCTCGCTCATGATGGGTTTAAAGACGTTTGAACCAGTCGGGGTCACCAATTGCAGCGGCAGTTACACCTGCTCCTGCAAAAACACACACACAACCAGATGGGTTGAGCTCAGTGAGCAGACTAGTTTATTGCAGGCTGCTGGGCTGTACTTATACTCCCAGGCCAGACCTGGCTGAGAACGCTGACGTCACCCAGGCGTCACGTGGTCCCCCAGCGCGGGCTTCTGAGCTCCATGCTGGGAGGAAGGGAAAACACCCGACGGCGCCATTTTGGCTGGCTGCCCCGCTGCGTAGCTTACAAGCAGGGCTGGTTCACCTGCCTAGTGGTGAGTCACCACAGAATTACAAAAAAAAACGTCTACACTATGTGTTACTTTGTAAAGCAGCAAAACAAATACCCATTTGAAACAAAAAAATACTCTTTACATGTTTAGCAAGGACTTTGTTAGTTTAGCACCACCTATCCCTGCATTTCAGACAGTGGCACCGCTGGAGGTGATGTCGGACAGTGGCACCGCTGCAGGTGATGTGTCATGATACAGTAATACTCACTGAACTCGCTTGAACCTGCAGTTGTCACTATGAGGGATTATGGAATAGCTCTCAATCTGCAAGGGAGTTACAGTCTTTCCAGAGACTTCACATTCACATCTGTCTGGAAACTGAGCTGAAATAAATAGGGAAATCACTGTGTAACACTGGTTATATCTTAAAAGTCTATTTAACTTCAAACATAGACCAGTTCCAGAAAATTATGTCCAAATCAATCTAAAATTCTGCTGCTTTTATGGGTTAGAAATCCTCCAACCCCTTCACATTCATGTGTCCATCTAGAAGGCTCTTAAACACGACTGTGGCATCTGCTTCCACTACCACCCTGGCAGCTGGTTCCAGGCACCCACTGCACTCGGTGTCAAAATATTTGCTTTGCACCTCTCCCTGAAACTCCTCCTTCTTACCTTAAACATTTGTCTTCTAGTGTGTGACATTTTTATCCGGGGTGGTGGGGGGGGGCGGGGGGGAAAGATTCTGACTGTTCACCCTGTCAATGCCTCTCGTAATTTTATAAACTTCTATCCGGTCTCCCCTCAATTTCAGCCAAGTTTGTCCACCCTCTCTCTCCCCTAATAGCCAACTCCCTCAAAACCTGGTAAACCAAATCCTCCACATTCTTCCTGTCATGGGGCAACCAGAATTGCAAATAGTATTCCACATGCAGCCTGACCAGAGTTTTATATAGCTGCAACATGACTTCCTTACTTTTGTTCTCCGTGCACTCCCAATGAAACGCAGCATACAACACGCCACCTCGACCACCCTACCGACTTGTGCAACCACTTTCAAGGGACTGTGGACCTCAACCCCCCCCCCCTCCGATCCCTCTGCAAATCAATGCTTCTAAGAGCCCTGCCATTAACTATATATATTCCCCTTGCATATGGCCTTACAAAACAGAACACCTCACACTTATCCAGATTAACCTCCATCTGCCATTTCTCTGCCTGTATCTGAATTATCTATGTCCTGTTGTTTTCTTTGATCGCCCTCTACACTGTCCACAATTCACCAATCTGTGTCTTCCACAAGCTTACTAAGTCACCCACCTACTTTTTAATCAAGTCATTTACGTATATGAATGTAAAAGAATCTCAGGGTTCTATGTGATCTCATATTTGTACTCTGACAATAAATCTGAAATCTGTCTCACAAACAACAGTGGTCCCAACAACAATCCCTACAGGACATCACTGGTCATGGATCTCCAGCCAAAATAATACCCAAACACTACTACCCTCTATCCTTTGTGAACCAACTAATTCTTTAACTATTATTAATTCACCAATGGACCCCATGCATCTATCAAATAAGATTCGTACGTACCATGAGAGAAATGTGTGCTCCACAGAAGCACCATCAAGGTGGCCAGAGGAAGATGATTATTCATGTTGCAGCCTCTTGGTATCTAAAATATTTCCAAAATGAGCAGTTTCATTTTACTGTATGTGATGGAGAAACGGCTTCAAATCTTTTGTTAATTGCAACCTATCAGCTAACAAGTGAGATTGCCAATTTCTGCCCCATTGACACTTCTTTGATATGTAGTGAAGTCATAAAATCTTCAGAAACTTTTGATTTTTTTTTTGGCAAGCTACGTAAAGTAACTCGAAACTGCAGATGGTAATTGGCATCAAGGATAATGCCATCCTGCATTCTGCATTAGCTCAGTGGTATCATGTGAGAACCACCTACCCCAGAACTAATTGGCTGTAGGTAAGATATTCTCAGCTATTCAATATTACCTGGCTTGTACTGCCCATTGTTGCCTTACCATCGTTAACCTGAACCAACCTTGAAGTGCTCCAGATGTTGAAAACAGCGAGATTTGGCCTTCACGAGTCAGTCACTTGTGAAAGGTGCAGACGCGAGGATGCACCTCAGGATAAGGTGGACCCTGCCTCTTCCCCATCTATTTATACTGCTCTTAGTTGTAATCATGGAGAATTAGTCACATGATCCACAAATTGCCAAATTACATTTCACTTCTGAGGGTTGTTTAATGAGAGGCATTGGGTTTGTGAGTTAATTGAAGCTGATTTAATGTCTGTATCCTTATTTCATAAAGGGAAGGATTGTTTATTTTTCATTCACTGCAGGAGAATTTATAAAATACACAGTGAAAGTTGCAAGAAAACAAAAGCAGTTTTGTTCCACTAACTGGAAGTGAAAGATCAATCATTCAGTGTCACTGGTAATAAAATTGAAACTTTAACCTTCTGAGATCCTTTTGTTCTCCAGAGTTTTGAACTATTGTTGACATAGCATTTACATTTATTAATGCAATTGATAAGATAGTGAGAGGCTGTGGGTTGAACGTCTTCCTTGTAAGTATTTGATAAAGTGGCAGATTGAATACAGTGTGGGGGAGTGTCTGGTGGAAAAAGTGAAGTGGGATATTTTCTCAATAGGGAAAGAATTCATCAAGTAGAGGTCCAAAGGAACGTGGGAGTCGTCGTGCAGAATTCCCTAAAGGTTAACACGCAGTTGGTGTTAGTAGTGAGGAAGACAAATGCAATTTATTTTGAGAGGACTAGAAGGTAAAAGCAGGGATGTAATGGTGAGGTATATCAGGTGTTGGTTGGGACACATTTGGAGTATTGTGAACCGTTTCGAACCCCATATCTGAGGAAGGTTGCGTTGGAGAGGCGAAGAGAGGGGGGTACAGGAGGATACGGCAGGAGGTGGGGGTAGAGTTGGGCTAAAGGTGAGTACAGGAGCAATGAAGGACCAATGAGAACAGTAGGGCTGGATCTGGGTAGGGAAAGTGGAAAATTCCCTGTTGGGTTAAAGGCTATCCAGTAGAACAATACATCTTCACCTTTACTCTGTCCTCGATCTGGCAAAGGGTGAGGCCGAGGACAGCCACATACATGTGGGAATGGGGAGAGGGCATTTTAAATTTAGTCATACAGCACGATAACAGGCCCTTTCGGCTCACAAGCCCATGCCGTCCAATTAACCTACACCCACCTCTGGTACGTTTTGAAAGGCAGACTTTCAAGGCCGGTTCTGCATTAACTCCCATCTGATAACATCTCTTTGATCAAAACAAGAGCTGGAAATGTCTGATGGCTGATTTCCAAAACAAATTTCCTGCTCAGCTCTACAGCTGACAGTGTTGTTCTGCTCTCTCTTTATGGATTAAACCTCAAAACTAGATGATTTAACTTAATTTTATTAAGAAAGAAAACTATTTCGAATGCTTTCCAGACAAGTAGAGGTATTTAATGAATTTGTGCTATTATTCCTGCTGCTGTTGAACATGAATTTTGATGATCTCATTCCTTCTGGATTATGTCCTGACAAGTTTCCCTTTCATTGTCAGATTAACATTTCCAAAATCTGCCCAGACTTTGCTTTCCCTGAGCTGCATTTAAACGGATTCTAGCTGAAAAATAGTTTACAAAGAAAGCAAATTGTCACCAAAAGTTGTTGCTTAATGATGCTATCAGCCTCCTTTTCTTTCAGGAGGGCAGACCTGAGAGAGTGGGCCCGTTGCAAAGAAGGGAGATGGAGGGAAATCAACACACTTCCCAGGTTAAAATCAGTGAAGACAAATATATTTCAAAGTAAGTGAAGCCAGACACTCCAGTTATTTGAGCAACGACATTTGTTTTTGATTTTCTGCTTCACACAAAAACTTTTTCTCTGTCGAATCTCAAATCTCTTTCAGTGCACACCTAAAATGTGATTATGAATGTGAATCTGTGAGGCACGTCTTGGGAAGCTAGTGAAGAGCTGCCTTTTGAACTTCTCCAATCCAGATAGTGAGGCACTGGCCATATATATTTCCATTAGATAGAGGAGTAGAAGTAGGCCATTCAGCCTATTGAGTGTGTCTTTCCATTTGATCATGAGCTGATCTGTCCTCTCACTCCCCTGCTTTCTCCCCAAAACGCTTGATACCTAGACTATTCAGATAATTATCACTCTCTGCCTTAAATACACCCAATGACCTGGCCTCCACAGCTGCCAGTGGCAGCAAATTCCAGAGGTTCACCGCTCTCTGGCTGAAGACATTTTTTCACATCTCTGTTTAAATTGGGCTCCTTTCAATACTTTTCTTTTTTTTTAATTTTTTATTTTTCACACTAAAAACCATATTGATCAAGATACATACATTTTTCTTCTTAAATATATACAGTGTCATTTTCTTCCCTCCCTTCCCTCCTCCCCTCCCTCCCTCCCTACCTCCCCTCCCATTTATTTAAAGTTCAGAATATAAGATACATTAAACCCGTCAAACAATGTTGTCACTCAATAAAAATAAACAAGAAATTCCACTGAGTCAGTTCTTTTCATTCTCTTCTCCTTCTGTCATTTTAGGTGGTAGATGTCCACGGTAGGTTTTCTCTATTATGTTTCATGTATGGCTCCCATATTTGTTCAAATATTGTAATGTTATTTCTTAAATTATAGGTTATTTTTTTCTAATGGAATACATTTATTCATTTCTATATACCATTGTTGTATTCTCAAGTTATCTTCTAATTTCCAGGTTGACATAATACATTTTTTTGCTACAGCTAGGGCTATCAAAACAAATCTTTTTTGTGCACCATCCAAATTGAGTCCAAATTCTTTGTTTTTTATGTTTCTTAGGAGGAAGATCTCTGGGTTTTTTGGTATATTGCTTTTTGTGATTTTATTTAATATCTGGTTTAGATCTTCCCAAAATTTTTCCACTTTCTCACATGTCCAAATTGCATGAATTGTGTTCCCATTTCCTTTTTACAGCGAAAACATCTGTCAGATACTGTTGGGTCCCATTTATTTAACTTTTGAGGTGTAATGTATAGCCTATGTATCCAGTTATATTGTATCATACGTAACCTCGTATTTATTGTATTTCTCATAGTTCCTGAGCATAACTTCTCCCATGTTTCATTCTTTATCTTTATGGATAAAGTGAGGACGAGAGATAAGTGACACAGTTATCTCTGGCCACGGGGAGGTGTGTTCGCCAGCCACAGGGAGATGTGTCCTGGTCACAGGGAGGTGCATGTTCACCCGGTCACAGGGAGGTGCGTGTTCACCCATGGAGAAAAACCCAGGCTCTCCAGTGACCGTCGCGAACTTAAGCCCTCCAGCCCTGATAATATCCATGTGAATCCTTTTGGTACTGTTTCTGCTTTAATGATAATCTTGTAGCAAGGTGACCAGATCATTTCCAAATGCAGCTTAACTAATGTTCCATCCCTGTTTTACATGAGATCCCATCTCTTGTGTTCAGTGCCCTGACTGAAAATACCATGTGTGCCAAATACCTTCCTCCTCACCCTGACTTCCATCACCACCACTTCCAGGGGAACCGCGTACCTGTCCTCAAATGTTCTGAGAGTGTCCTTGAAGAGGAGCATCATCCTCACTGAGTCTTGGCACATTCCCACCAAAATGAAGGAGGAGAACCAGGGGTCTCTGCGTAAGGGGCAAACCACCTAACCAACTACCTACCAGCTTCTAGATCACCACTACCCTATCTACAGAGGGGGCTGGTTCCCACTCCAGCTTGGTAGGGTCCAAGCTGAGTGATGAGTCGTCCTTGACCCAGAGGGTGAAATTGGCTCTTCTCTGAGCAATGTTATGGATGGCACTACTGCTGTGGTTGAAGAACTGGCCCACTGTGTACTCTCAACATTATATTTAAGCATCTCATTAATTTTTTTCTCAATTCCAATACATAAACAAAGTTGAAGGAATAAAATTGGATGTGGATCTTGATAGAGGTGAGGTGTTAGCCACCAACATCTGATCTCCACTTTCACTTCCAGACACTCTCCACCGCCTGGAGAAGTCATGACCACAGTTTGTTTACACAGTGACTGGCTGCAGTTTCAATCCTTGACATTGTGACTACAGCTGTCGAGCTATCAGATTGGATGGAAGGTCCTCGATGCCATATCTGGCCAATGTTCCACTGGAAAAGCTTGTCTGGAAATGTAGCCTCTGGCATTTTGTGGAAATGTCACCTTCAGTAACACAACTCTAGCTGGTCAGATTTAAAATGAGTACAAGTAATGGTTAAGAATGAAAAGTGTTAAAGATGAAGGTTCTGGAATGGCCCATCCATGATTCAGCAAGGTCATGGCTGCTCCTTCCCCACCTCACCCATTCATCCCCAGTCCATACTGTGACCATACACTTATCTCTCGTCCTCACTGCTGGCAACTCTCGGAGAATTTCTGATTTATATCTTCTCTATCTTCATGGTCCAGTCTGGGAAGGAGGGACCAGTTACCTCAGTAATTCCATGGATTTTCCACTCACAAACTCTCCACCACCAGAGGAAGATAAAATGGCAGGTGTTGTATCTCTGAACTTTGCACTTTGAACTTTGAGATGTGTGTTCACCCAGTCACAGGGAGGGGTGTGTTCACTGGTCACGGGGAAGTGCAGATTACTTGGCCATGGGGAGGAGTGTCCTGGTCATGGGGTGGTGTGTGTTCACTGGTCATGGGGATGGGGGAAGTGCATGTTACTTGGCCACAGGGAATTGTGTTCACTGGCCACGGGGAGGTGTGTTCAACGGCCATGGAGAGGTGTGTCCTGGTCACGGGGAGGTGTGTCCTGGACACGGGGAAAGTACATGTTACCTGGTCACGGGGATGTGTGTCACTGGCCATGGGGAGGTGTATCCTGGTCATGGGGAGATGTGTCCTGGTCACGGGGAGGTGTGTATTCACTGGTCACGGGGGAAGTGCATATTACTTGGCCACCAGCCATGGGAGGTGTGTCCTGGTCACAGGAAGGTGCGTGTTCACCCGGTCACAGGGAGATGCGTGTTCACTGGTCATGGGGGAAGTGCATGTTACTTGGCCATGGGGAGTTATGTTCACTGGCCACGGGGAGGTGTGTTTACCAGCCACAGGGAGATGTGTCACAGGGAGGTGTGTGTTCACCCGGTCACGGGGAGGTGTGTGTTCACCCGGTCACGGGGAAGTGCGTGTTCACCCGGTCACGGGGAGGTGTGTATTCACTGGTCACGGGGGAAGTGCATGTTACTTGGCCACGGGGAGTTGTGTTCACTGGCCACGGGGAGGTGTGTTCACCAGCCACAGGGAGATGTGTCCTGGTCACAGGGAGGTGCATGTTCACCCGGTCACAGGGAGGTGCGTGTTCACCCGGTCACAGGGAGGTGTGTGTTCACTGGTCATGGGGGTGCATGTTACTTGGCCATGGGGAGGTGTGTCCTGGTCATGGGGAGGTGTGTGTTCACTGGTCATGGGGATGGGAGAAGTGCATGTTACTTGGCCATGGGGAGTTGTGTTCACTGGCCACGGGGAGGTGTGTCCTGGTCATGGGGAGGTGTGTGTTCACCCGGTCACAGGGAGGTGTGTGTTCACTGGTCATGGGGAAGTGCATGTTACTTGGCCATGGGGAGGTGTGTCCTGGTCATGGGGAGGTGCGTGTTCACCCGGTCACAGGGAGGTGTTCACCCAGCTACAGGGAGGTGTGTGTTCACTTGGCCACGGGGAGGTGTGTGTTCACTGGTCACGGGGGAAGTGCATGTTACTTGACCATGGGGAGGTGTGTCACCAGCCATGGGGAGATGTGTGTTCACTGGTCATGGGGGAAGTGCATGTTACTTGGACACGAGGATGTGTGTCACCAGCCACAGGGTGGTGTGTTCCCTGCTGGCCAATTGTCTAAAGCTCCATCACTGACAAGAGCCTCATTGCAAGAACACCAAGGCCAATTTATTTTTCCTGCTTTACTCTGGAGTTGTCTTCTCCTTTGCCTCAGCCTCAATTATCCCCTGTAACTGGCCACTTTGCATTCCCTCTCGCCGAGCACTTCATCCAGTCATTCAGCCTCTCCCAGTGACCATTCTGCAGTCTCAGGTGGCCAGAATACCCCAACATAAAGCCGCCTAAAATACCTGAATGCGGCTGTTGGGAGGCCACCTGAAAGCGGAGAACCCTGACCCGAGGAGTACTTACCCAACCCTCCTCAGATAGGTGTATTCTCTGCTTCTGAGCACTTTGCCTAGGCACCTGAAAGTGGGCAGGACTATGGCCACAGTCAACAGGAGCCAGCATTTGCTCCACGGTGCCTCTCCCTGCTGCAGATCTTTGGTTCCAGGACAGCACCTTCAGCGCTGCCACCTGAATGTCACTTCGCGCACATCCGCAGCCGGCTCCGGAGCAGCATTCTCCCAACTATTCCACCTGAAAGTGGTTTCTGACTGTGCGTCTATGTGTTTCATTAGGTTGTACTTGAGCAGTCGGATGACAATAATCTTGACTTGATGTTCTGCAGTGCCTTGATGTTAAGGCCAGTGAAGGTCTGTCAGGTGCCTGGGACAGGAGTTCCTGTCAGCTGACAAGTTTGCTCATTGATAGCGTTAACATTTAATCATGCACCTGTTCTCTTCATGTGTCCAGGTCTGAACTGTTAATGTTTCTGAAGACCTACAACTGCTACCAAGAAGGAAAAAGTTTCCAGTTGAGGCACAGAGAGGTAGGACTTCCAATGCCTTCATTCCCACACCAAGTCCTGGGCAACATGTGGTGACTGTCATGTGTCGGGCAAGGATCTGTGGGAATGGTTTCAAAGCTTCTCTGATGACAATAATTGGAAATTGGTTCCTCTCTCAGCTTACCCCTTTGCTGGTTTTACCAAGAGATTGCTAAAATAAGGATGTTCTTCCAAGTAAAGTGACTTTTTTTTCTCTGAAGCTGGTGAACTATTCTTCAAAGGGCAATGGAAGCAGAATCTCTGAGCGTTTTAAGGCAGAGGTTGAATTTTCACCAGCAATGGTGTGGAAGGTTCCGAAATGCAAGTTGAAATTAGTTTATTGTCATATACATAAGTACAATGTACAGATGTTCCAGAATTCTGACTGGTTGCAGCCACACAGGATCATATGAGTGGCAGAGAGGATCACTGGAGTTTCCCTCCCGCCTCACTGACGTGATCTACTGAGATCATTGTCTGAAGAGGGTGTGCAAAATCATTGAGGACCCCTTCCACCCTGCATGCAGCATCTTTCAGCTGCACCCATCAGAAAAAAGATACAGGAGTATCAGAGCCAGCACCGCCAGGGTGAGGAACAGCTTCTTCCTAGGGGCTGTGAGAATGTTGAACGACCAAAGGAACTGCTTGCACTCACCCTCCGAGACACTTGTTTGTACATGACCATGTTTATTTAATTGTTTTCATAGATAACATACTTGTCCTGCGTGTGTATAGTTTGTTTGTATGTGTGTTACGTCTGGATGTGTGCCTGCGTGTTTTGCACTGAGGACCAGAGAACGCTGTTTCGTCGGGTTGTACTTGTACAATCAGATGACAATAGACTTGACTTGATATGTGTGCAATACATCAATGAAAACAATGTTCCATGAGGCTGAAAAAGGGATAATGAATATAAAAAGTTAAATAAATAATCACTGTAATGACTACTGTCTATAAAAGCCGCTTGGAGGCTAAGTGAGGCTCTTGTTTGTGATGCATTTTGATTGATTCAGTCCAGATGAGTTTTAAGTGGTTTATTTATTAACACACAAAAGACATGTAGTGATCTATAATAACGTAACATTCCAATAATAACGAATCTTGTAGCAATCTTTAATGTTCTATGAAACATCTATTAATAATGATCCATGGTAACGGTCAACAAAAAATATATGAGCTTCACTCACCCTCCTAGTCTTTAACCGGCCGCACCCATTGATGGACTAACTGGTCTGTGTAATTGCCCCCAAGCACCTCGCATGCACCAGCTGTAAAACCACAGCTCACACACGGATGCAACATGGCAATGGAAAATGGCAGGGCTGACCTCGGCGCTGCCAAAGCCCGCAACTAACCCAAGAAAGGTAGGTAGCGCACTTTTGGCTCCTACAATCACTGTTGTACCTGGTGCAAAAAGAAAGGTGATGTTTTACTAGTGCAGACAGATCATTTGGGTTAGGGTGGTTGAGGACTAGTTCAAGAGCTTGACAGGTGTTGAGAAAGAGAAAATTGTTCACGAGCCAGAGGTGTTGCTCCTTCTGTACCTTCTTCCTGAAGGGAGCAACGAGATGAGGTCATGATGGGGTTCATTTGTGATTTTAGCTGCCCTCTTGAGGCACCACCTTCAGTGGAGGGAGACATGTGTCTGTGATATCACCTGTCTGCAGCCTCCTGCATTCCTGGGCACTCGAGTTTACCAAACAAGGCCATATTGCAACCAGTCAGTATACTTTGCCCAGTGCACCAGTAGAAAGTTTGACGGAGGATTCCAGAACGTGCTGAATCTCCTCAGACTTTTTTCTTCCATAGTCGAGGCATTGGTGTGCCTCCTTCACAGTTGTCCCGATGTGGTGGGACTGGGCAGGGATGTGGAGTTGAGGTGACAACAAACCTGCCACTTCCCTTCTATCTTGTGAGAGGCCAAATTCTGCTTCTAATTCATGTGGTCACTTTATTCCCAAAGACAAATATGTAATTCTGAAAAGATTTTTTTATTGTTGAAATCCCTGAAACAAATCAGATTGAAATGTCTCGTATTACACTTGACAATTGCAGAAGGCCCACAGGAAGGAATGAGTTCATAGTGTTAAGTTATGCACAGGTTGGAGCGTCTGAAAAGTCAGAGAGAAATAATGTTGTTTGATCATGTGGTTTCTTGGAAATGTGCTGTGTCACTGGCTGCACTTAATTCTTAGAATCTCAAGAGTTAGAATGAAACTAAAGGCTTCATATACTGTAAATATGAATTGGTGATGAAAGTTCATTGACCAAAACATTAATTTGATTCCTCTCTCTGCAGCTACAAGCTGTTTAATACTAGATCTGGAATGGCCTTGACTGACTTTTATGGTTTTATGGGTGCATGACATTTTCCCTCAAACACCCCATATCAGGTCTGCAAACAGACATGTGGCAAAGCAATAGAATTCCAAAATCCGTATGACCCAAGAATCCAGACTTTGCAAGCACTCTCAAACTTTTTAAATTCAGTGGCTTCTCTGTGCATGTGTAAACACCACATTTTTTATATTTCTTCAAACCTACTTGTTTTGGTTAATGAAGCGTGCTGAATTTGCTAATGAATAAACTATCAACATTTTACCTGTTCATCTCTTCTTTATTCCTCCTGAAATTTGAATTTTAAAAGTACTGTCCAAGGATTTGGAAAATCCGCACTGACCCAATCCCAGAGCAGCCCGGACTTTTGGACTTCGACTTCTACTCCATGTCTTAACACAAGGTTCTACCCTCACTTTCCCAGTAGGTGAAGAACCTCTGACCTGAAACTCTAACTCTTTTTTTCTCCCCACCAATGCTGCTTGAACTGCTGAGAACCCTTGACATTTTGTGTCTTTATTGCAGATTAACATGTTCATTTGCAGAATTTTAGTTCCCCTTTGAGCCAGGAGAGGATGATCTTCAAGTTCATTGTTAAAATGTCTATGTAGAAAAGCTGTGAGGTGGGATTTCCAGAGGGTGCTGGGTTGGTTATTTTTGTGAGGTTCTTTCTCTTTTGTCTCACCCACACTGGGGTGAGACACCTTCAAATCAGAAGGTGTGAATGTGAATTCCAGAGCAAAGGACCTTGGCCACTCTAGGCACGTTGACTAGTGTTGAGGCAAAGGGTGTGGTAGAAGAGTGCTTGTGTTCCTGGTGACTGAGCGCTGGAGGAGGTTGCAGAGAGAAGACATGAAGCCATTTAAATGGAAATGGGGTGAAGGAAAGTGATATGGGGAGAAGGCTCAAGAAGAATAAGGACATTGAAGAAATTAAAGAGGATCAGTCATTGTGCAGAAGTCAAGAGAGGAAAGGAAATAAAATTTGAGACAATGTTAGAAAAGAGGCGATAGGGAAGGAACCACGAGTAAAAAATCGCAAATGCCAGAAATATTCACGTTAGACAACAATGGGAGAGAAAGTGGTAGAATGAGCATGTCCAGTTGATGAGCTCTCCTGATAGGAGAAACCTTGAACCTGTTTCCTCTGCACGGACGTCACCTGTCCTGCTGAGTGCCTCCAGAATGTTCTGTTTCCTGCATCCAGTTTTTTTTGCATTTGAAACAAGGTGATGGGAAGGAAGTGGGAGGGAGTATCAGAGGACGCAGAGCTGTGTGTGATCGATGCATCACATGACCACTGTGGCTGTTTGGGCAAGTTGCAGGTAACAGAGCTGGCACGGTAAGCGTAGAGGTTAGCGTGATGCTATTACCAGCGACCAGGGATCGAATCCTGCACTGTCTGTAAGGAAAGTCTCCCCGTGTCTGCGTGGGTTTCCTCCAGGAGCTCTAGTTTCCCCCCACTGTTCAAAATGTATGGGGATTGTAGGTCAATTGGGATGTAAATGGGTGGCATGGGTTAAATGGCCAGAATCAGCTTCCATTGTGCAGTAAATAAAATTTAAAGGAAGGAAACCTTGGTACGGGCAACAAGGAGCAGAGTCTTTGTTTCTGAGTGAAGGAATATTCTGGAAAGGTGATTGTTGAGAGAAAGGAAGCAATGGTTTGCTGACATCTGCTTCAATGATATTAGCCTGGTGAGCATTAAAACCAAAGAAACTGTTCCAATTGGTGTTCAGCTGTAGGCGAACCCAGTTGGCAAAAGTATTGTGTGGGTTTTCTAGACTAAACTATAATTTTTCAAAGTTTTGATAAGAATATAATCAGATGGAACAATTGGAGAGTTGTTTTCAGCAGAATGGTTGGTTCTCCAACAGGCGACTGACTTGCAGGTTTCCCCATGTGTAATTTAAAGTTATCATTCTCTTTCATCACATCTCAAAAGATTTCCATGTCCATTCAGAAAAATCACCACTTTGCAACTTTAAGAGTTGAACTGTCTAAATTTACTTTCATAGCTTTACAGTTTTAGGAAACGAAGTGGGTTGCACAAGAGGATATTGCAGATATCCAACCACATTTCCACCCAGATCATGGCATTGAAAATAAAAACAGAAGTGACTTGAGATATATTCCATCTTGTGAGTGGGAAACAGAAGTCACCAAAGGAAATGGAATTGCATTGCTAGTGTTTCTATTTCTGCAGATAATGAAAGAATAATCACATGTACATTACATATTCCCTTCCACTACCTTCTCACCATGCTGTAGGTTTCATCGACCTTAATAATGGCCCTAAGTTTAACACCACCCAAATGGATTGCAATGGGTATTGGCCACTTCTGTACCAGTCAGTGCAACTTTTGCAGGCCCATGCTTGAGTAATCCACGAGGGGCCACCTGTAGCAGGTGCCTGAGTGATCCATTGGGCAAACCTGTGATTTACAGCCACCTGCAGCAAGTTTTTTTTTTTTTTTTAATTTTTTTATTTTTCACACCATAAATCACAATAGCCATGATATACACTTTTTCTTTTCCACACATTTACAGTGACTTTTCACCTGCAGCAAGTTCATGTCTGAGTGAACCCCCAGGGGCTAACCTATGTGTTATGGCCACCTGCAGAAAGTCCATGCCTGAGTGATCCCCTAGGAGCTGACCTGTGTCTTATGGCCACTTGTGGCTCCGAACAGGCACTGACTGTAACGGGCCAACTGAGAGACAGCAGACTGTCTCCAAGATCTCACGGTGATGTCATGGTAGAAGGGGTGGATGGGGAGAGAGAAAAATCCAACACCATATTCCCAACAAAAAGGGCCAGGTTGTTGCTTGGATGTGGTAATGCAAGTGTTAGCTGGTGTGCTGAGCTCCAACACACAATATGGCATCAGAATTAATTTCTGAAAACTGGCAGCACAGAGTTACTGCCCTTGCACTGACTAGCTCCAACATAACTTCTTCACAACGCAGGAGGTGTCAGTTTGAAATCCGTGACAGACGTACACACTGCATATTGACCACAAGGACTTCAACAGATTAATCAGCCAACAAAGTCAGCGTAGCACTGAGCACAATGTTAATCTGCGCCAGCAACCTGGGGTCAAATCCCCCACTGGGGTGGAAATGGTGAAGATTTTTCCAATGGAGAGACCTGTTGCACTTTGGTCCAAGAGAACACAACTCGTCATCACTTCGGCCCTGCTCTTTGAGGATATTCCTCTGATATTTATTATGCCCACTGAATCCCACAGCTATCTGAACTGGACCTCCCCCACCCTATCCATTGACCCCTTTCTCTCAGCATCTCTGCTGCATCTCCGAGGATATGTCCTGGGGCCTCCATGTCGATACAATCACAAAGAAGGCTCGCCAGCGGCTACATTTTGTGAGGAGTTTGAAAGATTTGGAAGGTCACCAAAGACTTGCATTCTGACAGGTTGCATCACTGTCTGGTACGGAGGTGGCAATGTGCACAGGGCAGGAAAGGACTACAGAGAGTTGTGAATTTGGCCAGTGCCATAATGGACATCAGACTTCACTCCATCGAGGTCATCTGTACTCCAGGACTCCCCCCCCCCCCCCACCCAGGCCATGCCCTCTTCTCTCTGCTACCATCGGAAAGGAGGTACAGGAGCCTGAAGATGAGTACTCTGTGGCACAAGGTCAGCTTATTTCCCCCCGCACCCCACCCCCACCATCAGATTTCTGAACAGACATAGAAATATTGAAAATTAGGTGCAGGATTCAGCCATTTGGCCCTTCAAGCCTACACCGCCATTCAATATGATCATGGCTGATCTGTACCCGGTTCCTGCCTTCTCCCCATACCCCTTGATCCCCTTAGCCACAAGGGCCAAATCTAACCTACTCTTAAATATTTACAAGGAATTTGCCTCAACTACTTCCTGTGGCAAAGGATTCCACAGATCCGCCCTGAGAGAATAAATTTTTCCTCATCTCAGTCCTAAACAACTTCCTCCTTATCCTTAAACTGTGACCCCCTGGTTCTGGTTTTTTCTAGCATTGGAAACAACCTTCCTGCATCTAGTCTGTCTAAACCCTTAAGAATTTTATACGTTTCTATAAGATCCCCCCCTCAATCTTCTAAATTCCAGAGAATACAAGCCTAGTCTATCCAACTTTTCTTCATATACAAATCCTTCCATCCCTGTCTCACTTTTACTTTTTGCACTAATATACTTATTTTTAAATATACATTTTATAGCAATATTTTCATCTGTGATGTCACAAACCAATGAATTTCATGGCGTGTTCATGACAATTAATTCTGATTGGAATCTGTTCTCAAGACAAGGCTTCTAACTGTGTGACATCTGAAATGTCATCCTTCAGGGAACGTGGCTCCCTCTCTGTTGTGTTGAATGGAGCCTTCATCTACATCTCCATTTCCCACACATACTCTCACCCTACTATCCCTCAGGTAGAACAGAGGCAGACTTCCCTTGGCCCTTACCTTTCACTCACCAGTCTTCACCAACGACGACGTGATCTCACTGCCAGCCAGATTAGGCGACTACTTTATTGTCGCGTGCTATTCCTCGACCCATTCCCACACTGACTGTTAGTGAGCAATGAGTTCCCATCAGGCTTCCATGCCTCCTTCCCATGGTTCCACCAATCTCGTCCTTCAGAAGCTGATCCCACCTTCACTCTCCATTTTCCTGTTGGCTTCATGTGCCTTTGTCTTTCCACCTTCCACTCTCCTACCTCTGATTCCCAACCCCAACCATCCCACTCCCCCACCTTGCTCCATTCGTCCATCATCCTGCATCCCTCCTGGCTCCACCCCTCCCACTCCCCTAGCTGGCTCCATCTGTTCATCATCCTGCATCCCCACCTAGGTCCACCAATCACCTACTGGCCTCACTGCCCCCCATCCCCTGCCAATTTAACACTGCCTGTCCTCTTCTTTCTCGGTCCTCAAACAGGCTTTGACCTAAATGTTGACTGTTTTCCCTCCACGGAGGTGTCTGACCTGCTGAGTTTCACCAGCAGGTTTGTGTTTACTTTGCTCTAGATTCTGGTATCTATGAACTCTTGTGTCTCCAGAAGATTTATAAGCATACTTTGAAGTAAAATGTGTTGTTGCCAATTCACCATGAGATGAACTCCACAAACCAGTCATTTAGGAAAACACTGTTAGCGGAAGAGGGATGTTTAATCATTTCAAGATTCAATTTATTGTCATGTAATAAAGTCAGTGCAATATTACATGGGATTTGTTTTTGTCTGCCGTGAAGCAGACAGATTCACCATCCGCATAAATTGCCTGAAGCTCCTCTTACAGTCAGAGAAAGAGAAGCAAATAGAGCTTCCCCCCAGAGTCCCCAAGTGTCCGCGGATTCACCTCCAGCACTCCCGGAGCCCCCACAACCGTAAGAGTCCTATCCAAACCATTGCTCCAAATCCAAACCTCCAACACAATGAGGAATCCTTCATCACCCTCTCACATCCCAGTTCCGACATTTCTTCACCCTCGTCCTTGGAAGGTGCCGTGTCAACCAGCTCTGCACAAGACATTCTTAAAGGGATGCTTCTTATTGGAGCCCATGCATTTTGCAATTTGATGCTTTTAGGCAAAAGTCCAATTCCCTCTATTTAATTAACATGAAAAGGATTTGCCTCCCAATCCCCAGCTTTACTTCGTAAACCTGATCTGCAAGATCAAAATGGAGGATTCTGCTCACTTTTGTTTGCCCTTATTTACATTTTTGAAGTTCACTGCTTCATACTCTTGGAAACTTGGCAGGCTGTAGGGGTCTTGCAAGGGGCAGCCAAGGCCTCAACTTTTCAATCAGCTTTCTGAGTGGCCACACAGTGTCTTGGCTGCTCCAAATATCCGGTTCTGAACACACTGAACTGTCAGGATTTTCCATGTATTTATGAAACCTGTGGTTTCAAGACAAAGTCCAACCTTCGGCACGCATCTGTGCTGTAGCCAGTAACTGAATTAATGCAAAGGAATACACAGAATTCACAGGTATCAACCTAAATCTGCACTGATTTAATCAGAAAATGACAAGTTATTGATTCTTCAGACATAGAACTGGAGCATTGGTATTTGTGCAATATTCAATAAGCAAAATGGGATGATGTTTCTGTAAAAGAATGCTTCATTTTGAGCTGCTAAGCTGTTGGTTGATTGGAGGGTATGAGTTATGGAGAGAATGAACAAACTTGGGTTCCTTTTTCTGGACCATCAGAGGCTGAAGGAAGAGCTGATAGAGGTTTAGAAAACTGAGAGGTTTTGGTAGTCTTTTTCCCCGACAGAATGTCAAACACTGGAGTGCATGGCCTTGATGGGGGTGGTGGGGTGGGGAGGTAAGGCTTTCACAGAGTGGTAGGTGCCTGGAATGGACTGCAGAATGAGTGGTGTAAGCAGGGAAGGCACAACTTCAAGACTGAAGGTAGCCCATTTAAAACAGAGATGCGGAAGAATTTCTTTAGCCAGGGAGTGGAGAACCTCTGGAATTTCCTGCCATGGGCAACTGAGGAGACCAAGTCATTGCATTTAAGGCAGAGATTGATAGGAATCTGAACAGTCAGGGTACCCAAGGTTATGGGGAGAAAGCTGGGAGTGGGGTTGAGTGGGAGAATAGATTAGCTCATGATGGAATGGCAGGGCAGACTTGATGGGCTAAATCACACATGTCAAACTCTGGCCCGCGGGCCAAATTATATAATTATATTTGGCCCGCAAGATCATTTCAAAAATGTATTAGAGGTGGCCCGCTGGCCGCCGCGCCAGTGTAGCGCATGCACAGTAATACAACAAATCCCAGAATGCATTGGCGTCAGCCCGCTAATCGCCCCCACCTCCTCTGTTTACGTTGCAGGGTCTCACCGTGGACTCTGGTTTTGGGGCCTGGCCGGTGTCAGGGGAAGCCAAGGCCGCTTCCCAGCGCCCGGAACCGGAGGCCTCGGGCCTGATCTCGCCAGGACGACTCGCGACTCACGGTGACGGGGCCGCTGATCCGCCGAGATGCCGCCTTGCAGCAAGAGCCGATGCCCCTGCACTGTCGTTGTCCAACCCGATCACAGGCAAACCCCGCCCTCCCGCACACAGGCCTGAGTAAGGATTATGAACTTTAATCTCAGGATAAAACGATCTTCCAATAGTTCCATGTCACAGTGATAAATATATTCCTGGTTAAAAATGGTCCTGCACCTGGATACAAGCTCATTAGGCATAAAACTTGAAAAGTGTGTAAATCAAAGGATATCTGTACCAATGGAAAAAGGGCATGGCAAATAACCCTGCTAGAATTCATGCCCACAATCAGTCACCCATTTGATTGTTTCAGGAATCATGTTATTCTCCCACATTCTCAATAGCCCTCAGATTTTACTATTCGACAGCACACTAGCAACATTTGACAAATCCTCTATAGAGAAATATTATTTATTGAATATTTTATTTCTCATTTGTTAATGCTTCTGGAAAGAGTTTATCCAAAACTATTATTAAACATTTATTTTAATAAGAAAAAGTTTAACATTACATATGTTGAAAGAAGAGAAAACATGCAGATGTTGTTGAAAATTTTCAATAAGTATTTAGTTCGGCCCTCGACTTAGTCCAAGTTTTTAATTTTGGCCCTCCGTGAATTTGAGTTTGACACCCCTGGGCTAAATGGTATCTTATGGTCTCATGGAATGGAACGGCACAGATTAAATGAATTGAATTGATATCATGATTAGTACAGGAATAGAGGGCTGAAGGGTCTGATCCTCTGCTGGGCTATCTACCCTCAAATGTGTTTCTAAATTACAGCCCATTAACCTACAACCCTGGTCATTTTGAACGGTGGGAGGAAGCCGAGCCCCTGGGGAAAACCCACGGAGACACAGGAAGAACGTACAAACTCCTTGCAGACAGTGTGGGATTTGAACCCTGGTCGCTGGTGCTGTAACAGTGTTGCACTGACTGCTTCATCCTAAAATAAGTTTTTTTTTAAATTCTGTGCAAAGAGGGATTTATTTAATGGTCAAGGTTAATGCCATTTCAAGAGATCATTGCCCCAAGAGAGTAAACTAGTGAGAGTGTTGCCGAGAGGCCTGTGATGCCTATGTTGCCCAAGGGGCCAGTGACGTCTGTGGTGCCCACATTAAGTCATGCTCTGTGTTGAGGGCAGTTAATCTCAGATATTCGAGAAATAAATATTGGCCATCACACAGGGATGTGTTGGCCCATGGGTCTTGTACCTTCACCAGCAGATTCAGGTTTTTTGTCACAGTACATACATGACATCACATACAACCCTGAGATTCTTTCTCCTGTGTGCCAGTAAGAATTTCCACTTCTTGAGTGTGCAAAAAACATCTGCACACATCATACACATGTAAACAAATGTTATCAACTGACTGCAAAACAGGGAGGGTAATAAAAAACAACAAAGTTCAAAAGTCAGAGTCCTTAAACGAGTCCCTGATTGAGTTTGCGGTTGAGGAGTCTGGTGGAGGGGTAGTAGCTGTTCCTGAACCTGGTAATGCGAGTCTAGTGGCACTGATACCTCTTTCCTGATGGCAGCAGCGAGAACAGAGCATGCACTGGGTGGTGTGGATCTTCAATGATTGCTGTTGCTCTCCGACGGCAGCGTTCCCTGTAGATGTTCTCAATGGTGGGGAGGGTTTTGCCTGTGATGTCCTGAGATGTGCCCACTACCTTTTGCAGGACTTTAGGGTCAGGGCTATTGGTGTCCCCGTACCAGACCATGATACAGCCAGTCAGCACACTTTCCACCATATCTCTGTAGGAATTTGCCAGGGTTTCCGATGTCATACCAAACCTACTGAGGAAGTAGAGGTGCTGATGTCTTCACGATGCCATTAGTGTATTGGTCCAGGAAAAATCCTCCAAGATAGTGACTCCCAGAACATATATTTGTTCACTCTCTTCACCTCTGATCCACCAATGATCACTGGATCGTAACCTCTGGCTTTCCCTTCCTGAAGTCAACAATCAGCTTTAATGACATTAAGTGCGAGGTTACTTGCTCCCTCAATGTTGCTTGGTCCCTCAGCCTAGATCTACAAAGTTTTCAGTGTAGGGTCTGAGTCCCTGAGATGTCCACTTACCACAGCCCAGGAAAATAGGCTGGTTCTCAGGCTCTTGAACCTTCCTGTACTGCTCCAACCACAGAGCTACTTCAAGACCATCAAAGATCACTCTGCACTACTGACGCAGCACATGAATAGACTTAATTGTTGTTGGTTAAGTACCTGGGAAACTGCAGCAAGTAAAACAATAATTGCATCTGTACATTGTACATATCTAAATGACAATAATCTCTTCATTCTTTCAAAAGGATTGGGTAGGTATCTCCTGAGATTGTGATTCAAGAGTTCTCATCCAAAACTTTCCTGCAGCCAACCATGTCTCGCTGTAGTTCTCATGTTTTCAGAAGCCAGAGGTTCAGATTTGGAATACGCTGCTGTTTGGGCCAGCTTCCCAGACCATCATTTTGGAGGCAGTTGATTTGAGGCTGCGCAGGAAGATTCAGTGGGAACTTCCAAAATGAATTTGGGTAAAGTCCCAAATGCATGGGACAGGGGAGGATACAAAGATAAATTCTGAATCTCAGCAGAAGACAGACATGTTTGTTCAGTGTGAGATATGAAAAATGCTGTGATTGAAATTTCATGTCTGAAGCAGTGTGTCACACTTGAAACTACATTGCAAAACACTTTAAACAGAGATTATGTAATTCTTTTCAGTGAAGAGACTTACATATTGCATAGGAACTTGATGTCTGCATTTCCTTTTGCCCACATTAAATCATTGGTCGTCCATCTTATAAAGTTTGACTTCCACATAATAGAAATAATAATAAAATAGTTGTGTTGGCCAAGCAATGTACCAGATCTTATAGAGTGAAAATGATAGTTATTTTCTGTGGGGTTATTCAAATCTGGTTTACATTAGTGTTTATAACTCAATGAAGTGACCTTACTTTCTTGCCACTGCATTGTGGTGCATTAGCTACTAATTTTAAAAAATTGTAGTTTGAGGATCCTTTCACTTATAACCATCCAAACCTGGACATTAAAGTTCAATAAAATGTTACTTATTATTGAATGAAAAAGATCAATGGTGCAAGATTCCTGATTTCCTCCAATCCACCTCTTTGCTCAACAGCTCGCTCTGGCCTTAAGATGCTTCTGAAACCCCACCCCTTTTGGTTTGACCATCTAGAAGTTACAGATCTTTTTATACATAGTCCCCTCATTTCAAGGCACCATAATGTTTGAGATATCTGGCTTCACAGGTGTTTGTGAGTACTCGGGTGTGTTTAAACACTTCATTGGTGCAGGTAGAAGAGAGCTAGGCTTGTTTCTATGCTTTTGATCAACTGCAGTGGCCATTTTTCAACATGACGACCAGAGTGGTGCCGAATGAAAGTCAAAGAAGCCATTATGAGGCTGAAAAATAAGAATAAGATAAAAGATATCGCCCAAACCTTGGGATTACCAAAATGGTTAGTTTGGAACATGATTAAGAAGAAAGTGCATACCAGTGAGCTCAGTAATCGCAAAGGTATTCCAAGGAAAACTCCATTGCTGATAACAGAAGAATTCTCATCATAATGAAGAAAAATCCCCAAGCATCTGTACAACAGATCAGAAACACTCTTCAGGAGGCAGGTGTGGATGAATGACCACTGTCTGTGGAGGACCATGAACAGAAATACAGAAGCTTCATTGCAAAATGCAAACCACTATGTTAGCCACAGAAACAAGATGGCCAGATAACAGTTTGCCAAGAGGTATTTTAAAGAGCCTGCAGAATTCCAGATAAAAAAAAGTCTTGTGGACAGATGCGACTGAGATCAACCTGTATCAGAGTGAAGACAAGAGCAAAGTGTGGAGGCATAAAGGAACTGCCCAAGATCCAAAACTTACCACCTCATTTGTGAAACCTGGTGGTGAGAGTATTATGGCCTGGGCACGTAGAGCCACCACAGGTAACGGTGCCCTTGTCGCGGCGGCTACACTGCTCCTACAATAACACGTGCAACCAGTCGGGTTGAGCTCAGTGAGCAGACTAGTTTATTGCATGCTGCTGGGCTGCACTTATACTCCCAGCCCGGACCTGGCTGAGAACCGCGCTGGTGGGCGCTGATATCATCCAGGTGTCATGTGGACCCCAAGCGCAGGTTTCTGAGCCCCGAGCTGGAAGGAAGGGAAACCCCCGATGGCACCAATTTGACTGGCTGCCCCGCTGCGTGGCTTACAAGCAGGGCCAGTTTGCTTGCCTTGTGGTGAGCTGCCACACAGCCCCTCCCCCCCCAAACCAGCACCAATGTCCTTTTTTGCCTGGCGGCCTCGCTTCTTGGGCTGGGCAATGACCACTGGCTCGGTGGGATCGAGGTGCACTGGCTTCAGCCTGTCCATGGTAAACAGCTCATGCCTGCCACCCAAGTCCAGCGTGAACGTCAAGCCAGAACGCTGTATAACTCAGTACAGCCCCTCGAACGGTCGCTGCAGATGTGCCGTGGTCTGGCCCTGCTGAATAAAAATGAACTCCGCAGAAAGCAGCTCGCCAGTCGGGCTGGTCCCATGCCTGGGTGGCGGTGGGGGTTTGAAGGAGTCTAAGCGTGCCCTGAGGTGAGGAAGTAGTGGAACACCCCATGGTGCGGCAAGGCAGTGTAGAACTGTGGCTTGAGGAGTGTCGGGAACTCGTCCAGATTCTGCTGGAACTCGTCTCTGGGCATGTTGATTGTAGCTATCTGCGGTTGCTTCGAGCGGGAGGCGTCGAGGCAAATGGCCTGGAAGGTACGGGCGTCCACCAGGTGCCTACCTCGAATGTCCACCAGAAGCCTGTGTGCGAGGAGGAAGTCTGCACCCAGGATGGCAGTCGGGAGGGACGAGACGGCGAACCTCCACGCGAAATTCTGTTGGCCGATCTGGAAGTGGCCTGTCTTGTCTCCATATGTCCGGATTGTCATTGCGTTGGCCACACAGAGGGGAGGTCCATGAGTTTGGTTCCTGGATTCAATGGCCGTGGCCGGTATGACGCTGATCTGGGCTCCAGTGTCAACGAGGAACTGCCGGCCACTGACTGAGTCCCGCAGGTAGAGAAGGCTATGTCCTTGGCCAGCTGCCACAGCCATTAACAGCGGCCAGCCTGGTCATTTCCCTGGAACGATCAAGGCCGACGACACTCCCGAGCCTTGGCTCCCCAGCGCTGGTGTTAGAAGCTGAGGCCTGAAGTGGATGCTGTGGCCTTGGTTATGCTCGGGGGCCCCTGCAGGGGCCGGGTGCTCTACCACAGCGCTAAGGGCAGGCTTGGCATGGTCGTGCCCGTGCCTCATGACCTGCTGGACCACTGTGCCTTCCAAGAATTGTGTGAGCCATAGATCTTGGGCCTTCCCTGAACCAGCAACCATCAGATGTCCCCAGGCATATGTTTGAGGAAGATGCGCTCGAAAAGTGGGCAGTTGGTGTTCTCACCCATGAGCACGAGCATCTCGTCCATCAGTTCCATCGGGGACCTGTCCCCCAGGGCATCGAGGTGCAGCACCCGAGTGGCACGCTGGTGTCTGGATAGTCCAAGGGACACGGTAAGCACTTGCTTAATGGTCTTGTACTTGTCCTCGGCAGGTGGGTGCTGAACAAGGTGCAGCACGCGTCTGGCGGTGGTCTGGTCCAGGGCAGCGACCACATGGTACAATTTGGTTGTGTCGGAAGAAATCTGGCGGAGGTGAAACTGAGCCTCTGCTTGGACGAACCAGGTCTCCAGCTCCTGAACCCAGAATTCAGGCAGTTTCACGGCTATAGCGCTGATCCCAGGCTCGCTCATGATGGGTTCAAAGACATTTGAACCAGTCGGGGTCACCAATTGTAGCGGCAGCTACACCTGCTCCTGCAAAAACACGTGCAACCAGTCGGGTTGAGCTCAGTGAGCAGACTAGTTTATTGCAGGCTGCTGGGCTGCACTCATACTCCCAGCCCGGACCTGGCTGAGAACTGCGCTGGTGGGCGCTGACATCATCCGGGCGTCACGTGGTCCCAAAGTGCAGGTTTCTGAGTCCCGAGCTGGAAGGAAGGGAAACCCCTGACGGCGCCATTTTGGCTGGTTGCCCTGCTACGTGGATTACAAGCGGGGCTGGTTCGCCTGCCTTATGGTGAGCCGCCACACCCTTAACTTTGTTGATGATGTAACTACTGATGTAACTACTGATGTAACTACTGATGGCAGTGGTAAAATGGATTTTGAGGTGTATAGAAACATTTGAGTTGCTCAAGTTTGAGCAAACGCCTCCAAACTCATTGGACAGCACTTCATCCTACAGCAAATGATCCCAAACATACTGTTGAGCAACAATGGAGTTGTACAAAGCTAAAAACTGGAAATTCTGGAATGGCCAAGTCAGTCACCTGATCTAAATCTATACAAATAATTCTGAATAAAATCTAGAATGTGCATTTTAATTACATGTGAATTGTTTGATTACAAATTTAAAACTGCGAAACACAGGGGCAAATAAAGATACATAACCAACATTTTATGTTTGAGCCCTTCATTAATTTTCATAATTTCCGCCCTGCCTCCATTTTGCTCAAACGATGAAGACCTCAAGCCCAGAACATCGGTTAGGTATCTTTATCTTTGCTACGTAAAGTTCACTGACCTCCTGAGTTTCTCTAGCATTGTGTTTGTCTGCAGAGAGAATATTTGTTAGTGTTTCACCAAAAAGATTTATTCTGTTTCTGTATCTTTAGATCAGTGGTTCTCAACCTTTTTCTTCCCATTCACATCGCACTTTATGAAATCCCTATGCCATCACTGCTCTATGATTAGTAAGGGGTTGCTTAAGATGGTATATGGGCAGAAAAAAGTTTGAAAACCACTGTTTTAGTCGTCCCTCATTGACTCGTTATGTGCACGATTTCAGAACTCCAAAGGAAATGGGCCAATGACAATTTTTCTCAAGCAAAATATTTCAGTAACAATTGGGTCTAGATCAGTGATTCTCAACCTTCCCTTCCCACTCACATTCCACCTTATTGCAATCCCTGACTAATCACAGAGCACCGATGGCATAGGGATTACTTAAAGTGAGATGTGAGTGGAAAGAGAAAGGTTGAGAACCACTGCCTTAGATGCTCCTCGACCGTCTGACTATTTCTAACATTTTCTGTTTTGGAATCCGATCTCTAGCATATGCAGATCTGCTTGTTTCTAAGCTGCAGAACTGTTGTAAATGTGGAGAATGGGGAGAGCAAATTAAAATGAGTGGTGCAAGGCTCCTGTAACAACTCTGGTCCCTCTTGCAGAGTGAAACACTAAAGCCTGCAGATGCTGTGATTGCTGTAAAAACACCCGGAAATGCTGGTGGAACTCAGCCGGTCTTTACTCAGAGGTAAAGATATCTTACCGAGATTTCGGGCCTGAGCCGCCTTCAAGGTATAAGCAAAAAACAGGAAGGTGACAGAACAAAGACTGAAGACTGGCCAGGGGAGGGGTCCAGACCAACAAAAGGTGTCAATTGGATATGATAAGAGGAAAGGTGAGAATTGATTATGTCTCTGAAAGGAGACAAAGGGAAAAGGGGCGAGAAAGACAGTTGGGGAAAGGCGACAGGAGTAATAAGAAGGGAGGGGTAACGGAAACTGGAGAAGTGTATGTTAACACCATCTGGTTAGAAGGTGCCCAGTCGGAAGAAGTGTTGTTGTACCTCTAATTTGCAGGTGGTCTCAGACTGACAGTGGATGAGACCACGGACAAACATGTCAACAAGAGAATGGAATTGAAATGGGTGGCCACTGGGAGAGATCCCTGCTATTGCAGCGGACAGAGCTGAAGTTTCTGTTCCACTTACCCAGCCTAGACTTCCTCTTTGTTTGTCTGAGAATCTTTCTCACAATGCGAGGAATTGTTGAGCAGACCAAACACAGTGCGATCTACTGAAAATGGAAGGAGTTTTTAAATTCCAGCCCATCCCTTTTTTCAGGTAATCTTTTTGAGAATGTTCCTCCATAGGAGCAAATAAGCTTCGTTCAATGCTGATGTTTGTGCATTTTAAAACATTGCCAGCTCAGGACAATTGAAGCTCTTTGGAATGTTTTTATAAAGTCCCTCTCTCCCCTAGGATGAGATTCATAGCCAAAAGCATTAAAGTTCCCAGAAACCAAGCTGGCTGGAATTTTTTGATTGGAATCTTACTGACCCTAATGTTGAGGATCAGTAATATGGTGCACATGGTGCCAGGAAATACCAGCTCCTAATCCGCTGCTCAGTCATCTGCCTCGGAAGCTTCCTTGCAGACCAGTACTGCCCTTTGCTTTACACTTGCAGTTGAGTGAATTCCAGCTGCCCCATCCCATGGTAAATTCCACAGCAATTTTATTTTAAATTTAGAAATACAGCACAGGAAAAGGCCTTTCTGGCCCCATGCTGCCCAAATACACCCATGTGACCAATTGACCTGCTACCCCAGATATCTGGAATGTGGGAGGAATCCGGAGCACCCAGAGGAAATCCATGCTGACATGGGGAGAACACACAAACTCCAGACAGCGCAGGATTCACACCCATGAAACTGGTGCTGTAACAGTGTTGCGCCAACTGCGCATGGTTTACGGTTGTCTGGTGCTCTATGTGAACACAACACTCTTCAAATACTGGTGGAACTCAGAGAATCCTGATCTAAAGACAAAATGTATCTTGTGCTGTTTCAATTGTTTCTGGGAGGAATGTGGAAGTTGCTATAGAAATGCAAGCCTTTCTTGTTGCCACAAATGTAAAAAAAATTCTTATGCAGAAATAACCTACAATGTAATATTCGTTGTACATTTGTGGGAGCCCTGATATGGTAGAGGCAGCGAATGTTGAGTCCTCGGCATTGTTTGTCCTAATCCCTCAGCTCTAACCTGCCAGGGATCCCAGTGTGTCCCCACTAAAACTGAATTTGATCACAATTTTGAATTATGTTCCATTAACCCCTAACTTTTCACTGATCTGAAAGTTTCTCTTCTCACTTGGTGAAACCTCCAGACAGAAGAGCAAATGGCTGGAACTTGTGGTGTTACTATCAGTCAAACTGGAGATCTTTGAACCAAATGTAGGCAGGCAACACACGCCCAGTAGATGTAATGTACTATAAAACCACTCAGTATCCTGCACCTATGGGAATTGGTAGATGCCGGTTGTGAACTTTCTGGTTGCTTGAGATTGCATGTTGCATGATTAGGGAAATAACCGCGATTTTTTTTCTTTCAGTAGCTTGAATTACGGATAATGGGGATTTTACTGTATTCATGTTTCTAAAGGACATTTGAAGAGGTGTCAAACAGGAGGTTGGTGCACAGTATCAGGTGGAAATGTAGATTGATTTTGGAGCAGATGAGTCTGTCATATGGGGATGGATGGAACTGTCTGAGCGCTCCAGAGTTCACAAAAATGAGAGGTGAACTCATTGAAATGTTTAAAATTCCAAGGAGGGTTGACACAAAGAGGAAGCGTCCACTATCCGAGGAGTCTAGAACAAAGGCTCAGTCTCAGAACGAAGGATGGGCCATTTAGGACTGAACAAATGTCTTGGACTCCAACTCAGGCAACTATTTACAGCAGCTCAGGCTGAGAATTTGGTCAGCACGGACAAGTAGGGCTGAAGGGACTGTATAACTCCATGACAATGATTACATTAAAACAGAGATCTTGTGTTGTGTGTGACGTCTACTCTGTTGCCCAGACTCGTCTTCCCTACTCCCCTCTTGTGTGGCTGAACAATGTTCGGCAGTGATGTTCACCATTGCTGCTCCTTTGGTCCTTTTGCTGAACTTCCTGTGTATTAATGAATCTGGATCTGTCCAGCATTGCTGGGAGATGGACAACATGGTCCGCATGCAGGCCGACACACAGTGACACCTTCAGTCTGAGAGTTTTGCTGTTGAGGGACAGGGAACTGGCAGCCAGCACTGTCACCGCTCCCCACCAGAGAGTCCTGATCATCGTCATCACAGCACAGACCACACATGGTCAGGGACTTGCTCTTCCACAGTATGACAGCTGAGCTATGAGCCTCTCGCTGTTCTGAGAGAGATGGTGATTAATCGGAGAGGATATGGGAATGGCACGTTATGACTATCTTTGAATCATTTGTTGGCAAGCTTTCAGTGTTCATTGAATCAGTCAGCTAATATGTGGTTAAAAAGGTTTTGTGTTTTAATTCCACCAGAAGAGAAAGTTTCAAAGGTAGTACATTTGTCGGGACTGGATGGAAAGAAGATGGGTTTTAGGCAAAACCTCTGCCATTCATAAAGCATCCCTTTTAAATGTAAATCAAATTTTAATTTTGTTTTACAACACAGTAGAAGCCTATTCCAGCTACTGAAACCTGTGCAGCCCAATTAACCACTGACCCCGGTACGTTTTGAAGGGTGGGAGGAAACCGGAGCCCTCCGGGAAAACACAAGCAGAAGTGGGGAGAACGTACAAACTCCTTACAGACAGTGCAGAATTGGAACCCTATGGTGCAGCAAGCAAACACAAACCCTGGAAAAGACAGTACAACAGGCTTCAATCATTCAAAGTCTGTACACCAATTTCAGTCCCAATGGTGACTGACCCAGGAGGGACTGGCTCGGGTTTATATTCAGGTTGGTTTTTTGACAGCTGGCCAGGTGGAGTCAGCCTCCTCAATGGACTTCC
The DNA here is from genome assembly GCF_036971445.1 of Narcine bancroftii. Lineage (NCBI taxonomy): Eukaryota > Metazoa > Chordata > Chondrichthyes > Torpediniformes > Narcinidae > Narcine > Narcine bancroftii. Next base: position 72,361,092 of record NC_091474.1, on the reverse strand, counting down.
TGCAGGTACAAAGGTCACCCCCTGGAGTAGGCTGGTGGTTGTATCACCACCAACCTGAGCCACTGGTGGTGTTGCACTACACTGCATTGCATTTGAAGCAAATCGTCATGGTTTCCAAGACTATTCGTCACATTGTACAAGTGACCTTACTGCAAAATATCTATTTCATTGCCTTTTCACTGCCCTGGGCAGGTTGAGGTTGTGAAAGGTGAAAGTAAATCTGTTAGATATCTTGGTCTTGTTGGGATGTCGGTGAAGGTTACCCAGCCTCGGACCCACACCCGGTTGTGCCCCAATGCACCGGGCAACACTACCGGTCCATGGGTTACTCCATGAATCCTCTGCAAGGATCATTCTGAAATGAAAATTTCCTGATTCCTCAGTTTTCAGGAATCTTCCATTTTACATTGATGTCATATTGCACAGCCCACAAAATTGTGAGGCCGTGGTTTGCAGCTTCCAGCCAGCTGTCTCCCTGGTCCTTTCCCTGAGAGCTGGTGCTTCCTGTAAGGCACCAGCGATGGACAACTGAACCGAGTTGACGTATGATACTTGTTGCTAAGGAGAAGTTGTCATTCCATCTGGAACGAATTTAGACCAGATGCTTAGTGATCACTGGATGACTGGCTTTGTTGCATTCCACTGCACACTTCTATACAGACAGCATGGAACCATGCCAGTGTACATTCCCTGTCAGTGATTGTGGCTTGAGAGTGAATGAGCTCACCAGGCGATCAGCATCAACAAAGCTAAGAGGGAAGAGGACAGATGTGGGGAAGATTTCATTCCCTCAGAAACACGTTAGCCCACACAACCTTTCTGAGTACAGTATACAGCAAAGCCCCTGGTATCCAGCACCTCCGGGGATTGGTAGATGCCGGGTAAGTGTATTTTCTGGTTGCATGATTGGTGAACTAACTGTGAGATGCGCCAATTTTAAATTTCCATGTTTTTTACCTATTTATTTTCTGTGATTTTTTTTGTGCCAGCTGCTTGAATTCCGGATACTGGGGTTTTTACTGTATATAGGAATGAACGCTTTACAAGAACCATTGTTCTGGAGCTGTACCCACTGAAATAAGGCCCTTCAGCCCATCATGTTCATGCTGACCCACCAATACCTATTGATACTAACCTCATTTTCATGGCCCATAGCTAATTCAAGTGCTTTCCCAGATATTTTTCAGTGAGAGTTCTGTCTCTATCCTCACAGATTCCAATATTCCTCCACTGATCCCCTCTATACCATTTTGCCCTTATCCTAAATCCCTACAGTTATATTTTAAATTTACACATTCAGCACGGTAACGGCCCTTCTGGGCCCATGAGCCCATGCCATCCAATTAACCTATACCCCCATATGTTTTGAAGGGTGGGAGGAAACGGGAGCCCCCAGAGGAAACCAGTGCAGACACGGTGAGAACGTACAAGCTCCTTGCAGACAGTGCGGGATTCGAAACTGGTCACTGGCGCGGCAACAGTGCTGTTCTATTATGTCCACCTCTACCAAGTCCCCCACATTCTTCCACTGAAGAAGAACCAGTCTCTCCTCATGAATGAAACTCTTCACCTAGGGAACCTGAAAGGGTCTGTTCCTGTGTTGTATGTCTAAGTTTGAACATCCTGGAGAATCCCCTCTGCACTCCATCCAGTGCATTCACCTTCCTACATGCAGTATGCCAGCCGTGGTCTGACTGATATTTTAGATATTTGTACCATAACCACTAAATCAGGGGTGACCAAATCACGGCTTGTGATTCACTTGTGGCTCTTTGACATGAATGTGAAGCTCACAGAGGTATTTTTGCACTGTAGTGTTAGTCTGATCATTGCGTGTGTGGCAGTGTTACAGGCAATGGGATTAGCGGAGTGCAAGTGTGATCCAGGCCATCCACCCATCCGAGCTCCCAACGCCCCGCTCGCCCGCCCATCCGAGTCGCTGATGTCTCAAACACAGACTTGCTACTTGGTCCCTGCCGTTTACCCATCTGAGCTTCTGACTATTCAAATGACTCATGTACTTACAGAGGTCAAAAGTTGTATGTGTGTATTAACCAATCCCTAAATTTTACCCTCAAAATTGGTCCACAAAATTCAACTATTTCACGTGTGCATTTTGATTATTGAATCTAATACAAATTAGCAATTTAAAAACTGAATACATAAATATTGTTACATAAATCTTCATATTTATATAAACTTTTTAATATCAAAATGTGCATGTAAGAGTGAAAACGTGTATCTAACCTTTTTTCATGTCTTGTGGCTCTCAAACATCTGAAGTTTATTGTAAACGGCTCCTACCTTCAGCAAATTTGCCCCCACCACCCCCCCCCCCGCCCCCGCACTTTTCTGTGCTCTTGTTAAAGAAGACCATGATACTGTACAACCTTTCCACACCTGATCTTCCTGTGCTGTCACCTCCTGAGATTTTTGGGCGTGCATCTAAATCCCTTTGTTCTCTGTGAAACATGAACCCCTCTTTCTTTTAGAATCAACACAGAAACAGGCCCTTTAGCCCAACTTCTCCTTGCTAACCCATCTACCCAATCTGGACCTATCTGCCTGAGTTCATCTCATCGCCCTCTCATATTTCCCATACCCAAATGTCCCTTAAACATTGCATTTGCACTCACCTCTCCCACTTGCTCTGGGAGACAAGAAGATGTTGTAGAATTTCACCCCCTCATGAATTCTCCAAGGACAACCGGCTTCATTAGTGAACATTCAGGGAACTTTCATCTAAGCCTCATATCCATGTTGTGGCTCCTTTACCTGCTGAATATTCCCAAACTCCCCCTGCCTGCCCCTTTTGTCCTTAATTTACTTCAACCTGTTTTGGGATTTTCCATTGTAAAACCACAGCAAGAACCAAACAGCAGTGAATATTATCCAGAGAATCTTTGACTTCCTGGTGACTTTAATGCGTGGCATATGTCAGTCTACGGAAGTCGTCCATTCCTGCAGTCCCTGCTGCTCTGATTTGATTTGGGATGTCACAGCTTTCTAGAATCCAATGTTGCAGTGAAAGAGCCCCAGGGGAATGATCTTTTATGAAAATTTCTTTTACAATGCGTTTGCCATGTTTTTAGAAACATTTCTTCAGTGAATTTTCTGCCCTTTTAAGACATGCAGTCTCCGCCTTCATTCTGAGAAGTGACACACTTCATTAAAACGTCTTTTTATCGATCTCCACTTCGTGCTGATGCCCAGCCTCAGGTGCCAGATCTATCACTGGACCCTGGGCACCTGTTGACGAGGCCGGGAACTCGATGGCAAGGGCGAGGGCAGGGTTGGAGAAGATTGAATGAACGTGTTCTGGTTGCAGCAATGTGACTCATTGAAGCCAAGAATGAGGCAACTGCTCCCATAACCCCACATGAAAGCTTCATCCTCATTGGTTCCTGCCTGTGGTCTGACAACCAGGAGTTCATTTCCTGGAGCCCAGAGTTCATCGGAACACCAGACGGTTTGAACTTCAGGGTGTTCAATCTTGGCTGTTGGAACGTTGATCGGAGAGGTGGGGATGCAACTTGCACCCAACCTGAAGGGTTATGAACAGTTTGCTGTACAAATCCCCATATGTCTGCTCCACCCTCTGAACATCGTAATCCAGACAGAGCAATGAGGTTTCGGAAGCAGAGGCAAGTCTCAAAAGCGACATCTGACCCCAGGCACGTCTCACTGTTCAGGACCCTCAGTCATGTTTCCACCAGAGTTCTTGGAGGATCATGAATAGTTAGGCATTTGACAAGGTCCTCCCTGAGATCTTGTTACCTGTGATCAAACCAGGTTCGGTGGGTTCATAGAGAAACAAATCCAGACACAAGCTAAACAAACAAAGGATGATCTGTATTGCGCATATGGGGAAACAAAACAACACTTGGTATTTTAAACAATGTAACCCAGTGGTTCTCAACCTTTTTCTTTCCACTCATACACCACTTTAATTAATCCCTATGCCATCGGTGCTCTGTGATTAGCCAGGTATTGCTTAAAGTGGAATGTGAGTGGGAAGAAAAAGGTTGAGAACCACTGATGTAAACAGTCACATTGGACACAGCGATCTCCGATACCAGTGGGTGCACGCATGCATGTATACACACACACACACACACACACACACACACACACACACACACGTGCAGTAATATTCAGTAAACAACACACACTTACAAGACAGGGACTCCAACACACACTCCCCATTCCCTGTACCAATGCGAGGTCTTCCCATACAATACTTTGATCTAAATGGGGTGCACACCTTACCAACGATCCTCCAGCAATGACCAGAGTTCACGACCTGGCGTAGAGCAGCATTCGTAGTCAGGACCCAGGAACAAAGGGACTGGTCAGCTGCACGTGGTGGGCTTTTAAAGGGTAGTAAGCTGGGGAGCCCGGCCAAGTAATCAGTCCCCCTTCACACTGCCAACCCTCCCCTAGGAAGCGGGAAAAGTTACCGGGCCTCCTGCTGCACTCGGGATCTTTTCCCGCTTCACCATGATTTACCTGGTTAATCAGCAACCTGGCATTTTAAAGGGGGGGGGGGGGTCCCACCTCCAGCAGTGATGATGCGAGAGCAGGTTGTGCTTTCAAACTGCCGGAAGGTGATTAGTGAGTTAACTCAGCTGGGCTCTGATACTTACCCCCACCAAGTTCAGAGCCCGGTTGAATTTAACAGGAATTTAACTCACCCTGCCAGGTTAGGACACTTCACACTGCACAATGACCAGGAACAGACCTGCTATTAGCTGGGTAACCCACACAGAATCGGCAATGTGAAAGGGGCTACACAATAAGTGATTTAAAGGGGCCAATGGTCAGGTGGCAACTAATGGGTGGGCAAAGTTTAACCTTGAATGGCAGTGATGAGACTTCCGACCAGGTTCCAGATGGAGAGGCCACGTGACCCTCCACAATCTACACGATAGTTGTTTCCAGTGGTGTATGGTGGGGATCGGTGCTAGGTCTATCATCATGTATCATCCTCAGTATATTAACAACTTGAATAACAGTGTAGTTAGGGTGGTGAGTAAGTTTTTGGGTGACAGTGAAGTCAAGACAAGAACAACCCAATGAAACAGCATTCTACGTGGGTCTCGGAGGGTCAGTGTGAGCAGCTCCTTTGGTCGTTCAGCATTCTCACTGCCCGTGGGAAGAACCTGTTCCTCAGCCTGGTGGTCCTGTCTCTGATACTCCTGGATTTCTTCCCCGACGGGAGCAGCTGAAAGATTTTGTGCGCTCTCTTCAGACAACAATCCTGGTACATCACGACGCATGGGAGAGGGAGACCCCAGTAATTCTCTCTGCCACTCTCATGGTCCTGTGGATTGACCTCCGATCCATTTCCCTGCAGCAACCGTACCGTACTGTGATGCAGCTGGCCAGGACGCGTTCAATAGAGCTCTTGGAGCAAGTTGACATAATGGTGACCAGTAGCCTTGCCCTCTTCGGTCTTCTCAGGAAGTGCCAAAGGTTATCTGACATTAAACTGGGAAAGTGGACCAAGGAATGGCAGATGGGATTTAACTCAGAAATGTGTGAGGTGTTGCAGTTAGGAAGATTAAACCAGACCGATAGTAGATAGTGGTGCCAGAAAAGTGTATATGACAGAGAGACCAAGAAGTACAGGGACATATTCCATGAAATGGCGTCACACCCAGATGGGATGGTGAGGGGGACATTAGGTTGGTTTATTCAAAAATGCTGGAGAAACTCAGCAGGTCAAACCGTGTCCTTTATCTTTCTTTGGCTTGGCTTCGCGGACGAAGATTTATGGAGGGGGTAAAAAAGTCCACGTCAGCTGCAGGCTCGTTTGTGGCTGACCAGTCCGATGCGGGACAGGCAGACACGATTGCAGCGGTTGCAAGGGAAAATTGGTTGGTTGGGGTTGGGTGTTGGGTTTTTCCTCCTTTGCCTTTTGTCAGTGAGGTGGGCTCTGCGGTCTTCTTCAAAGGAGGCTGCTGCCCGCCAAACTGTGAGGCGCCAAGATGCACGGTTTGAGGCGTTATCAGCCCAATGCAGCAAAGATAAAGGTACAAAACCAACGTTTCAGGCCCTTGATCAGGGACTGGGCAAAATGTCGGCAGGTGCCTGAATAAAATGGGGGGAGGAGCACAGTCCAACAGGTGAATGCGGGTGGGAGGGCAGAAGAGAAAAACGCTGGGAAAACCCTGGGAAGGGGGGTGAATGGAGAGGTGAGGGGATCTGGGGTGGGGGGTGAATGGAGGGCTGGGGAGACCAGAGGCAGCAGGCAGGGGAGGGTGGGGTGGGGGAGGGTTCAGAGGAGAGTTCAGGGAGAGGCGGAAAGAAAGGAGAAACTCAAAGGAGAGGGTGTGGGCTGAGCAAGGAGACGGGGGTCAGTGGGGGGCGCGAGACGGTGGGGTCGAGCAGTCTTTATCGGTCAGGGCATTCGATGCAGGAGATGTGATATCATGAAATAGCAATCAGTCATTGATGAGACTACCCTTGGAGTATTGTAGGTAGTTTTAGTCACTCAGTTGTAGGAAAAAAGTAAGTCTCCTTTATTTATCATTCATCCCCTGCTCACACGGTAAAGACGAGATAGTGTTTCTCCAGGACCACGGAACAGATTTACATAAATATGTTAGAATAAGTAAAATATTAAGGCATATACATTAAATGTCCACAGTACCCTATCCACATATGTTCTGGGAGTTCAGGAGCTTGATGGCTTGGGGGAGAAAAGCTATTACCCAACTGGACGCAACGACCTGAGTACCACGGTACCCCCTACCAGATGGCAGAAGGGAGAACAGTTCACATGAGGGGTGCATGGGGTCCTTCTCAATGTTTACTGCCCTTCAGCTGCATTGAGTGATGTAGACGTCCTTCACGGTAGGAGGAGAGCCCCCAATGATCTTCCCTATCCTCTGAAGGGTCTTTATAAATCATAAAACTGGGAAGGGAGCAGAAAAGATTCATGAAAATGTTACGAGAACACAATGCTTGAGGTATGAAAGGGCTGGGTAGGCTGGAACTTTTCTTCCTGGAGCTGGGGGATTGAGGGGGAACCACGGGGTGGTAGATAAAATCAGAAGGGGCATAAATAAGGTAAAAGTCACAGTAGGAGAAGAGAGGGTCGGAGAGTCTAAAACTAGAGGGCATTTGAAAGGGCAAAGATTTAATGGGATCTGAGGAGCACAGGTGCGTAGTGTGTGGAGTGAGCTGACAGGTGCTTGGATAGGAAGGGGTTGAAGGGAATTTGGCCGAACACAGGCAAATGAAATGAGCTTCAGTTGACAAATTGGTCCGATGTTATCTCTGTACTGTAAAACTCAATTACTCTGTTCTTGGCCATGGTAATTTAGATAGAATGGAACAGTAAATCAAAAATTGTAAAATGATTAGATTTAGTTATTGGACTTCCTGATTAGTTGTTGAAATGTAATATTTATACTTCATAATTGTTTGTCTGGAGTTCAAAGGAACAAATCAGAGCCTTTTCATGAGAATTGTGGAATCCTACAGCACGAGGCCCATTCAGCTCATCATATTTGGGTCAGCTTTCTGCTTTAGCTAGGGATCCATGAGGAAGCAGGGCAAAAATGTGCTGATGGGATGAGGTTTGGGGCACGAGGATAGAGCAGGCAGGCGGGAATGCACGTGATGTCCTACGTGCACGTGTCGCTGGATGTGGTGGAAATTAGTTGTTTCCTAACCACGCCAGTGATGGGCACAGATGGGAGAAATGGAATTTGGGCACTATCATGTGGCCAAGGAATGTACTGCACCTACATATATTTTGCCTTCACTGCCAGTTACAAGGGCAGTATAACCACTGTGTGGCCATACACACAGGGATAGTTTGTGGGCTCCAGACTCAGCTTCCTGACCGTGAACTTTTGCCTTTCCTTTAGGATGAAGAGGAACTGATCATCGAGGGGCTTCTGAACATATCCTGGGGCCTAAGGAGACCGATAAGACTCCAGATGCAGGATGATAACGAGCGAATCCATTTCTCGGTTTCCAAACTGCTCCATTTGGATCAGGAGATGAATTTGCACAAGTAAGCATCGAACTGCGGGACACTAACTAAATGTAACTGCAGGAAAGATATCAATAAGGTCGAAAGAGCGCAGAGAAGATTTACAGGTACTTCCCAACTTATGACCGTAATTCATACCGAAGAATGGACATAGGTCAGAATTGTGTACTTACCTTGTTAGTCGGCGTCCCGGGGTCCGTAGGCTGGGCGTGGCCATCTTGATTCCTGTGCACGTGCACAAGTCTTTGGTTAGCGCACGTGCAGTGGGTTTATGTATTGGAGTTTGGTTGCCACATGCAAGAGTTAAATGCCCTAATTATATTGAATTTGCACCCTTAACTCTCGCACGTGCACAACCAAATTCCAATACACGAACCCCCCACGCATGTGCCAACCAAAGACTCGCGCATGCACACAGGAATCAAGATGGCCGCACCCAGTCTATGGCCCTCGGGACACCAACTAACAAGAGAAATGGATACATTTTGGTTCTTACATGCCCTGAATCCTTATTATAGGGCATAAACTGTGTAATATTATATTTTTTTCTTTAATTTTTAACAAATTTTCAGTTGTGTGTGTAGATGTACATTAGTTGCATAGGTCGCAAGTTGGGAGTACCTGTTGCCCAGACTTTAGGAACTGAGTTACAGGGAAAGGTTAAACAGGCTTTATTCCCTAGAGCATAGAAGAATGAGGGGAGGTTTGATAGAGGAGTTTAAAATTATGAGGGGGATAGACTGAGTAAATGTAGGTCAGCTTTTTCTACTGAGGGTAGGTGAAATACAAACCCGAGGTCATGGGTTAAGAGTGAAAGGGAAAAAGTTTAGGGGGAACATGAGGGGGAACTGCTTCACACAGGGAATGGTGGGAGTATGGAACGAGCTGCCAGCTGACATGGTGAATGTGGGCTCAATTTTAACATTTAAGAAGAATTTGGACAGGTACATGGATGGGAGGGGTATGGAGGGCTATGGTCTGGGTGCAGGTCAGTGGGATGAGGTGAAAAAATGGTTTGGCACAGACTAGAAGGGCCAAAAAGGACCTATTTCTGTGCAGTAGTGTTCTATGATGGTGCAGAGGGATCTGGGTGTCCTTGTGCATGAACATAAAAAGTTAGCAGGTAGTTAAGTAAACAAACTCTGCCAGAGGAACTCAGCAGGTCAAACAGCATCAGTGAAAGTAAAAGAATGGTGATGTTTCGAGTCAGTGAACCATAGACTCGACCTCACTTTATCCTCATTCCTTGCACTCTTTATTTATTTTTGAAATGTGATTTATAGCAATATAGTAAACCCCCTGGTATCTGGCCCCTATATGGATAAGTAGATGATGCCAAATAAGTGTATTTCCCGGTTGCTTGAGATTGCGAGGAGCATAATTGTCAAACTAACGGTGAAGCACCAATTTTAAACTTCCTTTTTTATACCTATTTATTTTCTTTGATTTTTTTGCTGGGTGCCAGTGCCTGTTTACATTCTGCTTAGACCTCGATAAAAATTGATGAAGGGCTCAAACCCGAAACGTTGGTTCTGAACCTTTATCTTTGCTGTATAAAGTTTGACCTGCGGAGTTTCTCCCAACATCGTGTTTTTACTTCAGCTGCAGTGTCTGCAGACTTTGAGATTATTCCTAATCTTTGTCCAAATCCACTGACAACGTTGCTTCTTCTTTCCTGTTTCACACTGTGCAAACTGAGGGCATGAATTGCTGATTATAACCCTCACCCGTTGTTTCTCTCCTCCCTTCTCGAATCCAGCCCACGTAACAGCTCTCGGCTCACGTCCAGCCGGGAATTAAATTTCTCATAACCGTAATTCCCAAAACTTAGAGTATCAGGAGATATTGGGGGCCTGTGATTCAGTGGTTGAGGGTAATCCGTGTCATGGTTTCTACCCAGGGATGTTGCCTGACTTGTTGAGTCCCTCCAGCACCTCGAACTCTACTGAGGATTCCAGAATCCCTTTGTTACAGTTTCTTGCATTATTTTCACGGTGCGATTTTCATGAATATCTGCTCATTGACCCTTGTAGAAAAGGAATAACGTCATGGACCTTCACAAATACCAGTTTATGTGAAAGAGAGTCAACCAACAGTGATAATACTGCCCAAATCATGGCAAACAAGAGGACTGGAGGTAAGCACAATGAGACTAGCCAGACGGGGCACAACAGGGAGGTACCCACCCAACCCCAGAACTAGTGTTGGTCAACAGGGAGGTAACCCCCCCCCACCATCTCCCCGAACCAGCTGCCATGTTACCATGTTAGTACATCCCACAGATTCTGTTGTCTCTGAGTTAAATTCCATCTGCCAGTCCATGGGTTGCTTTCCCCGATGATCTAGATCCTGTTACAAGCTGAAATAACCTGTCCATTCCACTGCCAATTATATTATTTTCCAAAATGACTAAATCTTCATGCTACATTTTGTATAAGTCACTAATTTATATAAAACAACAGTGGACCCAGCACCGATCCCCATTCATCACAGGTCTCCAATCTAGTACCAACCCTCCATTACCATGCTCCCATCAAGCCAATTTTCTCTCCAATTGGCCGCTCACCATGTGATCTCACCTTCCAGGCTAGCCTGTCACATGGGACCTCATCAAAAGTCTTGCTAAAGTCCAAGTAGAATATGTCCTGCCCTAGTCAGATCTCCTGGTCACCTCTTTAAAAACTCAGTCCCTTATTTGAAGCCACGCAATAGTCTTCACCTTTCCAAATGTAGATCCCATCTCTCCAAAACCCCTCCAGTCACCTACCCACCACTGATGTCGCCCCTGGCTATTCCTCCCAGTCATTCCCATCTCCCACAAACAGTATCTCCCAATCATTCCTGTCAAAACTAGTGCCAATTACGTGCTCCAATCTCTGGTAACATCTTTAACTCCAAAGCAAATTGCCACGAATGATCCAAGATGCGTAAATTATATTTTAAGGGTTTTGTCTCCTTCCTTGATTGGTCTGTGGTACACGGACACTCATGGTGCTGCCCTCTGCCTATTGAGCACTCTTTTATCCAGAATCCAGTAGCACTACATACGAGGATGAAGTCCCACAGCTCATGCGGACAAAGAGCGACGCAAGTTGTTTGATACAGCGCCGGGTGAAAGGTCATACAGCAGGAGAGACTCAGCGCATGAGGCGGCACCGGTTCTCCATCAACGGGCACTTCTACAATCACAAGGTACAGGTGGAGAACAGGCGTGTTTCCCATTAGGGTAACCAAGACAATTTGCTGCCGACTGTTCAGGACAAAAGACTGTTTCTTTGGTGTGATGGCTCCAAGCTTGTCATTTACCTGTCGGGGTAGAGTGCTTATGACGTGAAGCACAAAAGTCTGCAGATGCTGTGATTGTAGTCATAACATAGATGCTGGAGGAACTCAGCCAGTCTCACAGGAGGTAAAGATATATTAGCGACGTTTCAGGCCTGAGCCCTTCTTCAACGTATTGGAGGAAGGGCACAGGCCTGAAACGTCAGTTGTATATCTTTATCTCCTGTGAGACCGGCTGAGTTCCTCCAGCATCACTGTGTGTTAACTGGTGTTTATTAGCCATTGAGAATGAGTGCATGGCTTGGCCCATCTCTCGACCCCAGGAACAAGAAATGTGCCATTCCAGGTGCCGTTCTTCAAATACAAATCATTAATCATCCTAGAGTTCTATTTGACAATCGGCCAACATCATCATTCTGGTACCAACCTTTTCTCATCGCTACCTTCAAGATGCCTGAATTTCAGCTCCTCTTGGTTCAAAATCACTCTTTTTCCAGCCGCTATCAGATTTTTGAAATGTCCCATTTCACCCAAACCACCCCACTGTGGGGTGGGGGCCACAGCATATTTAAGTAAAAGCCTTGTTTTCTTTTCACTTCACATACCAGAAATATTTTTTACATAGTCGGTAGGAGAGAGGTGTGGAAGAAACCAACTAAACGAATGTTTCACAGGGAAGGGGCCCATAAACTTTTAAGCAAGTCCTAGGGGGTCCATAGCCTAAAAAAGGTCGGGACTGTCTGGTCCAAACCATAAACTATGCCAGAACCTCCAAAGATCAGTCTGTGTAACATCACTTTTTTCTTGCACGAACTGCAACTGTGAACATTTATTTCTCCTTTTTTAATTTCTTATCTACTTTTCTATTTTGTGTTAGAGTTGGAATAACCCCACAAATATGAATTGTTTTTATTGCATTAATAACATGAAATGTATCTGATGGTGAGTGGTGATGAGAGTTTATTGTCATGTACAACGTGCAGATCCACTGAAATCCTTGCTTACTGCAGCCACACATCAACTCTAACTTACACCCTTCTGCATTGAAGATAGCAGTGAGATGAGGTTATAACCAGGGTGATGGGGTTCCTCATGACGTTGGCTGCCTTCTTGAGCTGGTGTCTTACATCAATGTCTGCAATGGATGGGAGGTCAGGCCAGAGGCTACTTTCTGGGCACATGATCTCCCAAACCAGGCCGTCGCACAAGCAGTCAGTAAATGTTCCACAGGGCACCTATAGAAGTTGTTCTCAAGTCCAAGCAATGGTAACAGACATCACTTATGTTACATGACCGATATGTCTTTCACCTGCAGACATCCGTGTTTACCCCAGCCTATGGGTCAGTGACCAACGTGCGTGTGAATAGCACCATGAACACCTCACAAGTACTGTCTTTGCTGCTCAATAAATTCAGGGTAAGTGAGGCCAGAGCATGGGTTAAAACTACATAATCTTTGGCTCGAATTTGTGGCGAGACTTCACTATTACTATTACAGTAACTTCCACGGCCACAGTGAAATGTGCAGTCACAGACGTGTCCCTCCACCATGTCCCGCTCTCCAGGAGCCGGTGATCATGGTAGTTTTCCATCACATTATCAACACTGCCTGTTGCATTCATTCATCTTATTTACTGCCCAACCTCTCCAGCTCCAATCACGGTGAAGTTCCATTTCCTCACATTTTAATTGTTCTTGAAGACTTCAAAATTATAAATAATTATTCGCTTCATTTTCTTGATGTGTTTTGCAGGTGGAAAATGTTCCGGATGAATTTGCTCTTTATGTTGTGCATGAAAGTGAAGGTATGTTTGGGAACAATTATTAAAGTTGACACTCCAGCATCCATGGGTTGACACACTGCTGACCATGTGCTCTGGTCCCTGTTAGTCATTGTATTCTCTTTATGTTGATATGTTACCTCTACTCCTGGTGTTTTTATTTTCATCAGTAAAATACAAGATTCAAGATTTCTTTATTGTCATGTAATTGAATACTTGTAATATTACACAAAATTTGCTTTAGTCTGCCCAATGGGAGGACAGATCCACCATCAGCAGGAATTGCCCAGTGCCACATACAGTCAGAGAAAAAGAGTCCCCCCACAGGGTCACCGAGTGTCCACGGATTCTCCTCCAGCCCTCCTGCAGCCACACAGACTCCAGTCCAAACCATCGGTAACCCGAGCTCCAGATCTGAACCTTCAACATGATCCAGAAGCCTTCACTAGCAATAAGAGCAGCAGAACCTTATCCCCTTTTTAATATTTGCACTTGTCCAATCTGATGAAGCCTTAGTTGCAAAGAGGATTTGAACAAGTTCATTAAAAGTTCAATTGTAAATACGGAGTGCACATGAAGACCAGGTCAGCTAGAATGGTGGACCACCCAACAGGAGTCAAGCAGCCCACTCCCAATCTGAAATCCTCTTGCTGTTCACTGGTTAACAAAGGATTGCCATTCCTGCCAAGGGTACAAGGAGCAGAATCCTACCAAAGCACTGAATGAATCCCATTCAGTGCAGGCTCTAGGATTCAGCAGGCCCCTCCCAGCACCAGAACACAAATGATTGTTGTTCCAGTTTCCACATTTGCTTCCTGAAATTACAAATGATCAAGGATGCAAGTTGGTTAATACTGTTACAGCAGGGAAGAGAATTTGACACCACTACTAGCCACTTGTTTAATAGCATTATTAATAAAATGTTTTGAAGGCTACAGAATTCTAGTATCAAGGTGGGTTATGCGTATTATGGGTGTGAGGGAAGGGAAAAATTACTGTATAAATACTCATGTAATCACCAAACATTTTCAACTGATTTTTCAGGGGGGAGGGGGAGTTGACTTTTACACGGGTCATACTTTTGACCGTGGTAAGTACCTATGTTGTTCAAGCCAAGGGACCAGGTGCTAAGTGTGCATTCAGATCATTGGGAGCTCAGATGGGCAGGCAGCCAAAGCCTAGGAGAGAGTATGTAGCTGGAGCGTCAGGAACTCTGGTGGGTGGGCAGTTGAGGTGAGGCTCTGCGGTCGGGCCATCGGGAACTCAGATGGGCAGGCGGTAGGGGCATTGGGAGCTTGGATGGGTGGATGACTGGGGCCAAAAAAAGGGGGTTGACTTTTACATTGTGATTTTAGATTGTTGTGGAGTCGGTTTACATAAGTCGGCACATCATTGTGGGCTGAAGGGCCTGTACGGTGCTGTAATATCCTGTGTTCAATATACTAAATTATATTTGCCACAAGGCAGTGGGAGGACAGAGGCAGGTCTTGTAGCATCTATAGGAGACCGTTTCACACCTGAGCCCCTTCTTCAAAGTATAACCAAAAAACTGAACGGCATCTGAATAAAGATTGAAGACTGGCCAGGCTCTGTGAAAGGAGACAGAGGGTAAAGGGGAGAGGATGAGAGAGCTGGGGGAAAGGTGGCAGGGGGAAGAAGCTGGCGAGGTTTTAACGGAAACTGGAGAAATGTTTGTGAATACCATCCGGTTGGAGTGTACCCAGACTGAAGATGAGGTGTTCCTCAAATTTACAGGTGGTCCCATGTGTCAGTCTCCATCGGGAAAGTAGCAAGCTGAGATAGAAGGTCTGAAAATATCAACATATCCTCATCGTCTCACTTTATTACCAGGAATATTCAAGAGTGGCTTATTTTTTGTTTTATATTTTCTGAGCTGTTTGGCCGCATTTAACTCGACTGAATCATAAAACTTCATGTCTCCTCTTGCAGAAAGAACAAAGTTAAAAGATTCAGAGTACCCACTGATATCACGGATCCTGCATGGCCCCTGTGAAAAAATAGCACGGATCTTCCTGATGGAGAAAGATCTCGGTGAAGAGGTCACATATGACGTGAGCTCTGCGGTGTTTAAATTGTTTAACCTCCTAAAAGCTTGATCAAACCCAATGATGTGGGCAACACGTTTAGCATAGTGGTTAATGCAACGCTGCTACAGCATCAAGGATTGGGATTGAGGGTCTAATGCCATGCTGTCCGTAAGGAGTTTGTACATTCTCCCTATGTCTGTGAGGGTTTTCTCTGGGAGCTCCGGTTTCCTACCACCGTTCAAAAACGTACTAGGGTGAAGGTTAATTGGGTGGCACTGGTTCAAGGGCCTGTTACCATGCTGTAGGTCTAAATTTAAAAAAAAATCAAAATTATAAATGAAATCTGTCTGATTGATGTTCCAATTGTGTTTTCTCTCAAAGGTTGCACAGTACATTAAGTTTGAGATGCCAGTTCTCGATAGCTTTGTGGAGAAACTGAAGGAAGAGGAGGAAAGGGAAATTAACAAGCTAACAGTAAAGTAAGTACAGGTAACATGGTCAGTGGTGTTACATCTGGACCAGCAGTAATCCCAGTGAATGGATAACATTGTACCCCCAGTAACTGACTGATGACATTTGGCATTAGGATGGTAAACACCATTCATTACCTTCAATGTTTTTTTTTAATTTGAGAGTTTTGGCATCACCAGTAAGGCCAGTCATTACCCACCCTTAACTGTTCTCAAGAAGCTGGTGGTGTCCCGTTTGAACCACTGTAGTTCTCCCATGGGGCTGTTCCAGGACTTAGACCCAGCTGTGAGGAAAGCAGCTGCCTTCCGATGGTGAGGTCTTCCTAAACCTATTGCCCGCGTCCGATTTGCCGGGAGAGGTTGTGGATCTGAGAGGTAGAGTTAGGGTAGCCAGGTGGAATTTTGATGATGGTAAACACGGTAGCCACTCTCCATCAATGCTGTGGGGCAGTGACATTGCAGGTAGACCTAGTGGCAGCTTGTGTGGAAGGCGAAGGAAGAGTTCCTTGTCATACACATAAGTACAGGTGCAATGAAAGTCTTGCTTGCTGCAGCTTTCCAGCTACTAAAAACACACCACCCATTTAAGTATAGTTAACAAAAAGACACCAGGAATAGAGAAAAAAAATATATAAAAGGGCTTACCATGCCCAGGCCCCAAACTTCAGTGTGTTTCCTCTCAAATCCTCTGGTTTCTTATCATATCCCAGACATGTGCAGGCTGATAGGTTAATCAGTCACTGTTAATTAACCCTTGGGGAGTTGAAAATAAATTGTTGGGGGGGGCGGGGAAGGATGAGACTGATGAGGTTGTTCAAAGAAGACAACATTTAAGAGATGCCTAAATCCACTATGATGCAATCACGAAGGTTCGCCAGTGGCTGTACTTTGTGAGGTGTTTGAGAAGATTCGGTATGTCATCAAACACTCTCCAAAACTTCTACAGGTGTACTGTGGAGAGCATTCTGTCTGGTTACATCACTGCCTCGTACAGAGATGCCATTGAGGACATTGACATGATGCTGTGTCTCAAGAAAGCAGCCTCTATCCTCAAGGACCCCCCCCCCCCCCCCACCCCATCCCCCTGGCCATACCCTCTTCACTCTGCTACTATTAGGAAGGAGGTACAGGAGCTTAAAGACGAGCATCTAGCAGCCCAAGGACGACTTCTTCCTCTCTGCCATCAGATTCCTGAATGATCAATGAAACAGACTCATTTGGACTTTTTCTTGCTCTATTTTTAATTATTTTGTACAGTGTTTATATAAACGTTTGCCCTGTGATGCTGCAAATTTTGTTGCTTGTTCTGCAGACACTGTGGTTTAAGTAAAAACACAATGATTTTTATATAACAAAGATACAGAACCAACATTTTGGGCTTGATTTTCATCAAGGCATGAACAAAATGTAGGCAGGTGCTGGCCCCCATCGACAGTTTGCTCATACTTTGTTGAAGGGCTGAAGCCTGAAATGTTGATTATGTGCTTTTATCTTTGCTCCATAAAGTTCACTGTTTGACCTACTGAATTTCTCCAGCATTGTGTAAAATTCAATAAGGTCTGGCAGGTATTGATGCAATTGTTTTATTTCTCACTAGAAAATGAGTACTCCGTGCATTAAGTCTGCAGGGTGCGTAAATGTTAAAGGCACTTTAAACAAACGTGTTATGGACATCCTGTTATTCTCTGTTTGAAGGTACAGTGCACTGAGATCAATGATACATCAACAATTAGAAGATCGAACAGAGACAGAGGACTATATCTGAGCAACTTTCAACTTTCAAAACATTGAAATGTCATGAGTCAGTTTGGATGACTTCTCAAGAATAAATTTCACTGGATAAATGTAAATTTGTTCAATTTGTGTAAAATAACTCCTTTTCATGGAACTTTTGTCAAAATAAGACTCCTGTCTTTTACAAAAAACCTAGTATATGTTTTTGAATTAACATTTAATAATGCATAACATTTTGTCAGAAAAGCACTTTTATACTTTAAATATTGCTTAATTTAACATAATTATTTTTAAATGTGTAAAAACTTGACTAAAGTAAGGTTTCTAAGTGTGGACATATAATGCATAAGGAATGTTGGGATATGAACCATTAATATGACATTTTTGTAATTTATACAAGTTTCAATAAGACCACAAGTCAAAGCAGCAGAAATAGGCTATTCAGCTCATCAAATCTGCCCCACCATTTAATCATGAGCTGATCCATTTTCCCTTTCAGCCCCACTGGTCTTCTCCCCATAACCTCTGATGCCCTGGCTAATCAAGAACCCATCAATCTCTGGCTTACAGATATCCAATGAAATGGCCTCCACAACTGGCTGTGGCAATAAATTCCACAAATTTCCCACCCTCTAGCTGAAGAAATTCCTCCACATCTTCATTCTGTGAGAAACAGAAGTACTTCACAGAATTTGCTCGAGACAAAAATTGAGAACAAAGAACATTTAATATACAACAATGCAAAGTTGGGTGCTTCCCCTTACCCTGGGAATACACACACACACACACTTGGGGTCACCCAACTTTTATACAGTTTATTTCAGTATAGAAGTACCCTCCCCCTTACATTCTTCAGCCTCCTGGATGTATCTCTAAGAACATGGTCTTGGGGAAATTGATGGGATTGAAGGCAGATAAATCCCAAGGGCCTGATAATCTACATCCTAGGGTACGTAAGGAAGTGGCCATTCAGATAGCAGATGCTTTAAGAATTATTTTCCAGAACTCGATAGACTCAGGATCAGTACTCATGGATTGGAAGGTAGCTAATGTTACCCCATTATTTACAAAGGGGGAGTAGAGAAAAAGCGGGTAATTATAGGCCGGTGAGCCTTACATCAGTAGTGGGCAAAATGATGAAATCCATTATTAAGGATGTAATAGCGGAGCATATGACTAGCAGAGAAGGGATCGGACAGAGTCAACATTGATTTACAAAAGGTAAATCATGCTTAACAAATCTATTGGAATTCTTTGAGATGGTGACAGGTAAAATAGATGGGGGAGAGCCAGTGGATGTGGTGTACCTGGACTTCCAAAAGGCCTTCGATAAGGTCCCGCATAAACGACTGGCTTACAAAATCAAGGCTCATGGGATTGGGGGAAAAGTATTGATGTGGATTGAGAACTGGCTGGCAGGTAGAAGACAGAGAGTTGGGATAAATGGCTCATTTTCTGAGTGGCAGGCGGTGACCAGTGGTATGCCACAGGGATCTGTACTGGGACCCCAGCTGTTCACAATTTACATTAATGATCTGGATGAGGGGATTGGATGTAATATCTCCAAATTTGCAGATGACACCAAGCTAGGAGGGGTTGTGTGCATGGAAGAGGGGGTCAGGAAGTTCCAGTGTGATTTGGATAAATTGAGGGACTGGGCAGATACATGGCAAATGCACTACAATGTGGATAAATGTGAGGTTATCCACTTTGGAAATACAAACCGGAGGGCAGATTACTATTTGAATGGCAATAGATTAAGAGATGGGGAAGTGCAGAGAGACCTAGGGGTACTTGTACACCAGTCTCTGAAGGTGAGCATGCAGGTACAGCAGACGGTTAAAAAGGCAAATGGTATGTTGGCCTTCATATCAAGAGGGTTTGAGTATAGGAACAAGGATACCTTACTGCAGCTGTACAGGGCCTTGGTGAGACCCCACCTGGAGTATTGTGTGCAGTTTTGGTCACCTTATCTAAGGAAGGATGTTCTTGCAATGGAGGGAGTGCAGAGGCGATTCACCAGGCTGATACCTGGAATGGCAGGAATGACTTATGAGGAAAGATTGCGCAAATTGGGATTGTACTCACTGGAGTTTAGAAGATTAAGAGGGGATCTCATAGAGACATATAAAATTCTGGCAGGACTGGACAGAATGGATGCAGATGGGATGTTTCCAATGATGGAAAAATCCAGAACCCGGGGCCATGGTTTGAGGATAATAGGCAAACCATTTAGGACCAAGATGAGGAGGAATTTCTTTACCCAGAGGGTGGTGAATCTGTGGAATTCATTGCCACAGAGGGCAGTAGAGGCAGGTTCATTAAATATATTTAAGAGGGAATTAGATACATTTCTTCAGTATAAGGGTATTAAAGGTTAGGAGAGAAGGCGGGGATGGGGTATTGAACTTTAAGATCACCCATGATCTCGTTGAATGGCGGAGCAGGCTTGAAGGGTCGAATGACCAACTCCTGCTCCTATCTTCTATGTTTCTATCTATTATCTATCCTTATCTTATTCATACTGGCTTTATTCATTACACATATATCCATATTAGTTTTCTTCATCTTTCATATTTTCATATTAGTTTTACTCATCTCTCACAATCCTCACTTTTCTTTTAGCTACGCTTCGTGAATTCTCAACTGGAAATGTATTACTTGTAAACTTGGTCTTTTTCCCAGCGGGTCAGTAAACGAACTGCAGTCTCAGCATCATCAGACAGAATTTGGGAAACATACATCCTTTGGGTTATAGTGATCTGACGAGGGGTCCGTTGAATTAAATACTGCACACAAGTCTTTAGGCAGGGGAGCACCATAATGGCCAGAATAGCGAGTCCAGCTGCTATAAGGGCTGTGGGTATCAGACTCCAGTTACCAATAAAATGTCTAGTCCATCCCACACCGGACCAAGGTTGCCAAGTCTGAACCTGGGCATGGGAAGATTTTCAAACTCCTGAAGAAGTGTCTTTAACCGCTTGACCGTTGTGAGCATAGTCATTAACCAGTCTTTCACAAACGCTGCCTTCAGCAGCCGACGAGTAATCGAGAGCCAGGCGGCTTTGTTGAACTGTGGCTCGTATCTGTCGTCTTTCTTCAGCCCATAAATTCAGGGCCATCACTGTCTGTTCGGTGATGATCTCCAAGGCTGGAGTCTGATTAAACGATTTAAATGCCAAGCAGCTGTGGTGTTGTGGAGCAGCTTACATAATTTACAACTGGAACTCCCCTTACAGTGGTGGTTCTTAACATTCCGAATGTCTGTGTGACCCAAAGGATGATTTACAGGAGACCAAGTTGGGGAGGGGTGTTTCTTGTCACTTAACCTGTGAGTTGCAGCTTGTCTGCGAACATTAGCATAAGTATCACTGAACCTGTGAGTTACAGCCTGTCTGTGAACATTAACATTATGTATTTACTCTATCTCTGCTACATGTACAATCCTGACCAACATTCTGTCTGTTATTGTCCCACCATCTTCTTTGTGCTATCTCTTTAAAACTCCTCTTTTTAATAACTGTAGAGGCCGGAATACAAACCAAGTCTACTCCCCTAGGGCCGTTCTGTTCCCCTGGTCCATGTTGGGATCCTATATTAACCCATACTAAATAAGGTACCCCATTATGACTATACTCTATACCTGCGCCCTGTCTGCATTCTAAAGGTAACTAATTGTCACCTCTGCTGCCCCTATTCCAGGAGGACTTAATACATTGTGAGCAATTTGGTGATTTCCCAAAAATTGGGAACCAACAAGTAAACAAAACAGCAAATGGTAAAAACATTACAGCATTTTTTCCCAGCGTAGTGTAACTTTCAGATCAGTAGGATGAAGGACTGCACGCCAGGTGGAGGGTATATTATCAATGTCTTTAGTCTGTGGATCAGCAGCTTGTTTAATTCATTCTATGTGAGTCCACCCCTTTTCTTTCGTTCACACTGCAGTGTCTGTAATCAAAAGTACACAATAGGGGCCGTCCCAGACAGGTTTTAGTTGGTGATCTTGATATGCTTTTACATATACCCAATCACCAGATTTAATAAAATGAATAGGATGCTCCAGGGGTGGGTTTTGAGCTAATAAACCCTTCCATTTTAATTCGTATAGAGAGGCAGAAAGTCCCTTTAAATATTTGGGATATGTACTGGTCGTTCGCCTCAGGGGTAGGGGTATTAAAAGGTGACATACAAGGTTCGAGTATACCATCTTTCACCAACTGGTCAATTACTGGCTGCAGCCCCTTTCGGCCAGCCATTGGAATTGGATACTGCTTTCGTCTAATTACTTGCTCAGGATCTTTTAAAGTAACTTGCAGGGGAGGAATATCTAACACTCCATTGCTTCTTTTTGCCCATACTCCAGGATTTATTAGTTCCCGATCCTCCTCGGTTAATACATACAATTGAACCCCGATACCTGATTCCTGTGGTCTGATGCTGATAGCCAATTGGTCCTGTAAATCTCGTCCTAACAAACAAACTCCAGCTTGGGGAACCAGTAGAATGTCCTCTGTTACTATCTTCTCTCCCATTTGTATTCTTACATCCCTTAATACAGGGACCGTAAAATCTCTTCCTCCTACTCCTGAAATCATCACTGTCCCCTCTGTCTTAACACCCTCGGGTGGTTGTTAAATACTAGACCAGGCTGCCCCAGAATCTACTAAAAATGTCATCTTGTCACTGTGGGGTTCTATGCTTAAATTTACCAATGGTTCTCTGTGCAGCCTCACGGTGTGTATTGACTGAGAACCATGGCCCCCCCCCCCCCCATTCATAATCTGCTTCCATCTGTCGGACTCTGGCTTTACCCTACCCTTAATTTAGTCTATGTGTCGTCTGAGTCCAGTGTGTTCGTTAAATGAAGTGATAGGAGAAGGTATTTGGTTCAACAATCAGTTTATTACACAGCACAAGAATAAAGCTTAACAGAGCTCTGGTTCAGTCGTTAGTTCATAGGTCACCTGCACAGTGAGCTATTTCCCAAGACTGACCTCTACTGTCCAGTCTCTACAGTTTATATAGCTCAACCTTTTCATACAGAACAAAAGTTGGCTTCCTTTGCTAGATTTCTTGCATAAGATTTATCACAAGTAATTTCCTGCTCTGCATTTATCTGGGGTGTAGAGCTCCCATCTTAATCCTCAAGGTCAGAATATCCTGTTGTTTTGATCAGAAATCAATTCATACCCCAGATATTTCTAATTATTTCTTTGTTCTCATCTGGCCATATTCTTCTGTTCTACTCAACACCTCCTTCTGTCTTAGCCTTCTTACTGATATTCCATTCTCTTTGTTTCTGACAGTCTCTGTCAGGATTCTTTTTGTTTGTGCTAATCAACACCTCCTTTTGCCTTAACATTCATACATATCCTCTCTTGTATTTTGGGAGCAGGCAATTCTAAACCTACTGTAATCAGCCAACTTTGCTACATACTGTGGCTGCCCCTTACTTACATTACTCTTTCCCTTCACCATGAGGTAAATATTAAATTGTTACATAGTACTGGATTCATGTATACAAACTGAATAATACATAAGCATATATTCTACATATTTTCTATGATTAATTAACCCCTATATTCCAACACATCAGTGCATAAGATCGCGTCTCCCTGGCTCGCATTGGGCATTCTCTCTTAAAATGTCCCTCCTTTTTACAATGGTAGCAAACTAATGCTCCTGTTTCCCAATTCCTACCAGGGTCTCCACGGGGTCCCGGGAATGGTCGTCATCCCCGGAATTCCCCTCTACCCTTGCCCCTGCTCTGGTCTCTACTCTCCCACTCCCGGAACTCCTCCCAATGTCCAGGAGGTGGCACACAGCCCCTACCCTTTCCTTGCTGTCCCTCCACGACTTCCTTGACTGCCTGCATCAAAATCTTAGCCTTTCCTTTCTGTTTATTGGGCATTCTCTCTTAAAATTACGCACCTCTGTACTAGTCAGGGGCACATTTACATAACCAAGACCCCCTCCCATGGGAACTTCCCGTAAAGGTTTCATCCAGTTAATTTCTGGCTTATCCTCTCCTTTATAATGTCTCGATTCCTGCTCTCCGGGAAATGAATCAAAGGGTTCTGCCCTTCCCTCCCAGAGGGTCTCACACTGTTTTGAATCAAAGTCTCCTCCCTCTCGTCAATTGAGGTGGTAATCTAGTACTTTGTGAACAGGTCATCATACCATCCCTATTTTCTTCTCCTTTCTTTAGCTGTGGGGGAGGAGGGGAAGGTGAAGAAGGGTAGAGCATAGGAGAGAGGGGAAAGATAGGAGCCGGCATAGGAGGAGCATAAGGTGGAGGAAAGGAATGTAACTCATCCCATCCTTGTGTTTCAGGGACAAAAGGTTCATCATCCTTCTTGTTCTTACATTCCTTTTCATTCAAAACCAGTTGATCAACCGATCCACTGAGCCAGCAGGCTAGGCTGCATATTCTCTGCTCTCAATATTATCTCTTTGATTTTGATAGAGCCAGATGTTCAATGCCTGACACATCCAGTCCTCATCGGATCCGAACTTTGGCCAATATACTGAATTCCCTTTTATCGGGTTTTTTTTAACCCATTCCAGACAGCAATACCTGACCATGGTCTGTTTGTCTTTCCCACGGGTTTCCCCGCACCCCAATCAGATAGCATTAATCCTAACGGACTTTGCTTAGTTATCTGATTGTCCCGTCCTTCCTTAGAACTATTTCCCTTGCTACTCCAACCTCCCATACTAACAGGTAAGTAAAATTCCTCTTACTGGGATCCAGTAGCAATGCTCTAGCGCGCTTCCTCCCGTCGTTTGTTCTCAATGCCTCTTCTCGGATATCACTCGCTTCATCCACTGACCAGTCACCCGCCGTCCATGAGTCCAGCTGAATCAGCCGGGGTGCACCTACCTTCGTCGTCGGGCACTCTGTCAGTGGAGGGAGTAGGATCCCGGAGGAGTCCCCATTTGTGAGAAACAGAAGTACCTTCACAGAATTTGCTCGAGACAAAAATTGAGAACAAAGAACATTTATTATACAACAATGCAAAGTTGGGTGCTTCCCCTTACCCTGGGAATACACACACACACTGGGGCTCACCCAACTTTTATACAGTTTATTTCAGTATAGAAGTACCCTCCCCCTTACATTCTTCTGCCTCCTGGATAGGTTTGGCATTAGGCAATCCTGCCTGCCTACGTGCTGTTTCTGTGAACTTGCAGGACCAGGGGGTATCCTGTCGGTGTCTCATCATGTCATTATCCTTATTCACAAACCTGTCTTTGTTCTAATTTACACCCTCCCAACCCTCAGGGCTACAACCTCTTCATATGTAGAACTTGCTAACTGTCTAGGGCTTAACTAATTACATATCAAAACCTGCTAATTCTATCTAGGGCTAGAAGACCCTTATCTTATTCAGACTAAAATCTTCCTACATTCTATTATCTATTGTCTATCCTTCTCTCATTCATAAGGTGAACTTGCTGATTCTGTCAAAGGCTAGAAGATTCTTATCTTACTCAGACTGACTCTGCTTCCTACATTCTAATATCCATTTCTTATCCTGTTCATACTGGCTTTATTCATTTACCCATATATCTATATTAGTTTCCTCATCTTCATATTTTTATATCAGTTTTACTCATATCTCACACTATGAAACCTTTGGTAAGCCGATATGCATAAAGTGAAGACCCATTCTTTGGTAAAAAGCGAACACAGGTTTCTTCATGATAGCGAATTTTTGTAAAGCGAATATTCATCAAATGGGGGATATATGTATGCAATTTCAAAATTCCTTCATTGTCATGTAATAGTACAGATCATTGAATATTACACAAAATTGCCTTCTGCCTGTCGTAAGGCAAACAGAGTCCCATTAGTGTCACCCGGCTCCCCTTACAGTCCGAGAGAGAGTCGGACAGAGTCACTGAGTTTCCATGGATTCGCCTCCAGCCCTCCCGCAACCTCTGCAACTGCACAGACTCCTCCTGTTCGATCCATCTGCAGCCTGAGCTCCAGATACAAACCTCCGACACCCTTCAGTGCCTGAGACCCTTCCTGAGCTCTTCTTGTCCTCAGCACCCTCTCAAATCCCAGTTGCAAGACCCGTTTCCTCTGAGCCAGACTCCAGCCCGCGCGGCCACCTGTGGACCATCCTTGAGCCACTGAGCCCCTCGCTTGTCCGCTGTCACGGTCAATTTCCTGGAGGGTAGTCTCCTCTTCTTCTCCTCAGCGGGAAGTGTTCTGGAGTCCTGCCCCTGTCCGCTGCATCCCCAGAGTCTCCTTGGGCACAGACCTCGGGGACGCAGAATTTTAAAATAAAACCCCGTCGGCTTTAAAGGAGCTATGAGTGTAAATACGGGCGGTTGAACCCTGCGGAGCAGCGCCGTGTCTCCGCCCTCCCGGATCCACATTAACTCTCTCTCTCTCCACTTGGTCGGTTGTAACTGACCTTTGCGTTGCAAGGTCGCCAAGACCTTTTTACTGCTACTGCGCAGAATCGGCCGGGCCGCCGGGCCCTCCCTCCCCACAACGCAGAATCAGCTTCGTGGTGATCAGCGCAGGTTAACGGGTTGGCATGTTGCCGCCGGACATGGACTGCAGCATCGTCATCGTGGGCTGCGGCATCGCCGGGCTGGGAGCGGCGCGGCGCCTCGCGGAGCACGGCTTCAGCCGGATACGAATCGTTGAGGCAAAGGGGCGGCAGGGTGGGCGCATCTGGAGCCGCAGCTTCGGTGAGTCCGGTCGGCCTGGTGATGGGCAGAGGGGCTGGCCAATCGGCAAGGCGGGATGGTCCAGACGGGAGATCAGTGGCCGATGGGCGTTGAGTGGGAGGGACGGGGTTACAGAGAGCGGGGGGTGTATATACAACACAGTACAAGCCCTCGATGTGATGCCAACCTATATATTCCTTGAAAAGAAAGATTAAACCCTCCCTACCTCCTAACCTTCTATTTTTCTAACATCCATGTGTCTGTCAGAGTCTCTTAAATGCCCCTAATGTTCCAGCTTCCACCACCATCCCTGGCAATGAATTCCAGGTACCCACAAACTTCCCTCTGGTGTTTGCTGTTCCTGCCCTAGGAAGGGCCCAGGTTCTCTGACCATTGTCAAGTGTATCAAGTTCCTGGCGGAAATCCTCACCTGGTCCCTTAACACCAGTTCCATAGCCAGGAAAGCCCCAACAGCGCCTCTTCTTCCTGAAAAGGCTGAGGAACTTCATCTCCACCCTCACTATGTTCAATAGAGGATGTATTGAGAGCACCCAGTGCAACTGTATCACCGCCTGATTTGGAAGCTGTACCACAAGACCCTGCAGAGGATAGTGAAGTCAGCAGAAAAGACCAATGGGGAACCTCTTCCTTGCGTGGAGGACTACTGCAGTTGATGCAGGCAGAAAGCAATAAACATTGAGAAGGACTCCACACATCCTGCATGTAAACTGATCTCCCTTCTGCCTCTGGAAGGAGGTACTGTAGCACTCAGGCCCTTGTGACCAGAGTGAGAAACAGCTTTTCTTCCCCCCCCCCCTCCCCCCACAGCCATTGGCCTCCTGAACTCCAAGTACAAATGTGGATAGTGTGCCATGGATTTTCAGTGTATACGTCTTTAATACCTTAATATTTTAATGTGTTAACTGCTTTCCTAACTTATATCCATGTAAAAATGCTCCGTGATCCTGGAGAAACAGATATATCCTATAATACTGTTAGAAACAGAAGTACCTTCACAGAAATTGCTCGAGACAAAAATTGAGAACAAAGAACATTTATTATACAACAATGCAAAGTTGGGTGCTTCCCCTTACCCTGGGAGTACACACATACACTGGGGCTCACCCAACTTTTATACAGTTTATTTCAGTATAGAAGCACCCTCCATTAGGCAATCCTGTCTGCCTACGTGCTGTTTCTGTGAACTTGGAGGACCAAGGGGTATCCTGTCGGTGTCCCATCATGTCATTATCCTTATTACACCTTCTTGACTCTCAGGGCTGACTTACTTCTTACATGCAGAACTTGCTAATTCTGTCTAAGGCTAGAAGACCCTTATCTTATTCAGACTAACTTTACTTCCTACATTCTATTATCTATCCTTATCTTATTCATACTGGTGAACTTGCTGATTCTGTCTAAAAGGCTAGAAGACCCTTATCTTATTCAGACTAACTTTACTTCCTACATTCTAATATCTATTCTTATCCTATTCATACTGGCTTTATTCATTACACATATATCTATACTAGTTTCCTCATCTTCATATTTTTATATCAGTTTTACTCATCTCTCACAATCCTCACTTTTCTTTTAGATCAGTGTTACTCATCTCTCACAATACTACAATTTAATGACCATGTTACTTTCAAAATTTCTTTCAGCAAAAGGTTTGATTGAAATGGGAGCACAGTGGATCCATGGCCCTTCAAAGCAAAATGCCGTATTTCAGTTGGCCAGCCGGTACAATCTTCTGGATGAAATGGCAATGTCGGAGGAGAACCAGGCAGTGGAAGTAAATGGTCGACCCCCTGCTGTGACATCCTGCTACACCAGCTCAGGGAAGAGAATCGACCCAGAGTTAGCGGTCTCTGTGGAAGAATTGTATTCAACACTTATTCAGAAAAGCAGTGACTTTTTCCAGTCAGGGACTGAACCTGTGCAGAATTTGGGTGAATTTCTCAAGTGTGAAATTGCTCAGTGTGCAGAAGAATGGAAAGATGATAAAGAAGTGTGCAATCTTAAACTTGCTCTGCTAAATACAGAAATCAAGATAGAATATTGTATCTCTGGGGCTGACAGCTTGGATTTGCTGGCACTCCATCCATTTGATGAGTACACAGCTTTACCTGGAATTGATTGCACCTTTCCAGGGTTGGTGTCCAGTACAGATTCCCTTTTATGAAAAACTAGTGTATATTTTGGAGGGATTTTAAAAAATTTTCTTTCAATTAAGAATCCAACCATCTTTATTTCAATAGCACTTTTGTTATACATATCAGATCCTTTTGCAGCAAGAAAAAAGCTTGCTGGGAACTCTGCAAGTCCATTATCTGTATAATATGGAGTGAAGGGATGAAAAAACTCCATACTATGCAATGATTTCAGTGGATGGAGAACTGATAATGGAACACTTGCAAACTTTGCCAACAGACCATGCAGCTGTACTTTCTAAAGTGTATTTTATAACTGCAATTTAGTTACTAAGAGAGAAGTCGAGGAGTAACAATAATTGAAGGAATGTAGGCAATTGGATGAAAACAGGAGGGTGGGAGTGAACTGGAGCCTCCAGGGAAAATGCACTCAGACACGGGGAGAATGTAAACTCCTTACAGACAGCGCTGGATTTGAACCTGGGTCGCTGATACTCTAAAAATGTCACGCTAACTGTGCTGCCTACTAATCTTGACAAGTCAGTACAAAAAATTGTCTTAATAATTCTTTAATCAAGCAAAATAAATAGAGATTATTGATCAAGCTTGTGATTGCAATATGATCTTGATCACAATGCAGCAGATTCTCACTTAACATTGTTGATACGTTCTTGGAAAGTCCTACGTTAAACAAAACCAATTTTACCACAGGCTCATGATTAAAAATTAATTAAGTTCCTACAGTTTATTTCTGGTCATAAAAACATTACCAAACTTTGAATTAATGACCCAAATCACCTCTAATATTAAACATTGAAATAAATGTGTGCTATACAGACATTAATAAAAACAAATAATAATGTTTTAGTGAATTTAGTGATGGTGGTGCTGGTCTGGGGAGGGAGGCTACTGGGATCCTGCAGTGATCCCTCATCAGCTTGGTCATCATCGTCACCACAGAAGGTGAGGATGGGAGTGTTGCGATGAATTCCTGAGGGACCTGGTGTTGCCTCAGTTTAGGGTGGGGTGATAGGTGGTGTTCATGGTCATGGTGTTGCTGTTCCTGCAACTGCTCAAACTTTTTGATTAGCCGGGGTTTTAAAAAAACATGCCCAAGGTTTTTTTCTTCTGCAGCAGTTGTATCCATTCATTATCGTCCTATTTGCTTCTGCACTTCTCTTTGAGGGTCTTTCTCAGTGAAAAAGGCCACACCTCTATCTAACAACTGGAAAGCCTCAGACAAATCTTTAATGTTTGTAAAGCAAAAATTGTACGAGGCTGCAGTTACCAGTATTCGGTTTAAACCCAAACAATAAAGAGTGGGGTGGGGTTTTTTTTAATTTATTTTCTCATCAACATTATAATGAAACAATGTTGAATTCAAGGACTTACTGTATTTTATTGAATTTATTTTTCAGTGGATTTAAGACCCTAATTGATGAAATGATGAAATCCTTACCTAAGGACATTGTGTCATTCAACAAGCCAGTGAAATGCATCCATTGGACGGATTCCTTCAAAACACCAGGAGCACCAGAAGGCTCTTGCTCTGTACAGGTGGAGTGTGAAAATGGCGAGATTATACCTGCAGATCATGTTATAGTCACTGTCCCTTTAGGTATTATAACATTTGAGTTTTATTTTGTTAATACGAAAGTAAAATCAGTGGAAGATTCTGTATGAGGAAGTCTGCTTTCACAGGTTCAATACTTTTGCAGTGTGCCCAGAATAAAGCGTGTCTAAAATAAAAATAATCTTCAACCCACAGTATGCAGTTTTGAGAAATGTGGCAGTGAAATTCTAATTTTGAAGAATAAAAATGATAAAACCCTTTTATAGAGTTGTGCAGCACAGAAACTTGCCACGCCCAGCTTGTCCGTGCCGATCAATGTGCCCTGCTTTAGTCCCACTTCCTGAATTAGGCCCATACCTTCCAAGCCCTCCCAATCCATGTAATTATCCAACATATCTATCTCTACAACTAGATCTGCCAGCTCGTAATATATGCCCACCACACTCTGTGGGAATAACTGTCCCCTCATGTCCCTTCTAAACCCCACATCCCTCACACTCGAGCAATGGTTTTCAAACTGTCACCCTAAACTCACATTCCACCTTAAGCAATCCCTATGCCATAAGTGCTCTGTGATTAGTAAGGGATTGCTTAAGATGGTAGGTGAGTGGGGAAAAATGGTTGAGAATCACTGCTCTAGACCTAATTGTTACTGAAATATTTTGCTTGAGAAAACTGTCATTGCCCCAGTCCCTTTGGAGTTATGAAACTATGCACATAACGAGTCAGTTAGGTACAATTAAAGCAGTGGTTTTCAAACTTTTTTTCTTTCCACTCACAAACCACCTTAAACAATCCCTTACTGATCACAGAGCACTTATGGCACAGGGATTTCTTAAGGTGGAATGTGAGTTGGGGGGGGAGGGTAGTTTGAAAACCACTCCACTAGAGTTATGCCAACACCTAGATTCACCTACTCTAGGAGACAAATGGTCACTATTTCCTCTCTCAATTCCCCTAATAATCTTACAGACCTAAATAAGATTCCCTCTCAACCTCCTGAAGTCTAAGGCAGTGATTCTCAACATTTTTATTGACATACCTCCTTACGTAATCCCTTACCAGAGAGCACCTATGGCATCCTATGCCAAGGGCATTGTGAGTAACGGATTACTAAAGGTGGTATGTGAGTGGAAAAACAAAGTTTGAAAACCACTGATCTAAAATACTGAGAGGAAAAAAAATCGAAGTGCAAAAGTAAGAGTCCTTAAATGAGTCCCTGATTGAGTTTATTGTTGAGGAGTCTGATGGTGGAGGGGGAGCATCTGTTCCTGAAACTGGTGGTGTGAGTCTTGTGGCACCGATGCCTCTTTCCTGATGGCAACAGCGAGAACAGAGCATGTGTTGGGTGATATGGATCCTTGATAATTGCTACTGCTCTCCCACAGCAGCATTCTCCGTAGATGTTCTTGATGGTGGGGAAGGTTTTGCCTATGATGTCCTGGGCTGTGTCCACTGCCTTTTGTATTAAGCCACCTTTTCTTATGGAATATTTTCCAAACAAAGGTTCCAAATTTCCAGTCAAAAAATATGATTGGTGTAGTCAAGAAACTAAGCAGTAGTTTTGATTTTAAAATTTGAATAAATCTTTATGATCCTTACAAACTCAGAAGCTGAGGAACAAAATGGTACCACATCCTGCTCTATTCCTGGCCCTTTACATTTTTGTTTCTTGTGTCGGACTTGTGGTTAATTCTCTTAAGAGTTGTGCATCAAACTGCGTGTGTAAATCAAATCTTGTAAAATAGAGTTGGGGTTAAGCATTAATTGAAAGTCATACAATTTGTTCTCTAGGTTTCCTTAAGGAGCATTGTGAAACTTTCTTCTGCCCCCCGCTTCCTCCCAGTAAAATAAATTCCATTCAAAAATTGGGTTTTGGAACAAATAATAAAATCTTCCTTGAATTTGAGGAGCCATTTTGGGAACCAGACTGTGATTTGATCAAACTGGTCTGGGAGGATGAGTATCCGTTGAAAGAAAGGCCGCCAGATCTGCACAAGGTGTGGTTCAGAAAAATCTTTGGCTTTATCATCCTTCGGCCTGTAGAAAGGTAATTATCCTCGAGATCTGTTTCTGTGATTGAGTATCTAGCATTATGCTTTCTTGTGATTCTGCTTAGTTGTGGCATTATGGGAACATTTTTAATGTCTGAATACGCTTTGATGAGAAGTAGCGTTTTGTTCCCACTGCTGTAATCAGCTAGTTATCACTAAGCAAGAGCAGTAGCACACTTCTTTAGATGGTCAATTGGTGAGGGGGACAGATTGAACCAGCACGTAGGGTTCTTAATCAAGTAAAGGAATGAAAATTGAGTGTTCCATGTAATGCTCTGAATCCGATGCTGGCTGAGCTGCAGTGAAACAGAGAGACAAAGATGTAAAATCCAAATATCTTTCTTTTCCAATCTTTTTATTATTATTATAATTTATAAACACATACAGTTCAGAGATATGAAAAATACATAGTAAATAACGAATTAATACAGAGATATTAAACAATAATATTGCAGAATAAAAATATATCATAAAAAAAATTTTTAGATCAGTTTAGAGTATGAACTATCTCTAAAAAAAGATATAATTAATAAAAATATATAAAAAAAAGAGAAAAAACCCCAAAAAAGAAGAAAAAATAAATCTGAATTAAAAACTTAAAAAATAAAAAAAAACCTACCGATATAGCTAAACCACGCCGATCACTCCGATCTCATCTAGCAGCCCAATTATCATACATAATCATAAAAAGAAAACAGAGCCAGATCAACTCACCACAAATGAAAATATTGAATAAATGGTCGCCAGGTTAACTCAAACTTAGAAGGGGATTCATAGACAGAGTTTCTAATTTTCTCTAAATTTAAACATGGTATAGTTTGGGTAAACCATTGGAAAACAGTGGGAGGATTAACCTCTTTCCAATTCAATAGTATAGATCTTCTAGCCATTAGTGTAAGAAAAGCAATCATACAATCCGCAGGAAGAGATAAATAAGTCAAATCTATCATAGGTAATCCAAAAATTGCAGTAATGGGATGTGGTTGTAAATCAATATTTAAAACGGTAGATATAATGGAAAAAATTTCCTTCCAATAATTCTGTAAAGAGGGACAGGACCAAAACATATGTGTAAGGGAAGCTATTTCCAATTGACATTTATCACATATAGGAAATCTAAACTGGAGGGAGGATTGGCATTACCCAACTTTAGAATTTATTATTGGGCAATTAATATTAGTTACTTAAGGTATTGGTTGAATTATTCAGAATTATCTCTAAATCCCCATTGGGTAAATTTAGAAATGAAACTGGTACAAAATTTCTCAATTAGTTCTATTTTGGGAGCTGCTCTCCCTTTTACTCTTACTAAACTATATAAACTAATTGATAATCCAATGGCTAAACATACACTACGTATATGGTTTCAATTCCGGAGATTTTTTGGCCTAAGTCATTTTATCTTGGAAACCCCTATTGTACTAAATTTCTTTTTTCATCCCTCTCTAATTGATCAAGCTTATTTACTCTGGAAAGTTAAAGGTATAACATGCTTTTCGGATTTATTCTTGGATAACTCTATCATGTCATTTGAACAATTATCCATGAAATATGATTTACCTCGATCTCATTTCTTTCGATATTTGCAGATTAGGAGTTTCTTAGTTTCGACTTTACTCTCTTTTCCCAATCGGGAGACTACGACTGTTTTAGAGGATATACTATATTCAAAATTCCCTCAAAAAGGTGTGATATCTAAATTATATAATATAATTACAAAAATAAATTCTGGGACTTTTGGAAAGTTTAAAAATGATTGGGAAAGAGAACTCAACCTTCATATTTCCAATGAAAATTGGAATAAAATTCTGCGACTGGTAAACTCCTCTTCTCTATGTGCAAAACATTCACTGATACAATTTAAAGTTGTTCATAGAGCTCATATGTCTAAAGGTAAAATCCAAATATCATTCCACAACGTGCCAACTGCAATTTCCTTTCTTCCACAGCAGAGTTGAAGCATATTGTGCGAGATAAACCCAGGATATTTATAGTTTTTCAGACTGTTCTCTGATTGCAGGTGTGGCCATGTACTCTTAACTGTGCTTGCTGGGAAGGAAGCTATCTTTATGGAGCAGTTGTCTGATTCTGAAGTTAAGGATTGTTTGATGCAACTCATACACCAGTTTACAGGTACATTTTCTCACATATTGGAGCAGATATTCCAACACCCAACAAAATACTAACGAGGACTTTTATTTAGGGAACCCATTAATACCTCCACCAAAGAATATACTACGATCAAAATGGCACAGCGATTATTTCACAAAGGGATCATACAGTTATACTGAGGTTGGCAGTTCGGGTGATGATATTGATATCATTGCGCATCCTCTCCCACCAAAATCATCAAAGTTACAGGTACTTTTTCATCTCATGATTTTGTTTTGTTTGTATCTTGAGATTAAAGTCACTGTGTGGGATCATCTTCGGCATTCGCTCTACAATGAGGGTGACTTGCTTCACACCAATTCTGTGGGTTATGAAGTGGCTGTTGTGTGTCCATTGTGAGATTTGCAGACTACCGCAAGTGGGCAGCTGCTGGTTGATGGGGATGGTGGCTGGGCTGTTAGGGATGCCAGGTGTTTCTTCCACTGTCTCCACTTCACTCATGCAGACTCAAGATGGTCCACTGCTTTGAGTAATGAGGCCCAGGATTCCAACAAATCAGTGTGGATATTGCATTTTTCTCAGTAAGACAAAGAATAATCTTGAACGATCTTCTCTGTCCTGAAAATCTCTTCCTTCACCAAAGTCAAAGCGGAGTTATTCCAGGTGTCGGATCTGAGCTTCCTAGCTTGCCCATTGGACTGAGTTGAGTGTAATCTGAGCCTCTACTGAGCATGGACTCGCCTATCCTGATAATGCGTTTGGAAACAGCATTGGTGGTGTTCCTCCAGTGTTTTCAGCTGCCAACTGTGTGTTGCCCATGTCTCTCAGGTCACCACTTCATTCTGGATCGTAAGCTTGGTGCAAGGATTGATGTAAA
The DNA here is from genome assembly GCF_036971445.1 of Narcine bancroftii. Taxonomy (NCBI): domain Eukaryota; kingdom Metazoa; phylum Chordata; class Chondrichthyes; order Torpediniformes; family Narcinidae; genus Narcine; species Narcine bancroftii. The sequence continues at coordinate 72,326,306 of NC_091474.1, read as the reverse complement.
ATGAAAATGCTGGAGAAACTCAGCTGGTCAAACAGTTTATGTAGCAAAGAAAAAGATACCTAACCAATGTTTCAGGCTTGAGCCCTTCATCAAGATAGTCAGGCGCCCAACAAACTGGTGGGGGAAGGGGCAGGGTGAGAAGCACAATTCCAAAGGCAGGAGCCAGGATAAGGGGGAATGTCTGCAAATGGAGAGAGAAGGAGGTGGAGAGCTGGAGGAAAGAAAGCAGGGAGAATGGAGAGTGGGCTCGCAGAAACTACAGAAGTCGATGTTAATGCCATCCGGTTGGAGAGTGCTCAGCCGGAAAATTAAGCAGTGCACCTCCAATTTATGAGTAAACTTGATGGGATAATACATTAGGCCATGGACAGAAATGTCTGCTCTATCTACATCTCCGGCTGCCTTAGAAAGGCATTTTACCGAAAGGCCCACACCTTACTGTCATCAGACTCCAGAATGAAGGGGACAACAGTGCTCTCATGCTGTCTTTGCTTAGTGCTAGTTGATTTTCCTTTTCATTTTAAAGGTAATGGTTTCATTATTGTTATGTAATACTACATTTAGAATGTAACATACATGAAATTCTTTAACTTTTGTCTACCATAAGGCAGACAGTCACCACTTTATTCAGTGCCCCTCACAGAAACCTACAGCACCTGGTGTTTCTTGGCAGTCTCCCCTCTAAGTAATGATCAGGCCTGACCCTGCTTAGCTTCTGAGATCAGACAATTTAGGCATTTTCAGGCTATTAGGCTTCTATAATGCTATACTCGACTGTGTGTCATGTAAGAGATAAGCTGTTGGTCTGTTTGCAGAAGAGCCCTTCTCACTGAACTAGATATTTTGTTGTTTTTTTTTAAATTTATTTATAGTATCTCCATACGTTCATTTCAAATTGATTTAGTATAATATTACATAATAGATACTAAATAATTTTCAAATTTTCACCCCCCCCCACCTCCCCTAACCCCTTAGGAAACCACCTTGTGGTGGTTAATTCCCAAAAACCCAAATGGGTGTGGTATAAACCACAAGTGGCATATGACTTTCGGGAGCAGAAGTACCACTCCTTCCCCCCCCCCCCCCGGCAGACAAAATACACGTATAAACGGAAAAATCATCATTTCTTATATCCATAAAACCCCGGTCCATCAATTTAACCATTCTTATTCATAAACTCTTTTTTTTGAAAATCCAAACTTGATATTAAATTTTGCACCCTTTCCACCCTCCCAACACTGAGTTTACAATCAATAAAAGTTTTTTTTTAATTTTTTTTTTCAAGTCTTCCTGAATTTCATCCACTGAATTAAAACACCTCTGAACATATTCAACACCGAATCTTCCATTATTCTCAGTCTCAAGTTGAATTTGTAGCTTACTTTCAAAAAAAGTTTTTTCAAATCTTTTAAAATTTTCTTGAAAATAATTCCTTCGATCTTGATCTTCTAAAGCATCAATGTTATTCATAAGTTCTTTCTTCTATGTTTCCCAATTTAATATCAAATTTTCCACTTTGTCAATCTTCTCAATGTTAAGTTGAAATTATTGTTTATTTTCAAGAAAAACTTATTCAAAATTTTTAACTCTTCTTGGACATTGCTCCTTCAACTTTAATTTTATAAATCATCAATCTTGTTCATAGTTTCTTTCTACTGAGTTTCCAAATTTAATAAAGTTTCCATTTTTTCCAATTTTCTCAATATTAAACTGATCTTGTTGTTTAGTTTAAAAAAAACCTTTTCAAAAGTATTAAAATCTGTTTGCAATGTATGCATACTCACAGATAATAAATTCACTCTTCCAATATTCCATCCAAAAAAAATCACTGATAAACCTTATTGCAGGTCAAGGAGTTCCATATATATGTTTATCTTCAGAAAATATTTCAAATCAACATTCGTCGCCATCTTTCAAAAAGGAGTCCGAAATCAACTTTAATAAGTTCTGTTCTTGAGAAAATTCCAGCACCAACTCCGACTCTGTCTGGGCAAATAGGTCAAATTTCTTCCAAAGTCAAAGAATGTAATTTTGTTCTGTATTTATAGATAATAAGTTCATCCTTCCGATATTCCATCCAAAAAAAATCACTAATAAACTTTAATGTTATCTGGATTTTTAAAACTCACGGGCAACCAATGCCAATTACTGCAATTTATCTTCATAAAACATTTCAAATCAATATTCATCACCATCTTTCAGAGGGGTGTCCAAGGCCAGCTTATCCGACAGTCCAATTAATGAGCTCCGTTCTTAAGAAAATTCCAGCCTTGACTCCGTGGTTCTGTCTGGGCAAGTAGGACGAGTTTCTTCCAAAGTCGGAGAGTGTAATTTTGTTCTGTATTTGAACTCTATTTTCCTTAATCTTTGTTGCCATTTTAAACATCTTTCAGAGGGGTGTCCAAGGCCAGCTTATCCGACAGTCCAATTAATGAGCTCCGTTCTTAAGAAAATTCCAGCCTTGACTCCGTGGTTCTGTCTGGGCAAGTAGGCCGAGTTTCTTCCAAAGTCGGAGAGTATAGTTTTCTTCTGTATTTGAACTCTATTTTCCTTAATCTTTGTTGCCATTTTAAACATCTTTCAGAGGGGTGTCCAAGGCCAGCTTATCCGACAGTCCAATTAATGAGCTCCGTTCTTAAAAAGATTCCAGCCTTGACTCCGTGGTTCTGTCTGGGCAAGTAGGCCGAGTTTCTTCCAAAGTCGGAGAGTGTAGTTTTGTTCTGTATTTGAACTCTATTTTCCTTAATCCTTGTTGCCATTTTAAACTAAAAACAATTGATAAACAAAACAAAGACTTTTAACAGAAAAGAAATATTCTTAAAACGGGTATTTATATAACTGCCTGGGGGAGACCGGGAAGGCACGTCCGCTCCCTATGCCATCTTGCCACGCCCCCTGAACTAGATATTTTGTGACAACTAAACATAAACATAAAAAATACTTTCCCAGATCCCATCCTGGATCTTAGCTGTTGAAGTAGGTGCCAGTAATATGTCAGTGTTGATTTTAGCATTGAGCTGTGCAAGGTCCATCTTCTTGTATGTTTCAATGGAGTAATCAACAATGACTTGAACTTGGCTTTCAGTTGTCATCTGTAAATTGTAATTCCGAGGTTAAAGTTATGGTGATCTGTTTCTAGAAGTACGATGATCCAGCAAGCAAATAGGAAGCTGACAATGTTATCACTCTTTGTAGAAATTGAATACAAATACAGGAGATTGTAAGATATTGGTGACAACATATATCTGGGGAGCAGTGGACAGTTATTGCCTCTTTATCGAAGGAAGGATATTAATGTATCAGAGAGAGTTTACCAGATTAATACCTAGAATAAATAAGTTGTCTCCTGAGGCCAAGCCGCTCGATGGCCAAACCGCTAATGCAGTGGTTCTCAACCTTTTTCTTTCCACTCACATCCCACTTTAAGTAATCCCTATGCCATCAGTGCTCTGTAATTAGTAAGGGATTGCTTAAGGTGGGATGTGAATGGGAAGGGAAGGTTGAGAACCACTGCTCTAGACCCAATTGTTACTGAAATATTTTGCTTGAGAAAAATGGTCATTGGCCCATTTCCTTTGGAGTTATGAAACTGTGCACATAACAAGTCAATTACATACAATTAAAACAGTGGTTTCCAACCTTTTGCTTTCCACCCATATACCACCTTAAGCAAACCTTAACTAATCACAGAGCACCTATGACATAGGGTTTACTTAAAGTGGAATGTGAGTGGAAAGAAAAAGGTTGAGAACCACTGTACTAACATATCCCCTGGAATTTAGAAAAGTGAAGGGACTTGGTCGAAACACACAACTCATGGCAGGGTAGATGTGAAGAAGTTTCCTCTGGTCTCTATTCATTTCTTCATATTTGAACAGACGTCATTTTGGTTTTATTAATTATGAAATATGAATATTTTATTAACTATGTCGTTCTTAACTGGTCCTGCCTTCAAATTATGACGATCAGAAATGGGAGCAGAACATACAGCTGCTTGCACCCATTCCACCAATTAGTGAGATCAGAACTGATCCAGTGGCTGAATGACACTAACATCACAAGCAGTGGAAGTGTTTGGGATAGATATTTGTGACTCATTGTGAGTTAATTACTTTGCTGTTAGCCTTTGCAGGTGCTTTTTGCTGGTGAAGCTACTCATCGGACATTTTATTCTACAACCCATGGTGCCCTGGAATCAGGATGGAGGGAAGCAGATCGCTTGAGAGATAACTATCTGAATGATGTCTCCAAAACTCCAAACTATAAAACTTAATTGTCAAATGGAAAAGTGCACTCATCTCTGTCCTTAGCCATTAAATTCCAGAGTCCAAAGAATTAATCTACATTTAGCCACAAGGTGACAATTATTAACAATGCTTCTTTTATGATTGATGTTGCTGCATGTGGATCCTGTTCTCAGTGTTTTGTGCAGTGAGGCAGCACGAAAATGATAGGAATTTATGAATAGGATACAGCAGGGAAAGGTGAGAATGATCATTGGGTCAAGAAGGTAGCAGATTAAATCATTTAAAATTCTGTGGACATTTTCCACTGTCAGGTGAAGATCAGAGAATCAACCCAAAACAACTATTCTTTGCTGAACTTCATTTCATTGGAGTCTCTCTCCAAATCTGTAAAAAAGAAAATCTGTAGATGCTGGGGTCCAGTGCAGTACACAAAGTGGTGGATAAACTCAGCAGATTCCACAGCATCCGTAGAAAGTAAAACGTATCGACATTTTGGGCCTGAGCCCTTGTTCAAGAGACATTTTCGTGCTGCCCACTGACATTGCTCCGTCTTCTTTAGATGTCTCACTATCTTTCTTTCTGTTTGTACTTTAGACTTTGAGCCATTTTAGCTTTAAGCATTGACCATTTTCTGTCCTGATGGAAAGGATGGGAATCTCATTCAAGTATTCATGCGCATCACTAATTAGAAATCAAGGGTTTAGATTGTGACCAAAATAGTGCGAACACAATCTCCTTTCAAGTCTTTAAAAAACATCTACAAACCTGCACCACCACCAGGCCGATGTTAGAACTGGGAATGGAATAAAAAAAATTAAAATCGGACTCCAGCTAGAGATTTCACAAGTTAATTCTACGATTAATATAATTTTAAACTTTTGCTCACCACATCAAATAAGCCTCATTTACCGTATATGTGCGTGCAATAGTCGAATTTTGTGGAGCAATTTTTAGGGTTAAATTTAGGGGGTCAACTACTACACGCATACTACTTTTGACCATGGTTTGTACCTGCGTCATTCAGAGCATCGGGAGCTTAGATGGGCGGGCGGCTGGCGGTCAGGAACTCGAATGGGCAGGTGGCCGGGGTCAAAAATAGGGTGTCAACTTTTATACTGTTTAGACTATTATACACATATATACAGTATTATGACATAAAATTTAGAACCATCCTCTAAAACAGAATAAAGCCAAGACTAATGCAGAGAGCTTAAAAATAAATCAAACAACCTACAACTGAAGACAAAATATGACAATGCTATCCATTAAGAAAATTGGAAAATATTAGCAGTACTTTTAGGTTGAGTCATGTCAATATTTAAAATTTTCAAAATGCACCTGTTTTCTGAAATCAATGATAAACCTGCAGATGATGTCCTTAACAACTTCTTCTAAATGCCCACCTTTGTAGACTATTCCAAGAATGCAGTGCTGAGTGATCCCGAATTGTTCTAAAAATCCATTTAAGATATCAACCACCATTACAAAAATGGTGTTTAGGACCCACTGTATCCAGCTACATCCGCCAAATGGTGTTGAGGTCTGCAGAACCCCTGGAGCACAAGTCCGATCCCTCAGCTGTTTTAGTCTGTGTGGTCCAGAAGCTCTGGACTAGTGACTCCCAGAGATAGTGACAAATAATACTGAGAACTTGGCACAGAAAAGGAGCAGGTAGTGGTGACAGGGCTACTGGAGGCAATGACAAGGGCTTTCTCATGAAGTACAATACCATAGATAAAGGCAGGAGTGATGAGTGACAATTACTGTTGCAGTGTGTTTCAAATAACACCAGTACCAGAGCTGAGAGTTAGACATTTTCCAATGCTATATAAAATAAATCAGTTGTATTCCTGCAACACTCCCATGTTAACATTGATTGCAAATCCTGTCAGCCAAACACAAAGAATTTAATGGTCATAGAATTAATATGAGAAAATGAAATCATTAGAAAGTTTTGCTGGTACTTGAAATACTATCTCCATTCATTCGTGTTGCTAGAAAGTAACGTGATCCTTTGGAAAACACATTAAATCAATTTTAGGCCTTTATTAATGCAACAAATTTACCATTTTGCTTTACAATTAAATTACACATTTCTGCTGGTTTGATTGCAGAGGGGGCAGGGATATATTTGAACCATGATTTCTAATGTTTCTCTGACAAACTAATGCAAGAATCATTTAGTTAATGTTTTAATGACCAGTTTATTCAAGTAATTATATCATATGCATGAAATATTGCTCTTGCTACTTGTGCTGGAGAATACTGGCCTCTTGGGTATTTACCAATTACTTAACCAAACTTAGTTAACTTGAAAACTTAATTTTATCTCTAGTCCAAGAATCTCTAATTCTCAAGCATTTACATTATGCAGTACATTGTGAACGTTGCTGTATCTTGTAAATCTGTTTATGTGGAAGTTATTCACAATTTCACTACACACCAAGTATTGTAGAAATGTTTTGCCCTGGAAGATTTAGAGCAGTTTTTCTCAAACTTTTCTTCCCACACACATAAGCAACCCCTTACTAACCACCAAGCACCTATGGCATCCTATGCTCTGTGGTAAGTAAGGGATTACTTAAGATGTTATTTAAGTGGGAAAAAAAAGGTTGAGAACCACTGATTTAGAGTGATGGACCAATCAGCTTGGTTTTATGAATTTGTATCCACTCATTCACCTGTACTTCATTACATTATCTGACTGGAATGAATTCAACACTCCAAGTGGAAGACGATTTGTCTTGTTAAAACTGGAAAGAAAATTTAAGGTGCATGGTTTTAGTATTCTAGTGCTGTGTATTATCCCCAAAGTGCTCTTCCAGCTGCCTACTTCTCCACATCACCCTAATTGTTTGTTATTCTGTGACTTGTTGATCAAAACTAAAAATTATTTTGTTTTCAAAATCTAGAAGATATTAGATTATTAAATGATTTTTCATCCGGACACTTTCTATCAATGAATGACAGTTAAATGTCTTAACAGTTGTGAATAAATTTATTTTAATTACTGTATAACTAGTGAATCTAAAAATATTTGGTAGAAACTGATTTCAGCTTTATCCTCTGAAAAATAGCAACATTGTATAGAATTTTTGGTAAATAATGCTAGAAATACATTTAAAACATTGTCCATTGAGTCATTTGTCAATTGAATCTTGAGAAAACAACAAGAAGCTGGAGAATTCGGGATCAGGTAGCATCCGTGGGTAGAAATGGTCAGTCAACAGCCTGGGTTGGAGCCATTTATTGAGCATTCTCTCCCATGGATGTCCAGCAGCTCCACCCTCTGGAGAACCATGAGAGATGGACAGTGATGTCTCACACTATAAATTACTTTTTCATGAAGCAAGTAAAAACACACAATGCTGGAGAGACTCAGCAGGTCAAACAGTATCCTTTATGTAGCAACAGTTCTGTATCTCTGCATTTGCTACATAAAAGACACTGTTTGACCTGCTGAGTGTCTCCAGTATTTTGAGTTTTTACTTCAACCACGGTGTCCACAGAATTCTGTGTTTTACCCTTTCTTGCAGCAACCTCTCACAAACAGCAACATGACAATAAATAATTTTTGTGTGATTTTTGCAAAGAAAGGCTATTTAAAAGTGCTGTAACATTATTGAATTACATTATTAATTGCATAGAATCAGAATGGCTGCAGCGCAGAAAGATGACTTGGCCAGCATCCACACCACCTTTCCACCAGAGTGACTCTCATTCTGGCCACCACTCCTTTCATTGTAGCCTTGTAAATTTTCGTCCACTTTTTATTTCTCCCAATCCCTTTTTTGAAAGGCACAGAGGAATTTGCCTCCTCTGCATGGGGCACATTTCAGATACCAACCTCAAATATTTCTGCATGCCACTTTCAATTCTCTCCCCTTTTATACCAGCTCGGACTTCTAGCTTTTGATTCCCCCAACCCCCTAGCCAGCAAAGAGAGCAGCCTACCACTCCTCCCTCCAGTCCCCTCATACAATTCTATCACAGATCTCCTGATTCATTGATAAAAAGAAATGTCTATCCCTGTACCAAGAAGCCTTATCCCAAGAACTATTCATGGGACTATCCTGACCCTATCATTTACTGCATAAAATTTCCTTTTCTTTGGCACATCAACAAAGGTGTGCATTTCAATGAGGTTGTGCATCTGAATCTTTAATTCAGCAAATCAACTATAATTTACATGGATTGGCATACATTTTATTCAAGGTCCTACACTGGAGAGTAACTTCTCAGTCTGCCTTGAAGTACAATTAAGCTTTTGTTTTTCAGTAATTAGTTAGCCTTCATCTAATGAGGAAAAACAAACATTTTAAAAGGTTTAAACACCTTCAACGTACCCCTCACTATCAGGATGCTGCATACCCCCAAGCGTGGCTCTTGTTAACATTGAGAGAGAACATGCATCGAGAAAGCAAGTGGTAGAGTTATGCACCACAGTTTATGCTCCGTTATCTGCCTTTTGCAAACTGTTCCTTCCGAGGCTGCGCTTTTCAGGTCGCAGGTGATTTGGAGACGGTTTCTGCTTGGCTGTCAATCAATGGTTGCCCGGGTAACGGCAGTCGGAGGCCATGAGCGGCCGGGTGATGCAGGCCGTCCCCAGGCTACGGCACAGTTTTGACTTCGGCGGCCGTGATGTGGCGCGATGGTTCCCGGGCCACATGGCGAAAGGTGGGCGGGGGCCGGGGCCTAGGGCGCGGAGGGGTATCCAGGGGCCCCGTTCGGGGAGGGTAAATGATCACCGGCCGCGAATACCGCCGGTGTCCAGCGTTTGCTGCTTGCCCTTCGGCCCGTCTGTCCGTGCTGACCAGGCGGCGACCCACATGCCTGCATTTGGCCCATATCTGTCCAACCCTTGCCTGACCGATGCCCCTACACTGTTGAACTGTGCACGCAGCACCTTGTCCTGCGCACGCACCCTGTGAACGGCACAGCACTATAGCCTGTCGTACTTGCAATGACTTGCTGGATAGCATGCAAAATAAAGCTTTTCGCTGCATCTTGGACAATGCACAACTCAATTCTATCCATGTAACTGTCCAAATGTCTGACAATTGTCACAGCCTCCTCCATTACCTCTGGCCACTCATGCCATACACCTACCTTTTTAAACATCTCCCTTCCATCCTTAAACACATGCCATCTAGTTATCCTGGGGTGTGGGTGTGGGTGTGGGTGGGGTGGAGGGGGGGGAGACTGAGACCATTCGCCCTATTGATGCCTCTCGTGATTTTATTGCTTCCATAAGTTTTTCCCCTAAGCCTCCTTCACTCCAGGGGGAAAAAGTCTCAGCCTATGCAGCCACTCTTAATTCAAGCCCTCCAGTCTGGGTAGATCCTAGTGAATCTTTTCTGTGATGGTGGATGGATGGAGAATTGGTGTTGATGGGTGTGTGAAAGAGGGCCAGGGGATTAAAAATACACTGGAAGAAGCTAATGGGTCAGCAGCATCTGTGGAGGCAAAAGGTAGGGATGAATGGGCTATGTCACAAGAAATTGTTCGATATTAGATTCTGTGATCCTGTCGATCAACCAGTTCCATCAGATACCGATCAGCTTATCAACGTCAGATAACAGGCCCTTCCTGCTCATGAGCTCACACCACCCAATTGACCTACACCCCCTGGTACGTTTTAAATGGTGGGAGGAAACCGGAGCCTCTGGAGAAAACCCACACAGGCACGGGGAGAACATGTAAACAAGCTCCTTATAAGACAGCGTGGAATTCGAACCCCTGTCCCAATCGTTGGCTCTGTAACATCGTTGCTAAACCTCTATGCTAATTGCGCCGCCCTTTGCTAAACTGTGGTTTATATCCTGAAGCTTCTGTTATATTTTATTCTAGGACTTAAAAAGATGCAAGCCAGTCTGAAAAAAGTGGATTGTATAATTGAAGTTCATGATGCACGAATATCCTTTAAGATCTTTTAAACTATTTCAAAAGCTACAAGGAAATTTAAGTTTCCAGAGAAATAGACATCCATGATTAAAGTGACAAATTATTTAGCATTTAAGGTAACACAGAAGACACCTCACTCATTTAGTTGATCCATTAAGGCAGCGTTTCCCAAACTGGGTTCTGCGAAAAGGTGCAGGGATTCCGCAAAAGAAATAACTAAAACTTGTAATAACTTTTATTATTTAATTTAGTCTTTACCTGTGTGTTTAAATTGCCGTGTTGCTGCAAAGACAGAAAATGCTAAAAAATCAAAATGGTGTCTTGAGGCCTGATGACTGTGCTGCTTTCGTCAGGCCTTGACGCCATTTTCAACCATGAGACTCAGGTTTTTTTTGGCACGAGGCTAGCCACATTTCAAAATTTAAACTGAATGATATTCCTGTATTAAGAGCCATGGATCCTTGGCTTAAAAAAGAACATAGGAGACAGGATAGGGGTCTAGAACACTTTGGCATTCACAATTTAGTGCTGGACAATTTGCCACCCACAATTTGGCGCAGGACATTTTGGCACTAACAGTTAGGCTCCAACAATTTATTCACTTATGAAGCAAGGAGCAGCGTTTTGGGCTGTTGTGCTGGACCCTGCACTCAGGACAACAGTTGTCACTCTTATCACAAGTGGCGGATGGTGGGAGGGAGCCTGCTGCTGAGCCCTTTCAGGGTAGCGGAGGCAGGTTGTCCCGGCACCGGGGACTGGACACCGATACCCCCATGATCCCTGATTACCACTCCCGGTCCCTCTCTGCCACCCGGTTCCCCCTTTCTCATTGACTCATTGACTCAGTCATTGCTGGTAAGTCTCCAGCTCCCATAGGGCCAGTCGGTCAGCTTGACATGATTGAGTAACAGCCGCTGTCCCGAGTGCAGGGTCCCGCACGACAGCCCAACAAGCCACTCTTCGCTACATAATAAGTGATTAAATTGTTGGAGCCTAACTTAACGCCAAGAAACAATTTTAATCAATGCATAATATTTATTATATTTAATGAAAATTACCGTGCCAGTGTCAAACTGTCCGAAGGGCTACAGAAGTCTTTTTTTCACCAAAATGACCAGTGCCAAAATTAGGTTTAAGATTTAAACCGCTCCTGACATAGGATACAGCTCTCTAATATTGTGCCAACATTAAGAGAATCTGAGAGGACAAGAAACAATTCCATTCATCCCATTTTATGTAAATTAGAGGCAACAAATTATTTCATAGTGGAGAATGGTGAGTTTATTTACTTTTTTACTATGCTTGTGTATAGGGTACCAGGTCTTTTAAACAGTAAATGACGATTGGGGTTCCGCGATTTCCAAGTGCTCCCCAAAAGAGTTCCGTGAGCTAAAAGGCTTGGGAAGCCCTGCATTAAGAAAACCTGTTTCACTTTCAGTTTAATTCCTGCTCTGGGATAAATTGTCACGTCTTCCATCAAATCGCTTCTTTACCAGGTGCTGTTCCAAAGTACAGAAGTATTTTTATTCTTCATCCAGGAGACTGGAAACCTGCCTATCACATCTACAGTGATGAAGTGTTTTGAGGGACTGGTGTTGAAGCACATCACCTCCTGTCTGAGCGGAGACATGGATCTGTTCCAATTCAGTCTCCACAGCAACTGGTCTGCAGCAGATGCCATCTCACTGGCTGTAGGAAACAACAGTTCAGCGTTCAACACCATCCCCTTGATCAGAAAACTCCAAGACCGAGGACGCAACATCCCACTGTGTAAATGAATCCCGATTTCCTCACTTCCAGACCACAATCAGTGTGGATTGGTAAGAGCATCTTCTCCACAATCTCCATCAGCATTGGAGCACTACAGGGCAGCATAACCCCCTGCTTTACATGCTTTATACCTATGACTGTGTGGCTCAGTATGACAACAGCACCATTTACATATTTGCTGACAATGCCATGGTAGTGGGCTATATGAAAAGGGGCGAGAGTCAGCATATAGGAGGGAGATTAAAAACATGGCTCAATGATGTACTAACAACAACCTCACACTCAAAGTCAGTAAAACCAAGAAGCTGGTTGTAGATTGTAGGAAGGGAAAACCAGTGATCAGTAGGAGATCATTTAGAGGAGATGAGCAAATTTAAATTCCTGGGAGTCACTATCTTTAAAGACATTTCCTGGATTCAACATACTAATGTCGTTGTGAAGAAAGCACATCAGCTCCTTCAGCAGTGTTTGCAGAGGTTCAGTATGACATCAGAAACCTTGGCAAACTTTTCCAGACGTGTAGTGGAAAGTGCTGACGAGCTGCATCACGGCCTGATATGGGGGCATCAATTCTCTGAGCAGGAAGCCATGCAAAAGGTAGCAGACACAGTCTAGCGCCTCACTGGTAAAACTCTCCCCACCATCGAGAACATCTGCAGGAAACACTGCTGTCGGAAAGCAGCAGCATCATCAAGGATCCACTCCACCTAGGACATGCTCTGTTCTCACTGCTACCACCAGGAAAGGTTTCACAAGACTCGAACCACCAGACTCCTGAACAACAGACTCAATCAGAGTCTCATTTAAGGACTCTTACTTTGCATTTTTTTTTTGTATTTGTTCAATCAGTCTGTTTAGATTTCTCACTTTTGTGTACATATTTTTTTTAGTACAACGATAAGTGATAATTCTGCCAGGCCCGCAGAAGAAAGAATCTCGATTATATGTGATATGATGCACGAACTCTGACAATGAATCTGAACTTTGACTTGTCATGAGAAATTCTTGATTGTTGGCTGACATGTTAAGTGTTAATGTCATTCTGCAGACATTTTATCCGATAGAGTCGATTAAGGGAAGGAAAGAAGTAAAACACAAAGTCTGCAGACACCGTGGTTGAAGTTAAAATACAATGCTGTGGAAACTCAGCAGGTTAAACAGTGTCCTTTACATAGAAAAGATAAAGAAACCTAACCAATGTTTCAGGCTTCAGCTCTTGATACCTTGCTATCTTGATGAAGGATTCATTCCTAAAATATTGGTTATATATTCTTTGCCATTTAAAGCACACTGTTTGACCTGCTGAGTTTTTCCAGCATTGTGTTTTTACTGGGTCAATTATGGGACCTTCCAGGTCTGTTAGAGTGTGACAATTTTTCCCCACTGCGTTTTAGATTTATTTATTATTGTTTACCCAGGTTTATTTTGTGTTCCAGTCAAAGGCTGGCAAAGAGTTGCCACACTCCAGTGCCACTGCAGGAAAAGAAAAATACCTTTCAGAGGCAGGAGTGGCCAGGGATTATTCTGCCTCTCGTGTCATCTCTGCTGGACACTGATCAGTCTACTGCATTCAGCTGTCTGCTCTCCATTGCAACCTCGGTCCAGATTTCCCAAAGAATCAGTGCCTTTGGCCTGGCAGGAATCCTATTCTCCATCACAGTGCCTGATCCCTGATTGAAATGATTAATCACAAGCCATTAGGGGGGAATTATTATTATACTGTTGCTTTTTTTTTAACTGGCTGGTTTCATTTGGAGAATCAAACAAAAGGGGCATCATAACCAGCTAACCGTCATAACGAAGGACATTTGTGATGTCTGCAGAGAAAAGGGTTAATGGAGTTCTTCATGGCTACAAACCAAGTTCAATAATCCTTGACCTTCATGATTACATCCCTTTGACTGGGCGTAACCCATTATTTAAGGAGACCTTGGGTATCAAGCCACATCTACTGGTGTTGAACAAAATGGATGTAGCTGATCTAACAGATAAAGAGGTCTGTACCATAACAAATTGCTCGGTAACTGCATGCTATTCCACTGTTCCCATATAGTATTTGTATTTTTAAGTGGAGGAAAAATATAAGAACGGTTTGTGATGACCTTCCTCCAACTTTCACTTTCTCGCTGCGTTAAGCCTGGGTATCCAGCTGCAGATGATGGACATTTGGCGCATGACACGAGCTATAAACGATTACTGTTTTACTGTGCCCGGATTGTGCGACTTTGCTGTATTCTAATCAAGTCTTGCGAGTAAATGTCAACCTTGGGTCAAAAGAAGAATAGATACAGCTACACCACAACGCAACATTAAGTCAGGTCAGAAACTGTCTGAAAATAGATAACCGTGATCATTGTCTGTATGGCATGTGTGGCGTGATCATGAGGTCTGAATCATAGTTTTGTGGATATTTTGGACAAGGAATTGTTTTAGCTGTTCCTGTACTGTACCAAAAATTTAATTAAACCATTTTGTTCTGGGTTCTACACAATTTGTGTAAAAGTGGAAACTAAGTTTTTCTTTGTAAAAGAGGTGCAGTAAAAACCTCACAGTGGCACATCACAATGTTCCAACAACTACAAAAAGTTCTGTGAGGGCAGAATAGCTACAAGGCACCGTATTCATCATCGCTCGCAAAGGAATGGGCCATGAGAGAGAGAAGCAGCCAGCAAAAAAAATCACAAAAAATAAATAGGTAAAAAATATGGAAATTTTAAATTGGGGCACCTCACCAATGATGCAATGTCCAACCTCAAGCAACCATAAAATTCATTTAACTTGCATAAGGGTTTTACTGTTTTTTAAACTAAAATTTCTATCATGTTTATCTCCGGCTTCTTACTCTGATGCACTTTAAAGATGAATTCTAGCAAGAAATTTTAATTACAAAAAAAATACCTGAGTGAAGGATTGTAGAATTGCAGATGCTGGAATCTGAAACAAAAACGATCTTCTGGAGGAGCTCATGGGGTCAGACAGCATTTGTGGAGGGAAAAGATCAAGAGCCTGCATCAGGACTGAGAATGTAAAGGGTAAACAGATGTTACCTGGCTTGAGTTCCTCCAGCAACTCTGTCTTTGTCTAGAATGGTAAAATAGAAATGTAATTTGAAACTAGAGCATTCCTATGAAACCCTTTGTAAGCCGAAATGGCGTAAAGTGTAGACTATTGGAGGCTCTTTTCATAAAACCCATTCAAATCCTTTCGTAAAAGCAAATTTTCATAAGGCAGGTATTCATAAAATGGGGTATACAAAAGTCACCTGTAAGTGGGAGCTGTAACAGCAACATTAGCCATCATTTTTTTATCGGAGTATTCCTTACACTATATGTCCATCTGATCACATTTATTTTTTGTTTGTTATTATAGCGAGTTCTGAAGCAATTGGAAGAACAAGGAATCCAAAACATCCTCTTCACAGACTGCTTACGGGACAAGGATGTACACGTAAAGAAGGTGAGTTCTCCACCTGCAATTGAATTCGGTTGACCTCTGGGAATTTTCTTTGTTAGTAGTCATTAAGTCTATCCATCCAGATATGAGCAAGTTCAAAATGATGGACACTAGGCTCCAATCAACAACGATGACCTTCCTGAATCTTCATCAAGAAACTTAGTATGAAACCTAGACCCTCAGAGGCCCCTCACAATAAGATGGACAAGAGGTAGCCTCACTGGCCCGAGTTAACTCTAATATCCTACCCATTGCAGATATACCAAGATCCCAAGTCAGTTACTAAGATTACCTTCAACTGTGGTTTTAATTTAGGTTGCAGCACGGAAACAGGCTGTTCAGGCCCACGATCCCATGTCATCTAAATACACCACATGAACGTACAGACTACTGACAACAACCGATTCAAACGTGGGTCACTGGCACTGTAAGCGCGTTGTACTCGCCATTATGCCATCCATGAGCATTTTTGTATTCTGGCACTTTTAGGTACAAAATAATTCAAATTACAAAGTGACTGGTATATTTCCTTGGTAAATAGTGGGGGAAAAAAGAGACAATTTTACCATTGCTTCCTGACTTTGGAACATTGCACAAGGGCAGCGGGGAATTCTTTGATTCCACCCATACTCCAGTCAGAAATATCTCTTTAGATATTTCACAGGTGGACAAAGGTATTAGTTTTTGTTTGTAAAATTTTATTTATAATCGATAATGAAGCATACAGGTAAAATATGATTCAGTACATATTTTATCCCATAAAACCCTCCATCTCTATCCCTCCCACCCTGGCCAACCCACCTCTAAACTACCCCAGGGGGAAAAAAAGATAGAGAAAGCAGAGGAGAACAACTAAAACAATCCATTCAAGTATGTGTTGTGGTTTAGGACCACACCGCCAATGTATGAGGAAAAGAATTTAATAATTTGATCACATCCCATCCATGTGTGGGCTCCAAGTTTTAAGATATTAGTGATCCATGTTTCTGTTCTGGTGAAGTTGAACTTTAAAAGAATGCTGCTTGGAAAGTTGTAGTTTTTACATTTTGACCAAAGGATCTGGATCCAAAACGCTGACTTGTCTATTTCCCTCCACACATGCTGCCTGATCTGCTATTGAAATTTTTAATGTTGAACAGGACAACAGTTAAAAAATGAATGCTCCACTAATGTAATGAAATTTATTTTTCTAAATTTATGGGGCCTTTTCCAGAATTATTTTTAAACACGGAAAGGAAAATAAATGTTTAAAAATAATTCCTGTATGATGCAATTCCAAGTTAATTTTATTTGATCATTATTTGCTACTTTTGAATTATTGGCAGATTGTTCCCCTAGTTACAGACCTCATTCAGAAAAGTGACCGGTATCATCGATCAGAGGTAAGAGCAATCATTTATAGTGTATAATGTTCACTTGGAGGTTTAATGTCACAAACCAGTGCAAGTACTTGACCTTCACAATAATTGGATGCACAGAATTCATCTCAATGTGCCCGATATTCATTATTGCAATTTAAAATAGTACATGAAGCTTATTTTTCCACAGTTCAGTTGGCTAAATGTTATTCAAACCTTGTCAAAGTGTGATAAATCTAAGACTGAAGAAGTACATTATTTTATATGTTTGCGTCATGTTTCTTGCTTTCCGTTATTGGGAAAGTACCTTCTGTACTTTATCTTTAGACCTGAATATTAATTTGGCCTCTATTCTTTTTTTTGTCCTATTTGGAATAAGTAAGTCAGCTGATTTAAATTTGTCTGGGCTACAGTCCCATGGAGTCCCCTTTGCTCTCCTTATTGCCAGAAGAACTATACTTATGAGATGGAAGGATGCTGTCCCTCCTACACAGACTCAATGGTGATCTGATGTGATGACATGCTTGACTCTGGAAAAAAAATGAATGCTCCACTAATGTAATGAAATTTATTTTTCTAAATTTATGGGGCCCTTTCCTTAATTACGTTCAGAATTTATAAGATTATTGGATCCCATTTTATGGTTTGGTTGACTTTTTTTCATGCATTAATGGAACATGTATCTTTACTCAAAACTTCATAAGGGAAGGGTTAGATTATTAGAATAATTATTATTTTATATACATTTTGTTTTTTTTTCTCTTTCATAGGTTGTTTGCAGTTAATGTACATTTCATTGAATATATATTCTCATTATTGCCTATGTATGAGAATATATATATATATATAAAATTTGGAAATAGGATGCATGGAATCTATTTGATATCTTGGGTACCAGGTAGCAGTGTTTCTCTTTATATGTGACTATGAAGAAATCTGCATTACTTCGTGACACACTTCCAAATGAATGTTTCTGAGAGCTTATATCAGACAACAGGGTTGCACTGTTGGCATTGGGGCATACGTTTGGCGAAGCGGTTTGCGCAATGCATTTATTGCACCAGCAATCAGGACCGGAGTTCAAATCCTGCATCTGTAAGGAGTTTGTATGTTCTTCCCGTGTCTGCAAGGGTTTTCTCTGGGGGCTCCGGTTTCCTCCTACCGTTCAAGCTATTTTGGGGGTGTAGCAATTGCTAATTGGGCAGTGGGCCGAAATGGCCTGTTACTGTGCTGTATGTCTGAATTAAAATTAAAATTTAGTGCATCCTATTACTACATTAACCTTTTCAATTTAATTTGCTAATTCTACTGCTGTCTGGTTTGCAATTTCTAACTGTAGAGTGGTGCTTTGTGGTGACAAAATTTGAAAACATTGTCCATAAGATAGAGGAGCAGAAGTCGGCCATTTAGCCCATCAAATCTGCCCCTTCATTCCATCATGAGCTGATCCATTCTCCCACTCCTTTCCCTGCCTTCTCCCCATCACCTTTAATGCCCTGACTATTCAGATGCCTATCAATCTTTGCCTTAAATACACCTAACAAGCTGGCCTCCACAGGAGCCCGTGCTAGCAAATTCAAGAGATTCACCACTCTGGTTAAAGGAATTCCTCCATATCTCAGTGGGCACGCTTCACTCCTGAAGTTGTGCTCTCTTGTCCTAGATTCCCCTATCTTGGGAAATAACTTTGCCACATCTACTCTGTAATTTCCTCCTACATAATTCATTTTGTGGAAAAGTTCCCCCTTCATTCCATGTCTCCAAAGTTACTTGTAGATTAATTTAATACTGAATCAATGGAAGGAGAGATGTAGATTGGTCTCTGTTCCAAAAGAACAAGAGCCTGTATCAAGTATTGATAAAGAGTTCACACCCAAAATGTTGACCGACCATTTCTACCCATGGATGCTGTCTGACATGCAGAGTTCTACCACCAATTATTTATCTGCTCAAGATTCCAGCAATCAGCAGCTTTTGTCTGTCTCTGTTATCTTATTTTGAACTCAGCTGGCTGAGGGCAGCACTTAAATCACTTGAATAAAATTATAAGGGAGTAGATAGAATAAGTGGAAAGGACCTATTCCCCTTTGGAGTGGAGAGCAGAGATTTAAAGTAACTTGAAGGGAGATGAGGAATATCTTTTTAACGCAGCAGCATTAGGAATCTGTTACTCACTGCCTAAAAGGAAGGTTTGTTCTCAAATTTCTACACTTTTGATAGATGCTTGGGTGTGTATTTGAAGAACTGCTCCACACTGGATGATGGACTCAGTGCTGGGTGGTGAGGTGAGGCCGGGTCTTTGATCAGCATCAAAATTATGGGCCGCATTGCCTTCCTCTGTGACACAGTTTTCCCTTGATTCCTTTGGAAATAAAAGCTTTTTATAATCTGGGCAGGTGAAAAATCATTAGAAACGTTTCCTTGTCAAGGTAGAGGAATCAAAATCTTTAGGGAGGTTTGAAATGAGGGCAAACAACTATAATTAGCAGTGTTGGAATACTTGAGGGGAAAGCTATGTGCCCAAGACTGAAATGTTTAGAATTTGTATCTACTAGGTCATCACCATCATGGATTTCTGCGTTAACTGTGTCAATATGATCTAACATTGGTAGACTATATGGTACATACTAGTATGCTCATTTAGATCAGCCATTCTCAACCTTTTTTTTTGGCTATGGACCCCTTAGGACTCTCTTCTAAGTTTTATGGGCCTCCTTTCCTGTGAAGCAGTCTAGTTTTGGTAATTCTACGAACCACAAAAAAAAATACGTTATGTGAGGTGAAAAGAAAACTAGGCTTTTACTTAAATGTGATGTGGCCCCCAGGGAGGCTTAGGGTCCCTGTTAAGAATGATGATGACACCTGGACGCTCTGGATTATTCCGTGGTAATGTGAAATATTCCCATTGTCCCTTGTTTCCCTGCAGAACATGGAATATTGTTTGATGGTGATCGGTCTGCCAAATGTTGGGAAGTCATCCCTCATTAATGCCTTGCGAAGAATGCATTTAAAGAAAGGTATGGCCTATTTACGCCAACTTCTTACGTAGGCACAAATGTGGAAAAACCGATTTTGTCAGGGTTCTAATTTAATCTCCTTAAGAGTGCATAAACTGATCGGTTATTTCTTCAGCTTTGTCACAAGTCACTGAATGACTTCCGGAGCCTCACTGAAGACAATATGCCTGATTTCAAATTTGTGACCCCATTGTGCACGCGGTCCTTTTAATACTGGTTCTCCTGCTAGAAGCATGGAATTTGCCTTAAAGGAATACAATGGTGGCTTCAGGAATACAATGGTGATTTCCTCACAGTGGAGGTCACACTTCTGCAGGCATTTAACATTACGGAGCATTATTTCTTTCTTCTTTACCCAATAAAATATAACAACACTTCCATGCCTTATTATCAAATTCTAGAAATTGCAGTCACATTGATCAAGATCTAAAGGCTTTTCCATGTTTCCTTTAAGGCAAGGCATCCAGAGTTGGTGGCGCTCCAGGAATTACCAGAGCTGTGCTCACAAAGATTCAGGTAAATATAAGTGGTTAGAAAATAAAGGTCGATGAAGCTGGCTTTTTGAAGGGATTTTTCCCAGCTCTATACATATATGATGAGGCATTGTTGCATTTTAGAAATCTATTCACTGGTTACATAAAGCACAGTAATACTAATGCCTCGAATAGAAATGCAGATCATCTGTTCTGCTGGTGTAATGCAGAAGCATTCCAGAGAAGGGAAATATACTGCAGGGCAGACAGAAGCACATCCCAAAGGGAAAAGAGCAGGAGCCTTTGCCTTTTGCTGTCCATTGGGTTTAAGAGAAGATGGCGGCGCGGGTACAGCCCACAGAGGCTACTCTGGACTATGGATCCTGCAGGAACTCACAACCTGTTGCCATACACAACTTTTTGAAGTTGGACTTTGGATCACAGTGAGTCAAGCGTTGCAAGTGGGAAGCTCTGAGGAGGAGTTGATCCAAGCTGATGCTGAGAATGCGGAGAAGAACGGAGCTCAGTTGTGGCCTAGAGGAGGCGGTCGAGCCGCGTTGTGGCCTAGCAGCTTTTCAGACTCATCAGGTCAACATCGGGGATGTGATGCCGGGGATCAAGAGAAGAGGATGGAGTGGGAGATGGCGTCCAGTTGCGATTGGAGCGGCGGAGCTGTGCCAGGTTCAGAGGTCTAGAGGATGCATTGTCCTGAGCCTCGTGGCAGATGGCTCTGGAGCTTTTCGGAGCTCCTTGAACTATTACTGTGTGGTTGTTTGTTTCCCCTAATGGTGACAGATTTTTAACAGCTTGAACTGGAGAGGTCGGTGACCTGACCTGTGATGGCTGCGCAACTAGCAGCACGCAGCGGCCCCTCAGGATCGGAGAACGTTCTTCTTCACTTGAACTGGCGGACATTTTTTTTAACATCTAGTTTGCAACCAGTCTTTTCTTGTGCCATTGTCTAATCTCTAAAAAAGGTATTGTATTTAGTTCTATTTTGACAAGCAGCTTTTGTATAATCACTGTGGGCTCGAGAACATTGTCTCATTTTAATTCTGTGCCACTGTTTTGCAGTATGGTATTAGTGACCGTAAACGCTGCCTGATAAACCTGATAAAGGTTCTTCTGGCTGTTGGGATGAATGTGGGAACTGTGTCATTCAGATTGTGGGAGTGGCAGGGAGGGTGAAAGGAAACAAGAATACAGTGGTAGTAGAAGATAATATAGGAAGGGGGAATTGGGAATGGAAGCAGGCTGGGATGATTTGAGTGTGGCTGTGGCCCTGGATGCATAAAAGGTATTTGATAGGCTAGAATGGGATTTTTTTTACTTAAAGTGCTGGAACGATTTGGATTAGGGTAACATTTTCTAATTCGATTAGGGCATTATTTAATGAACCGAAAGCCAAAGTTGTGACAAATGAACAAGTTTCTCCAGCATTCCCATTAACTAGATCTAGCAGACAAAGATGCCCATTATCTCTGGCTTTCTTCATTTTGACCATAGAGCCATTTAGTCGAAGCAGTTCTCCAGACATTAAGGGATTCAACAGTTGATGAATTAATATATCTGACAGAACCAGTAACTTCATTACAAAAACTGTGTTCACAACTGGAAGATTATGGAAAAGTTTCAGGATATGAAATAAATAGGGATAAAAGTGAAGTAAAGATATATTACTGATGTTTCAGGCCTGATCCCTACTTCAAGGAATAAGCAAAGAACAGGAAGGCATCAAAGTTCAAGTTCAGAGACACAGTTCAAGAAGAGTTTGGTTTGGACAATAAACTCTGCGCTTGCCTGTGATGCCTGTATTCTGTTAATGAGACAGAAGCCCAGGGCAGGAGACAATCCAGAACAAGAACAACCTGCTGGAGGTACGCAGTGAGTTCAGCAGAGTCTTTCGGAGAGAAAGAATGGTCATTCTTTTGTGTCAAAATCCTTCATCAAAACGAAATGAAGACCGTTTAGTCTTGATGAAAGGTCTGGCTTGAAACATCAGTCATTTTGGTTCTATCATTGATGCTGCTCAACCAGAGAGTTTTGCTCCAGTTTTATTGTATGTGATGCACAACCGAGAGATCGTGGACATAGTGTGCCCCTTAGTGGCATTCAGGCATTTATGTGTCCAGGGTGCAAACTGGTGAAGAAGATGCAACTTCACTGGACTATTAATAGCACTCAGTATAACTTTGGCCATGGTACCCTTCAGCTCTTCTCCAGAAGCCCCTTCATGATTCCTGCATCACAAATACTAGCAGAGCAATACTAACCCCTGCTGCACTTCTGAGACCTGGATATTCATGCAGAAGCAAATTAAAACACCATTGGGTGCATTATTTAGCAATTAGCACTGGATCTTATGCAAATACAAAAATAGGCCTTTACCTTGGCCATGGAATGTGGGAGCGATTCCTTCAGTCTGTTTGTTGTTAATTTAGAAATCAGGCCACTGTTGTTGAAAGCAGATTGTGAAAACCCCATTTACAATGTGAGCATCTGGGTGACATGAGGGGTATGTGAGACCTCTGGTGGCAGAGAGTGGTATTGCTGTATATAACTAGCCACCCTCACTCCCCGCTCAATTGAGAGAGGTCTGTCCCTAGCTCAGCTATAGTTGGAATCGGCTACCTTCCCTGGAAATCCCAACAACTTCCCAGTGGCCAGCCATTTCAATTCCCCATCCTATTCCAATTCCCCATCCTATTCCCTTGCCAACATGTCTGTCTATGACTTTATGCACTCCCAGACTGAGACCACCCGTAAATCGAAGGAACAACACCTCATCATCCGTTTGGGCACTCTCTCAGATGGTATTTACATTGACTTTTCCAGTTTCTGTTAAACCCCCCCCCCACCCTTCTTCACCCTGTCAGCTCCCCCCCCCCCCCACCTTCTTTCTTTTCCCTTTTCCTTCTTCCTCTTTTCACAGAGTCAAAATCAATTCTCCCCTTACTATATCCAACTAACACCTTTTGTTGGTCTGGACTCCTCTCCTGGCCAGCCTTCGCCCCTTTGTTCTGACACCTTCCTGTTCTTTGCTTATTCCTTGAAGAAGGGCTCAGGCCCAAAATGTCAGTAAAACATCGTTGCCTCCTATGGACGCTGTGAGACCTGCTGAGTTCCCCCGGCATTTCTGTGTGTTTTTAATCCCAACTACCAAAATACTCATTGATAAAGATAAGAGATCCATAGGTTCAGCTTTAGAACCAATTTTAACTTCCATTATAGCTGCATGAAGTTACATTTACCATTAAAATAATATTGTCAGGATGATTTACCAAGCAATCAAACAACGTTATGTTTTAAGAATTGGTTAGCATCAGCCATTTTTATACCAGCCAGTGTTCGCTGGATTGGAATGGCAATAAGAGGGTTAATCCTGGGATTGTGTATCGAAAGCAATACTGATTTAGAAATCTAATCCACTTCATCATGCTTTAAAGGAGGAAGGAACTTATCTATCTGTCCTTGAAATAGATGCCTCATCCTTCTTCTGTACACATGATAAATTATAAGGCCTATAAGAATTAATGTTTTCTCGGTAAAATGCAGAATCTCAATAGATGTAGGCAAAATTACTTATGGTTATTTTAGGAGTGAGGACAGCACTTTTAACATGCCCTCCCAAGGAAATGCTATCTGTGATGACTAATTATTGCCAGGCAGTTGTTGTCAAGGTTCTCCTGGAGAACAGTTGAAGGTTACCGCGGCCTGGGTTATTCCGTGAGCTATTAATAGTCTAGTTCATGTCAGTGCCAAGGTAATAGGTACACAGTCAGGTGAGAACCAGCTGAACATTTGACTGGTTCTAATCGAGGATGGGTATTTTTCTTGTTATCCTGTACTCTAGTCAGGCAATTTTAAAAATCCATGACCATTCTATTTCTGCAGGTCTGCGAGAGACCTATCATACATTTGTTGGATACTCCTGGTGTTTTTTTCCCACATGTGGAAAGCGTGGAAGTAGGCTTGAAGCTGGCACTCTGTGGTACGTACTACACATACAGCTGTATAAAATTGTCAGCAGACCGAATGAATGGTGATCACAGCAAACCAAATTGTGTCTGCACAAGGACACCTTTCTGCATCTAGACCAGCAATAGTACATGGATCCAGGATAACATACTTCTGTGGAAGTGTTCTGCACCTCCATCAGTCTTGATGAAGAGCTCCAGCCCAAAAATGTCACCATTCCTTGACCTCCCACTGAAGCTGCATGACCTGCTGAGTTCGTCTGGCAGAGTGTGCGTTTGTGCTCCAGATTCCCACAGTCTCTCATGTCTCATTCTATACCTATTCTCAATGTAAACACATCTTTCAGCAGCTCCAGTTCATGTTTTAGCAATAAAGATTTTCAAAATAATCTGTAGAAACAATTGAATTGTTTGCAGTTGAATTATTGCATCAGTTGCCAGATACGATTGCATTGAGGGGTTTGAATAAAGACATTAAAATTAGAATTTGTGAAGAACATGTTTAGAGACTCATCAAGCTCTTGCACAAGCAGCAATTATTGCAACTAATGCCCTCTGGTTAAACCTTTATCTGGTTATGCAGATGACTTGCTAATTGTTTTCCACAGACACACAAAATGGCGCAGTTGTGAAAATTGTCCGTTTATTGAGCACGTTTTTCCGTTAATTACCAGATTTACGCAAATATGACAGCATCCTTTGGAATATTGAGAAAATAATGCCCACTGTATTACAGACACATCCCCATGTTATATTGTTTAGTAATGGTCACCCATCAGTGGCGTGTTATCCATTGCTGGTAAGTATGATCAATTCATTTCTCTGAACTGTCGCAGGTTATCAATAACTTCACATGCACCCACATAAGTGTCTTGTAAACTTTGTAATTATACCCATCTCCACTATTTCCTCTGGCAGGTTGTTCCACAGACCCTAACCCTCTGTATGAATAGTCGCCCCTGAGGACCTCTTTAAATCTTTCCTCTCTCACCTTAACCCTATATCTCTATTTTAGATCCTCCAACCCTTATGACCCTTATGCTTTAACCCTCATAGTCACACTGATTAATGCAATTGTAGTGAAAATTATCAGTTTATTGAGCATCTTATTCAGTAAATTACCATACTGTGCAAATATGTTGACATTTTTTTGTTGTACGTCTAAAAAAAATGTGAACATCCTTTGGAATATGGAGAAAAAATATTAACCACTGTATTACAGACACATCCCCATGTAGATATTGTATAGCATTAGCCACCCATCAGTGGCTCAGTAACGTCAACCATCAGCTTCCAGCACTCCAGGGAAAGAAGTCACAGCTTAACTAATCTCGCCTTGTAACTCAAGTACTCCAATTCTGGTAATATCCACGTGAATCTTTGCTGCACCCTTTTCAACTTAAAGACATCTAAGGTGACTAATCTTGTTTTTTCTTTGGCTTGGCTTCGCGGACGAAGATTTATGGAGGGGGTAAAAAAGTCCACGTCAGCTGCAGGCTCGTTTGTGGCTGACCAGTCCGATGCGGGACAGGCAGACACGATTGCAGCGGTTGCAAGGGAAAATTGGTTGGTTGGGGTTGGGTGTTGGGTTTTTCCTCCTTTGCCTTTTGTCAGTGAGGTGGGCTCTGCGGTCTTCTTCAAAGGAGGCTGCTGCCCGCCAAAATCTTGTAGACTGTAACATAATGTCCCAAAGGTCAGAGTGCCACACACACTCTTCATCTCCCTGTTTTACCTGTGTAACCACATTCTTTACATGCTACAAGGGCTCTCTGTTCTACAGCACTTCCCAGGGACCGACCATGTGTGTGAGTACTGCCCTGCTTTAACTTCCCAAAATGTCTGATTAAAATCCATCTGCTCACATTAATCATCTGAGGCTCTCATATTCATGAAACAATATTTATTTATTTGTGCAGATGAAATACTTGTCCTGCATATTATTAAAAACAACACAATGCTGGAGAAACTCAGCAGTTCAAGCAATGTCCTTTATGTAGCAAAGACGTAACCAACATTTTGGTCTTGAGCTCTTCATCAAGCGATAGAAAAACATCGGCAGACGTCTGTACAAAAGAATAGGGGTGGAGATGTGGTAGGGGGAGAAAGGAGAGCAGCGATAAAGGGGTGGAGGGATGGCGAGGTGAATAGGGCAGTACAGTATGTGTGTGATGACTGGTTGTGTGTTTGTATGTTTTGCACCAAGGACCGGAGAATGCTGTTGCATCAGGTTGTACTTGTATAATCAATCAGGTGACATTAAAGTTGATGTGATCTGCTATTCTTTGACCCACTTTCCAAGTTAATCTAGATTTCCTGCAGTCTCAGATATCCTTAGATATGTGGCACATTTCTGTTATTTAACTCTTAGTGGCTGTAACATTAAAGTCGTACTAAATCAGTTTTATTCCTCGCTTGGATGTTGTAATATTCCTAACTCCTGGTTCCACTGAAGGGTTTTGGCACCATGATGCCACTTGGTCCTGTACCACACTGAACAGGTGGAGTTCCGATGGATTGCCATTAAAACCAAGACCCTGTTTGGTCTTCTCATGGGTCTGTCCATGTTAAAGATCCCTTGGCACTCATTAACTTTCTCCTGTGCCTTGACTGTCACTGTCCCTGGCATGAAGATAGATTCTTCGTTGTTACCCTGTGCACATTGGCTGCAGTCCACAGAGATTATGTTCAGAAGTAAACGAGGATAGCTTTGGAATGTTTTGAAATCATGAAAAGTAGTTTTAAATGCAAATTTGTTTTGTTATTTCAGTGTTCAATTTTGTATTTGATTTCCCACAGGAACAATATTGGATCATTTGGTAGGAGAGGAAATAATTGCAGACTACTTACTCTTCACTCTCAATAAACTTCAGAAGTTTGAGTAAGTTTTGAGCATGGTTCTGTTATTTAGCATATCTGCAGGAATAAGTAATTTATGGATTTTCAGAATTCACAATTTTTTTTTACAAACGTGGGTATGGCAGAAGTAAAACAGGAAAGTCTATAAACACCATGGTTGAAGTAAAAACACAACGTTGGAGAAACTCAGCAGGTCAAACAGCATAATTTAACTAAACAAGGGTAAAAATACACAACCAATGTTTTGGGCTTGAGCCCATCGACAAGGTGTGGAAAAAGGTCGGTAAGCATCTGAACAGAAGAGTAGGAGGAGGTGTGGTCACAAAGGCAGGAGGTGTTTGGTGGAGAAGGGAGGGAGGGGCAGCAGCAATCAAGGGGAAGAGGGATGGCTAATTGAATAGAGAGGGAAGGGGGGAGGAGAGCAGGTTAGCAGAAACCGGAAAAGCCGATGTCAATGCCTTCTGGCTGGAGAGACCCCAGGCAGAAAATCAGGTGGTGTTCCTCCAATTTACTGGTGGTCTTGGTGGCATAGTACATAAGGCCATGGACAGACATGGGAGTATGGGAGCGTGATGCAAAACTGAAATGGTTGGCTTCTGGGAGGTTTCTGTCACTGGTGTAGACAGAGCGAAGGTGCTCAGCAAAGTGATCCTCCCAATCTGCGCCAGACTTCGATGTAGAGAAGGCCACAAAGGGTCCTCCGGATGCAGTAAGTCAGTTCTGCTGACGCACAAACGTTGCTTCATTTGAAAGCCTTGTTTGGGATCCCAGACTGGTGAGAGAGGTGGTGTGGGCGCAGGTGCGGCACCTCCTGCGGTCACAGGGGAAGGTGCCGAGAGGGGTGATTGGTGAGGAGGCAGATGTTCCCAAGGTAAGGTCTTCTAGTCCAAATCTTCCAAAATGTCTGCCTTCTTCCACAAGCATGGCTTCCCTTGCACCACCATCAACTCAGCCCTCACCTGCATCTCCTCCACTTCCCACTCATCTGCCCTGGCCCCCTCTGCCCCCAGATGCAACAAATACAGAATCCTCTTTGTCGTCACCTACCACCCCACCAGCTTCCACATCCAACATATTATCCTCCAGAATTTCCGGCGCTTACAACAGAATCCCACTACCAGACACATCTTCCTCTCTCCTTCCCTCTCTGCTCTCATACGAACCACACCTTCTGTGATTCCCTCAGGCACTCATCCCTCCCTACCAATCGACCCCCTCCTCCCCCAGTGCCTTCCCCTGAGGCTACAAGATGTACCACACTCACCCACACCTCCTTTCTCACCACAGTCCGGGGCCCCAAATAGGCCTTTCAAGTGAAGCAACACTACACTTGTGTATCCACGGGATTGATTTAATGCATTTGGTGCTCCTTTTGTGGCTTCTCTACATTAGAAAGACGGCGCAGATTGGGAGATCGCTTCGCTGAGCACCTTCGTTCCGCCGCACTAGTTACAGAGACTTCCCAGTAGCCAACCTTTTCAGTTGTAACACAGTCCCATACCCACACATCTGTCCATGGCCTCATGTACTATGCCACCAAGACCACCCACAAATTGGAGCAACACCACCTGATTTTCCACCTGGGCCCTCTCCAGGCAGATGGCATTGACATCGACTTTTCTGGTTTCTGCTAACCTACTCTTCTCTCTTTCCCCCCCCGCATCCCCTTTCCAGCTCTTTTTACCCCCCCCCCCCCCAATTCAACTAGCTATCCCTCCTCTTGATCGCTGCTGCCCCTCCCTCTCTTCTCCACCAAACACCTCTTGCCTTTGTGACCACACCTCCCCCCCCCCCCCCCACTTTTATCTGGACACCTGCCGACCTTTTTCCCCACCCTGATGAAAGGCTCAAAAGCCCAAAACATCGGTTGTGTTTGTGTTTTTACCTTCGCTGTATAAGTAAAGAACACTGTTTGACCAGAGTTTCTCCACCATTGTGTTTTTACTTGGTTATGGCAGAACTGAAGTAAATTTATCAGGCAGTTGGATTATAAATTAAGGTGTTAGGTTTTCTTTCCTTAGGCTAAATGAATCATGGTGTCCCATCCCAATGTCCTCCCTCTATAAATACAAATCTCTCACGTGGTACCCATGCAGACAGCTGGCACAAGATGGACAACATTTTAGTAACTGATTGCCAATTTTCCATTCACCTGATCCTTTTTCAGTGATCATTTTCCACATTCCCAAGCATCATATATGAGGCTGTTCCACTGTATTATTCCACTAGAATACAAAAAATATTAAATCATACAAAATTTACAATGCAGAAACCCATTCAGCCCATCATATCTGTCCTAACCAGCCCAATCCCACTTCTCAGGACACTGCAGACCACAGCTCATCCTCGATGCAACCAACCAATGTGATGACAGATTCTGTCTCCTGCTTTTGGTCAGTTCCAGATCCTACTGCTCTGAGTGTAAGATTCTTCCTTGTTTCCCCTCTAGTCCAATTTTAAGTCTATCTACTTATATTCTGTCTATGCCAGTGGTTCTCAACCTTTTCTTTCTCACTCACATACCACCTTAAGTCATCCCTTACTAACTACAGAACAGCAATGGCATCCTATGCTCTATGGTTAGTGAGGGATGACTTAAGATGGTATGTGAGTGGGAAATAAAAGGTTGAGAGCCACTGGTCTATGCCTTGCATGAAGTTGTACTTGTCCACGGTGCCTGATTCACTGACCTTGCTGGCGCCCTGCTTTACAGAAAGTAAATTGAACATGGTTTCCTTGTTTAGAAAGTCCTGCTTGATTTTGCAGTACACTATCTCTGCAATATCCAACTCTTTAAAGAACAGAAAGAAGAGCATGAATTAGCCTTATTGAGCTCAGTAAGATCATGGCTGTTCTGACCTTTACCTCCTCCTGAACCCCATGACCTTTGACTAGTGACCAATGACCTGAACCCCATGACCTTTCCCCAGTGACCAAACTGCCCAGCCTCAGTTCAGTGCCTCTGTTACTCTGCACAACGGCTAACCATCCTCTAAGAGAAGAAATCCCTCCTCACATGGGTGACCACTTGGTCTTAAAACAAGCCCCCTAGATCCAGATTCTCTCTCCCTCCAACACTCCTTGCAGCATTTAATCTGCTGTGTGCCCCCTCCCCCCCCCCCCCCCAGAATTTTGTTTTGGGCCAATTTTCTCATCTACTCCTCATCCCAGAAATCCCCTTCTTAAA
The DNA here is from genome assembly GCF_036971445.1 of Narcine bancroftii. Taxonomy (NCBI): domain Eukaryota; kingdom Metazoa; phylum Chordata; class Chondrichthyes; order Torpediniformes; family Narcinidae; genus Narcine; species Narcine bancroftii. Next base: position 72,296,064 of record NC_091474.1, on the reverse strand, counting down.
CAATCTCTGAGCTACTTTGAATGGCACAGTGGGCGTAGTGGTTAGCGCAATGCTGTCACAGTGCCGGCAATCGGAATTTGGGCTCAAATCCCGTGCTCTCATTCTCTCCATGCCTGCGTGGGTTTTCCCCAGGAGCTCCGGTTTCCTCCCAACATTTGAAACATACCAGGAGTGTTGGTTAATTGGGTGTAAATTGGGTGGCATGAACTCGTGAGCCAAAATGGCCTGTTTAAATTTACAGTAAAACTCTCCTGTTATCCAGAATTCAAGCAACAGCAAAAAAGTCAAGGAAAATAATAAAGTTTAAAAAATAAATAAATAAAAGTTTAAAATTGTAAAAGGAAATGTTCTCTGAAGTCATATATAAACTTCGGTGAAGATGGGAGCAAATGTTCAACCAGCAAAGGCCTTGGCTGTCCTTTGCTCGTGGTAGCTATTTGAATAAAGTTGAGTGAAACAGCAATGGAGTTGTCTAGGATGAAGAGCTGGTTGATGCTGCTCACCGTTGGGGTGTCTCTCTTAAAGTGTCTCCTGATCCCTGCTTAGTAAGAGTCGCCCCAGTCAGAGGCTCTATCTTGTGGGGGGAGGGGGGGTGTTAATTATCTATAATGTTTCGGGCTGCTCTGTGGAGGGGAAGGAACCTACAGATGTAGCGATGGTTAAATGTTTTCAAAGAATGCAACTGAAAATAAATTAAAATGCATTAAGGTTTATATATTCATGCTTGTAAAGTTTGTTCACTGTAAGTACAGTGTAGTATTTTTTTTGTTTAAACTGTTTATTCTTATTACAGGTGTATTAGTTAGGCATTGTAAGAATAAGTCTCAAGCAACCAGAAAACTTGCTTATCTGGCATCTTCTCCCTATAGCTGCTGGATACTAAGGGTTTTTTTACTGTATATCTCTTAAATGAGCTGTCAGAGTTCCGTGAACTCCTTGAGTATTTTTGGCTAAACCCAGGGTGGTCCTGCCTCATAGGCAAAGGGCTTCCAGCGAAGCAAGGCAGAGAGCAAAGGGAGAGTTTCGCACCTGCTAGTTATTTGCTAAAACCCTGTGCTTATGATTGAAACCTGAGGCTTTCCTTTCAGGTACGTCAAGCGATATGAGCTGGAGCAGCCATGTGATGATGTGCAGAATGTGCTGAAGATGATAGCTGTGAAATTAGGGAAGACACAGAAAGTGAAAGCCATCACTGGCGTTGGTGAGTCCTGAATTGTACTTCACTGGTAGCACTTACTGAAAACTTCCTGATTTTATGTCGTGTGTTAGTGTTTCTTATATGCATGAACAAATAGTTATGGACCACAGTTTATCCCAGTCGGAAGGAAGCTGCACTGTCTCAGTGTATTAGGGTGTACAGACTCATGGACGAGAGCAGCCATTCTCCATGGGGGTAGGAGAGAAGCACGGAAGAAACCAAAACGTAACCGCTTCCTAGGGAAGGAGGCCCAGAAACTTTGAGCAGAGTTCTGGTGGGGGGGGGGGGGGTGAGGGGATGTGAGTGGGGTGCCTTGCCAAAAAGACTGGACGATCACTTTTTTCTTCAGAGTTGATCAAGTCTTTAAAATTGTGCAAAATTCTGAAGGAATTTTCCCATGGGTGGGGAAGAGGCTGGTAGAACATAAAATAAAGGCTGGACCCATGTCTGAGGAGAAGGGAATAGAGGGATAGCTACAACAGGGAGCTCGTGCTGCGTGTCAAGCTGAGTTTGGCAGAATGGGCTGTAACTCTGCCTTGTGACCTATTATAAAGTGGGTGCTCTAATTGTGTGTGAGAGCTGTGGGCTTAATTCAGAGGTTGCCTGTTTCATAGCATTAGATAATACTTAAATGCATTAACCTTGCTCCATTTGCAAAATGAGATGTGATTAGCTCCTTGATCAACATATTATATATGACTGGCTAAAAATAAACAATGCAAAATGTTGCAGGGAATATCAACGTTCTCATGCCAAACTACAGTGCGGCTGCATATGACTTCATCAGAATGTTCCGGAAAGGAGAATTGGGGAAGATTATGCTGGACTGAAGTAAACGCTACTGCTCTAAAGCTGAGATGAGCATGCTTTGCTGGAGATGGAGGGTTTCCTGTGGCACAAGAGAGGATCTGAACAACCTTTTAGCCCTTTTGATCCAGATATGACTGTCCAGTGACACAGGACTCATTTTTAAAAAAAAGCTGCTGACTATGGCATCACACTTGAGACACACTTGTTTTCAGAGAATCTGTCAAGAATAAAGAAAATAAAGTCAATCACCAGTCCCTCTCCAGAAACAAGTGACCACAAAACTAGGAGTTTAAAACCCATCCCTGACTACATAACCCATCCAGGGATCAGGAAATAAATTCTCGGAACAGCACACATACAGAACCTGGAGCTTGCCTGTACTCGGATACACTGGTATTGTCCCAGACCTCCTTTCATCCAGGGGTTATGTTGTCCCAGATAGTGGTTCCTGTTTTTATAATATGTTTTGTTAACTTCTTTTAGTATTATATGAAAGAATGTAGCCAGCACCATTGGAGAGAAATGGCTCTGACCATCAGTACAAAGATGGAAAAATGAAAATTGGTTGAATGATTTTTGAACCATCACCCTGAACACAAGCTAGAAGCTGCTTCAATTTTGAATAATAATGTGAACCATTAATTATGAATATTGTAAGGATGTGCTTTATAGAATCAGTCGAACCTGTTTAACCATATAATCCTAGGTTTGATTATAACCATTAAAATGTAGTTTTTAAAACCCCGTCAGCTATCACATTGCAATCATTCCATTATTCGAGCCCCACACACTGCATCATCCTTCCTGATGATGAAACCCACACTGATTACCGCGTCGTGACTCATTTGTTCTAAACCCATCAAAAACTGTCATGATTAAAGGATCAGAAAAAAAGCTGAGTGGCCTGTCCATCCTCCTTTAACTTGCTCTTTTATAAATTCCCATTGCTGATCACCACAAATCTATGATTTGAGTTCACTTCCTCCCTCTTCCTGATTACCCTCTTGGTCATCGCATGGTTAGCATAGCACTCTTACAGTACCAGCAACCAGGATCGGGGTTTGAATCTGGCCTCGTCTGTAAGGAGTTTGTACATTCTCCCCATGTCTGCGGGAGTTTCCCCCGTGGGGTTCCAGTTTCCTCCCACTATTCCACCTCGAAGCAGCAACTCATACATACAGCTGCTATTCATCGACGACAGCTCAGCCTTCAACACCATTATTCTTTCAGTGCTGGTCAGGAAGCTTCAAACCCTAGGCCTCTGAAACCTCCCCTCCCCCCACAATGGGATCCTTGACTTCCTCATCGGAAGACCACAGTCAGAACGAATTGGAAACAACGTCTCCTCCTCACTATCAGCACAGGTGCACCCCAAGAATACGTGCTTAGCCCACTGCCCTACTCACTATATACCCAGGACTGTGTGGCCAGGCACAATTCCAATGCTATCTACAAATTAGCCAATGACACAAGATTGTCAGTAGAGTCACAAATGGCAATGAGGAAGCATACAGGAGGGAGAGATCAACTCGTTGAGTGGTGTCACACCAACAATCCGGCACTCAACGTTAGCAGAACCAAGATAACTGTGGACTTCAGGATAAATTCTCCGAGGATCAGTGCTTCAGCTCCATGTTGATGCAAAAACAAAGAAGACTCGCCAGCAGCTGTATTTTGTGAGGTGTTTTTGGAGATTTGTTATGTCACTGAAGACTCTCGAAAATATCTACAGGTGTACCATGGAGAGCACTCTGGCTGGTTGCATCACTGTCTGGTATGGAGGGACCAACTCTCAGGACAAAAAGAACACCAGAGGGTTGTTAACTCAGCCTGTGACATCACAGGCACCAGACTTCACTCCATCGAAGACGTCTACAAGAGGTGGTGTCCTAAAAAAAGCCTCAAAGACCCTGCACCACCCAGGCTGTGCCCTCTTCACTCTGCAACCATCGGGGAAAAGGTACAGGGGCCTGAAAACAAGCACCCAGGTACTTCCTCGCTGCCATCAGATTCCTGAATAATCAATGAACCAAAGAAACTTTGACTTTTAGTGCACCATTTTTATTTATTTTTGTGAGGTGTTTTATTTGAATGTTTGCACTGTGAAGCTGCCACAAAACAATGAATTTCATGGCTTGTTCATGACAATAAATTCTGATTTAAAACATATTGGGGGAGAAGGGTTATAGATCAATTGGGTGCAATTGGGAAGCATGAGCTCGTGGGCTAGAAGGGTCTGTTACCGTGCTCTATGTCTAAATTAATAATTAAAATTAAATCTTGTCAAAAATTTTCACAGATTTAAAAAAAAACAGGAAGAGCATCTCCTGCAGGTTTTGTGAAGTGAATTGGTGCAGGGGTGTCAATAGGTCAAATGCTTTCCCACCCAACTAGAGGGTTCCATGGAGGTTGCTGGGTGTTAATGCTTGTATTGCTTTTATTCAGGTCACATCATCTCTTCATAACCTCAGCGAAATAGATATTGACAATAAAATTGAGCATAAAGTGTTTTATTTCAGGTAGATATTTTTAAATACTGTACTGATGCATTCCAAAACATGAACCAGTAAACAAATCAAGCAACATATTGATAACGTGCAGCATGCAAGCTGTGTGTACAATTTTCCTAAAAGACCAATCCACATAACATCAAAAATGTTAAAATTTGTCATGTTCAATACAAATACAACAAGCACAAAACATCGTTTATCCAACGATTATTCAGAGTTCTTTTATTGTATATGAAATACTGTTACTTGGTGCTGCATATAAAATGGAAATAGTTTTCTTACCACATCACTTTATAAAAGTATTATTTTTACCACTATTAAAATACTTCAAACGTCACTTCCACATTTTAAATATGAAATTACAAAGAGATTGCATCAATAAGCTGATGTGCACGGTGAAATTTCCCCAATTTAACATCCAAACACTTTTTAAAAAATGACTTGGATCTTCTACTGAGTGAAGCAACATTTAAAGCAGAATTAGTTCTGACATATTTTTGCTTTTGACATTTTTCAAGAGTTTTCTGAGAACCTTTTGTGAGGCACGAGCATTGAGGTGTAAAGCGATTGAGCAGTACGTGGAGTTTCTCATTGAGTGTGATCCCTCTGCTCACTTAATGCCAGGAGATTTGAATACATAAAATTGATAACGTTGAGGTTTTCATTTTAAAGTTTCCTTTGTGAAAATTGATTGTTAGTAAAATCAACATTAAAATCTAATGATGTCAACAGTCTAATCGTGTGAAAAAATTCCAAAAGAGTAAGCCAATATTTGTAAATGAGATGAGGTTTTTCCAGAGGGTCCATTTTGATGATTTATTCCTGGACAGCATACAAATCAGGAGTGGGCCTCATGTCTGCTCCTCATTTCATCAAATCATGGCTGATCTGTCTAACCTTTGCTAAAGTTCAACATCCCAGGTTTGAGGGTGAAATTGTTTGCCACTTTTAATGGAACATTAATGTTTATAAAATGCCCATGTTGAGGAGATTAATGACTAGGCAGTTCAGATCCCAGGATTTCAACCAAAGTGTCAGAACTTCAAAGCTATGGACAGGGTGCACAGGTGATTTACTATCGTTGCCTAGATTTGGAAACAAGACTTATGAGGCAAGGTAGAAGAGCTGGGTCTTTTCTCTTTGGAGCAAAGATGGATGAGAGGAGACGTAATAGAGGCCTAGAGAGGGTGGACAGCCTGTTTCTCTGGGCCGGAATAGCAAACACCAGAGGATGCCTACCAAGTGAAGGGAGGGAAGTTAGGGGAGAAGGTACAGAGAGTTGTGGATGCCTGGAATTCATTGCCAGGGGTGGTGGAGGCTGAAACATTAGGGGCATATAAGAGATTCTTAGACAGGTAGATGGATGGAAGAAATAGAGTGTTACAAGCGGTGGGGGGGGAGGGGGGGGTTTAGTACTTTTTTAAGGAATAGATGGGTCAACACAACACCAAGGGCCAAAGGGCCTGTACTGTGCTGTATTGTTCCACGTATCATTTTAAAATTGGTGAAAACCACAAACCTACTATTGACAACTTTGCAAATATTAATCGACTTTAACATAGAAAATACCAAACTTTCAAATCACAGTTCTTGCTGTGAACACTGATTTTTCATGTTGTAGAAACTATTTTAGAAGGCTTAGACTCGAGCATTTTGTAAACATTGAGTACTATAACATTCAAGAGACTAATAAACGTTGTAAAGAAGATGGTTGCTGCAGCCGTGATCAACATTAGGATACGACTGGAAACCACATTTAAAGGTGGAAACCTATGAAGGTGAGCATGAAGCACAGGGGTGGCAGGTTGCTGGAAGGCCAGGAGAACATCGCTGAGGAGGGCCATGCCCTGTAGCCATAGACTCCCTCTTCAGATGTGCAGTTCTTGACCAGGGAGCAGTTCTTGTTCATGTCGCCTTGGATGCCTTCGCCCCAGCTCAGCCGGGACCTCTGCAGCCTCCCGGCCATGACTCCAGCTGCAATGCCAGCTGCAGCCCCAGCTGCAGCGCCGGCCGCGGCTACTCGCGCCCTGGAGCCGAACGACCGGTTTCTGTTGGAGTACCTGGGCCGCACTCGGGAAGCCCGGAAACGGCCATGGGCTGAACCCCGAGCGGAGCCTCGCGCTCCTCCTCTCCCTCCCTTGCAGACCACGCTGTCACAGAAGATGGCCACCAACAGTATCAGTGTCCAGCAAGTTGCTGTCGTTTTATTCATCGTGAAATGGTCGTGGCCTAGAAGGAGGAAAATGATCAGGTTGTATAAAAGTCCAATAAATGGTTCCAAATATCACCAAGGGTGACAACAGGCAAAGTTGAGGAACAACCTTTATCGGTGAAAGGTTATGTCTAACCGAACTTACTGAGGCTTTACACAGGTTCAGAACGAACAGTCAAACGTAAAGGTCTCATTTTAAATCCTCTGCAATAGTCAACAGTTGGCAACTGGCTTGTATTCAACATGACACATGTTCAATTTGTGGGCACAATGTTTAATGTGTATATGTGTTCAATGTGTGGGTTTGTGTTCAATGTGTGGGTTTGTGTTCAATGTGGGTTCATGTTCAATGTGTGGGTATGTGTTTCATGTAGGTTTGTGTTCAATATGTATACGTGTTCAATGCGTGGGTTCGTGTTCAGTGTAGGTTCGTGTTCAATGTGTGGGTACAAGTTCTGAATGTCAAGAAAAGCATGAAGTTGAACCTCTCTGATGTCTGAATGTCATCCAGCCCAGGAATTGCACAGGAAACTCCTTCCACCTGCGTGTGAGCTGAGGAGGTGAACACCACCAAGTTGCAGAAGAACAATTTACAAAATGCTTAAATATAAAGTTGAAGGGAAGTAACATTGAAAAAACATGTTTGTAATCTGCCCTTTCTGATGCATTACTGTGCATTTACACACTGGCCTGGAAGAAGTTCACAAGGGTGAGTAAAACCATTAGATTGTGGTCAGTGGCACCCATCGTCCTCAATGTTTCACCATCATATTCTATTCAAGATCCTTGGCTAGTGATGTCCAGCATGTCCAACCCTGGGCTGCTGCTCTTTCTGCTACCCTCTGATGTTGCTGCTTCAACCGAAGCAGGGAGACCTCATCTTAAAATGAAGAGGGAGAACTGAGTGGTAAAGAGCCCTGAAGGTCTCAGAGCCCGTCACGGATTTTACCAAGGCCTTTCGTGAGTGGTGCGCCATGAGCTGTCATGAGGACATGCCTGTCGTTGCCTGGATGAGCACAGAGCGGTTGCGATTGGTTCAGTCCAGCACTTGGTGAATGGATGGGTTGTCAGAGCAACCGTTTTGCTGCACCGCCTGATTTCTCCGATTAAAAAGCTTGGAGGATTACAAATTACAGCGTTTGCACGCCATTGCATCGACCCTCCTGACAGCAGTAAAAAAAACAACTCAGCCGGTTAAACAGTGTCCTTTATATTAGCAGAGATAAAGATACAGAACCAACGTTTCGGGCTGGATAAAGGACCTGCTGAGTTTCTCCAGCGTAGTGTGGTTTACTCCAACCACCGTGTCTACCACCCCCACTGACAGGGGGATGGGGGCTTCTGTCCCCGAGTCCCAGCTCCCGCCCGCAACGCTGCAGCCCGATGCAGAGCGCAACGAACCACCACCCGGACAGAAACGTGATCAGTGTGAGATACCTACGGTGCACTCAGTTCCAGAGCTCGACCGTTCCTCTGCCGCGCTCCCACTCGGTCTCCCCACGGCCCTTTCCGACCTCCTCTCCCGAACGGTTCTCGCCTTCCCTGCGCCTCTGAATCTGACAGCTCCACCAGCACGTGGTCCTCAGCCGGCGCCGAATCTCCGCCCACCTTCCTCCCTGCCCTCGCCTCCAGGGCTCTGTCTAACCTGCGGAATTCCACGAAACGTTCATTCTGCTCCTCCGCACTGACCCCAACCCCATTCAAATCTGGAAATGCACAATCTGCTATTGAACGCAGGACGGGAGCAGCAAACACCAGAAAAATAGAGGGTTACATCACAGAACAGGCTCCTTCGGCCCTTCTAGTCTGTGCCGAACCATTTATTTTGCCTAGTCCACTGACCTGCACCCAGTCGAAAGCCCTCCATACCCTTGCCACATTCCTCAAGTGATAAAATTGAGCCCACATTTTCCACCTCGGCTGGCAGCTCTTTCCACACTCCCACCACTCTGTACTCTCTCTATCTTATTAATATTTTTCCTGTAGTCAGGTGACCAAAACTGCACTCAATTCTAGAAATTTGGCCTCACCAATGTCTTATACAACTTTACCATAAAATCCTGACTCCTGTCCATAATATTTTGATTTATGAAGGCCATTGTACCAAAGGTTCCTTGACGAAGAGCTCAAGCCCGAAATGACAGTTATGTATATATTTGCTGTCTAAAGGACACTGTTTGACCTACTGAGTTTCTCCAGAATTTTTGTTTTTACTTCATTCTCAGCGTCTCCAAACTTTCTCCTTTCCTTCAGCTCTCCACCCCCTTCCCTCTCCATTCACAGAGCCATCCCCTTGCTGCTATGCCCACCCTCTCTATTACCTCCTGCCTGTGGGACTGTGCTCCTCCCCCTGACCCTCCCCACTTTGTTCGGGCGCCTGCCTATTATTTTGCCCACACCGTGATGAAGCCCACCCTCTCTCTCTATTACCTTCTGCCTGTGGGACTACTCCTCCCCCTGTCACTCCCCACTTTGTTCGGGCGCCTGCCTATTATTTTGCCCACACCGTGATGAAGCCCACCCTCTCTCTCTATTACCTTCTGCCTGTGGGACTACTCCTCCCCCTGTCACTCCCCACTTTGTTCGGGCGCCTGCCTATTATTTTGCCCACACCGTGATGAAGGGTTCAAGCCCGAAATGTTTGTTAGTATCTTTATCCTTGCCACACAAAGGACACTGAGCTTCTCCAGCATTGCCTTTTTACCAAGGTTATTTTATTATCATGTAAAATTTTGTGTAATATTATACGAAATTGCCTTCTGCCTGCCGTAGGGCAGACAGAGTCGGATGCATGGCATGGCATACTGTGGGCGATGGGAAATAATTGGGAAGGTATTGAGCTTTATCGGATGAGGTATGGTGTGTCAAAGTCACCAGCTTCTGATGCCACTTTGCAGGGTGTTGGTGACACTCACTCTACTGTGTACAGTAACATGCTGGATAAACTCAGCAGGTCACGCTGGAGGGTAACCGACATTTTGGGCATGGAGAAACGCAGCAAGACAAATTGTGTGCAGTTTGAGTCTGCGGGCTAAAAGCAAGCCGTGCAGAATGGTGACTGGGGCTGATACAGATTAGACCATGCAGGGGCTGAGGGAAGTGAGCTTGTGAAATATAACAACCTGAGAATGCGGTTGACGGGGTGGGCAGGGCAGAGTCGGTGCATGGGAAGCCCTGATTCCCCTGGACCTGCCAATCACCCGGGAAGGGCGGGGCGGTTGGATGATTGGCAGGGGCGGGTTCCCCTGCGCACGCTAATCACCGGGGACGCGGCTGCCCGCGGATCAGGTGATCGGCGGGCGCGGGAGCGCGCACTGCAGTCGGGCAGTCATGGCGTTGATGCGTGGGGTTGCGGTCGCGTGGCTGCTCGGCTCCCGAGGCCTCCCGTTCGCAGCGGCCACGGCCAGGGCGAGCACTGCAGGTAAACGCCCGGTCGCCCCGCGGGCTCCGCGCTGCCGGAGTCCGGGGTGGGGGGATCCGAGGCCGAGCATGACCTTGGCTACCCCCACCACGGTCGCGACCCGGCCGAGCCGACCTCCGGCCAGCCTCAGTGCCGGGTGCGGGGCGATGCGCCTCCCCCGACCCCAGCACGGAACAGTACTGGCTCTTCGGCCCTCCATGTTGTACTAACCCCTATATTCCTACCAAAATGTACTAACCTCTCCCTAACCCTTAACCCTCTACTTTTCCTTCCATCCATCTGCCTGTCTGAGAGTCTCTTAAATGTCCCCTCATGTTCCAGCCTCCACCACAACCCCTGGCAATGCATCCCAAGCCCCCATAACTCTCCATCTAAATAAACCTCACCCCCAGTGTCTCCTCCCCTTTCTGGTGTCTGCTATTCCTTCCCTGGGAAACAGGTGCTGTCTGTCCACCTTATCTATACTTCTCATAATCATGTCTCTCTTTGGCTTGGCTTTGCAGACGAAGATTTATGGATCTCTATTAATTCACCTCTCAACTTTTTTCACTCCAAATCGAAAAGCCCCAGCTCTGCCGACCTTGCCTCATACGATCCAGGCAACATCCTGGTAAATCTTTGCACCCTCTCCATAGCTTCCACATCCTGCAACGAGGTGACCAGAACTGAACACAATACTGCCTAAGTGTGGCCTCAGAGTTTTATTGACCTGCAACATCACCTCACGACTCGTGAACTCAATGCCTGACTAATGAACCCCAGCATGTCACAGGCCTTTTTAACTGTCCAAAAGACTGGTACATGGAAGGGAGAGGTGTGAAGGTCAGTGGACTGTGTGCTGGTCAGTGGGACTAGGCAAAAAAAAGTTTGGCACTGACTAGAAGGTCTGAAGGGGCCTGTTTCGGTGCAGTAATGTTCTATCAATCTGTGGTGCAATCTTGAGAGATCTATTTATTTGGACTCCAAGGTTCCTCTGTTCCTCCACACTGTTAACCATGTACTCTGTCTTCATCTTGTATCTGTACATCGTGCTTGTGTATCTAACAAAAAACTCATTCATCTCATTAATGTGCTCTCTGTCCAGGTGCACAGTACCAACACATACTGGTGGGGAAGAAGGGAGAGAAAGAGAATGTCGGCTTCATTCAGCTGAATCGGACGAAAGCTTTAAATGCGTTGTGTGATTCACTGATGAAGGAAGTTAGTCAGGCACTTGATGAGTTTGAAAATGACCCAGCAATTGGAGCCATTGTCATCACTGGAAGTGAAAAGGCTTTTGCAGGCAAGTGATAAAGTGTTTGTATTTTCAGTCATTGAGGGGTTTCATGCAAATACAGAGCTTCATGGGCAAGATAAATGCACTTGTGGGCAGCATTGACACAGGCTGGCAAAGTGTGCACTAGAGGGCATAGGTTTATGGTGAGGAGGGACCTGAGGGCATCTTCACACAAGGTGCTGGGTGTGTGGCATGAGTTGCTAGAGGAAGTGGTAAAACTGGGATAATTACTACCTTTAAAAAATTTTCATATGCATACGTGTATAGGAAAAGTTTAGAGGGATATAGGGCAAATGGAACTCACTTGGTCAGCATGGAGAGATGGGGTGAAGGGCCTGTTTCTGTGCTAGAGAACTCTGACTTTATCAGATGGTACAGAGCTCAAATATATCAAGATGGAGGACGCCCTATCTAATATCAATCTATGCAGTATCTGTCTGTAACCATCTTTCTTGCGATCTCTATAATCATCAAATGACACAACATCTCAGATGAGATTTTACGTTGTAAGTGTCCTTTTGGTTAATGATGCTCCCCTCCATGTCCATTGGCCAAAGGAATTTTGTCATTACTTTGGGATTGGGCACCACGAATCCCAGCATCTATTGCCCATTCCTATTTGCCCTTGAACTGTGGCTGGCTGACGCCATGTAGAGTCAACCACCAGGGTGGGCCAGGAGTCAGAACCAGGTCAGTGAACCAGATGGGTTTGTGCAACTGACTTGATTTTCGTGGTCAGTACTAAGCTTATCTAATGTTTCTTCCGATGTTCCAGATTATGAATTTAAATTCAACTACTGCCATGGAGGAATTGTCTCTGGGTTGTTTGTCCAAACTGCTAGATCACTAGTCGGGTAATTTAAACCTCCCCCACCCCCCCTTGACCACCATCATCCCACAACTCAGCACTCACTAGTCCATGTCACCACCCCATCCACAGCTCCAATCTGTCTACGGAATCAATACTCGTATTTCCATTGCCATAGGTGCTTGTGGTTAGTAAGGGATGACTTAAGGTGGAATGGAGTGGGGGGAAAAAGTTAAGAACCACTGTCCTTGACTCATGGAAGACAACCTTTCTACATCTACTCTGCCTATGTCTTAAAACATTTGAAATGATTTAATGAGATCCCCACACTCCCCCTCCTAAATTCCAACAAGTACAGGCCAAAGCCAACAAACGTTGGTCAAATAATAATCCTTTCATCCCCAGAATCATCCTTCTCAGAGAGAGAGAGAACCCAAAGGAATGTAGAAGCTGTGAATTGCAGAACTGTAGGGAACGCAAAGTAACTGGTAGTAACTTCGTTGGCATCTTGCTTTGATATCTTGTTAGCTGGCGCTGACATCAAGGAGATGGAGAACAAAACGTTCCAAGAGTGCTACGGTGGAAACTTCCTTTCCCAATGGAACCGTGTGGCCACAACCAAAAAGCCTGTGATTGCTGCTGTCAACGGCTATGCTGTAGGTAGTGTGCAGAATTCTCACATGAAATTCCTCTGCCCTTTCTCGTTATGTTTGGATTTGTAAAGACCCCAGTGTAACAGTAGAAAGAGGAACCAGATTTTCCACGAGAGCCTTGTGCGCAGGTAGCCTTTCAAGTTCTTGAACAGAGCTCTCTGGACATGGGTTCACACCGGAGCAGGAGTATAACAGTGACCTGAGGGGAACCTTCATCGAGTGAATCAGTGAGCTGCCAGCGAAGTAGTAGAGGTGGGGACAGCTGTTGTGTTCAGAAGACATTGAGATGGGTATACAGATGGAAAATGTTTATAGCAAGGGTGGGCATATAGAAAATACGAGGAGTCACAGACCAAACAATATTAATCCCAGCTGTTTTCAACCCATTACAACTGCAAGAAAAATGGTGTTTTTAGACCAGAGACCCCTGTGCCATTGAAAATTAATTTTAACCATATGACACTACTGAACAATTTAACTGTTGCCATTACATAGTTTATTGATGTGTTCACTTACTACAGTGGGTGTTTCTGTATTTGCTGATGTTAAATATAATTTAAATAAATACAATAAAACTCTTAACACTCTCATTCAAAGAGCAGTGCAAAATAAATATATGGGTTCAAAATAAGAACAGGAGAAAAGATGAAGGGACAAGGGAGTCTCCAACATTCCTCCACAACTCTCACTGAATGTACTTCATGGTCCAAGGGTCCTCCACCTTAATGATTATGACGCAATGTGTAAATCTGCAGATGAGCTGTTAAAGTTAACAGATTCCTTGCCAAATCACCAAACACCTTCCCCCTTGGCTTCTGTTAAAAAGTATTCATTTTCCCACAGTGTCTGAAATTTTTGGCCGTCCCATGCAATTTTCCATCTTTTCGGTTCCGCCGTGTTTAACTAACTGAGGTAAATGTTTTATTTTAACTGAGGTAAACATTTTCATCAATGTGTAACATTGCAACAGTCGGTCTAGTAGTTGTTCAAAATGGCAGCATCATCTCATGTTGAAACTAAGAAGTGAAATTTATATAGTGCAAAGTGTAATTTATTGTTAGAGACTCTGCTCTAATGGGCCATATTTCATTTTATTTTTAAAATTCGCCACTTGCCTCAGTCGGCCCAGAGACTGTAGTTTGGCCACCCCAGTTTAGAGGGATACGAGCTGAATACAGGCTAAGAGGACAAGCATGGACAAGTTGGGCTGAAGGGCCTGTTTCTGTGCTGTAGAGCTTCATGACAAGGCCACTCAGCTCCAGTTGACCCAGTTTTCTTCCACTTTCCAAAGATGTGTGAGTTGGTGGGTGAAGTGTTGACTGTAGGTTTACCCTCACGTGTAGGTGACTAATACAATCGGAGCAGTGCAGGTGATGGGAGGTGGGGAAAGGGAGTCATTTGGTTAATGCAGATGATGGGCAGAAGGGCCTCTTTGTGCAGTGAGAGTCTGTGCATTTCCCCATTACCCTCAATGTCCCCAAATCTTTCAAACATTTATCTGCCTGTGTTTTTAGGCAATTCCAGTGATACAGGCTCTATTGAAACATAGTAGTTCCAAACTTCCAACCTGACAACCCTGTAATGGGTGTGTAGAGGGCAAGTGCACTTCCTTGATACAAGGATGAAGAAATGATTTATCTTTCATTTATACCCTCTGATTGATTTCCAGTGGGGACTAAGTTGCTGAAATAGTTCCGTGAGGTCAGAGTCCAACTTTAACCTCTGTTCTGCAGCTCGGAGGAGGTTGTGAGTTGGCCATGATGTGTGACATCATCTACGCAGGCGACAAAGCACAGTTTGGACAACCAGAAATTCTGCTGGGAACGATTCCTGGTAAATATTCTGTCAGCGGTCACTAGTTGCCATGGATCCAGAATGGAGACTACTGGAGGTGGTTTGAATGTTTCCCTGTTAGGGGTGCGTTGGCAACGTGCACCAGTCTGCAAAAGCCAATTCCCTTCCGTTCAGAGCTCCAGTGTTACTTTAGGGCAAAGAGTTTACTTCAAAGTTATTAGTTTTAAAACATGGCTAAATTTGTGTTATGAAGTTTGTGGGGAATGTATTTTGATTACGTGTGTGCATGCGTGTGACAGTGTCCAGGAGTCTGCACATGTCCGGTTCTGCACGTGCGTGTACAAGTGGGTGTGGTGCACAAGTGCATGGATGTGTCGATGTGAATGCATGAGTGGGCTTATGTGTGCATGCTGGAATGAGTGTGTGCGTGGAATGCACGTGACTATTTCACAGTCACAGGCAGAATGCTGTAGAATATAAGTTGTGGAATGGTGGAGACTGGCACCTCCTGGTCATGGACCATCCACACACAGTGTCTGTGGACATCTGGGGGATCCAGTCTTGAGAGAGATTCAGTGCTTCCATTCAAAAATAAACAGGATTAAAACAAAAATAATTTGAACTGAAATAAAAAAAACCTGTTGCTGTAAGTTTGAAATATAAACCCAGCTTGCTGGAAATACTGTGGGTCAGGTAGCATTTAACTCAGTGAATGTTTCAGTGTCTGACCCGCTGAGTGTTTTGGCATTTACTCTCTCAAATCGGAATGTGGAACTGAAGGCAAAGATTTGTTCTTTGGGGAGGGAGGGGGAAAAAGCAGGATTGCTCAGAGCTAGCATGAATTCCACAGGTTGAATCATACAGCATGGGAACAGGTTGTTAGGCTCAGTTCTTCCACATGAAATACACTACTGGAGTAACTCAGTGGCTGGATCAGGATCAGTGGGAATGGTTGAGGTTTCAGGGACTTCATTGGACTTGAGCTGCAGGGAGAGGTTGAGCAGGCTGGGGCTTTATTCCTTGGGATGCAGGAGGATGGGGGTGATCATTTGGAAGACTGAACGTTGAAGAGGATAGGAAGATTTTAAGAGGACATTAAAAACTGCTGGTGGATGCCAGATTTGTAGCAGGTTATGAATGATCGTGTTAAAAGGTTTGTAGCTGGAGCTCGGGTTCCCAATGTTTTGGACTGGACTCTAGCTGCTGATACTTGGTGACTTTGGGGGGAATATTCTTGCTTCTCTTTCTCTGACTAAGAGACACTTCAGGCAATTTCTGCCGATGGCAAATCTGTCTGCAAAACCAATTTTGTGTAATATGACACTGCTTTATAATGTGATAATAAATTGAATCTTATAGAGATGGACGAAACCATGAGAGGAATAGATCAGGTCTTTCCCAGAGCAGGGGAATCGGTAACCAGAGGATATGCATTTAAGGTGAGGGGAGGAGTGATTTAATGGGAATTTGAGGGGTAACTGTTTGTACACAGAGGGTGGTGGGTGTATGGAACAGGCTGCTGGAGGAGGTGGTTGAGGCAGGTACTACTGCAATATTTAAGGAACATTTAGTTGGTTGTTGGGGTAGGATGGGGTTTGAGGGATATGGCCAAACACAGGCAGGCGGTTGGGTGGGGCATTTGGCTAGGCTGGGCCGTTGGCCCAAAGGGCCTGTTTCCATGCTGTATGCCTATGGTTCTGAGCAGTCTTGTCCACACCAAGTTGGTTTAAACAGAGCCTGGCCAATATGTTAGATTTAAAGGGATATCTAAAGAGAGGGGAGGGGCAAATAAGAAAGAGATTTGCCAGGGTTAGGGGCTTGGCAGTGAGAAACGGACACTCTTGTTCTAGAAACAGCTGTGGAAAGCAATCTTTCAATCACAGATTCAGAATAGGTTGCTGGTTTGAGTCGGAGAGCAGCTGTGTAATGTCATGCCTGTCAGAAATTTTGTTCAATTTCACTGTAAGACAATTAAAACACTGATCTAGGTGCTGGAGGAACACAGCGATTGACCAAAGCAGTGGGGAAGTCGCTGGCGATGGAGATGGTCCTGACGGGAGACCGCATTTCTGCTCAGGAGGCCAAAGCAAGCGGTACGTCATCGTGGTCCTGGTTTGTACTGGCTCACACCTCTGGGATAGCCTGAGAAACAGTGCTACAATACAGTTCAGTGGACAATAACGAGGGCACTTTTGTTTCCAAAGGGCTTGTGAGCAAAATATATCCAGCAGCTCAAGTGGTGGATGAAGCCATCAGATGTGGAGAGAAGATAGCTTTCAACTCCAAACTTATCACAGCAATGGCAAAGGAAGCAATTAATGGTGGTAAGCAGATTAAACTTCAACCCTGTGGAATATTATAAATCAAATGACGATGAGGCCTGAGATAGATTCAGATCTATTGTCAGATACATACGTGACATCATACAACCTTGAGATTCTTTTTCCTGTGGGAGAGGCAGAATTACCACTTATTGGTAATGAAAAAAAATTGTACTCAACGTCCACATGTAAACAAATAAATAAATGTAAACAAACTGGGCAATACAAAGAGAAACAAAATCAATAATGTGTACAAGTAGGAGTCCTTCAACGACTCCCTGCTTGAGTGTGTTGTTGAGGAATCTGATGGTGAAGGGGAGCAGCTGTTCCTGAACCTGGTGGTGTGAGTCTTGTAGCCCCTAGACCTCACGTATATAGTATAGGTCTAATCAGATGGTGGTTCTTCATACAATGGCACGGTTCGTGTAGCGGGTAGAGCAGCGCTGTTACAGCACCAGTGATTGGAACCAAGGTTTGAATCCTGTGCTGTATGGAAGGAGCTTGTACGTTCTCCCCATGCCTCTGGGTGCTCCAGTTTCCTCCCACCCTTCAAAGCGTATAGGGGTTGTAGTTCAATTGAGTCTAATTGGAGGACAATGGGCTCTTGAGCAAAAGGGGCCTGTTACCATGCTGCATGTCTAAATGTAAAAGAATAAACATGAATGGCTATAGATATACTAAGAGCAAAATGATAGAAAGGGATAAATTTAGTTCACTTGAAGACCAGAAGGGTCGCCTATGCATGAAGGCAAGAGAGATGGAGGAGATCTTAAATGGATTTATTTCATATGAGGTAGACACAGAGTCTATAGAAGTGAGACAAAAAAGCAGTGAGGTCATGGACCCTAAATAAATTTCTTGCTGTCTTGAGGAAAATAAGGGTGGTTACATCTGCAGGGCCTTTCAGGATATTCCCGTTGAACTTGAGGGAGGTGAGTGCAGACATTGCAGGGCCTCAGCAGAGGTATTTAAAACATCCTTAGACTTGGGTGAGATGCCAGAGGATTGCTGATAATAATTGTAGACCAGTGAGCCTGATGTTAATAGTGGGTAAGTTGTTGAAGCCTCTTAAGAAATCAGATACATAAATATTTGGATAGACCATGACTAATGTGTAACCAATCTTGTGGAGTTTTTCAAGGAGGTTACCAGCAAAGATGAAGGAAAGATTGTGCGTGGGCTGTAAGGCCTTTGACCAGATCCCGCATGGGAGATTGGTTAAGAAGGTTCAGTTCATGGTGAGGATTGGATTAGATGCACTTTGGGAGGATAAACCAGGCTAGGACTTGCACAGTAAATTGTAGGGCACCACTGAGTGCAGGGAGTGGAGGGATCTGGTGTCACAGGTAAATGGGGTCATAAAGAGGGCTTTTGGCACATTGGCCGTTGTAAATCAAAGTCTTAACTACAGGAACTGGGATGTTATGGTGAAGTTCTATAAGACATTGGTGAGGCCAAATTTGGAGTATTTGGTCGTCCACCTACAAGTCAAAAATATCAATAAGATTGAAAGAATGCAGAGCAGATTTACGAGGATGTTGCTGGGACTTGAGGAACTAAGTTAAGGTGAAAAGATGAATAGATTAGGACTTTATTCCCTGGAGCGATAAGAGAATGAAGAGAGATTTGATAGAGTGTATAGATCAGATAAATGCAAGCAGGCTTTTTCCACTGAGGTTGGGTAAGACAAGAACTAGAGGACATGGGTTAAGGGTGAAAGGTAAATATTTTAAGGGGAACACAAGGAGGAACTTCTTTACTCAGAGGTGGAGGTGGTGAGAAGATGGAAGGAGCTGCCAGCAGAAGTGGTGAATGAAAGTTCGATTTCAACCTTTAAGAGAAATATGGACGTGGATGGGAGGACTATGGTCTGGGTGCAGCTCTATGTGACTAGACAGTTTGATGGTTTGGCATGGACTTGATGGGCCTTGTTTTATGCTTCTAAATCCATGTGATAATCCTAGAATGTATTCACTGATCTGATTCCAGAGTTGGTAGGAACTGGGAAAGATAAGATGGGTTGAATGGTCACCCCTTGTACTGTGGTTCTAGTTTTGTGGAGGGGTGGGGGGGTTTACTATTTAAATAATCCCTGTGATTTCCTTTCAGATGATCTCAAAATAATAATTTTTCAACTAGGGTTCTACAGTAACACCACCCTCCTTACGTGGCACTCTCACCTGCATTTCACAGCTCTGTGGTGGTGTAAATCATACGCTCAGTGATCACATTTGGACTGCCCTGTCAGTCATGATTTCATCAGTAAATTCTTGTCATCACCCTCCCTTGCTTTTAATCTGAGGCAGGGAGGTTCGAACTTGCTGCCCCTGTAGATTCAGTGGGGATGCCGAGATTCACCCTTGAGAGTTGCTTCATGAAAGTCTATTCCTGCAGTCCATAAATCTTGGATTGGAGGTTGTTAAAGATAAATTAGACTTGGTGATTAATTAAAGCCCTTCAACAGAGGGAGAAGCCAACTATTTTACTATAAAGGTCAATTTGTGATCATCATTTTCTCTCTTTGTCACTGGAAGTGCCTTCTGCAAGGACTTGTTGGCTTTAACAGTTCTGTACTTTATTACAGCTTTCGAATTAACGTTGGCGGAAGGAAACAGACTCGAGAAACATTTGTTTCATTCAACCTTCTCCACTGTAAGTAACATGGCATGCAATTAAAATGGAATTTTGCTCATCTACAAAAATGTTCCAATTGCGCTGTGCAAACTTCATTTCAGAGTGACCGGAAGGAAGGAATGAGTGCATTTGTTGAAAAGCGAAAAGCCAATTTCACCGACCAATGAACAAATTAGTGAGTCCTGAATTATTGTGGGAAAACGCTGGAAATTGAACAGATTAAAGATGAAGTGAAGGAAATGTGGAATTATGTATAATGACATGCTCCCTCATTTCAAATAAATGTATTTCTAATATTTCGATTTTGTGTTTCTTTATCACAAGATCTAGGAGCAGAAATAGGCCCATCAAGTCGGCTCTGCCAATCTAATCATGAACTGAATCATACTCACAGTGTCTCCTTAAGTAATATTGTGATCACTGCCTCCTAAGGGTTCCTTTTACCTTAAGCTCTCTAATCACCTCTGGTTCATTACCCAGCCACTAACTCAGTACAGCTGATCCCCTGGTGGGCTCCGAAGCTGCTCCAGAAACCCTCCTGGGATCCCTACTGACCTGACTTTCCCAATCTACTTTCATGTTAAAATCCCCCATGATTATTGTAACCCTGACCTAACTAGTTTTCCAACACCGCCCTCCTTACGTGGCACTCTCACCTGCATTTCACAGCTCTGCGGTGGTGTAAATCATATGCTCAGTGATCACATTTGGACTGCCCTGTCAGTCATGATTTCAGCAGTAAATTCTTGTCATCACCCTCCCTTGCTTTTAATCTGAGGCAGGGAGGTTCGAACTTGCTGCCCCTGTAGATTCAGTGGGGATGCCGAGATTCACCCTTGAGAGTTGCTTCATGAAAGTCTATTCCTGCAGTCCATAAATCTTGGATTGGAGGTTGTTAGATAAATTAGACTTGGTGATTAATTAAAGCCCTGTTTCAAGTTGTATTTTGCAATCCACATCCTGGTTGCTGTTTGGGAACCTGTATATAATGACCATTCCTTAACTCTACCCTTAAGGATTCTACTTCTTCTGAACCCATGTCCTTTCTGATGATTTCATATTGTTACTTATGGCAGTGAAGTTAGGAATGTGAGCACAGTTCCACTGCTTGCATTCTTCAGACACATCCACTGCTATCACTGAATCACTTCAGATGATTCTCTGCAGTTGCATGGTTACCCTGTTAAATATCTTGTCAGACAGGAAGCTGATGGTGCCACATCTGTTTTATATGTGGCCAGATAATGACTTGGTCCTTGGCAAGAGAGAGGAACTCTGAAACTAATGCCCAACTCAGCTTCTCTGACTATCTATTGAGGCTCCTCTCAATTCTATGAACCTCTATAAGGTCACTCCTCATCTTCTGACTTCCAATGAGAACCACCCCAGCTGATCCATTCTCCTGAAAACTGTCCCCCTGTTCCACGTAACACCCCAGTGAAGTAAAACACAAAAGTTTGCAGACAGTGTGGTTGAAGTAAAGCACGATACTGGAGAAACTCAGCAGGTCAAACAGCGTCTTTTATCTCACAAAGGTTAAAATACATCACCAATGTTATCTTTGCAAGATAAAGGACACTGACCTGCTGAGTTTCTCCAGCATCGTTTTTTACAACACCCCAGTTGATCTTTTCTGCCCTCTCCTCGCTGCTGCTGCAGGGTAGTGACCAGATGGGTACACATTCCTCTCAGGACAGTGCTGGGAGGTTCCCCATTGTACCCAAACCCTAAACTGCTTCAGGACCACCGAAAAGATCTGTCTGTACTATTGAACTGCACTATTTTTTTGCCTTTTATATTTATTAACTTTTTCTGTCACTTGACACACTCTGGTAATTCACTGTCTACTTTTTATTTATTCAGGTTTATTGTCAGAGTACATACATGACATCACATATAACCCTGAAATTCTTCTTCCTGTGGGCGAGAACACAGCATGAACATGTAAACAAGTAAAGAAATGTAAACTGACTATGCAATTGAGAGAAAAAATATCAAAGTGTAAAAGTAAGAGACCTAAAATGGGTCCCTGATTGAGTTTATTGTTGAGGGGTCTGATGGTGGAGGGGAGCAGCTGTCCCTGAACCTGGTGGGACTAGTCTTGTGGCATCTGGACCTCTTTCCTGATGGCAACAGCTCAATGGTGTGGATCCTTGATGATTGCTGCTGCTCTCTGTAGATCACTGGTTCCCAACCTTCCACCACAGTACCACTTCAAGCAATCTTATCAATCTTACATTCCTTATGACATAGGGAATTCTTAAAGTGGTATGTGAGTGGAAAGAAAAAGGTTGAGAACCACTATTGTATTTGTTCTCAATAGTGGGGAGGGTTTTGCCTGTGATATTCTGGGCTGTGTCCAGTACCTTTACACTCAGGGATATTGGTGTCCCCACACCAGACGTGATGCAGCCGGTTTTAGTTAGTCTATGTTAGGTAGCTGCACCAAGTAAATTCAGTGTCATATGCAAATCAATGACAATAAACTCTCATCTCGCACTGAATCATTAGCCTTTCCAACGGCAAGCAATCGACAGCCAAAGCATCCCCGGGGCGGGACACCCGGTGTGAGGATGTGGACGCTGCAAGAGGACTGAGCTGAGCAGGGCCGCTGGGTGGCGGTGTTTGACCGAAATGGAGACGGGAAAAGTCGGAAACTTAAAGAGAAGATGCAAATGAGGAGTGAGGAAAGGTGAACATGGAGCCGCTTTAATCAGGAGACTCCCATCCCCCTCGCCCCCCCCCCCCCCCCGGGAGGGAGCAAAGTCCGTGTAATATGCGTTAACCCTGACTCCTGGAGCAGACTGATTAATGTTGCCACGTTATCGGAGCAAAGCACCGAGGCCAAACAAAAATCCACTGTGTATGTCCTGCCTTTGTTGAACTTCTTAACATGCATCGCCACACTTGGCTGTGCTGAACTTCATATGCATGCTCTCCCATTGGATCGAGGTCCTGTTGTAGCCTTCACTGGCATGCCTCTTTCCAAATAAACCCCGTCCCTCACAATCCAGAAACTTTTCCACAGCTGCCCTGTAAGGGGCGAGGAGGGAGGGGGGGTGGGGGCGAGGAGGGGTGGGGGGTGGGGGGCGAGGAGGGGTGGGGGGTGGGGGGCGAGGAGGGAAGGGGGGGTGGGGCGAGGAGGGAGGGGGGTGTGGGGGCGAGAAGGGAAGGGGGGTTGTGGGGACCCGTCGCTTCGTGTGTCTTCTGGAGCGGACCTGTTGCTCGCCGCAGGTCCGAACGTTGTCCAGGGAGAACCCCGTATCCTCGGGCGGACACTGTTTGGAACAGGCTTTTAAAGACACAACATTTACGCTGTTCACGGAACCTGCAAGCCCCGTACACCCAGTGTTGAATGAAGCGGCCGGAGGCAAGCAATGGGCGGGGATGCTCCAGGTCAGGGCCCGCCACAATCCAGGGCAAGGGTGGGACCCTCGGTGCTGATCCAAGACAGGGCATCACACTCCGCCTTCGCCCCGGTAACCCTGCAGGAGTCGGGCGGCGTAGAATTCACAGTTGGAAACCGATACAACATGAAGTTATTGGAGTGAGATTTGAATTGTCTGGAGAGCAGAACAGCATCAGAACGCGTGGGATGGAAATGGGCCGAGTGGCCGGTCCGCGCGGTAGACGTTTCTGAAATCTACAAGGTCATCGTTTCACATTTTTTTAAAGCCGACAACGAAGCAGCGAGTCTGTGTCCTCTGGCCACTCTCATGTTTACGGATAAAACAACTCGACAGTATTTGGCTTCGGTCGCAGCGGACGGGCATGAGGGAACGTGGGGAGTGAGGTAGGGGAGTAGGTGAGGGGAGGAGGTGGCAGAGGCAAATGGGGCAGTGCTGAGAGGGAGAACGGGTGATGGGTTATGGTGAGAAATGGGGTGGGGGCCAGGGTAACGGGAGGGAGTTGTGAGGAAGGGGATGGGGTGACAGGAGGGGAGGGGTTGTGTGATGGGGGGTGGCAGGGACGGGGGTTCAGGACGGCTGCTTTCGCTCTTTTCTCAACACAACAAAACCTTCCTGCAAACTGGAATCGCCCCACTTTGATGTCTTCCCATGCTAGTTAAAGGTCAAAATAATAAATGTATACTCAAATTGAAGCGTTTAGAGCGAACAATGGGGGCAGACCTTCCATTCTGACTGTCTGCCTCTCAGAGCGTGATAAAGGCGTTTGAAGGCTGGGACCAAGGCGGGTCAGCATGGTTTCGCGGCGAAGAATGGAGCATTGAGTGGCTTCAGACAAGGCCGGCTCCTCTCCCCCTCCACACTGCAGCTGCGGTGCCTGTGCACCTCATTCACACACACGCCGAAATTCCCTTCAATTACTGCTGGCCGCCAAGGGGCGTTCCTTTACATCGACAACAGCTGCACGTTTGGGGAATTACTCCGTTGTTGTAACGGATGGGGCGGAGGTGGGTAGTACACGGAGTAGAAAGACATTACTTATCCACCTACCCCCATGCCTGTGGTGGAGATAAGTGAATAAATAAGGTTCTCAATGTTTTCCAACTTCTGTGCTATGGGTAAAAAATGGTCAAATGAGTGATGATAAATTCAAAGTGTTTAACCAATTACACGAGGCGTTTCCTTCACGGTTCCGTTCATCTAAAGGGGCGACTCTAGGAAAAGCGCTATGTTAATGACCATTCCGGAGGTAAGTATGTAAAGTTTTACAGAATGTTTCCTTTATTTCTGTGTGAAAATCACCTTTAAGTTACCAGAACACTTAGCTTTCCGGAGACCCAAGATTTTTACGCAGAAATAAAGGGAAAAAATCTGTCTTAAAAATTGCATACTTCCTTTCGGAGTGATCGTTTATAGTTTTATGTCTGGTTGGGAAAATATCCCACGCGTTCTGATGGTAGAAAGTGAAGGGAGGGAAGTTCAGGGGAGACACAGAGAGTTGTGGGGGCCTGGAATGCCTTGCCAGGGGTAGTGGTGGAGGCTGGAACATTAGGGGTGTTTAAGAGACTCCTAGGTACATGGATGGGAGAGAAATGGAAGGTTACGGGGTAGGGAGGGAATATATGGGTCGACACAACAATGAGGGCCGAAGGGCCGGTGCTGTCCTGTAGTGTTTTATGCGTCCTGTTCCTGGCATTACAGGTAGGCGCTTTCACAGAGTTTGGGCTCAACTCATTAATATTTCCTGAGTTTAACCAACCCGAGGGACTGCATTCATTTTTAAAATCCTTTGTATGTTTAAATAATTTTAGTTGCAAGTTAAAATAACCAGAGATGAGAGGAAAGAGCAAAGCGGTTCGCTGGATCATGGATAGACTTGAAGAAAAATAACCACACACTGAATTGAATTTTAATTAAAATAAGATTTAGCGGGATTTGCTTTATTAAATTCTGCGACATCGGACGAAAAAGCACAACTCTGTTCAGAGGATTAATGAACCTATAATTTTACAAACAACCCGAAACACTTTTTCTCCATTGAGCGAGGGAGTTGAGGCGTGTGATCGGGGAGGACATTGTCCTGCGGCGGGAGGGAATGCCAGAACGGGCCAGCGCGGCTGAGGCGCTGTAATTGATTGATAACCGCGAATATAGCTTGTTGATAAATGGCTAACATCAAAGAAATGATCGAGCCGAAAGGGAAGACTTAGCCCTTGGACTTCAGATTCACTGAACAACAGTCATTCTGGCTCCCTCAATGGATACTTTTTACAACAAATTAGCCGAATAATTATTGAAATATTCTCAAGCAGCGATATTAAACAGGGTTCCCCTTCAGATCTGCCGCCTGGTATTTTTAATAGAACCGAAGCTGCGTCGATTGACGGTGCAAATTTCTCTTTTCTCCTTGGAATGAAAGCATTTTGTCACGGCTCTGTGGCACCGGGAGTCGATCCAATCCAGATTTGTCCGATGCACGCAAGTACTTCAATTCGTTTCCCGATTCTCCTTGCTTTTCCAGAATGCTAACAGTTCAATACGTTGTAACAAGAATTTGTGGAGCAGAACGTGATTTTTGTTTGGATGACTGCGCGTTCTTGAAGGGCTCAAGCCCGAAACGTTGGTTCGAATATCTTTGCCATATAAAGGACACTGTTTGACCTGCTGAGTTTCGGAATAATTCCGAAGCTTGTGTAAAAATGCCCATTTGTTTTTACTTCAACCATGGTGTAAAATCATAATATAAACTATTATTTCATGTTTGCTACGGCCAGTTAGCAATCATTTTGAATTTTTCTGTTTGCTTCACGCAAATGTCAAAGAAAAATACGTCGATGTCCCACATCTGTGACAGGGCTTTGCACTTCTGTTAAAACACGACGCTGGAGAAACTCAGCAGTTCAACCCTTCATCAATTTTCATCGAGGAGCTGAATTTCTCCAGTATCGTGTTTTTACCTCAATCACGGTGTCTGCAGACTTTCCTGTTTTACTTCGAAAGAAACCGAACTCTTTCCCCAGAAAAGCAGAAAACTTTCACATTTTCGAGTACGTTTGAATTGTTTTTGTCAGATTACACATCCCTTCACGTGCATTTCATGCACTTGCCTGAATGCCGGGCTAATTATTTCAGCTAGTTTTGAGCAAGGGTTAGAATGAAACGGAGGAAAGGCCGTAGCAACGAAATCCCTTGTTTCCCGAAATGTTGGTTCTGTATCTTGGCTATTTAAAGGGCCTGTTTGTTGGACCTGCTGAGTTTCTCCAGCATCGTGTGTTTACTTCAACCACAGCGTCTGCAGACTCTCGTGTTTTACTCTCCGTTTCCCCGCGACGCCAGAAACCAGATTAAATTCCCTCTCCCTTTAATGATTAGGATTTATTCTCCAGATCGACTGAGATTGATTAATCGAATTGGAAGGATTCGATTCCGGTTCTCCTTCCCGCAATCCGCAAAGTATTTTCTTTCGGATCCGTAACCGTGTGTTTAATTTCAGCAGGTAGCGACTGGCGATTGAACAGTGCATCTTGACCCAATGGGACAAATTGGAAGGAGGCGCCCACAATGCGGACGGAGGGTATTCCTGGAAAGTATTCCGCTCATTGCTGGTCCCGAGGAGGTCAGAGAACAGAATAACCGCCGCGTTCCGACGGCATCTCCCGTGAATGGAAAGCAAAATGCAGCATTAAACCGCACACGTAAGGGATTTTGTCTTCTCGCTCAAGGAGAAAGCGATGCGACATTTGGCCCGTTTCTTTCGGGGCTCAGTGATGGGCTAAGAGTGAAACGGTGACCGTGCGGCCGAATTATTAAACAACCCGAAGACAGAGAGACCGAAGGAGAGGGGCTTTGTCCGAAAGCAGTGCTCGGCATCTGGGGCCAAGGTACGTCACCAGCATCCCGAGACAGGCCACATAACCAAAGTTTCGGGCTTGAGTCAAGACCTGACGCATAGATGTGACCTTTTGGCGCTCCTCCGTTCGGGAACCTACGTGGTCCCCGCCACACCGAGCTCTCTTCCCGCACACAGTCCGCCGCTCACTCCTCTCTCTTTCACTGGTGGGGGTCAAGGATTTGCCAGAAAATACGAGCGCCCTGGTGGATTTGCTTGCTGTGAGCCCTCGCAGTTTCGCACCGGCGGCCACTGATTCTCGCCAATCTGCAATGCCCCCATTGCCACCGAGAAATCGACAAAGTCCGCGAATTGTTCTTTCTCAAATGGATTATTTACCATGTTTTAAAGTCTGTCTGTCAAACGCAGCCTGGCGGACAGAACCGCAGAGAGACCAATCCATTGGATTCCGTCCTCACATGGGACAACTTTGAAAATCCTTCATTCTGACTTTGTAGCGAGTCTTAGCTCCGGCGTCCAGCGCCGAGATTCCCACCTCATTCACAGCTCTACCTCTCCCTTTCCTCAACGGAGGCCCCGGTTAGAGCTCACTGCAGGACAGAAGACTTCAGATGTCAGCGGCGAAAGTCACGGAAAAATATTTTGCTGCTCCATGCAATTGACATGAGCTCAGTCATTTCCACATTTTTCCAACATCTCATTCCCAGAGTATGATGTCACGAACAAACGCGGGCATTTATTTAAATTCCCGTTTACCCTCGAGGAAAGGAAATTCTTTCTTTAATATCGTTCCCATCCCCAAGAGGTTCCAAAGCACGTTAGAGGCACCAGTTCTCTTAGAGTTCGGCATTGATGGATGGATGAACCTCACGGCCAGTTCAGGCACAACGAAGTGGCCCAGTGAAGTTTGCCTTTTTAAATGTCTTTTTTAGGTGTTGATTAAGGTAAAATATTGGCCAGGGCACCAGGAAGTACTCGATCTGCTCCTTGGCAAAACGTGACCTGCATCCTTGGAGGAGCTGAACGAGGAATTCTGCAGATGTCGGGCTCTGATGCGGTTCACACAAGTCAGCAGGCCACGCAGCGTCCGTAGTAAGTAGAAGGCAGTCGATGCTTCGGATCTGAGCCCTGCTTCAGGTGACGAAAATCAGACAGGAGCATCAATAAAAAGGTGGGGGGTGGAGCCAGGCTAAGAGTTAATCGTTATCACATGGCCTTGAAGTCTGAGAGCAGATTATGGCATGGTGGTAAATCCACATGGTCCACCTGTCCTGTTCACCTAGCCACCTCCACAGCGGGGCCCCAGATTTGTAGGATAAACAATTGTCATGACAACGTTCCCATTATATTTTCCTTTCAGTTAAGAATACAGGCTGATGTTTCACTCAGAAGACCCAGAACAAAGTAAAGGGGAGACGTCAGGGGTAAGTTTTTTTTTACACAGAGTTGTGGGTGTCTGGAATGCATTGCCGGGAATGGCGATGGAGGCTGAAACATTAGGGGTATTTAAGAGATTCTTAGAGGATGGATGGAAGAAAAATAAAGGGTAAGGAGGGTTTAGTTTATTTTGATAGGATGTATGGGCTGGCACAATATTGAGGGCCGAAGGGCCAGTACTGGGCATGAACATGTCACAAAATTCGATGTTTTGCGCCAGGATTATAGGTTAAAATTTGCTATTAATTACATGTTTAGAAACGTTCGTGCAAAAGAAGAGAACGTGAGGTGGAGTCTGTGTTCATTGTCCGTTCAGAAATCTGATGGCTCAGAGGAAGAGGCTGTTTTTGTACCGTTGGGTCTTGGTCTTCAGCCTCCTTGCTGATAAACTCTGTTGAAACAATGTAATGGTTTCAATTGCCGAGCGTTTAATTCATCTTCTGGTTGCCAGTTATGACCTGAAGTCATCCATCATCACGAGAAGCAGAGTAATGAAAGTGGGCAGCCACATCAGCGCACCTCCCTGACCCCGGGCAAGTCTGCATGATTAATACATGCAGCTTTCCGGCACTGCAGAGATCTGGAACAAATTGGTCTGTTGGCTCAGTTTGTTAACGTTGATTACATCACTATATTCCAAACGGCAGAAGTAAATCCTCCTTATATGGTCTTGGCTGAATGTAATGCTCACCAAATGAAGCATCTCCATCTGGGAAATTGAACTTTTGGATTAGTAGGAATTGGTATGAAGCGCTGGGGAGCGGGACATTCCGTCCCTTCTTCCATCTTGGCAGGGGAACTGTTGTAACTCTGCCTGAGGCAAATTGCTTCTGGTTCAGGGACGGGAAATCAGGAGTTTCTTTCTCCGTCCAACTCTGGAAGATGTCTCCCCGGAGTCTGAAGGTTAAAGCAGCCAAGTGCAGGAAGACTGGTGTTGGAGGAACCTTCAGCAGAGAACCCTTCAGCAGAGAACCCTTGGCGGAAGGGTCATAAAAATTTCGTGGATCTGAACAAAAGTGGTCCGGCTGGGTGCTGATTCCACATGCAGATCCAACCCCGAGCAAAGTATTTCAATGCGCAAAAGTGCTGGAGAAATTCAGCAGGTCACCCAATGTCCATAGGAAGGCAGCTGAATTAAAAGTGGGGGGGCGGGGGGGGGGGGAGGAGGGAGCAAAGAAGGGACAAGGACACTTATTTCATACCTACCTGAGATGCTTATGGGGGACAAAGCATCTTCAGTTCAGCCGCTGAGGACTACTATCAAGTTAGGTTGGCCTACCACTGATATATACAGAAGAATTTTGCACCACTTCTTTGTCAGGTGTGGAATCTGCAGAATAATTTACAAGTGAGACTGAAATGATCCCCTTGTTGTTACTGTTCTGTATTAGCACTTACATCTGGCAACGTTTTGGCTACTCTACGTAGGAAAAGTTATTTGACCTTGACTTCCTTAAACAAACACTGTTTCAATTTTGGCAGCTATCTTTCATAGCAAAGAAACCTGAACCATCAGCTAAATGTTCACATTTCTAGTTTCCTGACTGCATAATTTCCCAACACTTTTTGCGTTGGATGCTGTGAAGCATCTTAACCAGGAGACTCGTTATTCGTCGTTTGCTTGCTGATGGCAATTTCCCACCTTCCTCAATGTGTCGCTCCAGTCCCACTGATGGCAAGAACTGGCATTGGTCTATTGATACGCTCTATCAATGACTCCAAAGTCTGAGTGAGGAACGATAGGCTTTAATACACATTCATTTCAGATGGTCCAACACCAGGTGCTGGAATGAATGAAAGGGGGCAGGGAGGTCGACCTTTATGGCCAGGTCACAGGGGGAAGGGTTACAGGGGATCGAGTCATCGGTGGGCGGGCCAGCCACTTGAACACAGAGCAGCAGCAGTATATACATATACCACATGCACCCCCTCTTTAAAAGCAAGCCCCAGTCCTAGAGGTTCAGCCGGTCAAGTGGCTTCCTCTGCCTCTGTGCCCTGCGCAGGTCCACTGGGGATGTACTGGTCGGCTCTGTTGCTGGTCGGGTGCCTTGAGGTGGGAGGGGCAAGGTTGTCGCCATAGTGGGTGGGGTTTGGTGGTCTGTGGGGGCAGTCGTGGTGGTCAGTATACCAAGTCCTTGTAGGGGATGATGTGTGTGTATGTGGTCGGGGCTGGGGGTAGGTGGGTGTCTCCGGCATGCGCAAGGTCCCGGGACAGGGACTGTATCCTCATGGCCATCAGGGTACTGGATGTATACATAGTATGGATTTGCCTGCAGGAGCTGCACCTCTTCCACCAACAGGTCGGTGCTATGGGCCCTCGCGTGTTTCCGCAGTAGGACGGGTCCCGGAGATGAGAGCCAGGGTGGCAGAGTGGTTCTGCTCACCCACCTCCTGGGGAAGGAAAACATGCGTTCACGAAGGTCATATTTCTAGCAGTGCGTAGGAAGGATGGCATGGAGTGCCTCTGGTAGGACTTCTTGCCAGTGAGACACTGCCAGGCCTTTTGACTTGAGGGCTAGGCGTTTCCCTGGGGTTATAACTCTTATAACCCTATGCCTCTAGCCAACAGGTACTGCCGTAGCCTGTCGCTCATGAACGAGGACCTCCGATCACTATGGATATGGTCCGGGTACCCAAAGAGGGTGAAAATGCTGCGGATTGCCCTGATAACCATGTCGGAACAAACGGGAATCTGGAGAACTCGTCTATGACATTGAGGAAATAGATGTTCCTATTGGTCGAGGGTAGGGGTCCCTTGAAATCGACACTCAGTCGTTCAAAGGGGTGCATGACCTTGATGAGATGTGCCTTGTTGGGCCTGAAGAACTGCGGTTTACATTCCACCCAGACCCAGCAGGGTCTGGTCAGAGACCTGACGGTCCTCGATGGAGTACGGGAGGTTCCGGGCTTTTATGAAGTGGAACAACCTTGTGACCCAGGGGTGGCAGAGGTCATTGTGGAGGGACTGGAGGCAGTTGAGATGCTCGCTGGCGCATGCCCCCTGGGATAGGGCATCTGGGGGGGGGGGGGGTCGTTGAGTTTGCCTGGCCAGTACAGGATATCATAGGTGGAGAGTTTGATTCTCCACTTCAGGATTATATCATTCTTGATTTTACCCCACAGTTTTGTGTTAAACATGAAGGTTTCGGCCTGTTGGTCGAACAGGGTAAATCTTTTCCCGGTCAGGAAGTGATGCCAGTGCGCACGGCCTCAACAGTGGCTTGTGCCTCCTTCTCGACGCAGGAATGCCGTGTCTCTGGGCAGTGGAGGGTGCGGTGGGGGGGAGCTATTGGCCTGCCCGCCTGGTTGAGAGTGGCAGCCAGTGCGACGTCGGAGGCATTGCTCTCCACCTGGAATGGGATGGTCTCGTCCACGGCATGCATCATGGCTTTAGCAATGTTTCCTTTGATTTGGTCGAATGCAGCCTGGGCTTCTGCCGATAAGGGGAAGCTTGTGGACCCTACGAAGGGGTAGGCTTTATTGGCATAATTGGGCATAGTAGGAAAAGAACCTCAGGCACTGTTTCAGTGCCTTGAGGTTGTGTGGTACTGGGAACTCCATGAGGGGATGCATGTGGTTGGGGGCAATGACACCATGCACCACGATGCATCCAAGGCGAGTGGTACTAAACACACACCCCTCCTTGTGATGTCAGATTCAGGGACTTGGCTGAGAAATTTCACCAAGTTACCATGTGGTCCTGCTGGTCATGGCCGCAGGTAGTGATATTGTCAAGGTAGGGGAACTTGCTGTCAGTTTATGTCTGCCTATCATCTGATCTGTCTCTCTTTGGAGCACTGAGACCCCATTGGTGACTCCGAAGGGTACCCTGAGGAAGTGATAAAGCCTGCCATCTGTTTTGAAGGCAGTGTATTTGCAATCCCCTAGGTGAAGGGGGAGTTGGTGGTACGCTGATTTCAGGTCACTCGTGGAATACACTTTGTACTGGGCTATCCGGGGAAGGGGGGGGGTAAGCATCTAACTGAGTGAAGCGGAGACCATCTGGCTGTAATCGATTACCATACAGAGTCTGCTTCCACCCCTGACCACCACGACTTGGACCCGCTAAGGGCTCAAACTGAAAGCTATGATCCCCTCCGCCAGGAGACGCTGCTCCTGCCCGGTCCTCGGCACTCTAGCGCTTGCTTTTCGTTGCGATGGGCCTGCAGTCCGGGGTCAGGTTCTCAAATAATGACGGAGGGGATATGCGGAGGGTGGAGAGGCTGCAGGCAGGGAACAGCTGCTGGGGGGGGTGGGGGTTATGTACAGTTATGGGTGGTTGTGGTCCTATGAATGTCATCGTCACACTCCTAAACTGGCTCTGGAAGTCAAGGCCCAGGAGTATTGGTGCACAGAGCTGTGTCATCACAAGTAAATGAAAGTTATCATAACATTCACCCCCACCGTTAATGATGCTACACAGTACCCCAAGATCTCTGCAGATTGGTCCTTCATGACCATAGAGATGGTGCCTCTCT
Source organism: Narcine bancroftii (assembly GCF_036971445.1). Taxonomy (NCBI): domain Eukaryota; kingdom Metazoa; phylum Chordata; class Chondrichthyes; order Torpediniformes; family Narcinidae; genus Narcine; species Narcine bancroftii. The sequence continues at coordinate 72,263,255 of NC_091474.1, read as the reverse complement.
TGGGTCTGACAGAGAGAGAGATTTTCTGGGCAGTGTCCGGGTGGATGAAGTTCTCTGTGCTCCCACTGTCAAATGGGCAGTTCGTTTTTTTCCATTTACCTCGATCTCCATCATCGAGTGTGCGATCAGATGAGGGCTGCCCTGGTTCAGAGTTACAGAGGCCAGGATCAGGTTATCGCTGTCAGAGGGAGGCCTGACCGGCAAGATGGCAGCCTCCATGACCACGCTGTCGCATCGGAGAAAGAGGGAGGAAGTGATGTAATCTAGGCAGTGGAAGGCGGAGATGACATCATCCAGGAGGACGAGAGATGCTAGGTAAGATGGTGACTCCTAAGTCGCGCATGCGGTCGAGGCATTCATGGCCGTACGTGATGTCAGGGCCGCAGAGCTCGCTTGGGAGGGTTTGGACTTACAGACTCAGTGGTAATGTCCCTTCTTCCCACATCCCGAACAGATCACCCTCTTATTCAGACAGAAGTGGCACCTCGGGTGTCCAGTTGCAGTGGTGGGGTCACGGCTCGCTATCGCTATCTGTGACGCTGGCTCCCGACATGGCATTACCCACGGAGGCTCCGTTCTTACCGGCAATCTCGTCAGCATTGCACTGGGCTGAGTCGAGGGTCCTGGTGAGCTGGAAGGCTCTCTTTAGGGGCAGCTTGTCTTCCTTGAGCAGTCGCTGATGAATGTAGTCAGACCTCACTCCAGCCACACTGATCTCTCGGACCAGCTCCTCCATACATTGGGCTATGAGTACGGGGGCTATATCAAGGCCCCAGCAATCTCTCCCCAGGTCGTACAGTGCTCAGAGGAACTCATCCATGGACTCATTGGGTTGCTGTCTCCTCAAGGCCAGTTGATACTGTGAGTACACTTCATTCACCCGGGATCGGTAGAGATTACGGAGTTCAGTCATGGCCTCTGGATAGGTGTGCAGTTCCAGATCACCATGTACGCTCGACGGTCAACTCTAGCTTGCAGGACCTTGAGTTTATTCTCATCTGAGCCCACCAGGCCCATTGCGACTTCAAGGAAGTTTGTGAAGCAGGTGATTCACTGCTCGTAACGTTCAGCAACTCCAGGTGTCTGTGGATCGATTTTGAGGTGGTAGGGTCTCAGCAGCTTGTCCATCCCATGTGTATTAAATCGATCCACACTATCAATGACTCCAAAGACTGAGTGAGCAATGATGGGATTTATATGCTCGAATGGATGGAAGGGGGCAGGGAGGTCGACCTTTATGGCCAGGTCACAGGGGGAGGGGTTACAGGGGATTGAGTCATCAGTGTGCAGGCCAGCCATACTTATACACAGAGCAGCAACAGTATATACATTTTAACACATCTATCAATGATCGCTGAAGCATCCTAATAAGCAGCACAGCTGGTTGGTTACCTGGTGTCCATGTGCTTGTCAGTATCTGATTTCAGTCTTGATGAATTCATTGTGACTCTGCCACTGAAGCCAAGTTGGAGACAAGTGCACAAAACTCGGCAGATCATGCAGCATCCACAGAAGATAAAAGGTGATGTTTCAGGCCTGAGCCCTTGGTCAGGAGTGTCGGAAATCAGACAGAGCCTGAAAAGAAGAAGAGGGCGGTGAGGTGAAGTGTTATTTGTCCAAAAGGAAACTTTATTCACAATAAATTATTTACAAAAAGAAAACTGTTCAAAGTCATTCACATCCTCAGCGTGGTATCCATACATTTGCATCACTGTTACATTCTATTTACACCACTGTGGCACCTTTAATCTTATTCCCCCCCTCTGTTGTTTGAGGGGCTTCCCCTCAGTGTCTGGTAATGGGAGGACTCTAGACTGTGCTCCTTCCCCACAAAGCCCTTGTGTTGGCTGCATCCCTCAGCATGAACTCCTGCAGCCTGGAATGTGCCAGTTGGCAGTGTTCCCTTACCGACATTTCTGTGTGTTGGAAGACTAATAGGTTTCAGGCCGACCACTAAAATGATGGTCTTCCAAGATGATGATGTTCTATATGTCTGTCTCTGCAGACCTTCCTAGGAGCTGGCCGTAAAGCAGAGTCCTCTGTCACGCTGCTGCCAGGGATGAATCGTGACAAGGACCTTCACATTTTTTTCTCACACACTCTTATAAAAATATAACAATTACAGAATAGAAACAGGCCAAGTTGGCCCTTCTAGTCCATGCTGAACACTTTCTCCTACATAACCCCACTGATCTACACTCAACCTGTAATCCTTCATTCCATTCCCATCCATATCCAACTTCTCCTTAAATACTAATATCAAACCTGCCGCTGCCACATCGTCTGGAACCTTGATATACACACCCTCCACTCTCTGAGTAAAGAAGTCCCCCCTCATGTTTCCTCTAAACTTTTGCCTCCTAAGATCATTAATGTACATGACAAACAGTAATGGACCCAATACCGAACCCTGAGGCACAACACTCCTCACCGGCCTTCAATCTGACAAACAGTTATCTACCACTTCTCCCTGGCATCTACCATTTTACAACTTCAATGTTTTTATCTAATGATTGAACCTTCCTAACTAACCTTCCCTGAGGAATCATGTCAAAGGCCTTCCTAAAGTCCATATATACAACATCCACTGCCTTACCCTCATCAACTTTCCTAGTAAGTTCTGCAAAAGAATTGGTAAGGTTTGTCAAACATGATCTTCCCCTCACAAATCCATGTTAACTGTTCCTTATCAAACCCTGCCTATTCAAATATTTATATCTACCATTTCTTAGAATACTTTCCATCAACATCCATCACTGACATCAAATTTACAGGCCTATAGTTACTAGATTTACTCCGAGCACCCTTTTTAAACAATGGAACTACATGAGCTATCCTCCAACCCTCCGGCACCCTTCCGGTTACTAATGACATTTTAACTATTTCCATCAAAGCTCCTACTATTTCTACATTCACCTTCCTCAAGGTTCGAGGGAATATCCTGTCAGGGCCTGGAGACTTATCCACCTTTATTTTCCTTAAAAGCACCAGAACTTCCTCTTCTTTAATCATCATTGTTTCCATAACTTCCCTATTTATATCCCTTATTTTCTACAAAGAGGTGGGCCACTGTCCCCTCTCCACAACAGTAATCTCAGGGACAACATATGTGGTGGGTGATATTTCTATCATATGGGAAGGATCTTACTGTGAAGTCTCCTCTCACCACCAGCCAGGCCAAGTCCTGGTATTTATGAGTGAACACGAGTGGTGAGGGATTCTGCCAAATGGCCAGATTCCACCATGTTTCTTTTTACTTTATTCACCATAAATTATTCACAAAAGGAAAACATTTCGAAGATTCTTCTCACCCTGAGTTTCGCACCCATACTTTTCCATCACTTAATGTTATTACATTCATTTCCATTTGCACTATTACCACCACTGTGGCACCTTGTCATTATTCCTCCCTCTGTTGTTTGAAAGGCTTCCCCTTGGCCTCAGCCCCTCAGTGCCTGGTAATGGAATAAATCTAGTCTGTGGTCCAGCAAGTTAGCAATGGTGTTACTGTACCACTGATGTGGTTCCAATCTGGCGCTGTCTACAGAGAGTTTGTACATTCTCCCCGTGTCTGCGTGAGTTCTCCCTGGGGGCTCTGGTTTCCTCCCACCCTTTGGAACATACCGGGGTTGTAGGTCAATTGGGTATAATTGGTGACACGGGCTCGTGGGCCGTAAGGGCTGTTACTGTGTTGTAGGTCTAAATATAAAATGTAAATTTGAAAAGTGTTGCTTTAACACCTCCTACTTCCCCTCCACCCACACACTAGGGGTAAATTACAGCAGCCAATGAGACTACCAAGCTTCACACTTTGGGGATGTGAGAGGAAACCTGAGCACCCAGGGAAACACACGCAGTCACAGGGTGAACCTGCAAACTCCACATCGACAGCACCCAAGCTCAGTGCTGGCCCCGGGTCTCCCGCGCTGTGCCTCCAGTTGTGCCCCAGGGCCTGATGGGATGGACACAGCTTGTTTGTGAGGTGGTCTCTCCTGTGATTTCCACCAGGTTGACATTGGCTCCGAGTTCAAGGTTCCCAGTGTCATCCCAAAGCCCCTTTGGAACAGTGACGGGGCAGAGATTCCCAGCGAATCAAGGAAGGGGTTTGATTTTAGAAATGAAGCTTGAGAGCATATCCGTGGAGTTTTTCTTTGTGCCTGAGAAAGCTCGTTGTGCGACGGGTTTAGCAGGAATTGATGTGTGATCCGTGGCAGCAGGGTTATTCAAATATTATCACGGAACCAGACCTTGTGGTGCGCTGTTAGCCAGAATCAGACACACACAAAGATAAAGACTGTACAACAGGCTTCAATCCACAAAGACTTCCACAGAGCCAGGCTGGCTGTGGCTGCAGCAACTCTGAGTGAGGCCTTGGGAGGCCGGCGCAGGCTGATATCCCGGAGGGTGATTGACACCCGACCAGGTGGGGCTTGATCCATTCAGGCCGACTGATTGACAGTCGACCAGGTGTTGTCCTGTCCCCTTACACTCCTGCAGGTACCGAGGTTGCCCCCTGCAGTAAGCCGGTGGTGTACCACCACAGACCTGAACCTACTATTTCCTTGAAGAATGTTCGCGATCAGCAGAAAAATCAACTGCTGCAGTTTACAGGTTCGCATTCACATCCAGGAAATGACCAGTGACAACACGCAATCCCCGAGCGGAGCCACCGCTCCCACCCTCACCCTCCCTCCCCTCAGACAGAGCAGGCTCGCAGGCTCACTGCACACATGACCCTGAAAGAGCGGTTGGCATTCGGCTCCCTCTCAACCCTCTGGCCGCTGCCTCGACCTGCGATTAGCAGGTTTGACCAGGTGCAGCGACAACCCCACACGGTAACCCTCTGAACAGCCAACCCCACCCCACCCACACCCTATCACACCCCACCACCCCCTCCCATTCAAAACCCTCTCCACCCTCCACTCCCACCCCCCACCTCACCCACCCACAACCCCACCCTCCCCTCCCCTCCCCCCCCACCTACACCCCACCCTCCCCTTCCCCCCACCTCACCCACTCACATCCCCTCCCACCCCACCCCTCCCCTATCCCCACACTGGGCAGTCATAGATCAGGAGCACGGGAACTGAAGTCCAGCCCCTTCAGGTGGGTTTCCAGCTTCTGCCATGGTGTGTTAATGTAATGGGTGCAGGAGACAGCACTCCTTTCATGGGAAGGAGATACCTTGTACATGCCTGTGACTGTCTCCGAGCACCATTCACTTCCAGTGGAGGTCAGCAGAGAGTTGATAGCAGAACCAGAATGCACCAGCCATTCATCTGGAACAGGATATGCTGAGATACTTCGAGCGTTGCCTGCTTGCATTTCTGATTTGCTGCATCAACTATAGTTTCGGGTTCCACTTCATTACTTGATGGGTTAAAATCTTTGCTCCAAACTGTAAACAGACCAAGAGACAACAACTGATCTGTGTCTGGCGGATCATTGTTAGCCAAGGTGCTCATCAATTGCTTGACCCTCAAAGGGCCTCATAGAACCTAGAGCAGTGGAGCACGGGGACAGGCCATTCAGCCCCTCGTGTGAACAGCTTGGGGAGAAGGCCCTTCGATGTCATACCCTCTATTGCCTCCCTATCATATACTCTCTTAACCACTACCATGGTATCTGCTTCCATCCCCGACAGCCTGTTGTTGGCAGCTACCACCTGTTAGGTCTGCTTTGTTCGAGAATGAGTGAGTCAGACACCAGACTGAGTCGAAATCAAGGTTCTTTATTACCGGATTGTAACACTTGCAACTAACAGTGTTAGTTGGAGAAGGCGCATTCTCCCGATATCAGCAAGTGGTGTTTTTTTTATACCTCAGGACACGCACTTAGAAAATTATCATACCATTACATTGTCCAATGAATAAGCTGTTGCTACCCTTCTCTGTTAGTCTGCTGCACATCATCTTGTTATTGCCACACTTATCTTGAACGTACAAGGTCACACCTGCATCCTGTTACTCCTTAGTACTGGGTGACTCCTTCTCCGGTCCCAACTCATGATGTTTTTACCTTACACACCCCATGGAAAATACCTTCCTTTCGCACCTCTAATTTCTGACCTCCAGTATTTGACATTTCCTCTCTGGGAAGCAAATGGAGTAGCCTCCTTATCAATGCCCCCTGTCCTTTTATAAACCTCTATGAGGTCAACCCTTATTCTCTGACACTGTCTGCCAATCAGGGTGTAGTCAGTTAAAAGTGGCATCTTGTTGTCTATCTATTTCCCATCAGACCGTGACCCGAGTCACCACATAGTGAGCAGGAGAGAAGAACATGCACATATTCTCACTCTGTTCACCAGCTGGTTTCAAGCCCAAACCTTGTCCCCTATGTGGTGCTGATCTGGGTGATTGAACTCAGTTGAACTCAGCCATTAAACCCACAATAATACAGCCTGTGGGCTAGATCCAAATATTATGTAAATGGCAAGTGTGCTACTGTGCTGGAGGACTTGAGAGTGTTTGTGCATGAATCACAAAAGGTTGGTTTGCAGGTACAGCAGGATGTCCAGAGGGCAAATGGAATATTGGCCTTCATTGCTAGAGGGATTGACTTTAAGAGCAGGGAGGTTATGTGCCAACTGTACAAGGTACTGGTAAGGCCACATCTGGAGAACTGCTTGCAGTTCTGGTTTCCTTACTTGAGGAAGGATGTTCTGGCTTTGGAGATAGTGCAGAGGAGGTTCCGGTTGATTCCAGAGATGAGGGGATTAACCGACGAGGAGAGATTGAGTCATCTGGGACTGCACTTGCTGGAATTCATAAGAATGAGAGGGGATCTTATAGGAACATAGAAAATTATGAAAAGCATAGATAAGATAGAGGTAGGTAAGTTGTTTATATTGGTAGGGGAATCTGTGGAATTCGCTGCCCATTGAAGCAGTGGAAGCAACCTCAGTAAACTTGAGACAATGTTGGATAGATTTTTACACAGTAAGGGAATGAATGGGTATAGGAACAAGGCAGGTCGGTGGAGATGAGCCCATCATCAGATCAACCATGATCATGTTGAATGGCAAAGCAGGCTCGACGGGCCGGATGGCCGACTCCTGCTCCTATGTCTTGAGTTCTTCTGTAAGCCTGGCTGGATATCCAATGGCGGCTGTGCAGTGCCCTCCCCAGCATGTATTTATTACTAATGAGATTCATTAATCAGAAGGGGTAAATACTTTGAATGTCTCCATTCCTTGCTCTACTGACAAATCTTATTGATTTAAATGGATCTTATATGGAGCACAATTAAATCCAAAACAGATGTGTGAACTCTTCCAAGACTGCAGATGTGACAATGAAGTGCCTGTCACACTGTCTCACTGCTGGCCCGCAACCCTCAGTGAGTGATCAAAACTCCTTGTCACTTGGCCTGGTAACCTTTTCCTCACCCCAATCTTGCCCCAAGCAGTAGGCACGCAGATACACAAGTTGTTCATTCAGCAGTATCCTACCAGCCCCTCCAACCCATCTCCGTTTTCAGGTTTACGCTGGTCCAAAAGGCAAACAATTTCTTTGGCATCGTAAAACCATGAAAGCTGCAAACTTGCATGTAGATTAACCGGAAGTTAATGTTTGGTGTGCAGATAACCTCAGTCACAGGCTGTATTAATGTGGCTCAGACAGGATAGCCCAGAGTTTCCATTAGTTACTTGGAATATCCACACCTGTTCTGATTTCAGTGTCTGCATCCTGAAAGGTTCCTCCAAAATGGGGAAGGCCCCACAATATGAGCTTTGTTTTGCATCATCTTCAGTCTCTTCTCTCTGTCTTTTGTACCTCCAACTCCCCCTTCTAATTGTAGGCTCCTTCCTGACATCCTTCCTCAAGTCAAGTTTATTAACACCTGATTGTACAAGTACAACCTGATGAAACAGTGTTCTCTGGTCCTTGGTGCAAAACATGCAGACACATAACTCGATATAACATGCATTCAGACAAACAATGCATATGCAGGACAAGTATTCATATATACAAATAAATAAATTAATATTGTTTTGTACATATGAGAGTCTCGGAGGGTTAGTATGAGCAGATCCTTTGGGTCATTCAGCATTCTCACTGTCCGTGGGAAGAAGCTTTTCCCCATCTTGGTGGCTCTGATACTCTTTATCTTCTCCGATAGGAGCAGCTGAATGATGTGAGAATTTCCCTCTTCAAATAATGATCCTGGTGAGTGGGGGTAGGGGGGTGGGAGACTCCAGTGATCCTCTCTGCCACTCTTAAGGTCCTGTGGATTGACCTCCGATCCATTTCTCTGCAGACTGTGATGCAGTCTGCCAGGATGCTCTCGATAGAGCTCCTGTAGATGTTTGACATGATGGTGGCTGGTAGCCTTACCATCAACAACTGGATCGCTGACTTCCTGACCTGCTGATCACAGTCAGTGAGAATTGGTGACAACAGCTCCTCCACAATAACACTGCAGACAGAGCTCCCTGTACACTCATGACTGAGTAACCAAACACTGCTCTATCTTCATCAATATCCAGCTAGATATTTTGCATTCTACCCAATATATTCAAACTTTTGTAACATGGGCAACAAATATTGTGTGAACCACTGGTAGCAGAAGGATTAAGTGTTGAAATGGGGAAAACAGCGTGATTGAAGATGGTTGTTAGTAATGTGGTAAGAAGTGTTGGTCATATGACAGGAAGTTGTTTCTAATGAGTATAAAAGTGGGAGCTTGCCCAGTTCCCTGAGATTGGAAGTTAGTAGAACTGGTGGGCTTTGTGGCAGAAGGTATGTCAGGCCACAAGGTGGCTTTCTCTTGCAAGTTGTTTGCTTCTTGAGCTCTCTGAGCTGTTGTTCCCCTTCAGGTGTGAGTATCTGTGGTGTTGAGAGTTGTTGAAATCTCTATCAAGTTATACAAGCATGTAAACTGACCTTGATGCTAATCAAGTTGTTTATCTGAGCTAATGCCATGTGCCTGGTCTTTCTTTTTGCTCCAATATGTTTTAAAGATCTTTGTCCTTGCTTTTACGACTTTAGCAGTTTGTTCCATATATCTACTACCCTCTGGGAAAAGTTCTTTCCTTAAAACTCCCTTCATGTTTAACCTATGTTCTCTAATTATAGACACTTCTGGGGGTAACTATGCCCCTTATCTATGCCCCTCATGGTTTTGTAGTTCACCTATAAGGTCACTCTTGATCTGTTGCTTGGTGGGAGGATAAGAGTCTTGGCCTAGCCAGTCTTTTGACTGCCTTTGTTTGAAACACTTCAGCATCTCCCTAGATTCTGGCGATCCATCCTGTAGAATGATGATGGTTCCCATCACTCAGTTTATGGGGTTTGATATGTGTCTCTGGAGTGGGTGTACAGGCTGATTCTTGACAGGCTCTGCTTGCCACGGACATGGCAGGTGAGACCTGGAGGGCAGCAGGGACAGAAGCTCTGTTGTGGTACTTCCTGAACTTTCCCTCTTTGAGCTTGTTCTCAGCAGTGTCCACGCCTTTTCTGATGGTGTCCATCCACTGTGATTGATCTTGAGCCAGATTCTCCCATGTTGATGGGGCAATGTCAGCTTTTTAAAGGCTCCTGTGCAGAACATGTGCTGTAGTTGTGGGCCTCCTTGTTTTTGAGTGCCACTGGACAGTTGGATTAGTTCACTTTGTGACAAATGTAAAATATTAGATGCCTCTTTGTTACAAATGTTTTGGACTTGCCGTAATTAGCAAAAATATTGGACTGATATTTTTAGAACTTTTTCCACCCTATTTAGGATCACTTCAGGCCTATATCTGGTAATTGCATGATTTGGTTTTTCTAAAGAGAGATATTTTATCTTCTAATCAAAGATTGGTTATCGCATTCTCCACTTTATTAGCAAGAATAGTAATTCTGTTACAATGGAAAGAAGAGTTCCCACCTACATAATCAATGGTGATTAGATATTATGTCCCTTTTTAAATCTGGAGAAAATTAGGCAAAATGCCATGAAAATCAAGAGTCCTTTTGATAAGACTTGCAGACCATTTCAAGCTCACTTTCATATTTTGACTAATCAGGTGTGATGATGAATATCACTGGACATGTTTGGATTCCCTGAGGCTGCTTGTTTGTGTACTGACAATAACCACACCAGCAGTGCGAGTATAAGACAGCTTTAATAAACTAATAGGTACACTAAGAGGTCTTTGCAAGACGAACCTGGAAGGCTAGTCTGTCGCTCTGGACTGTTTTATATACAAGGTCACCGGGATGACCCCTGTTGACCTAGTGGTGTAATTACATATCACCAAGGTTTGTTTTTCTTTCGAAATTTATTTATAGTATCTCCATACATTCATTTCAAATTGACTTAGTATAATATTACATAATAGATACTAAATAATTTTCTAATTTTCACCCCCCCCCCCCCCCACCTCCCCTAACCCCTTAGGAAACCACCTTGTGGTGGTTAATTCCCAAAAACCCAAATGGGTGTGGTATAAACCACAAGTGGCATATGACTTTCGGGAGCAGAAGTACCACTCTCTCCCCACCCCCCCCCCCCGGCAGACAAAATACACGTATAAACCGAAAAATCATCATTTCTTATATCCATAAAACCCCGGTCCATCAATTTAACCAATCTTATTCATAAATTCTTTTTTTTTGAAAATCCAAACTTGATATTAAATTTTGCACCCTTTCCACCCTCCCAACACTGTTAAACATTGTTTACAATCAATAAAAGTTTTTTTTTTCAAGTCTTCCTGAATTTCATCCACTGAATTAAAACACCTCTGAACATCCCAGTTCAACACCGAATCTTCCATTCTTCTCAGTCTCAAGTTGAATTTGTAGCTTACTTTCAAAAAAAGTTTTTTTCAAATCTTTTAAAATTTTCTTGAACATAATTCCTTCGGTCTTGATCTTCTAAAGCATCAATGTTATTCATAAGTTCTTTCTTCTGTGTTTCCCAATTTAATACCAAATTTTCCACTTTGTCAATCTTCTCAATGTTAAGTTGAAATTATTGTTTATTTTCAAGAAAAACTTATTCAAAATTTTTAACTCTTCTTGGACATTGCTCCTTCGACTTTAATTTTATAAATCATCAATCTTGTTCATAGTTTCTTTCTACTGAATTTCCAAATTTAATAATAAAGTTTCCGTTTTTTCCAATTTTCTCAATATTAAACTGATTTTGTTGTTTAGTTTAAAAAAAACCTTTTCAAAACTATTAAAATCTGTTTGCAATGTATGCATACTCACAGATAATAAATTCACTCTTCCAATATTCCATCCAAAAAAAAATCACTGATAAACCTTATTGCAGGTCAAGGAGTTCCATATATATGTTTATCTTCAGAAAATATTTCAAATATTTCAAATCAACATTCATCGCCATCTTTCAAAAAGGAGTCCGAAATCAACTTTAATAAGTTCTGTTCTTGAGAAAATTCCAGCACCAACTCTGTCTGGGCAAATAGGTCAAATTTCTTCCAAAGTCAAAGAATGTAATTTTGTTCTGTATTTATAGATAATAAATTCATCCTTCCGATATTCCATCCAAAAAAAATCACTAATAAACTTTAATGTTATCTGGATTTTTAAAACTCACGGGCAACCAATGCCAATTATTGCAATTTATCTTCATAAAACATTTCAAATCAATATTCATCACCATCTTTCAGAGGGGTGTCCAAGGCCAGCTTATCCGACAGTCCAATTAATGAGCTCCGTTCTTAAGAAGATTCCAGCCTTGACTCCATGGTTCTATCTGGGCAAGTAGGCCGAGTTTCTTCCAAAGTCGGAGAGTGTAATTTTGTTCTGTATTTGAACTCTATTTTCCTTAATCTTTGTTGCCATTTTAAACATCTTTCAGAGGGGTGTCCAAGGCCAGCTTATCCGACAGTCCAATTAATGAGCTCCGTTCTTAAGAAAATTCCAGCCTTGACTCCGTGGTTCTGTCTGGGCAAGTAGGCCGAGTTTCTTCCAAAGTCGGAGAGTGTAGTTTTGTTCTGTATTTGAACTCTATTTTCCTTAATCCTTGTTGCCATTTTAAACTAAAAACAATTGATAAACAAAACAAAGACTTTTAACAGAAAAGAAATATTCTTAAAACGGGTATTTATATAACTGCCTGGGGGAGACCGGGAATGCACGTCCGCTCCCTACGCCATCTTGCCACGCCCCCCACCAAGGTTTGTGTTTGACATGACTTATAAAATGAATTTTAACCTTGATTGCTGTGGGTTTTAATTTTCTTTTTCTTGTCTCTTCTAATATTGTATGTTTTACCATTTATTGGATTTATAATTAAGTCGTATTGCCACTGTACCATTTGTTGTTATTTGAGGTTTCATTGCAATTGATTTACTGCTTTTTTGTTTATTTTTATTGAGTTTTATCAGAAAAACAATTTTAAAAGAAAGACAGTTGGCCATTTAAGATATCCTTGGGCAGTCTTCTGTCAAGCATTCTGACAACATGTCCTGCCCACTGCAGTTGGGCTGATATCAAGGTTGAAATTGCTGGCCTTCCTGCTCAAGAGGACCTTGGTATTGGAGACCTTGTCTTGCCAGGCAATCTTCATCAAAGAACATAAGTGATGCTGCTGCAGTTGATCAAGCTGACATAAGTGACTGATAAGGGCACCATGTCTCACAAGGCTGATATGATAATGTCCCTGTTAACCTTGCACTTGGTGGCCAACCTGATGTTCTGTGACCAAACCTGATCTTTCAGCTACCTAAAGGCAAGGCAGGCCTTTCTGGTTCTCAACTCAATCTCTACATCTAAAGAAGCTGAGGATGTTATTGTGCTGCCTGTGGAGCAAAATCTGTTGGCAGCATTGAGACGAGTGTCATCAAGGAGAACAGTTGGTTCCTCGTAGCTTGAGCCAGGGGCCTGTTGATACAAGACTTCCATCTTTTCCAGGCTGATTGTCAATCTGTAACTCTGAGCAGCACTGGCAAAGCGACTGGTGATCTCCTGTAAGTCTTTGAGAGAGTGGGCAACCAGTGCACCGTCATCAGCAAACTAGCTTGTGCCTGCAATGTCCCTGACTTTTTTGCTCTCCGCCTTGATGTTGAGGAGCCTGTTGTCAGCCCTCATTTGTAGGAAGACCCCCTAACATCAGGCCTGATGTGGCATCCTGAAGAATAGTGAAGAATAGTCCAAGAATATGGACTTGTAAGGAGGTAAACAGAAAGACTCATTTGGGTCCTTGACTTAGTTCTTGCTGCCTATTAGGTATTAAATTAAACCCCAACAATGTAATCATTACCTTTAAGGCCTAGCTATACTGTCACTAATCCCTGGAATATCCTCCCTCAGTACTGCTGTGTTCTCTCAAAGTGCAACCTGCTTTTTACCTCTCTCTCTTACTGCAGCATCTATACCCTGAGTATTGAGTTGCCAGTCCTGCACCTCTGGATCCCATCATGCCATAACTATATCCATGTTGTCTTTTTAAAAATGTATTTGACTTTCCCTGACCTTTATCCATGGTGATAGATCAATGCATCCTTACTTTAGGCAAGAATCTAAATGGACAACATCCAAGTATTTCCCCTCCTATCCTCCATCTGTAATCACCTTGTTGAACAGGACCTACCCTTCCTAAATCCATGCTGAGCTACCTGATGGAACAGGATGTGATAGTACAGATCTATCACCAATGTATATAGTGTATATAGTTACAGTATCTAGACTGTGCTTACAGCGATTGGCTGAGAGCTAAGCCACGCCTACTGTCTGGGCCTTAAAGGGTTGTGTCCCTAGCCAGGTCGGATCATTCCGGACTGGTCGGCCACCTGTGAAGAGCTCCTGTCTTTTGCTAATAAAAGCCTTGGTTTGGATCAACAAGTCTTTGGTTCTTTCAACGAGGTCTACACAGGTATCTTGCTATTTCATGATGGCTTCAAGTATTTTCCCAACTGTGGATGTTGTATGAACTGGCCCAGCACTGCAATTGTCTTGGTAATTCTATTGGGGTCCTTGCCTCATCTCTTCGGTTTGCTACCCACATCTTCCACAGGACCAGAACACAGTAGGGGTTCAGGCCATTCCCTGTTATTAATTCCTTGTTTCAAAAGGTCTAGGTTTACTTTAGCTGCTTGCTTTAATAATTTGTTACTAGGTTTTGTATTTGGAGCTGTCCTGTGGTTCTTGTTTAATCCTTTGGACTCTGTCCCTGTTTTCAGGGACTACCAACAAGTGCATATACTCTGTGTCCTGGTTTTCCGGAACTGATTTTATACTCAACCGCCAGATGGTTTGTACTGTAGTTTACCCATGGACCCAGTCCAGAGTATATGTTAGAAAAGGTTAAAAATGCCAGAGTCCAAAGGGTTAAAACCAGGGTAGACTTTGGCCAATGACTTCCATCCGTGCAGACGCTGAATGTTGGGGTGCGGAGGTCGTGCAGTACGATACCACTGTGCTGCCTCCTGCTTTTGCCAGCCTTGCTTTGTGCCTGGAACTGCTATTGACTTTTAAATGTGATCCTGAAAATTCTTACTCTATTTTCTCCAAATGATAAGGTGATATATTTTCTACTGATCATGTAAACTTGGTTTGGAACAAATGAAAGATGTGGTGAACTGCTTTCCTCTTTGAGTCCTTCCCTTTCCCTGGGTGTGATAGCAGATGTGCTTGGTTTGAGTGAACAAGTTGCAGAGTTGGGGTAATTGGGAGGGTTGATGCAGCAAGTTGTTGGATAGAAGTGAGAGGTTTTAGTACTTCTAATTGGAAATGTGGGCCTTGGTGTTTGGAGATGATAACATTAAGGAACCAGTGATGGCCCACGATCATCCTCTATGCAGGGTCACCAGATGGAGAATGTTCACAGCCAGATTAAATGCCATTTGTATCACTTCTCCATACACTGTCTGTGGACCAATACAGTACAGGCCCTTCAGACCATGTTTTTGTGCTAACCCATGTAAACCCACTCCATGTCAATCTAACCCTTCCATCCCTCACAGCCTATGCCTAGGCTTTTGTGGAATAGATCCATCAATATTTGTAAAGTAATGGAGCATCTCAGCACTGGCTTGTGGTTTGTTCTTCCTTGACCAATTGGTGTGGATGAGATGAGTGAATTTCTTTAGCTCCTCAGCAGATTGGCTGTAAATGTTTGCTGCAATGTGGCCAGTTAAAGTGAGATTTGTGTTTCATGTGAAATGCAATTTTCAGACAAGGGCTTGGTTAACAATGTGATCAATAGTTTAATTGCTTGGTGGGGGGGATAACTTGTGTGCCACTGGTGGGAAACTTTACTGCACTTGGAAAGGGATCTTTGTGACAGGGCTCTCGTAATGTCACCTGAGATGGGGAATTGCACATCTGTCTCATGCGAATGGTGGCTCCAAGTGACAATACTGGTCGTTCTATTTAAGGAACTGCGTAAATTTATCAGAAATGGTTCAGGTGGTGAACTGGACTAGTTCTGGGGATGGGCAGGGTGCAATGAGGAACAGCCAGGCTGAACTGGTATATGCTAGAGTTTGGAAGTCCTGAGAGATCTTGACAGATTGGTGTGGAGGATATTTCTTGTCTGGAAGAATCTACGTGGATCTCTATTTCAAAAATAAGTGGTCGCCTACTTAAGAATTTTCTGGAAGGTCCAGTGTCGTTTGGAACAGTTCTTCAAAGGTCAGTGGAGGAGGATTGTTGGCATTAATGGGTGTGTAGGATGCATCAACGCTGGTGTAAATTCCCACAGTTTTCCAAACTGAAGACTTGTTTTTTTTCTTCAGTCACGGAATCGGCAGAGTTCATGTTTAGTATTTGGTTATCCTTTGTATTTGGCAAATATCCAGCTGCAGTTGTGCAAAGAAAGCGACCAGGGCTAATACTGAGTTTTTTGGAGCTTGTAGACTGCATTATGTAGACGGCCTTTTGAAATGTCCTCATTCCTTGGCATTTGTTCTCTGTGGCAGCTGGTTGTACAGACTTCCTGCTGAGTGAGGCTAATTTTGAGCTCTGGCCAATGCCTTCCAGGAATGAGAGGTTGCCATGTAATGTGGGAAACTCTTGGACACCAGTGTTGGTTCCATCACACTGGGTTGGATTTAAATGCAATTCACTAAAGTGGAGAGAAACCATTTAACTCATTTGACTGGAAACGGAGGTATTTTTACAACAAACAGATGTCCAATGCCAGTAACCTGGGCAGTTATAGACAAAGGGCCTGTTTCTGTGCCATGGCATTTCATGAGAGTTGATGGGCGTATGAGGAAAGGGAGAGACAGAGCCAGCATGAACTAGATGGGTGAAATGACTGCCTCTTGTCATTGAGGGTGAAAGGTGTCCCTCAAGCCCTTTTACACCATGATGGTGAGTTTCCCATAGGCTATGGTTACAGGAGAAGAAAGCAGTAGGTGTGGAGGACCTGATCACATGCACAGAATGAAGATGGCATGAGAAATCACAACAATACCTAATTTGGATCTGAATTGATGACCTACTAATTCAGTTGGGCTACAGTAGCGATGAGAAGGCTTTGATCTCCTGTCCTGGGCACAGATTTACTGATATCTGCTCATGGTGATGAGACTGAGTTTGCCTGGTATGACCTGAAGAACTTGTTCCCCTAACTCGTACGTTTCCTGAACTTTTTCTTGAAACTAGGGGGGCATTTCCATCTGGGCTTGATGTTCTAATGGTATTGTCATTGGAGAAAATAACAATGTGATAAAGCAGAGCCAGTTAGTCATACTGAAGGAAGCCATGTGGATCCATCTACTGAGCTAATCGTAGAAAGGATAAATTGAAAATGACAAGACTGGTCTTTATCAGGTTTGAGGCAGACAGAACCCATCGTTGAGGATGCAATATTAAATGAAATGAATTGGTCCTACTCTCAGAATCAAATTAGGTAGACTTTAGAACCATATTGATTCACTTAGGAGTGCATTTGAGCATGTGACATGTTGGTTGGGACCCAGCGTTGGTGGGAATCACTCCAAGATGAAATTGCTTAAGGCCATAGATTGCAGGGTTGACAGCAACAGAATTGGAGATTACAAGACCATAAGGCATGGGAGCAGAAATAGGCCATTCAGCCCATTGAGTCTGCCCTGCCATTCAATCAACATGTGGTCTATTTTACTATGCTGCCCAGTCTTCTTCCCATAACCTTTGATACCTTGGCTAATCAAGAACCTGTTCATCTCTGTTTTAAATACACCCAATGATCTGGCCTCCACAACTGCCTGTGGCCACAAATTCTACAACTTTTCCAAATGCAGGCTAGTTTAACTTGCTTTGAGAGCTTCAGTCCAAAATGTTAATTGTTTTTCCCACTGCTGTCTGATCAGAATTCCTCCAGCAGAGATCTTTGCATCAGGTTTCAGAAGTTTCCTGTGCCTGAGCTTTAAGTAGTTGTCTCAAAACTACTTGCAGCTGAGACTTTACATGGAAACTATACCAGTGTCCTGGAACCTTTAAAGAATGATTTGATTGAAATTTTCAGGATGTTGAAGAGGTCTGATAAGATATACAAAAAAAAATTAATTTGAAATTGAATGTGGACATACAGCACAGTAATGACCCAATTAACCTACAACTGCTGTACATTTTGAAGATTGGGAGGAAACCAGAGCCCCTTGTGAAAACCCACACAGATACCGGCAGAACATACAAACTCCTTACAAACAACACGGGATTCAAACCCCAGTCCTGATTGCTGCCACTAAGTGTTGCACTAACCAAATAACCCCATGAGAAGCAGTTTGACCATAGTTTTAACTTGCTGCTGCCAATTCTAAACTTGGTCAAATGAGGGATAGCTGCCAGTGTTTCCATCTTCTGCCCACTGGGGAAGGGAGGGGAAGGAAGCAGAACCTCTCTGCCGACTCAAGGCAAAGAACCAATTCAGCATTTACTTTCCCTGGTCACCACAGCTTCCTGTGGCAAGAAGGCCAAGGCTGCCACAAGATGACAACTTCAAAGCAAACATGAAGTGATGGTCCTTGTCTGTTGCTTAACCTACCTTTACCCAGTGCTCCAACGTGATACTGTCCCATTCCAGTGTAGCTGGTGGAAGGCCACTACCCCTCCGGAGGAAGTTTCAGTGAGTTTTGAGCATGCATTTGACTGGGACTGGGGTACAGCCTTGTTGAGGATTGCACCCTTACACCATGTAACTGCACTTGGAAACGCTGACAATCTGAGGTGCGGCAAATCTATCGTTGAGAAGAACAGCTTCCTCCACTGTCTCTGCCAATCCTCTGGAGAGATCACATTGTAATCTCGGTAAAGGTTCAAGGCTGCAGGTTAATCCCTGTTACAAATCCCAGCAATGGCGCTGGTGCCCTTGTTGTCTCCCACAATGTGATTGGAGGCCTCTGACACTCTGGGCTCTATGGAGCTGGGGTATGTGGTTGCATCTCCTGATCCTTCCATCCATAAGCCAGTGGTGCCTGCCCAGACCCCTCTGGTCTAGAGCAGTGGTGCCTGCCCAGACCCCTCTGGTCTAGAGCAGTGGTGCATTGTAGAAGTAACACTACTTGGCTGAAAAGCTGATGGTGTAACATGAATTTGTCCCTTAAAGCTGATGTGAGGTTCTGAGATCTTGCAACTATTCAAAACTATGGTTAAAACACTGCTGTAACATCCCAGCTGTGGGACTGGAGACCTGGACCCCAGCACTAGCTGTACCTCTAGTCAAGCTGTTCCAGCCGTTACACTGACATCTGCTCGGTACTGTGGAACATTGCCCAGGTCTGTCCCACTGAAGTGTATGAGTTGGAACAGAGCAGCTTGTACCTGGGCAATCTTCCACTTGGCTGGGCCAATCCAAATGTCACATCTCTATTGGCTGTTTCTGCAATAAATGTTCAGCATTACAGGATGTAATTGTCCCGTTGGATCTTAAACCTGGAATGGTCTCCTATTTAATCATCACTTGAAATCCATTTATAAACTGAGCATTAATGTGGAGACTTCGGAATGAGCAAAGATGGGTCATCCACTTGGCACATCCCTTTAATGATTTTTGCGACTGCTTCAGTATTCTATTTGGTGCCGAAGGTAGCAGTTATCGACATCTCTGGGTCTGGTAAGACCAGTAAAGATCAACCAGGTACAACACAATAGTCGTGCTCCAGTTTATTAGATTTTAATCCCAGATGTATTTGTTCAAATACACAAACCATATGGTAAAATTTAAATTTGATGATTAGAGCTGCTTTCCAGATTAAATCCAGTAATTGCTCCAGGAGCCCTAACATTTGGGGGGGAAAAGATGTCAAGGTCTAGGAAAGTAAAATTTCTGACTGTACAGAGATAGTATAGAAAAGGTTTGAACAAGGTCTGCAGGTGCTGCGGTCGAATGCAATTCACAAATGTGCTGGAGAAACGTGTATGTGTGTCATAGAAAAGAAGTGGTAACTTTTTGCCATCAGGCTACCTGCTCACGCCAATAACTGACAAATACGTGTCTGTTTAGCAGCCTCCATCCCAGTTCATCTTGGCAGAGAACAGTGATGGAAGCAAAGAGTTTGCAAAATGAGCAGGCTTACCTGTAACATGGACAGAAGGGGCTTGGCACAGTCACAGTTAACTATTCATTCATTCAGAATACTTGCATAGTTGCATTTACTGCAAGAAAGCTTTTAGCTATTGAACTATAAAGTCATTTGGTTGAAATATGGGAAAAGGAGTTTTATTTTCTGCTTGATGTTGCAATAGAGGCAAGTTCTGTAATAATTTCCACTTTGTAGATGCTAATTGGGTAAACCTGTTGCGAGATTTGCTGCAAACTCGTTCTAGTGGGTTGGATTCAATGGACAAGTCCTCCAATAATATCCAATTTCAACACAATGACTGGCTTTGGTTCCTTGGGATCATTTTTTTAAAATTCAAAATGTTAAGGGCTATACCAAGGCTGAACACAGGAAGTGCTGTGTTGATTGGGAAAGAAAAGGATTTGAGAGAAATGTTGATGAGATGTGAAAAATGGGGAAATGAAGCCTTCAGAAAACTCTGCAGATATCTGGATTTTCAATGAAAATGGATATCTTCTTTCCAAGAATTACCTGGAAATTGACGTGAATTCTAGCATTTTGGTACAATTCTGCTGCGATCATATAAAGCACATCCATATCCTGTAGGTAAATGATGCAAACTTGTAATGCTGCAGAAGAATTGTCCTTTGTAACTAAAACAACATTCTTTCAACATGATCACTCATTAGATCCAGGTTATTCTGCTTGAGCTAGTTGGGTTAGTGCATTTCCTCTCCTCGAGGTGGGAGGTGACAGACTGGGTGGGGATCTGCTGCCACAGAAACCTGCAGAGCCTGTAGCTCACCTGAAGCACATCATGGAATGTCGTTGGTTTGTGCTTGGATGGAATTCTGGCCATTCTTCTGTGTGAATTTGCTTAAAATGGTCAATTTGTATGAGCGATTCAACCAGACAAGATTACATATGACTTTAATTTTTATTCTGCCATGATACATAACATCACAGAAAATGTATGTAGGAAAATGCCATTTAAAATGCCACTTCAAAGTGGATGAGTTGGAACAGAGCAGCTTGTACCTGGGCAATCTTCCACTTGGCTGGGCCAATCCAAATGTCACATCTCTATTGGCTGTTTCTGTTTTTGTAGGAAAATGCCATTTAAAATGCCACTTCAAAGTCGGCCCTCCCCTTACAGGTGATCCAGCCCCACAAGGCCCTTGGCTGAACCGTCCCTCTGCACCCCTGCAGCCTGAAGTGTATATCCCTCATTGCCATATCCTTGTCCTGGAATAAATTCAGACAGACCAAAGTGTCTTTCACCCATTTGTTTTTCCAGTAGTACTGGATGTCTGTCTCTGCAATTCCCCATTTCCAATTTCCACCTGTCTTGCAGCTCTCAATGAAGATGAATCATCACAAGGTTTGAATGGGGTTTAGAGGGCACACAGTGCAGTGGCTCCTAATATCAGGCAGCTGATATCTGGATGAGCAGATTGCAGAACAGAGCTTTCTGCAGGCCACAGTAACACCTCCTGCAGAGTCTGAGCACCAAATCAGATCCTGCAGCTGGCTGCTTGGCAGATGGATGTTGCTTAGCAACCTAACAAGGTGTTTTGCACCCTACATCAAAATTAAAATGCGTAATTTCTGATCCAAAAGCATTTTTGCACAATTCTGCAATTAGAACTTGAATATCAGGAGGATTTTGCGCTGAGATGAAATTGGTGGCTGTGAGATCTTCTAGAGAGTTCATCTTCACCAGATGTCAGAATCTTATTTAACATCTTTCCATGACACCCTGCTTCTCCTGGGGGTGAAATTTGAACCCTTTCTGACTGAGTTGATTAACAGGACAAACAAAAGCAGATGAAGCAGAGTGCGTAGACACTGAGGTTTGTAGTGAAATGAGGAACACTGGGTTGTGGGGTATGGATGGATATTATTGAATGTGCTGGAGGTCTGCTCCAGAGTCCAGGGCAGAGATGAAACAAAATTAATGATCTGAAGGGTTTGATAAGAGTCCATCTTGATAACATATCTGGAGAACCAAGATGACCTCATCAGTGCAGTAGGAAGAGCAAATGAGTAACAATGTGGGGGGTGAGAATTTCCCTTCAGTGATGGTGATACTGAATTCTCATGCTCTGCTGAGGTTCCTATTTGATGTGAATTGAAGTTCAACACACTACCGAGTGTGGGTGTCTCTGTTGGGGGGGGGGGGGGGAAGAGAAGAATGTCCACTGCAGGCCAACTACCTGTGTATGGGGACAGCAATACCCCCGAGCATAAATCCCTGCAAAAGGTAGTGGACACAGCCCAGGACATCACAAGCAAAACTCTCCCACCATCTAGTCTTTCCCAGTTCCTACCAACTCTGGAATCAGATCAGTGAATACATTCTATCACACAGATTTAGAAGCATTAAACACGGCCTATCAAGTCCATGCTGAACCATTAATCCACCTAGTCACATTGACCTGCACCCAGACCATAACCCTCCCAATCATGTCCAAATTTCTCTTAAATGTTGAACTTTTATTCATTGCTTCTGCAGGCAGCTCCTTCCTTCTCCCCACCACCTCTGAGTGAAGAAGTTCCTCCTCATTTCCCCCTTTATATATAAAAAAAATACTTTCAAGCTTAAACCCATCATACAATGCTACAGTACAGGCCCTTCAGCCCTTGAAGTTGTGCTGACCCATATTCCTTAACAAAAGATACTAAACCCACCTGTAACTGTCTATTTTTCTTTCATCCATGTGTCTGGGTCTTTTAAATGCCCCTAATGCTTCAGCCTTCACCACCATCTCCAGCAAGGCCTTCCAGGTTTTAAAAAAGAAATTACTCCTGATATTTGCACTAGACTTCCATGCCTTCATTTTGTACAGATGTCCTCTAGTGTTTGTATCCTGCCCTGAAAAACAGGTGCTGGATGTTCACCCTATCTATGCCTCAGGATCTTGTAGATCTCTATCAAGTCACTTCTCATCCTTCTATGCTCTGCTAACTTTGTCTCATAAGACTTGTTCTCCAATCCAGGCAACATCCTGGTAAATCTCCTCTGCACCTTCCCTGTTTGCTTCTACATCCTTCCTATAATGAGGTGACCAGAAATGAACATAAACCTCTTGACTCGTAGAGTTGGCTCCTGAACTCAATCCCCACATTAATGAAGCCCAACATTCCTTTGGCCTTCTTAACTATACTATCACCTTGTGCAGTGACCTTGATATGGATCTCAAGGTCCCTCTGTTCATCCACACTCTTAAGTAACTGACCATTAACCCTGAACTCAGCCTTCTGGTTTGTCATCTCAGTCCTATCCAGATTGAACTCCATCTGCCACTTTTTTTGCCCAACACTGCATCCTATCCAAATTATCTTCTAACTTTTGACAATTAGATTAGGCCTATATAATACGCAAGAAGTTTCAGTGCCTCTAAACTCGCACCACCAGGTTCAGGAACAGCTGCTACCCCTCCACCATCAGACTCCTCAATGACAAAATCAAACAGGGACTCAATGAAGAACTCTTACATCAGGAAAGAGGAGTAGGTGCCATCAGACTTGCACCACCAGGTTCAGGAACAGCTGCTACCTCTCCACCATCAGATTCCTCAATGAAAAACTCAAACAGGGACTCAACGAAGAACTCTTACATCAGGAAAGAGGAGTAGGTGCCATCAGACTCGCACCACCAGGTTCAGGAACAGCTGGTACCCCTCCACCATCAGATTCCTCAACGAAAAACTCAAACAGGGACTCAACGAAGAACTCTTACATCAGGAAAGAGGTGTAGGTGCCATCAGACTTGCACCACCAGGTTCAGGAACAGCTGCTACCCCTCCACCATCAGACTCCTCAACAACAAATACAATCATAGACTCATTTAAGGACTCTGGCAGTGTATTGAATTTTAAAAATCTCCCTCTCCGCTCTGCATTGCAGTCAGTTTGTTTACATTTCATTATTTGTTTTCATGTGTACGTTGAGTACTTTTTTTGGTCTGCCAATATGTGGTCATTCTGCCTTGCCTGCAGGACACAGAATCTCAGGGTTGTATGTGATGTACTCCTGACAATGAATCTGCAAAACAGAAACAAGAATCTGCACAATGGCTGGTTTTGGGCAGTTAAGCCAAGATGAGTTTAAAATCTCTTTGGGTGTGAAGCTGTAGTCCAGGTTGTGGTTTACTGGGGAGTTGGTAGTGAACCTCATTGGATTTTGTTTTACTGTCTAGGTGTGAATGACTGGGTGAGTTGATGTAGCTGGATTGGATAGAAAGCTGAGGCAACCACAATGATCCGAAGCAACGCTCACCTGCTCGGTCAATGCACCATTCCTGGTCTCATTTACTGGCTACAGCATCTAATTTCAACAATTAAAAAAAAATATTTTATTTACTATTTTTAATCCACAATAATAATTGCATTGCATTCAATTCCAAAATTATTTCAAAATGTTATACATGTGGTATGTGAACCACTCCTTCCACCTTCTGCCCCCCTCCCCCCCCGCCAACCCCTAGAGACAAAAGAAAGAAAATAGATAATGGAGAAAGGCGCAGAGAGTGCCAAGGGAAAAATGTTTACATCAGTCTAATATTGGAGATTACCAAGAAATGAGGTATTTAGAGGCTATTAAACATGCAAATATGGGCATCGTATTTTCCAAAATGCATGATATTTGTAAATCAAAAGTAATCTTAAGTGGTATACAGCTACAAAGTTCTGCGTGCCAGCTTTCCAAACCTAAATCTATATCTGACTTCCATGATATTGGTATGCATTTCCTAGAAACTTCTAAAGCAATTAGTACAAATTCAATTTGATACATAGTTGATTTTAATTTGGGTCTTATAACCTTGATATTACTCAATAAAAATAACATCGGATCCGGTGAGAACTTGACCTCTGCAATTCTTTCCAAAAAGTTACTGACTTCCAACCAGAAATACTAAACTTTGGGACACTGCCAAATAGAATTTAAAAAAGAAATCCAATCTCACATCACACCTAAAACCTAAATCTAACACAGCAGGATTCAATCTGTTTAGTTTTTGTGGAGTCAAATATAACTGATGCAAAAAAAATTGTATTAAACTAACTTATCCCTAACATTTATAATTTTTGTTATGTTATCCTTGCATAGTACCATCCAACCTTTCTTGTTTATTTGTCTGTTTAGATCCACTTCCCCTCTTAATCTCAATTTATGCACCCCTATTTTGGGGGCTTTCGTTTGAAGTAAATTATACATTACAGAAATTTACTTACTGTTACGAATCTGTAATTCCAATTCACTCCAGCTAGGTATCATCAAACCCGGAACTATTTTATTAATAAAAAATGCCTCAACTTGATGATCGGGAAGTATTATGAGACACATTAAATTTATTCTTCATTTACTCAAATGCTATAAATTTTCCAGCTTCAAAACAATCCTCTATCGTCTCAATCCCCATCTGCATTCAAATCAATCCCCATCTGCATTCAAATCCTCAAAAATTGGTTATCTATTGAAAATTAAGTATCTGTTTTGACAAAAGGGCATTTCTCAAGAAACTTTACCTTTCATACCAATTTCATAAGTTACTCATTTATGGAATAACTCTATCAAGTGTTTCAAAATAGATGTTTCCCTACTTCCTACCAACAATTTATAATTCCATTTATAGACAAAATCCTGTAAATTTATTTCTTCTGTTTTCCGAAGTTTTATATTAACTCAAGCAGGAATTTTATCTCAACTTAACAGTACATTAATAAATCTCAATTGGAGGGAGTCACGTGATGGAGTAGTGGCCGGACGGTGAACTCCAGCCCTCTCCAGAAAAGTCGGGAAAAACAAAGGAAAACACAAAGGCACAGAAATAAAAGTTACAGAAAAGTGAGTATAAAGGTGGAAAGAAGATGGCGACAAAAAAAGAAAAATCGAAAGCAACGGTAAGAAGAGAGGAAGAGAAGACAAAGGAGGAAAAAGGTGAAGGCCTTACCTGTCCGAAGAGGCCCGCTGCGGAGAGAGAAACCCGCTCCCTCAGGTCGGTAAATAATGGACTACAAAAATGGCTCGCAGAGCCGAGTAAAAGTGCGCAACCGCGCATGCGCGAAGAATCGCGCATGCGCGATGCGAATGAAAAAAAACACACCGACGGGAGGGGGGACCAGCTGGGGAGTCGATCTCCACAGCCGGCAACGACAGCTGCAGAACACCTGCAGCAAGAAGAGACCACAGAAGACAATAGAAACAAGAAAGAAGAAGAGGAAAGGGCACCAAAGAAACAACAGATGGCCAACCCAGAGGAAGAAGAAGAGGAAGAGGAAGAGTACAGTGAAATAGAAGAAGAAAAGAAAGGCAAGGTAAAGGATATACTTGCTCTTATTAAAGGATACATGGAGTCATTTAAAGAATGGCAAACACAGGAATTTAAGGATTTAAGAAAAAGAATAAACAACACAGAAGAGAAAATAAATAAAATGGAGATGACCTTAACAGAAATGGGAAAGAAAATGGACAAGATGGAAGAGCGGGCAGTAGCAGCAGAAATGGAGGTAGAAGACTTAAAAAAGAAATTGGAGAAATCTAATAAAAAAACTAAAGAGACACAAGAACTACTAGCTCAAAAAATAGATACAATGGAAAACCATAACAGAAGAAATAACATAAAGATAGTGGGCCTTAAGGAAGATGAAGAAGGCAAGAATATGAGGGAGTTTATAAAAGAGTGGATCCCTAAGACCCTAGGATGTCCAGAACTACAGCAAGAAATGGAAATAGAAAGGGCACATAGAGTATTGGCCTCTAAACCACAACCGCAACAAAAACCAAGATCTATTGTAGTAAAATTCCTAAGATATACTACAAGAGAAAAGGTACTGGAGAAGACAATGGAAAAAGTAAGAGAGGGCAACAAACCACTGGAGTATAAAGGGCAAAAAATCTTCATTTATCCAGATATAAGTTTTGAACTCCTAAAGAAGAGAAAAGAGTTCAATACAGCAAAGGTGATTTTATGGAAGAAAGGGTATAAATTTATACTAAAGCATCCAGCGGTATTGAAAATATTTATTCCAGGACAACAAAACAGACTATTCTCGGATCCAGAAGAAGCACGAAAATTTGCAGAACAATTACAAAAATAGACTGAGGGAGGAAGACGGGTAATGAGAGTTAAAATGATCACGATTGATATGTATGTGGGTAAAGACAAAAATAGACTGAGGGATGAAGACGGGTAATGAGAGTAAAAATTATCACGATTGATATGTATGCGGGTAAAGAGGTATAAAAGTGAATAGAGACAATGAGCATACATGAATGTATCTGTACTTAGAGGAAAATATAGATAGTATAGACAAGAATTAATAAAGGAAGGTAATGGAATAGAGAGAATAAGGAGGGAATTAAAAGAGTGACCTTTGTGACATATGAAAAGTGAAATCTTTTCTGGGGGAGGCGGGGTGGGGGGAAATAGTGGTCACTGCAAAATCAGTTGACGCTTGCGAGTGGATTCGCAAATCCAAATGGAGAGGGGAGATGTGGTTGTCCGACAAGGGATAAAGGACAACTCAGGAGGTGAAGGGGAGATTGGGGATAAATAAGATAGAAATAGGAGACTAAGGAAAATGTTGGATGTTGTAGGAATGTTGTCTTATAAAGAGTTGAAAATATGAAAACAGAAATGGAAAAGGAGGAAAGGTAATGATGGAAAAACGGAAAGAGAAGATAAACAAAATATAAAAGGGCTACGCTGAACTATATGTCTTTAAATACTAATGGAATACATAACCAAATTAAAAGGAAGAAACTACTAAATTTAAATGAATAAATGTATTCCATTAGAAAAAATAACATATAGGTTAAGAAATAATATTAAAATATTCCAACAAGTATAGGAGACTTACATTAAATACAATAGCGAAAACCTACCGGTGACAAATATTACCTAAGTTGATGGAAGGAGAAGGAAAGAAAAGAATGGACTCAGTAGAATTTCTGGTGTAATTTTGTTGAATGACAACATTGTCTGACTGGCTTAATGCAACCTATATTGTATACCTAAAATGGATGATGGGGGGGGTGGGGGGGTGGTTTGGGAGGAAAGGGGGGGGGAGGAGAAAAAGTCACTGTATATGTGTGAAAAGGAAATAGTGTATATCATGGCTAATGTGATTTATGGTGTGAAAAATAAAAAATTTAAAAAAATAAAAAAAAATTCTGGGCAAAAAAAAAAAAAAAAATCTCAATTGAGCAGCTTTATAATAATTCTTAAAATGGGGAGGCTGTAAGCCCTCAATTCAAACTTCCAAGTCAATTTTTCCAAAGAAACCCTCACCATTTTGCCTTTCCATTTTAAAAACTTCCTAACGATCACATTTAAATCCTTAAAAAAATATATATATATTGAGGATTTAAACAATTTTTAAACAGAACTCAAAACCTCAGATTTAAATCCTGATGACTGGAATACAAATGAGTAAAAAGCAACGTATCCACTTTGCTATCTGAATCAGCATGCGTCATACATGCTGTGGAAATGGCTTTAGTTTGGGAGGGAGAATGTTCCCCCTGGTCTCTCCATCTTATAATAGTTTTCCACCTATGATCATGTCCTCCTTTTAAATGGCCACCCTAGGTTACACCCAAGGGGCTTCTGCCAGATTTGTGGGTGCTGCACGACTGATTTTGAAGTAGATTGATGGGATGGGATTCTGTGCAGGAGAGGGGTTAGAAGTTGCCGTGGAGGGTGATGAGAGAAAGTTTAATAGGCAGGAGAAAGGAGGGTGTGAGGAAGAACTGTTGGTTACAATTGTACCTATTTTAATGTGAGAGGGTAAGGCCGATGAACTGAGGTCGTGTATAGCCACGTGATCAACAAACTCCAACACCTGGGACTGTGTAATTGGATCCTGGATTTCCTCACATCCAGACTACACTCAGTGAGGATTGGCCAGATCATCAATCTCCATCAGCATTGGACCACCAGAAAGCTGCATTTTTAATCCCCTGCTCTACTTGCTAAACACCAATAACCGTGTGGCTCAGTGTGACAACTTATCTACAAGTTTGCTGATTATACCATAGGAATGGGTTTTATATATATCTTCTTTGGCTTGGCTTCGCGGATGAAGATGAATGGAGGGGTAAT
The DNA here is from genome assembly GCF_036971445.1 of Narcine bancroftii. Lineage (NCBI taxonomy): Eukaryota > Metazoa > Chordata > Chondrichthyes > Torpediniformes > Narcinidae > Narcine > Narcine bancroftii. Next base: position 72,234,696 of record NC_091474.1, on the reverse strand, counting down.
ATCCACGTCAGCTGCAGGCTTGTTTGTGGCTGACAAGTCCGATGCGGGACAGGCAGACACGGTTGCAGCGGTTGCAAGGGAAAATTGGTTGGTTGGGGTTGGGTGTTGGGTTTTTCCTCCTTTGTCTTTTGTCAGTGAGGTGGGCTCTGCGGTCTTCTTCAAAGGAGGTTGCTGCCCGCCGAACTGTGAGGCGCCAAGATGATGGTTTGAGGCGATATCAGCCCACTGGCGGTGGTCAATGTGGCAGGCACCAAGAGATTTCTTTAGGCAGTCCTTGTGCCTCTTCTTTGGTGCACCTCTGTCTCGGTGGCCAGTGGAGAGCTCGCCATATAACATGATCTTGGGAAGGCGATGGTCCTCCATTCTGGAGACGTGACCTACCCAGCGCAGTTTGATCTTCAGCAGCGTGGATTCGATGCTGTTGGCCTCTGCCATCTCAAGTACTTCGATGTTGGTGATGAAGTCGCTCCAATGAATGTTAAGGAGGGAGCGGAGACAACACTGGTGGAAGTGTTCTAGGAGCCGTAGGTGATGCCGGTAGAGGACCCATGATTCGGAGCCGAACAGGAGTGTGGGTATGACAATGGCTCTGTACACGCTAATCATTGTGAGGTTTTTCAGTTGGTTGTTTTTCCAGACTCCTTTGTGTAGTCTTCCAAAGGCGCTATTTGCCTTGGCGAGTCTATTGTCTATCTCGTTGTCGATCCTTGCATCCGAAGAAATGGTGCAGCCGAGATAGGTAAACTGGTTGACCGTTTTGAGTTTTGTGTGCCCGATGGAGATGTGGGGGTGCTGGTAGTCATGGTGGAGGATGGAGGACCTCAGTTTTCTTCAGGCTGACTTCCAGGCTAAACATTTTGGCAGTTTCCGCAAAACAGGACGTCAAGCGCTGAAGAGCTGGCTCTGAATGGACAACTAAAGTGGCATCGTCTGCAAAGAGTAGTTCACGGACAAGTTGCTCTTGTGTCTTGGTGTGAGCTTGCAGGCACCTCAAATTGAAGAGACTGCCATCCGTGCGGTACCGGATGTAAGCAGCGTCTTCATTGTTGAGGTCTTTCATGGCTTGTTTCAGCATCATGCTGAAGAAGATTGAAAAGAGGATATATATATATATATATATATATATACATTTAAAAAGCAATGAGTCAACATAAAGCATGCATCTGGTATGGAAACACTGCAAAAAGTAGTGGGCACCACCCAGGACAACACAGGCAAAATCGTCCCCACTATTGAGAACATCGACAGGGAACGCTGCCGTTAGAGAGCAGCAGCAATCAAGGATCCACACCACCCCGCACCTGCTCTGTTCTCACTGCTGCCATCAGAAAAGAGGTATCAGTGCCACAAGACTCGCACCACCACCCGGTTCAGGAATGGCTGCTCCCCCTCCACCATCAGACTCCCCAACAACAAACTCAATCAGGGACTCATTTAAGGAGTCTTGTATTTGCATGTTATTAATTTTTTCTCTCTCTGCATTGCACAGTTTGTTTACATTTATCTGTTTAAATGTGTACATTGAGTACAGTTTTTGCACTTCCAATAAGTGGTAATTCTGCCGCGCCTGCAAGAAGAAGGAATCTCAGGGATTTGTGATATCATGGATGTATCTGACAATAAATCTGAAATCCAGAGTACAGGAAAGACCTTATTGGTTCAGGAGAATGCCACAGCATGGTCCCAGGTGACATTACTTCTGGTGAGGGTACATGGGTAGAACTGGGGAACAAGAAAGGCACTGGAGATGCAGGAAAAATTAGAGGGGATTTGTCATAGTAGGAGCTTTAACTTTCCAAATATTGACTTGGAAAGTCAGTGTAATAAGTTCCACTGGGATGGCATTTGTCAAATGTGTTCAGGAAAGTTTCTTCTGGCAAAATGTAGAGGTTCCCACACAGGAAAGGGGAATGCTTGATCGAGTCATGGAGAATTCAGAAGGGCAAGTCAATGAAGTAAGTCTTTGTGGATGAGCCTTTGGGAACCAGTGACCTTTGTTCTATAAGATTTAAGATGGTTATGGGGTTCAAATCCATACATCCCTTAAAGTCGCTGCACAGGTTGATAGGATAGTTAAGAAGGCCAATGGTTTGCTGGGATTCATTAATGGGGGGATTGAGTTTAGGAGTCGAGAGGTCATGTTGCAACTCAAAAAATCTCTGGTGAGACCACACTTGAAATATTGTGTTCGGTTCTGGTCACCTCATTATCAGAAGAATGTGGAAGCTATGGAGAAGGTGCAGAGGAGAATTACTGGGATGTTGCCTGGATTGGAAAACCAATTTCATGAGGCAAGATTAGCAGAGCTGGGACATTTCTCTTTCGAGCAAAGGATGAGAGGAGACCTGATAGAGGTCTACAAGATTATAAGGGGCATAGATAGGGTGAACAGCCAGTGTCCATTTCCCAGGACAGGAATGGCAAACACTGGGGACATCAGTACAAAGTTAGGGGAGACATCAGGGGTAAATGTTTTCCACACAATTTTGGGTGCCTAGAATGCCTTGCTGGGATGGTGGTGGAGGCTGAAACATTAGGGGCATTTGAGAGATTGTTGGGCACACAGATGAAAGAAAAATACAGGATAGGGAGGATTTAGTGGTTCATTTTTAAACTAGGTATGTATGGGTCGGCACCATATCAAGGGTCAAATAGCCTGTGCGTTCAATGATTCCTCAGGAGCCACAACTCCATCTGGAAGGCCACATGACACTGACCAAACAGCATTTTGTAGTTTTTGTAAAAAGTACACTGGGTTAATTCCTGAGCCACTCAATGCTGAACGGAAGGCGAGGGAAATTTTGATGATAGAAGCTGCCTTGTGCAGTATAACTCTGATGGTGTGGTCTTGAAGCTAATTATCACTGTTACGGGAGCTTGCTGTGTGCAAATCGGCTGCTATTTTCCTTACAGTACAATAAAGACTACATTTACAAAGGAAGTACTTGACTGACTGAGTAGTTTGGGACATCCTGACGTCCTGAGAATTTCAAAGACGCTGCTCAAATGGAAGTCTTTTTTTAAACTTCTTTTCAAAGTCAATAGTACAAAGCCAGCTCACTTGGGGAGACCCCATCACACTGCTGGACTATTGAAATGAATTCCAAAGCTGTTGTTGCAAATTCCAGTCATGTTTTATTTTGTACAATCGCTGCCCGGCTTTGGGAGAAAGGAGAGTTATTAGCGAAAGCTCGGGCTGCGTATTTCAGAGCTGCTTGACCTTTGTGCTAAGAGCTGGAACATGCTAAATGACACAATGCACAAAGGCTGACTCTTAATCATCTTCTGAGTTGAGTGAAGATTAGCAGATGCAAAAAAAGATCAGTGACCGAGAGGCACAATCACAGGAAAATTATTTGAACGGAGTATCTCGAAATTGCTTTGAAAGCAACAGTTAAGATTCTGTCTGATAAATGACACACAAAGTACTGCAACAAAAATGTCATTTATCCATCTTTAGTGGTTTAATTTAAAAACTGCAGAAGGAGGATTGTATCACGGAACGTTCTGGTCTTTAGCTTAAACCTCTACAACCATTCTGAGTATTGAGTTTCTTCAGCATTGCAGAAATCCTGAGAGAATGACCAAGCCACATTGTGCACATGTGCCTGATTTGCTCACTTGTGTATCTGACAGATGATTATTTGTGAAAGTGGTTAGAGCTGTGACTCAACCCCAGTGATCGGCAGCAGTTGTTGTTTTTATTCAGAGGATGGAGTATTTCATGCACTGTACAATTGGTAAAGTTTAGCAAAGCTGAAGAGCTCATTTGGAGATCTGAGTCTAAACTGCTGCTGGAAGAAATGACAAGAACCTGCATGAAAATTGGAGTAAAATTGAGTCTTTAATTTGTATAGTACCTTGCATTATCTTTAAATTCCAGAGAGTGAAGTATTTACAACATGATCACTTAAAATGAATGGGGAAATCAATTTACCCAGACAGTCCTTGCAATTGTGTCATGAACCAATATTTCAAGGTGCTTCTTCAAAACCAAAACACCCAAATCAAAAATTCCAAAAGATTGCATCTTTCACTTTTATCCAAAGAAATGATAAGCAGAGTGTTATTTGTAGTCAGACATTTGTATGGGCAAATATGTTGAGGGCAAAGCAAAATGTCAAATGGGTCTGTTGCTGAGGACTTGCTGTTATTCAAAGATTTAAAAGAAATGCTATTGGAGCAGAATACAAATTTTAGTGACTAAAATAACAAGGTTTTCTTTTAGTTGACCTGGTCCTAGATGCCTGTTGCAGCAAAGCTTCCCCGAGAGCATGTCTGAGTGGAATATCAGTCTGGGTTCAAGACCATTTCTGAAGCAGAAGGTTAGGGGTTGAAGCCAGTGACCACAGTTTGATTGTAATGTCCCAGCGTTTCACACTGAGGTTGATATTGTATGATATGGATCATGTAACCAGTACTTTGATTTAAACCCAGTGTGTTGAAGACAGATGTTTGAGGAGGAATGCCTGGTTAGGAACTTGTGAGTGGGCAGATTGGCCACCAGCATTGGAGCAATTAAAACGGATGCTTTATGGATTGGGGAACCAGCATGGAGTGCATCATGAAAGCCTTTGGGCTATTTCATAGCAAATGTGAAGACATTTCCCATTGCTGTTAACATTCTGATCAGAATTTGGTGCTCAAGGAGCAAAATGCCTCTGCATCACAATATCTGGTCAACGTGCCTTGCAATTAATCCCTTAACAATGGTCTCCTCATTGGGTCATTACTGTTTCTAATCCTTGTTCCTCTTGTATTTGCTAGTTGGTTGTAGTGTTAACAATAACATCCCCAAGAGTAACAATCTATCAGTTACCAATCACTGCCAAACATCCTTGGATATTGGAAGGTGAATCATTTGTTCTTGAGGGGCTTGTTTCTAGTCACCCAAGGAAATGGTATGAAAGAGTGCCTTCCAAATTGTTTGGGAGAAGTTTGATGTAATGGACTGATCCTTGTGGTGAAGCCCTCGTTCAATTTAGGGTTTGTACGTGAGCGTTGATAAAACTGGTGAAAGGTATAGGGACATTAAACTGGTTTAGTTTTGGGTAGGGGTCCATTCTTCTGCCTGGGGGGCTGTGGGCTGAGATGATTGTATTGAGGAGAGGGATGAAGGTAGTTAAATGTATCCACCCAGGCTGTGTTTAATAATAATAACGTGACCTGCTGTAAAGTGTTAACTTGATTATGGAAAATAATGCAAGAGGAATGATTTGGAGCATGTTTTAAGAGAAATAATGACATAAACTGAACAAAGGCCGACCTCATGTAATACAGGCACACACAGACACACACACACAGACACACACACACAGACACACACACAGACACATCGCAACTTGGAAGATCAGTGCAGTCTGCAAGGAAAGACTTGGATGTTGGCAAGGTTCAAAGTTAATTTATTCATTACTGATAGTTAAAACTAGAAGAAGTGATTCTGGCTAAACCATATGATCATTTGATGCCTTTGAGTAAAAAAAATCAACTCTTTTCTAAACAGTAGTGAATCTTTAAATTTCTAGAAAATAAAGAAACAAGCCAATAAATTCACTCACTGCCTGAGTGAAGGAAGTTGACTTCACAGACTGGGATATGAACTGGTTTCAGCTGTCTGACATAGAGCCCTTTCAGCCTATGAGCTTGTGTCACTCAATTACACCCCTGGGACCTTCTGATTGGTGGGAGGAAACCCACGCAAACACAGGGAGAATGTGCAAACTCCTTACAGACAGTGCCGGATTTTAACCCGGGTCGCTGGAGTTGTAACAGTGTTGTGTTAACCGTGTGACCCTAGATAATATTTAATTTCTGGATAATAATTAATTTGCTCTGTGGGAGGGTGCAGGAAGTTGTAGAATGCACTGATAAGAGACTTCTGACTGTGGAAGGACTTTCATCAGTGGTGGAGAGCTATGATGAAAGTGCAGGCAGGGTTTATTTCACCCAGCGAGTGGACATCTTGGTGGGAACAGCATGAATGAAAGACTGAGAAAGCTTAACAGTGAGAAGCTATCTGATGTATACATCTATTAGATGAGTACTTTATAGAACTGATGGAAATTGATTGCAGTGAAAATAAGCAGTCAATCGACAAGTAATTCAAAATATGATAGAACTCCATTTGACAATTGATACTACTTGTTTTGAAAAGGTGGCAGATATTGATGTTCTTTCTATGTTGTTCCAAAGTAACAGGAAAAAAAAAATCAATTAAAACTGCCCAACTGCAGACAACATGAAGGTTTGGAGAGTCGTACATATTTGACAGGACTCACTGATGTGTTGGGAAACTATTGCAGTACAAATGAATATTGACTTTGGTTGTGATCGATCAAAAGACAATTGTTCAAGGGATTAAAATAAAGATTCAGTGTCATTGACTCAACATCGAGTATTAAAAATAAAGATACCTACTTCTGAGCAACATTGAAGCCGTTCCAACGTGTTTTTTGAGGTGCTGCATGGAGGACACGACCAAAAAATTTGAGAGAATTAGCCAGAACAACAGCAAATAGCGATGGTTTAGCTTAGAGTTTTGAAATGGGATTCCAAGATCATACTTGGCTAAATTAAGAATCAATTTGCAGTTACAATTCACAGATTACAATAACGCCAGAGAGTGAAGGTTCCAGTCAGCAACTGGAAAAGCGCCTTGATGGTTATTCCGTGGGAGGAAGTATTGAACGCCACCATCAGATTGGATGTCCACAATGCAACATGCCTGATTTTCATTTCCAATATTTCCACTTCACGCTATCCCTTTTTTCAAAATTACCCCCGAGCTGTCATTAGATCTACAAACATTGTCTCCCAACAATTTAGTTTTAGATTCTCAATTTTCTCTTTGCTGCAGTGGCATCCATTCATTTCCACTACCTCCAACCCCCCTCCTAACCTTGTGCTCCATTCCCCAGAATCCAAACACGTGTTAAAGACCTGTGGGCCTTTAAAGAAGATATTAGGTTGAAATAAAATAGTCAGGAAATGGCAGAGATGTTCAAAGCCTTTTTCAGGTCAGTTTTCATAATTCAATCCTTGGAAATCTTCTGGATTCAGTCATTCACAGTTTGTAGAAGTCAGTAAATCACAGGGTTCTTTAAAAAGTCAATGAATAAAATGTTTAAAAAGACACCTGGTTAAAGTATAATGCAATTGTCCTGTCCACAGAAGGAAAAAGATTTTTTTTAAACTTAAGTTTTATAAAGATTTTTTGAAACTCCATGTTATGACAGTGTTTCAAAGAGCAGTGGATTTGCAAAGAGTTGGTATAATATTGATTACCATATGAAACATCTGAGAGTATTTGTAGGAATGCAATAATTTGTAATTGAAATGGTGAGGGATAACTTGCAGGGAGGTGACAGTGATGAGATTTGAGATTGAAATTTGGGGGTGTGTGTGAATAATGGGTTTAACTCACTGGGATGGAATCTCTTAACGACAAGGTTCGAAACAGGGTGAATGAGATTTTTATGGTTTGCATGGGGCCTGCGGTCACCTTTTAGAATTGAGGAGAGGAAAAAGTTTTTGTCGTTCAAAGGGTTATGAATCTTCTGAATTCTCCACCTCAGTGTGGATGTGCTGGGAATGTAAACTGCATCAAATGTGCATCATTAATTGGACTGACTTGATGTTACTGACTATTGGGGAAGAGATACAGGAGTATCAGAGCCAGGCTGAGGAACAGCTTCTTCCCATGGGCTGAACAACCAAAGGAACTCCTCACACTAACTATCCGATACTCTCATATTCATGAAACTATTTATTATTTATTTGTATATATGAACACTTGTCCTGCATATGTATTGTTTGTCTGGTTGTGTGTCTGCATGTTTTTCACCGAGATCAGGAGAACGTTGTCTCATTGGGTTGTACTCGTGCAATCAGATGACAATAAACTTGATTTGACATGAACCCATGATCTCTACCACAATGAATGGTCATGGCTTCAGGAGGATGGAGCTGTTGCTTTTTGGTGGTTCCTCCAGGTTGCAAGCTGTCTTGACTTTGAAGTTTGCTTTTTTTGGATCCAAATCTAGGAACTTCATCCGTAACAGGAGGTAAACCAGAAACTGCCAATGTTGGGTCAGGCATCATCCATGGAAGGCAAAAGATGGCCAAGTTGCAGAAAAGACAATTGGGGATGGGTAATAAATGCTGGTCTTGTCAGGGATACTCCAATCCTGAAAAAATTGATAGATTTAAAAACTGATTCACTGCATGTGAATGTTGCAAAGGACTGAATCTGTCGTTGGAAAAAGCAGTAACATGACACTTCCTACTGGGCCTAGTGCTGGAGGTTAAGATGGGATAGAAGGCAATTTAACATTTCCTGATGTGTCACTGGCAAAGATTTCAGACTCTGAACTTGTTAGTAAATTGGATAATCCTAAAATGCTTCAGCAAAACTCGTTTCTTGCCACTAAAACCACTTTTGGCTGTGTAACACAAACATTTGCATATCTGGTGGTTTTTACTTTGGGGAAATCCCTGATGTATGAAAGGAATGATTCCCGATGGAAAAACACTGAAAAAC